>NC_137166.1:25204109-26404109 GCF_951394435.1 Stenella coeruleoalba | reverse complement strand
TAAATATATATATATATATATATATATATATACACAGTATATATGTAATATATATGTACACATTATGTACACATACATATGTAGAGAGAACTATATATGTGTATATATATTACACACTATATTTAAATGGTCTATATTATATAGAGAGGATATATTCCAGGATATTATAATTGATATGGAAATATTAATTCTATAGAAAAAAAACCTCTTGCTCATTGTTGAAAATCTTGGTCTGTTTTCAGCTTCCACCCCCAACCCTATCACCAAACAAGGGATTTTATCTTCCTTTTATAATATAGGCTTCATAATATCAGGGGTCTTGTCTATTTTGTTCCTTGTTTTATTCCTTTTACCTACAACAGTGTTCAGGTGTACAGTGTACAGTGTTCAGTAACTGGTAACATCTCAAAAATATGTTGAATGACTAACACAAAATGCAGATCCCTCATACATACATTTATTGTGTATGCTTTTTCCCCTAAATGTATCCATACACTTTAAAATACTGAAAAGCACTGTTCTAATGGGAAGAGATGGCTTATAAAATCACAAGACTCAGGGAAATTTTAACAGGTGTTTCCTAGAGTTTTTGTGAGATGTGTATGTGGTAATAACATAAGCTGAACACCAAGAATAGGGTTGGTAGATGGAAGGTGCCCAGCATTGATCCCCAGTAGCTATTTTTCTCCTGTCCACTACCTCTTTCTCCTTACAGAGTCTGCTTTTGGAATGTGTCTCTAAGATTAGAAAGTAAATGTTGAGCAGACAAATTTGGGAAATTGTTCAGTCTTTTAAAATCCCAACCACTTCCATGATCTATTGAAAACACAGTTGTATAAAATTGGTTACAGTCACCTTATTCTAGGGCCCTGGCATGGACTCAGGCCCTGTCCTTCACTTTGTCAAAATATGTCAGAAATCCTGTGGAGACTTTCCCTCCACAGGTCTTTCAATAACCAACAGTTGAAAGATGAGTCAAATAATTAAGACAGCTCTATTTGACATAACCAAGAAACATTGCTCTGGGAGCTAGGGAAAAGATAGTATAGCTGGCCTCTTATATAGCAAATCTACTGAATTATAAATGAATGAAAGGATGGTGCATGGAGAATTCAGAACTTAATACTAATGTCTACTCTATGCTAGACACTGTATGTCTAGAGGCTGTGTGCTGTGAGAAATGCAGTCGTGAAACGGGATATTACAATCAAGCGGACAGAAAAGACAATGACTAAAAGTGAAAGTATGTGTAGG
This sequence comes from Stenella coeruleoalba, assembly GCF_951394435.1. Lineage (NCBI taxonomy): Eukaryota > Metazoa > Chordata > Mammalia > Artiodactyla > Delphinidae > Stenella > Stenella coeruleoalba. The sequence continues at coordinate 26,402,855 of NC_137166.1, read as the reverse complement.
GGTAGAATGAATGATAGGAGGTTGAGAATGGATGGGAACAGCTGAGAGAAGGGGGAGGTTTCAGCAAGGAGCTGGCATATTAAGTGTGTCTAAAAGAATGAAGAGAATTTTGCAAGGAGAATTCCAGAAAAGGACAGTAATGAAGTCTGTGGGTAAAGCGTTAAGGCTGTAGAGTCAGCAACCCTTAGTTCTAAATGGACTCTATCACTTTCTTAGCTCTCTGACCTGTAAGTCTCAGTTTCCATGTCTGTACAATGCAGAAGGGGGTGGTTGAGACCAGGCTTGTTGTAAAGTTTAAATGAGGTGACACACATAAGGGACTTCGCACAGCTCAGGCCCAGTGAGTGCTCCATAAGCATTAGCCACTGTTGCTATTGTCGTTATTATGATTATTTTCCCACTTTAACTAGATGTCAAGTTTTTCGTAATGGCACAAGTCCAGAGAATCCAGGCAGAACTTGCCATGGAGTGACAAGGAGCCCGGTGTGGATTTCAGCGTGAAGAGGTTCGATTCTACCTGTAGGGAAGTTACGGAGAAGGGAATGCCTTCTTATTGGGCACTCACTGTTCTAGATGCTGGGAGTTTTGGAGGGCACAGATGCAGTCCTGCCTTCTAGGCATTTGGCTTGATGAGGGTTAGGCAAAACCCACATCATTCGGAATGCAAGAAAGACTGTGATTAGAGTCTATAAAAGGAGTGCAAATATGTCACAGAGAACAGAAGTAGGAATGATCAGTTTCACTTCAAAATACTAAAAGAAGGTGACATTAATATGCATCTTTAAAAAAGAGTGATTAAAAAAGTGAATCTAAAGCTGTTTCTGATTCTAGATTCTGGACGTGCTGTCACTTTCCTTGTTCCAACATCAGGGTGAATTGCTTAACCTCTGTAAGCCTTAGCTTTCTTATCTATTAAATAGAGATAATGTGGTACCTATTGCTTAGAACAATTGTGGGGTTTATGGAAGATAATCCATGTAAAGGAGCTTACCTGGCACAATGCCAAAGAACTGATTCAATGAATCACTTGTATGTGTTCTTACTATTTCAAGACTATTTTATAGGATACAGAGCACTTTGTTATAGATGATCTCATTTCATCCTCGTAACCTCCTTGTAACATTGGCAAGATAAACAACTATCGTTCCCTTTTGATTGATGAAGAAACTGAAGATTGAAGAGATGGATATATCAAATCATATGCAACTGGTATGGGTCAGACTCAGGACTTAATCGCAGATCTAATGCCCTGAGTACATTTCCTTTTATTTCTGTCTTGAAATGAAAGGAAATCACCGTCAAGAAGATTTAATTGTTATATTGGCTTTAAAATTGTTGTTTCTTGGGCTTCCCTGGTGGCGCAGTGGTTGAGAGTTCGCCTACCGATGCAGAGGACACGGGTTCGTGCCCCAGTCCGGGAAGATCCCACATGCCGCAGAGCGGCTGGGCCCATGAGCCATGGCCGCTGAGCCTGCGCGTCCGGAGCCTGTGCTCCGCAACGGGAGAGGCCACAGCAGTGAGAGACCCGCATACCGCAAAAACAAAAACAAAAACCAGAAAACAAAAAATTGTTGTTTCTTGATAATTTCAGAGCTTCTTCTATTCAAATGAAATCTCATAAAACCCCTAACGTATACAACAGTAAACAGAGATGCTCTTTAAAAACTCAAGACTGTATGATTCTCTCCTTTCCTCTTCACTCAATGGCTCCGTGCAGCCCAACTTGGGAAAAAAATAAACAGGTCTGAAGGAAAGATCTGTATTTGGAGAACAGCTTAAGCAAGGTTGGTGGTCTGAGAGTCCATAGCCTTTCACAAGCTCTTGAGGAGTTTGATGCTTTACCTGCAGCTGGACCAGCTTTGGTGTCAGTGCCTGTGAAGCTCACTAACTGTGGGACCCGGGGCATGTTTCTTAAATTCCCTTTGCCTCAATTCCCTGATCCACAACATGCAGGTAATAATAGCTACCTTATGGGTTATTGTGAGAGGTAAATTTGATAACAAGAAAAACATTAAAAATGTTCTTGACATATAGTAAATGCTCAAAAATCATTTACTGCAAATGATTTCATCTTTCTGGGCTTCACTTTTCTCTTCTGCAGAATAAGAACAATAATTTACCAAGGGAGTTTTTGTCAGACTTACATGGTGTAACGTAAATAATGCAGATAAAATGCCTGGCACGTAACAGTAACTGGGGACTTCCCTGGCGGTCCAGTGGTTAAGACTCTGAGCTTCCACTGCAGGGGGTGCGGGTTCGATCCCTGGTCAGGGAACTAAGATCCCATATGCCGAAGCGTGGCCAAAACAAAACAAAACAAAAAACAACCCCCCCCCCAATAACAGTAACTAAATAGAAGTAATAATAAAATTCTTCTTGTGATTTCACTCTCTTTTCTGAATCCTAACATTCTGTGTAAAAGCAAGTCCTCTTTTGTGTTTCCAGTTTCTTCTTCTTTCCCCCGCCCTTGCTCACATATGAAGGACCTTGCCTCTTTCTGATGTCAGTCCCTGGACCCTTTTCATAGGAAAGACTCATGTCCTCCAATTAGACCAATACCGATTGACCTGGGCCCTTCGGCAATCCTGATGCCTTCCACATTAATTTGACATCTGCACTTCACCTTGAAAATATGCTAATTGCAACAGGGATCTGAAGACTGCACGAAACACGGGTTTGCAAAAGTCTGTGGTGTGCTAGGAATAATTGCAAATTTAATTCCCTTTGAGAAGATGTACAAAAACCTGACCACTCCCATTAGCCCAGAGGAAATTAGAATCTCTGAAATCAAGTGAAATGAACCAAATTAAAGGACAAAATATTTCATTTTGAAGGAAAAAAAGCTCTACACTTCATTATTTAAAATCTCCCAGAAAAAACTTTGGTTCAGAAACAGTGTTTTTCAGCATTTCCATTAGGCAATTAATTTTCTTAGAATTAATATTCTGAAAAAATCTTGCTCAATTTTATTTTTCAGAGACAAGTTTAAAAATATGTAAAAAAGTGTAGGTAATAATTAATTGTGTTTTATTATCAAAGGAACACTAATTTAAGCTAAACATGCAGTGCTATTGCATCAAATATAATCTTAAATTTTAAAAACAACTTTATTGAGGCATATTTTATGTATCATAAAATTCACCCACTTCAAGAGTGCAATTCAGTGATTTTTCAGTAACTTGCCATTGCTATCACCTTAAATCAGTTTTAGAACATTTTTACTCCCCCAACAAGATTCTTCATACCCATTTATTATTCAATAAATTTTTAAATTTTATTTATTTGTTTTTGGCTGCATTGGGTCTTTGTTGCTGTGCTCGGGCTTTCTCTAGTTGCGGCGAGAGGGGCTGCTCTGTCGCAGTTTGCGGGCTTCTCATTGCGGTGGCTTCCCTTGTTGCGGAGCACGAGCTCTATGCACGTGGGCTTCAGTAGTTGTGGCACGAGGGCTCAGTAGTTGTGGCTCACGGGCTCTAGAGCGCAGGCTCAGTAGCTCCGCGGCCTGTGGGATCTTCCTGGACCAGGGATTGAACCCACGTCCCCTGCATTGGCAGGCGGATTCTTAACCACTGCGCCACCAGGGAAGCCCCTTCATACCCATTTATAATTAATCCCCATTCATACTTCCAGCCCCTGACAACCACTAATTTACTTTCTGTCTCTGTAAATTTGCCATTTCTGGAGATTTTATATAAATGGAATTACGCAGTGTTTGGTTTCCAGTGTATGGCTTCTTTGACTTCGCATAACATTTTTTTTTTTTTTTTTTTGTGGTACCGGGCCTCTCACTGTTGTGGCCTCTCCCATTGCGGAGCACAGGCTCCGGACGCGCAGGCTCAGCAGCCATGGCTCACGGGCCTAGCCGCTGCGCGGCATGTGGGATCTTCCCGGATCGGGGCACGAACCCGTGTCGGCAGGCGGACTCTCAACCACTGCGCCAGCAGGGAAGCCCTCGCATAACGTTTTTGAGGTTCATTCATGCTGAAGCATGTGTCGGTAGTTCGTTCCTTTTTATTACTGAGTATTATTCCACTTTATAAACAGACCACGTTTTGCCTATCATATGCCAGGTGGTGGACATTTAGGTGGCTTTCAGTTTTTGCCTTTTGTGATGTAATCTTATTTTTTTTCTCTTTTTCCCATTGGATAAAACTGACATATAACACTGTGCAAATTTAAGGTATACAGTGTGTTACTTTGATACATTTGTATATTGTAATACACAATATTTTGCTGTTGGAAAAGTATTTATCACATTACATACTTAGAGCACAATATTATTGTCTATATTAAATATACTGTATGTTAGATCTCTATAGATATCATTTATTTCTATGAGAGAAATGTGTTAACAATTAGGTGCTCTGTTGGTCTTCTCTCCTGAGCTCAAACAACATGGGGAGTTTTGGAATGGAGCAGAAAGGCATTGCCCATTACTACCAATGGCTCCTGAGGCTTCTATCATCCTCTTTGTTCAGTTCTGTTTAATATTCTGTCTCAGAAGATGAGCAACACTTTCTGCATTTTTGGAGCCTAGTTTAGATCCATTACTCAAGAACCACAGTTTATTTTAATGGGCAATGAAGAAGGGGGACTGCTAAATGTTCCATGATGTACATTGGAGAATTAAGCTTTCAGGGCAAATTCTCCACTCACACTTTGCTAAATTCTTTCTGTCAAAATTTCCTTCTCAGACCAATTGAAGCAATATATCAAAAGTAAGCGGGTGGGGGCTTCCCTGGTGGCGCAGTGGTTAAGAATCCGCCTGCCAGTGCAGGGGACACAGGTTTGAGCCCTGGTCTGGGAAGATCCCACATGCCACGGAGCAACTAAGCCTGTGCGCCACAACTACTGAGCCTGCACTCTAGAGCCCATGTGCCACAACTGCTGAAGCGCGGGCGCCTGGATCCCGTGCTCTGCAAGAGGAGAAGCCACCGTAATGAGAAGCCTGTGCACGGCAACGAAGAGTAGCCCCCACTCGCCGCAACTAGAGAAAGCCCGCGCGCAGCAGCGAAGACCCAATGCAACCAAAAAAAGTAAATAGAATAAAAAATAAAAAAAAGTAAGCGGTCGAGTGACTTCCAGCTTAAAATTATACATTTTGTCCATTCTCACCCACATTTTTAATGTAAATGTGAAGCCATCATGAAAAGTGTTAAGAGCTCAGCTGGTTGTGTTTTCATGGTTTATGCTTTGCTGAGACAGCATTATCCATCTTGCCCAGGATGGCTTCAGGATAGCATTTAGAACCTCCGATGGCTTCAGAGAATTCAGGCAACAAAGTTAGAGAGAGACACAGAGATAGAGCTAGAGAGAGAGACAGAGAGAGAGACGGGGGAGACAGAGACATTAGTGTCAAAGAAAATGGAAAATAGAAATGGACTCATCTCCAGATATTTTCAATTCACAGTCTGTATTTAGTAGAATCCATTCATTTCTGAGCAGCCAGCATTTACTAAGCACCTATTACATGCAGAATCTTGAATTATTAGCTGGAGATGCAAAGATAAAAATGTTCATCCTTTGATCACTAACAATATTTACTAACAATTTTGTGCAATGTAGTGTAGGTTCTAGGCATTCAAAAGTGAAAGCCACCTCGGTGCCTGCTTTTGTGGAGCTAGCAGCCAAGTGGGAATAAAGATAAAAAAAGCAAAGACATACAAAAAATAATTGCATATAATGATAAGTACTGTGAAGAAATAAAGAAATCGGGGTATTGAGAGGGAGTATAATGAGAGGGTATTTTAGACTTCTGAGGAGGTGGCATTTAAGCTGAGACCTAAAGGAAAGGAGGAGATAGATCAGAGGAATGAGGGAAGGAGTGTTCCAGGCAGAGGCAAGAGCAAGGGCTCAGGGAGGGAAGGGAAAGAGCTTGGAAGACAGGCACGGCACTATGTCTAAACTATCTGTTTCTGGAAGCACTGTGAATAAAGTATACACAGGTACTATGTGGGCAAGAAGAAGCACCTCAGAATGGTCCTTTGCATAGAGAAGTAGAAAAATGAGAGTCTAATGGCTGAATGGACGAATGAATAAATGACAGAATGGACAGATGAACAGATGCCTGTCTGACTGACAGACTGACAGAATGCATGAATGTGTAAATGGAAAGTAGCCCTTTTTGATAGGCGGGTAGAGGAGACGTTATTATACGAAATTTACAATCTAAGGACTGTGAGAGAAAGTGGGCATATAAGCAAATGGGAAGGAAGGGAGACAGGAGGCTGAGAGTACTTTCCAACCTCTCGGTTTTTTCCCCTTAGGGGCTAGCTCTGAGGGACTTCTTGCATTCTAATTTGAAGAACCCTTCCCTACACTATTTTAGGCATAAAACGAGACAGCTCCACCTCTGTGACAGCTGCCTGGTGAGCAAAGGAAAATTAATTAACTGGCACGGATGGCCTACAGCTCAGATTTTCCACATAAATGGCGCATAAAACAGTTGTATCTTTTAAGATTGGATTCATCTTGAGAAAGCAGGGGAGGCAGGATATGTGAGCCCAGAGTAATTCAATGAAAACTATCTTTATCAACTAAATCATTTAAACCTGAATAGACATACACACACACACACACACACACACAGAAATTTATTTGTTAACTTCGAGACAGTAGACGCTTATCTCCAGTGCTGTCAGATTGCATAGCTCCGGGTTGCAGCATCCTCCTGTGTTACACCATATGGCATTCCTGACAACTGTGTGCATTATGTGATAACGGTCGGGGGCCAAGACCGCTTAAGCTATCAGTATTTAAATCACCTGTACCTCTCACAGCTGGCCAATTTCCAACTGGATAGATTCTCTGTACATCTAGGGAATAAACAAGGGTGGTCCTGGAAGCCTGAACTTCTTGGTTTCCCTCCAGAGTTATTTACTTTTGTTCCAGGAGGAAATGAATACATTCCATCAATGCAGGAAGCCCAGGGTGCAAATGTAATTTCCCACAGCAGTAGCAGTACCTCCAGAAAAAGACACTTAAGCTCCACACTCATGGCCAGTGAAATCTTCTTTTCCTGATAGCATTAATAAAAATGACACATGGAACATTTGCTCAAGTGGCAAAGTGGGACTTTCCTGGCTCTAACTTTTGTTTAAGTCATTCTCCTATTATATTATATTCTTTCAGGTCAAAAGGAAATCAACCCACCTGGAGGCCACAGGGAGGCAGTTGCCATAACAGGCCACAGCCCCAAATGGCTTCAGTAAGTTCTCTGTAAGCAGAGAGCAATTGCTCATCACCAGGTACAGGCTTATGGGTGGACTGTGCTGATGCCCGGTCCTGACTGCAGACAAGCAATAGGGGTGGGAAGTAGGTTCAGAACGTGGAAATCAGCTTCTACTTCTTTGCATGTCTATTGACATCTATACTTTTTTAGCTTCTGTCTTTCTCCCCAGTTTTATTGCCTCACCTCAGTGACTTCTGTTGGGTTTTCAAAACGCAGTAAGGCATCTCTTCCTGTGCAAAGCCATCTTGGGTCCTCTCCTCGCTGTCCTCAGAGCTGGGGTCCCTCTTCCTTCCATTTGGAGCACCTTGCATGTACCACAATCATGTCATGTAAAAACTTCTATCAGTTGAAATTATTTTGTTAGTCTCCCACCTAGGCTCCGTGATGCACAAAAATGGGGTCTGGTTTTGCTGGTTATTTCCCCCCTTTATACCTATCCACATTGTAGGGACTCAGCGAATTAATGAACGTATAGAGACACCCAGAAATTCCTCCTCATCCTAGGAATTTTCACTACACGTAAACCGTTTTTCTCCACCCTCATTTCTAACTACTCCACACTGACTTTTTATTTTTATTTTTTTTGGCTGTGTTGGGTCTTCATTGCTGTGCACAGGCTTTCTCTAGTTGCAGCGAGTGGGGTCTACTCTTCGTTGCGGTGTGTGGGCTACTCATTGCGGTGGCTTCTCTTGTTGAGGAGCACAGGCTCTAGGCACTTGGGCTTCAGTAGTTGTGGCGCGTGGGCTCAATAGTTGTGGCTCGCGGGCTCTAGAGCGTAGGCTCAGTAGTTGTGACACTTGGGCTTAGTTGCTCTGCGGCATGTGGGATCTTCCCGGACCAGGGATCGAACCCGTGTCCCCTGCATTGGCAGGCGGATTCTCAACCACTGCACTACCAGGGAAGTCCTACTCTACACTAATTGTAACTATGCATTTGGTATTTCTTCAACTGGGAAAATTTTTATTGTTTTTGCTATCAAGACTCCATGCTCCTTGCCTGGATTCCTGTAGCAGCCAGTGTGGTCTCTCAGGGATGTATGTTGTTGTTTCTCAGTCTGTCCTCTGAAAGCCTGCAGATTGATATCCCTAAAAGCCAATTTTTCCCTTGCTGTAAACAAAATCAAATCCAGACAAATAAAACTTTAGGTTTCTTTCTGTTGTCTTAAAGAGACAATGGGTATTAGGTCAAGAATTTCAGTGCTACTCTAACTAGTTCCATAGCCTATTAAGCTTTGTGAGCCTTGGATGAGCAATTTAATTTGTCTGAGTCTGAGTTTGCCCATGTTAAAAAATGGGGATAATAATAGTAGCAGTTTTTCAGATCAAATGTGATAATGCATGAAATGGGTTAAGTAGAGTGCTTGGCTTTTAATAACAACTAATATGTATCTCTGCATTTCATTGTTTATTCTTTCCTTCCTTTCCCTCTCCTTCTCATCTTACTCCTTTCCTACTTTTCCTTCTACTTTAGATTCATTCATTCATTTATTCTTTCTTTCAACAACAGCAGGTTAGAGGATCAGCGTATCAGAAAATTTTCTGTAATTTTCCAAAATTTAAAAACTTTTCCTCTTAGAAAATCAAACCTCAGGCAGGATCTAGTTTTGTGCTCTTAACTATTTTGGTACCTGTACTTATAAACACTGGTAGGATTACAGAATCAAAAAGGACAGCAGATCGTCCTCAGACATCAGAAACAGGACTCCTGGAAAGAAATCTATGGTCATGATCATCAGAGAAGATGCTCTGCTTTCAAAGGACCAAAGCCTTGGCATGATGAGTTAGGAATATCAGCCTTGCCATTTCTGTCTTCATATTGTGAGTTCATTACCAAACTCAGTATGTGCCATTCCATGCAAATGATCTTGCTGCCAGGTTTTGGGGCTGCATAAGGTTCCATTGTTTTATGTAAAACTGTACATTTTACTCATTCCTTCTGTCATTTACTCATCAGACATATACCATGTACCTACTGAGTGCCTGGCACTAGGGGTTAAAGGCAAATGAGACACATTTGTCTCAAGGGGGACAAATGAGAGGGATGGGTGTAGTGTGGTGCGGAAGGTCGATGCTTTATACTTTTTCTTTGAGAGTGATATTTATGCACTTGTTCATAGAAGTAGCTGTCTCCATACCAGCTGATTCCCTTGGCAAAAATAACACATTCAAATGCCAGTGCAATGACCTATTCACAACTTAAAAATTAATAGGTATTAATTATCCTTTTGGTCTAACGTGAATGAAGAGGTATTAAGGATTTTCTTTTCCTGATGTTCATGGCAATGTCCACTGACCTCACCCTGATTCTCTCTGCGTATGAACACGTTGCCAATTATGGTACTAACAGACCAGTTAGATAAATGGAGATGGAGCTCAGTCTCAAGGGGCAGAGAGATCTGAGTTCAAAACCAGCCCCAAACTGTGTGCAGTTGGACAAGCTGCTCAATCTATTATATAGAATATGTAGAATGGGTCATATGAGGGAACTTTCAAGGCTGTGAAGAGTAAATGAGATAACGTAGCTAGGACACTCAGTCCAGGGTTACTGCATGGTCGTTACTCATTCATTGGACTCCCTCCTACTCTTCCTTTCTTACAACAAACTGCCCTGACAGCCATGGCAGGAGATTCACTTTAAATTGTTGTGACTTTTATCCTGGGGTACTGCTTCTGTCACTATTGGGGAAATAATTGAATGCTTTCACCTCTTACTAGGCCTTACTTCATCTTAGGGGTCTGAGCCCTGTAGACTCAGAAAAGTTATAAAGATAGAGCCAAGGCAAGACACAAGATAGCTTTCTCGCTGTTACTGTCACACCAGCTCCACATGCGGAGGCCCTGCCTTTGAAGAGCTCAATGGAGGCTGCTTCATCAGACTGTTTCTATTTTCATCCCTGAGTGTACAGTGAATTAAATGTGTTGAACATCTCCTGGGGCACCTTTAGCCTGGTTGTGCAAAAACTGTTGAATCTTGAAAGCCTGGACCTTCTTGATGATTTTTGAATTAAAACTATTTGCTCTTTCTATCTCTCTCTGTTGTTTTTCATCATTAAAAATGAAGCTCTGCATCTCTTGAAAAAAATGCAGTCTATTAAATTTGGAGTGTATTTCTGTGTGTGTGTGTGTGTGTGTGTGTGTGTGTGTGTGTGTGTGTTTGCATGATGCATATTTTGGATGAATGTTTGGGGTGTGGGGCTGATAGGTACAATTGGCCTGACTTATCTGGTCTGGCACATGTGGCCATGTTTTGGATGTGTGAGTATAGGAGAGGGGTATGCAAGCGGCACGTGCGTTTGGTATGAATGTGTGGAGGGTGTGTGTGTATGAATGTAATATTGCGAGTGTCAGTATTCCTGAGGTATGCATTGTGTGCATTGGGTGGGTAAGTCTGCCATATGTATTTAGTTGTGATAGACATGTGGGGCTATGTGTGTGAATATATATGTGTGCCTGCACCCATCTTTTTATCTGTTAGTTTTGTATCTTTCAGCTGCATTGCTCAAAAGCTATAGAGTTATGGCTCAGAACAGTTCTCATAAATAAAAGCATTTGGCCTCCGTGGTTTAGCCGTATAGAAATTGGCAACACCCTCCCTGTCAGGGTGTCTATTGCCAGAGGCGAGGCTTTGGGGAGATACCCTACAACTACTTGGAGGCAAGTTAGGTGACTCACCTTCTTGGATTGAAACATCTCGGAGATCTTATTGTTCCATGCAAATCACAGCCCTAACTCTGCCTTTTGAATTGATATTTTCACACCCTAAGAATAAAACCACCAGGATCCCACTTTAGCCTTTGTACTGACTCATAAACCCCAACTTTCATAATTCTCAAGGAGAATTAGAGAGTTGGCAGCAATTAGAGATCTTTTTTTAAAGTCCAACCCAGTGTAAGTATTTTATCAGGAATCATATGTCCTGTTAATTTGATCATCTGTTCTGCTCACACTACTTACCCATTTGTACTTGGCCCACACTGAATGCTTCATGCCTTAGGAGGGAATCAATGTGGGATGTTCCTATAAATCTCTCTAAGGAGGCCTTTCCCCACAGCATCACCACTGTGCCCTTCAGTGACTGCAGTGTGTAGCCCTAGAGATCCCTTTCCATAAACCTTCTCTGACCATCCCAGTGATGGGGGAGGAATCCCTTCTCTGTGAGTTCTTTGTTCTTTGACCCTAATCTTTGCATGTGTGGCACATAAACCCAAACTCATAATGGGCACAAGGTCTTCCTCACCAGACTGAGGTGCGTCCATCTTGCTTCCTAAACACTGTGCAGTCTCTGACTTAGAAGAGGAAATAATGGACTCAGAAAAGGAGGAAGAAAAGAAGGAAGGGAGGGAGGAAGAGAGGGAGGGAAGAAGGAAGGAAGGAAGGATTAAAAAAAAATAGCCATCAAAAATATGTTTTTTCAGTGCCAGTCACTCTTTTAAGTGCTTCATGTTATTACCTCACGTAATTCATTTATCAACCCTATTTAAGTAGCTTCTGCCATTTCACTTCAAGTTATAGATGAGGAAACAGTGACAAGCAAGGTCAAATGACTTGCCCAGCATCACTCACCTTACTAATGAGCTGGGCTACAAACCAGGCAGTCTGGCTCTAGATGCCAACCTTTAATCAGCCCACATGTTGCCTATTTGGGTTTTGTGCTCTGCCCAACAGTGTGTGTGTGTTGTTGCCTCTGTGACACCGGGAAGGGGCAGCTTCAGACTCAATCCATGTCTTTTGTCCAGATAGCCTTTTTCCCTTTTTATCTCCTTACGTTAGTAAAGATATTTTTTTAAAAGGCAATTGTCATACATCAAATTCTATCTTGCTTAAGCTAAAAGGGAACTTGTTGGCTCATAAACAGCGATGTTCAAGTCTAGGATGGCTTTCATTCATGACAGAAGTAAGCAGAACTGCATAATGTCATCAGCAATCTGTTTTTTTTGTTTTTTTGTTTTTCCATCATTAAGTTCTGCTTTCTTCTGTGGTAATTCATTTTCAGGTGGGCTGTGGGCACAGTAGAGCAAAGATGGTCAGTAGCAGCTCAGCTCTATGGATACATGATTGGAGTTTAGAAATTCCAGTGTAAAGTAGGAAGACTTTTTTCCCTTGATGAATTTGACAAAAGTCCTACACGTGGTTCACAGTGGTTAGGTTTGGTGCGTGCCCACCCTGAACCTATCACTGGTGGGGTTGATGCCGTGCTATGTTCGGCAGGGCCAACCTCATCTGTCCTCCACTGGATTGACAGGTAGGGGGAGCGCCTCGTAGACCACAGGGCATGAGGATGGGAAAGGGTGGTTCCCACAGACACACGGGGCAAGCGTGAGTAGAAACAGATCCGTCACCGTGTCTCTTCTGACCTCTTTCCCTCTCTCATCTCTTTCCCTTAATCGGTAGAAGTGGGCATGAATCTGCAGTTATTCTGAAATAAGTAGGTCTGCAGTATTTCTAATAGTCTGGGGTCTGGGACACCATAGAGAAAAAAACCATGCTCTTCAGACCCAGAGTCCTCATCTAACTAGTCAATGGCTTTCTCATAATTAGAGTGGATCGTGCTGGTCCAAAGACCAACAGATTCAGTGACTTCTTTGCACTAGAAAAATGGCCTATTTGAATTTCAAATGAGGATCAACATTGTAACCCTGGATATAGTCAGAGGGACAAAAAAGTCTTTAGGACCATAGGAAAGGAGACTGCATTCATAATACAAGAGGATATGGTTTAGATTGTTTAAAAAAGGAATACGTTTTTGGTAACAGAAGCATGAAGGAGCATTTATATACCATCCTGTATTTCCAAGCAACTGGAGATCAGACAAAACTACATGAAATTATCATGTGGAAGCACCATTCTTTCCACTCAGACATTCTATACACGTACCTGAGGGACGGTTAGGGTTATTCAGATTTAACCATGCCATTCTCTTGCTCAATGATCCCCCATTCCCTGCAAGATAAAGTTCAAAGTCTTAGACAAAAGAGCGAGGCTAAAACCTTTAGAGACTGTAAGTACTGAAAATATTATAGCATATATTTCATATGTAACAAAAGATGAAAACAATATTATGATTTTTCCCATGATCATTACTTGTGGATTTTGTTTGCGTTTGTAATAACAATTTTTCTTTCTCTCTTTCCTCTCCTGAGTGCTAAAGCATTTGCCAAGTCTCTCAGATTGTCATGTCTGTGCTTCTCACATTATAATGTGCATGTTAATTACATGAAATCTTGTTAAAATGCATATTATGGTTCAGTAAATCTGGGGTGGGGCCTGGGATTTTTTTAATCTCCTTTACCTCCAGTCCCACAGCCTGGAAGATGCCTTTTTGATTTTAGATCTCCTGGTGGTTACTCCATAACTTTAAGTTATACACTTATAACTCCTTTCCTTTATTTATCAACTTAAGGCATTATCTTTTTACTCCCTTTTATGAAATATGAAAATTTTGTTCATCAATACCACCTCTTTACCCCACCCTTTTTTCCTTCCAGTGTTTGATAGTTTGATATTATTTTTAGTTTTACTATCATCAATATTTCCCTGTTTCATATTCCATCATCTCTAGTCAGTATTCGGCTCTCCTTTGTGTGTGATAAGAGTAACGGCACCCATTCCATTCCCTTTGTCTTTGTGTCTGCATTCTACCTTTCACCTTCTACCTTCTGTCACTTCTAATTTTACTCTTACTTTTTATTTCTAACATTTCCCAGATGATCGTGATGCTGCTCTTGCAGCAAAGAAATTGACCTTCTTATCTTTCCAACTTCTTTTCTCATCATCCTCTACTACATGTCTACTCAATTTCTGGTTATCTTGAACAGATCAGACTCTTTCCTAGATTTTGCTCAGTTTCCTCCTCTGGCACCCACTTCCCACCTTGCCTGTCTAACTCTTGCTTTTACTGCAAAACTAAATCTCAACGTTTCCTGTAAACCTTTTAAAATTTTCCCTTGGCTCCCTGTTTTTGTTTCTCTATAATCTTAACTCTATCAGGCTCGTGGAATAGAAAAATCAGGGGTAGTATAACATGATAGCTGTCCTACAGGATTAAAAGGCTATCATATGGGTGGGAATTTTATATACATGTAGATTTTTTAGGTGGGGAGGGGCAAAAGGAACAAACCTAAAGCCTTGAAATAACAGGGTTAGGTCCTAGCTCATTGTGAAGAAGGGCTCTTAAATATTCAGAGATATTCAATAATGGAAAGGGCTGCTTGTCCTGAGTAGTAATGAGCTTCCCATCTCTGGAGGTATTCAAGCAGAATCTGGTCAACTGATTATTGGGGGCACCTCCAAAGAGATTAGTCCACAGAAATACTGGTAAGGTTCTCAAATGTAGCACTGGAGTATATGACACTACCAGGCATGTCTACTAAAGCATCAATTTAACTTCACTGTTTTTGGAGAGTGAGAAAGGGAAGGGAGTCAAGAAACCTAACTGGTAAATAATCTGAAACATTTTTATAATATCCAAACAAACAGATTTATTATGAAACAAAATATAGAATTTTAATATATTTTTAAGATGAAACATGAGAATTCCTTGGCGATCCAGTGGTTAGGATTTGGCACATTCACTGCCAGTAGCCCAGGTTCAACCCCTGGTCGGGGAACTATGATCCCGCAAACTGTGCGGTGTGCCACCCCCCCCCAAAAAAAACGATGAAAGAGAAAACTTCGACCAAATTTCAAATTTGAAATAAGCCTATTTCAAATTTGAAATAATTCCAATTATGACCCTATATATCTTAGATAATGCTTTCCTTCTGCAAAACTGTAGGCATGCTTTAGTTTACTAAAGCAACTGGGGAGAAATGGGAGGAACTGGATCAGTGGTTCCCAAACCTGGCTAATCATGAGGAAGACTTTCCCTAAAAGTCTTGGACCTTACACCTGATCATCTCTAAGGGCTTAGGAATCTGTATTTTATAAAACATTTTCAGGTGAGTTTGGTGATTCACCAAACATGGGTATCAATGAATGACAGACTTCATTTGTTTTTCTAATGGCGTCTTAGTCAGGATAGTCAATAACCAGCTGCTGCGACACATAACCCCACAATCAAGGAGTTTAATAACACTCTAAGGGTTTATTTCTTACTCTCAATCCAGTGTGCCTCAGCAAGATCAGGAGAGACAAGAATCTCTGCTCCATTCAGTCAGGGACTCAAGCTCCCTCTAGTGGTTCTGTTAACTGAATCCTAGGCATTTGGCTAGGGAGCAAGGAAATGAGAGTCTGGATATCACATGGCAGATTTTAGCAGTGGTGTGCTGGAGTTGGCTTATACTGGGTTGTGAGAAGCAATTGCTAAAGTTGTAGGAATTTAGTGAGTTGTCTTTAAAATATGACCCTTATGAACAATTAAATTATATACACTTCAATTAACTAAATTATATTAAAAATAAAACACCATTTCCTAATTAAACTACCACATTTATAAAATTCTCTTGAGGTTATTTACATCTACTGTATCTGTATGGTAGAAATACAACATAATACATTTTTTCCCCCAACTTCACATTATGTTAGTACCTTGAAACTAGACATGGTGGGAGTATTTATACCATGGAAATTGGCAAATGCTGCAAACCAAGACTCCCCTCTCACCCTCCTCAGTAGCTGGTTGTTAAATCTTTACTAGGACATACTTATTTTAGGGGTCTATGCCTGGAAGTGGCATATATCACTTTAACACGTATTCCATTCACCAGAACTCAGGCATATGGCTTCACCTAGACGTATGGGTCTAGTTTAGTTGACCCATCAAAGACCACAGATATTGGTAGGTATTTAGAGCCTTTTCATGAAAGATAATTTAGCCATTGAAATGACTACTTTCTAGGACATTTCCATGAATAAATTATATAATATGTATATGTAATGTGTTTATGTATATAGTCACTTACAAAAATTCATGAATCCCCAGTTCAAAACTAGAATTGGGGGTATCTTGTGAAGAAAGGCCTATTTTGGTAATGCTAATAAGCTTTAACATGTGAATATTGTATTTCAGTTTATCATGTACGTTGCCACTCTAAAATTCTCCCATATCTCGAGACCTGCAATTTTATATTGACCTTGTAATTGTGAATCAGGGTATAGTATATCAGTGAGAACACCTGCCTCAGATAAACATATTTAAACATCAGCCTTTTACTCTGATTGGTTTTGAAAGTTCAACTGATTAGATATAGATATTTAAAGCCATAATTCCTAAAAAAGAAGATATCAAAAATGAGTATACAGTTAATTCTCAAATAACGCATGCATCAAAATGCTAGGAATTCCCACGTTACACTAGAACTTCTGACCTGGGTCTCAGATAAATAGATATTTAATATTAAATATGGGATGCTTATGTTGTATTAATAATTTCCATTTTGAATTTGTATGTTATTATTATTTTTCCTAAGGAAGCTATACATTTATTAAAAATTTTGTGTGCAGATTCTTGAATACATTGTCTTTTTTTTTTTAAACAAGATGTTGGGGGTAGGAGTTTATTAATTTATTAATTTATTTTTGCTGTGTTGGGTCTTTGTTTCTGTGCGAGGGCCTTCCCTAGTTGTGGCAAGTGGGGGCCACTCTTCATCGCGGTGCGCGGGCCTCTCACTATCGCGGCCTCTCTTGTTGCGGAGCACAGGCTCCAGACGTGCAGGCTCAGTAGTTGTGGCTCACGGGCCTAGTTGCTCCGCGGCATGTGGGATCCTCCCAGACCAGGGCTCGAAACCGTGTCCCCTGCATTAGCAGGCAGATTCTCAACCACTGTGCCACCAGGGAAGTCCCACATTGTCTTTTAAGGAAGCCAATTAAGTCATAGTGGGGTTCTTATTCTCTATAATTTCTTTATTTTTTATTTTGTTAATTTCTGCTCTTATTTCCCTCTATTCATTTCTTCTATGTTTATTCTGCTGTTTTTTTAAAATTCACATCTTTATTCAAATGCTTAGTTTATTAATTTTTCATCTTTTTTTCCTATTATGTCCATTTAAGGCTTTAATCTCCCTATAATTATTTACCCTAGAAATAACTCTTCACTCTTATTAATTAATTAGTTAATTTTTAATAAAAATTATATATATTTAAAGTGTACAATGTGGTGTTTTGATATATATATACATTGTGAAACAGATCGCCTCACATAGTTATTTATTTTGAGACGAGAGTACTTAAAATCTACCCTCAGCAAATTTCAAGTATATTATGCAGTATTATTAACTATAGTCACCATACTCTACATTCATCTCTAGACTTATTCATTCTATATAACTGGTGTTTTATACTCTTTGACCAACCTTTCCCCATTACCCTGATCCCTTAGCCTCTAGCAACCACCATTCTACTCTCTGCTTTGTATGAATTTGATTTTTTTAGATTTCACATATAAGTGAAATCATGCAGTAGTTTTCTTTCTATCTTTGGCTTATTTCACTTAGCATAATATCTTCCAGGTTCATCCATGTTGCTGAAAATGGCAGAATTTTCTTCTTTTTAAAAGCTGAATAATATTACATTGTATATATATATACATATACATGTTTACATATACATGGGTAAAGTTAAATATATAGTCAAATACAGATAATGTAATACTGTAATGGTAGTATGTAAATTACTTTTAACTTTAATATAAAAGTTAAAAGGCAAAAATATTAAGAATAATTATAATCACAAAAGTTTTTAATGGATATAGAACATAAAAAAAGTAAACTCTGACTAAAAAGACCCACAGTGTAAAGGGGAAGTGATTAAAGTGCAGAGTTTTTGAATGCAATTAAAGTCAAGTTGTTATCAACTTAAAATAGATGATTATACCTATAAGATATTTTGTGTAAGCCTTGCGGTAACCACAAAGAAAAAACCTACCAGAGATACTCAAAAGATAAAAAGAAAGGAATCCAAGAAATCATTACAAAAAATCATCAAATAACAAAGGAAGACAGCAAGAGAGGAAGAGGGGAACAAAACAACAGCAAAACAGACAGAAAACTGTTAACGAAATGGCAATAGTAAGTCATCATCTATCTACAATTTCTTTGAATGTGAATGCATTAAGGTCCCCAAGCCAACGGCTTAGAGTGTCTGAATGGATTTTAAAATCCATAATTTCCAATGACCTACCTTAGAGTTCTCTCTTTGTTTTGGTTAAGTCTGCTTTGAAGCTCTCTGCTTGTTTTTTCATTTCAGACATGTGTTTCTTAGCTCCACAATTTCTGTTTAATACTTTTTTATGATACCTATCTCTTTGTTGAACTTGTTTTGTTCAAGTATTATTTCCTGATGTCATTGAGTTGCTTACCTGTGTTTTCTTGTAGCTCACTGATCTTTGAAAAAATTATGTTGACTTCTTTGGCAATGTGCAGATCTCTATTTCTTTGGGGTTGGTTATGACGAGTTATTGTGTTTCTTTGGTGGTGTCATGTTTCCTTGGATTTTCACGTTCCTTGTAGTCTTGCGCTGTTGTCTTCACATGTGAAGAAGTAGTCATCTCTTCTAAACATTAAGGACTAGCCCAGGCAGGGAAAGACCTCCTCTCATTGGTGGGTGCAAGGATGTCAGCTGGGTGCGGTGAGTGATGACTCCATGTCTGGATCCACGTTGGGGGATGCACGAGCATGCCAGTTCTGGGGGTATGCAATGGTGCAGTCTCAGGGGAGCATGCGGGTTGGGGCTGGTGGGTGTGTGGATGCACGCACAGCTGCAGCAGGCACTTGGTCCCATGGGTGCACCTTTGCAGCTGGGATAGGTGCCTGGTCCATCCGGCATATGGGTGCATGTGTGGTGGCACTAGTGGGTGCGAGGACCAGTGCATGGGCACATGCTTCATGGTGGGTGTCAGTTCCCAGGCATGAGGGCTGTGGCCTCATTGAGACTGGAATGGGGGGTGTAGCACTTCTGACTCCAAGTGGGGAAGGGTGGCTCTTGGCAGCTCCAGTTCCAGGGGGCACAGTGCCTCTGGCTCCAGGCAGGTCCAGCAGCTAGGGTCTGTGTGAAGACTGGGAGTGCTCTGTGGTAGTAGCTAGGGCTGCTGCGATCAACAGTGGCAAAGGCTACTGAGATACCCTGCTGTTCTTCCCCATGGGAGGAGCTGGTGGCCGACAGGATTCCTCATGGTGACATGCCAGCAAAGGTGATGGGCAACGCAGGCAGAATGTTTCTTGCTCCCTTATATACTGCCATTCCCAGTCCTATGCTCCTCTGGGTCACTGCAGCTCCCTAATGACACTCCAGAGTTCTCCCAGAGCTGTCCTCATCCATAGATAGTTGACTTTATCACTGTTTTTGTGTGGGGATGAGGGCTGGGATCTCTTAGTCTGCTATCTTGCTGATGTCACTCTTAGTATATTATTTAGAAATGAAACGTTGGGTAATATTAAGTTGTATTTTGGTTGTACTAAATTGGAATTACATTATAAGACCCAAGAATCTCTCTCATTTTTTTTTTTTTGAGATTCCTGCAGAAGAAGTGAACATAATGAGTAATATAAAATGGAAACAAAGTGCACTGTTAGTTGGGCCAGAGTTCAGTACTCCTCAGAGCAGCATTTGGGAAAGCAGGTTTGGAGCATATGTCTTTAGGCTTAAGGTTTAAATGAGACTGCCAGTTTCCCTGAATCCCAAATCTAGACTACAGGACCTTATTACTCTGTGGATTGCTGCGATAATAAATTAATGATGAGGGAACCCTCAGGTTTCAGGCTCTTAGTCAATTTACCAACCAAGCCACACTGAGCAAGGAAATGAAAAATGAGAGTGGGCCTCACCCATACGAGGTGAGTTATTTAAAAATAACTTTTAAAAAAAAGTTATTTATTTTGGCTGCACTGGGTCTTAGACACGGCATGTGGGGTTCTCTAGTCACGGCTCATGGGCTTCTCTCTAGTTGTGGTGCGTGGGCTCTAGAGCTCATGGGCTCAGTTGTGGAGCATGGGCTTAGTTGCTCCGTGGCATGTGGGATCTTATTTCCCTGACCAGGGATCGAACCCGCATCCCTTGCATTGGAAGGCAGATTCTTAACCACTGGACCACCAGGGAAGTCCCCCCATGTGAGTTAATACTTAATGCAATAGTTATTCTGCCTATTGATAAACACAGACCAATTTGTGTCCCAGATGTTGACAAAATACTTTAGCAGCCCTTTGTCCTTATGAAGCTGGGGGAGAGATGGGGAGAGTTTCACTAAACTACCAAACCATTATTTCAAAGAACAGGTCTCATCAAATACAGTAGCTGAAAATATGGAGCAAATGAAGATATCCCCTTCCCTCCACTGTATTTATTAACTACTATGGAATTGTTTTCCACGTTAGTCATCATATCAATAAAAAAAATATAAAGGATATATATGCCATATATAAATATTTTTCAATTGGAAACGTGTATTTCATCCCTTGTGACAGCCATGAGATTGTCTTGCAAATTCCTAAGTGTAATTGACTTCTGAAATTCATAGCAGTTTTTGTGTTCAGAGGATGTTTCCCACCAGCTGCTCCCAGCTAATGAATGAGTGTGGCAGGGATAGTAAGATGGGCTCATTCCAAGGAGACATGGGACTCTTCTAATGGTGACTTTGGCTTGAAGACTCCCTATTGGTCTTGTGAAAACTTCCTATGACTGCATCACAGTCCAGGATGGCTTGACCCAACTTCCGCTGCCTCACTCTTTTATTTGAGATCAGATTGCTTCCTGGTCTGATGGTTTTCCCAGCCTTTACAGCTCTCACATAGGTGTCTTTCCTGAGAGCATCCTTGAATGTTTACTCTTAGATTAACACAGCTGTCTAAAATGATGATCTATATGCAGAGTACCTTTAACCTAAGAGTTCAAGAAGGACTTGCAAAAAAGTGATTTTAATAACTTTATTAAAAAATACAGAATTTACGATGCCTTTAAGAAAGACTAATGAAAAATATCTAAATTTTCCTCATGCTTTTGCCCACATGCAGCAATGAAGACCCAACACAGCCAAAAATAAATAAATAAAATAAAAAATAATAAAAAGCCAATTCTTTTAAAAAATAAGTTCTATCAGGTATGATTGGTCTGTTGATTGATAGATCAATATCTATCTATCATCAATCCTTAGTTTATTATTTTAAAGTTTTGGCTGATACAGTCTGGCAAATATGGTATCTTCAGTTGATTATCTTAATTTGTGATAAGATTTTCAAGACCAATGCAATAGAAAATCTGAATTACTCCAAGCAAGATGTCCGTAGGATAATGGGGCTGTGCCTTGCTGTGGTAAACACACAGAGCGTGGTTCATGGTGAATGAGTGCTTGGCTAGGTGTATCTTTTTTACAGGTGGTCTCCATAAGCAGCTTGCCCAAGTTCTAATGAAGCTTGAGATTAACATGGCTCTGTTGGTTTAATTCCTGGTTTCTGCTGGAGTTCTAGTAACACTGGCTTATCAGTCTTAAACAGGGGACCAGTACATTTTTGGCAGCATTGCTTGTTGCTGGGAGTTCTGTCAGGAGAAAAATCAATAGCCATATAGTTATGCTTGTATTTTTCTTCTGCCTGTATATTTATAGTGGTTAAGTAAAATTGATGTGTGTGTGTGTGTCTGTGTGTGTGTGTGTGCATACAGTGGTTCTTAGAGCAGATATTAAGTTGATGATGATAATGATAAATAGTCCCTGAATAGTATGTAAGAGCTCACAAATCATGTCCACATGTACTGTGTATTTAAATCCTAATTGTAACTCTGAGAGGGAGATGTAATTATCCCTGTTTTACAAATGAAGGAACTGAGGATCAAAGAGGTTAAGAAACTCCTACAGTTAATAAGAGAACATAAACCAGGAGGTGTGACTATGTTTCCATACTCTTATCAATACACATTACTTCTCTTTTTTGATATAGCTTTGATTCTACTTGCAAAATATATTAAACTAGACATTCTGTGGTTTTGGATGGCTGATAATTTTCATAAAGTTTGAAACTGGATTATTCTTTTTCTCTTGAGAGGAAAGAAGAAAAATATTTTTGAATGTTTATAATATGCTAGGCGATGTTTAGTTATTTTTACATATATAATCTCACTTGATCTTCAAAATAAGTTTATTTTTTTAAACTAATGTTTATTGGAGGATAGTTGCTTTACAATATTATGTTAGTTTCTGCTGTATGGCAACGTGAATCAGCTATATGTACACATTTATGCACATTTTTTGATTTCCTTCCCATTTAAGTCACCACAGAACATCAAGTAGAGTTCCCTGTGCTATACAGTAGGTTCTCATTAGTTTTCTATTTTATACATAGTAGCGTATGTATGTCAATCCCAATCTCCCAATTCATCCTACCCCCTCTTCCCCCCTTGGTATCCATACACTTGTTCTCTATGTCTGTGTCTCTATTTCTGCTTTGCAAATAAGTTCATCTGTATCATTTTTCTAGATTCTACATATAAGTGATATTATACAATATTTGTTTTTCTCTTTCTGACTTACTTCACTCTGTATGACAGTCTCTGGGTCCATCCACATCTCTGTGAATGGCACAATTTCATTCCTTTTTATGGCTGAGTAATATTCCATTGTATATATGTACCACAACTTCTTTATCCTTTCCTCTGTCGATGGGCATTTAGGTTGCTTCCATGTCTTGGCTATTGTCAGTAGTGCTGCATTGAACATTGGGGTGCATGTATCTTTTTGAATTATGGTTTCCTCTGGGTACGTGCCCAGGAGTGGGATTGCTGGGTCATATGGTATGACCTTTAGTTTTTTAAGGAACCTACATACTGTTCTCCATAGTGGCTGTATCAATTTACATTCCCACCAACAGTGTAAGAGGGTTCCCTTTTCTCCACATCCCCTCCAGCATTTATTATTTGTAGATTTTTTGATGATGGCCATTCTGACTGGTATGAGGTGGTACGTCATTGTAGTTTTGATTTGCATTTCTCTAATAATTAGTGATGTTGAGAATCTGTTCATGTGTTTGTTGGCCATCTGTATGTCTTCTTTGGAGAAATGTCTATTTAGGTCTCTTGCCCATTTTTGGATTGGGTTGTTTGTTTTATTGATATTGAGCTGCATGAGCTGTTTGTATAGTTTGGAGGGTAATCCCTTGTCAGTTGCTTCATTTGCAAATATTTCCTCCCAGTCTGTGGGTTGTCATTTCATATTGTTTATGGTTTCCTTTGCTGTGCAAAAGCTTTTAAGTTTAATTAGGTCATATATGACAAATCTACAGCAAACATCATTCTCAATGGTGAAAAACTGAAAGCATTTCCTCTAAGATCAGGAACAAGACAAGGATGTCCACTCTCACCACTACTATTCAACATAGTTTTGGAAGTCCTAGCCATGGCTATCAGAGAAGAAAAAGAAATAAAAGGAATCCAAATTGGAAAAGAAGGAGTAAACCTGTCACTGTTTGCAGATGACATGATACTATGCATAGAAAATCCTAAAGATGCCACCAGAAAACTATTAGAGCTAATCAATGAATTTGGTAAAGTTGCAGGATGAAAAATTAATACACAGAAGTCTCTTGCATACTATACACTAACAATGAAAGATCAGAAAGAGAAATTAAGGAAACAATCCCATTTACCATTGCAACAAAAAGAATAAAATACCTGGGAATAAACCTACCTAAGGAGGCAAAAGACCTGTACACAGAAAACTATAAGATATACCATGATATATACCAGAGATATACCATGGAGATGGAGAGACATACCATGTTCTTGGATTGGAAGAATCAATCTTGTGAAAATGACTATACTACCCAAAGCAATCTACAGATTCAATGCAATCCTTATCAAATTACCAATGGAATTTTTCACAGAATTAGACAAAATTTTTTACAATTTGTGTGGAAACACAAAAGACCCCGAATAGCCAAAGCATTCTTGATAAAGCAAAATGGAGCTGGAGGAATCAGGCTCCCTGACTTCAGACTATATTACAAAGCTACAGTAATCAAGACAATATGGTACTGGCACAAAAACAGAAATATAGATCAATGGAACAGGATAGAAAGCCCAGAGATAAACCCACTCACTTATGGTGACCTAATCTATAACAAAGGAGGCAAGAATATACAATGGTGGAAAGACAGTCTCTTCAATAAGTGGTGCTGAGAAAACTGGACAGCTACATGTAAAAGCATGAAATTAGAACACTCCCTAACACCATACACAAAAATAAACTCTAAATGGATTAAAGACCAAAATGTAAGGCTGGACACTATAAAACTCATAGAGGAAACATAGGCAGAACCCTCTTTGACATAAATTGCAGCAAGATCTTTTTTAACCCACTTCCTAGAGTAATGAAAATAAAACCAAAAATAAACCAATGGGACCTAATTAAACACAATATAGTTTAAGAACAAATTATTTCCACTTTTACAAAAACTAGGAGATTTTCTGGAGTGGACTTCTCAATGTTTTCAGAGAATATTACAAGGAAAGAATAGACTATTGTGGAAACCACCTGTAAATTCTAATATAGACATTATTTCAATTATGTAATTTTATCCCCTCAGTCCCATGAGGTAGGCAGCACAGGTCATAATATTCCCAACATATTTTTATTCATTTATTTTTTAATGTTTATATTTATTTTATTCTTTTTAAATTGAGGTATAGTTGATTTACAATATTATATTAGTTTCAGGTGTACAATATAGTGATTCAATATTTTCATAGATTATGTTTCATTTAAAATTATTACAAAATAATGGCTATATTTCCCTGTGCTATGCAATATATCCTTGTTGCTTATCTATTTATACATAGTAGTTTGTACCTCTTAATCCCATACCCCTAGCTTGCTGCTCCCCTCTACCTTCTCCATGCTGGTATCCACTAGTTTGTTTTCTATATTTGTGAGTCTTTTTCTGCTTTTTTATATACATTTGTTTGTATTATTTTTTAGATTCCACATATAAGTGATAATATACAGTATTTGTCTTTCTCTGTCTGACTTATTTCACTAAGCATAATACTCTCTAGTTCCGTCCATGTCATTGCAAATGGCAAAATTTTGTTCTTTTTATGGCTAATATTTCATTTTATAAACACACACACACACACACAAACACACATACACACACACACCACATCTTCTTTATCCATTCATCTGTTGATGGACAGTTGGGTTGCTTCCATATCTTGGCTATTGTAAATTATACTGCTATGAACACTGGGGTGCATGTATCTTTTCAAATTAGTGTTTTCCTTTTCTTTGGATATATACCCAGTGGTGGAATTACTGGATCATATGGTAGTTCTATTTTAGTTTTTTCAGCAGTCTTCATACTGTTTTCCATAGTGGCTGTACCAATTTACAATCTGACCAACAGTGTACCAGGTTTCCCTTTTCTCCACATCCTTGCCAACATTTGTTATTTGTAGACTTTTTGATGATAACCACTATGACAGGTGTGAGGTGATAACTCATTGTGGTTTTGATTTGCATATCTCTGATGATTAGCAGTGTTGAACATCTTTTCATATGCCTGTTGGCCATCTGTATGTTGTCTTCAGAAAAATGTCTATTCAGGTCTTCTGCCCATTTTAAAATTGGGTCTTTCTTTCTTTCTATTTCTCTCTTTCTTTCTTTCCCCCTTCCTTCCTTCCTTCCTTCCTTCCTTCCTTCCTTCCTTCCTTCCTTCTTTCCTTCCTTTCTTCCTTCCTTTCTTTCTTTCTTTCTTTCTTTCATTCTTTCTGATACTGAGTTATATGAGCTGTTCATATATTTTGGATACTAACCACTTATAGGTCATATAGTTTGCAAGTAAATATTTTCTACCTAAATATTTAGGTATGTGGTCTTTTCTTTTTTTTTTCTTTTAAGGAAACTACAGACTTTATTTGGATTTCAGCAGTTTTTCCACTAAAGTTCTTTCTTTGTTCTAAGATCCAATCCATAATCCCACATTGCATTCAGTTTTCCTGTCTCCTTAGTCTTCCCAAACTTGTGACAGTTACTCATTCTTTTTTGTTTTTCATGTCTCTTTTTAAAATATTTTATTTTATTTTATTTTTTAACATCTTTATTGGAGTATAATTGCTTTACAATGTGTGTTAGTTGCTGCTATATAACAAAGTGAATCAGCTATATGTATACATATATCCCCATATCTCCTGTCTTGCGTCTCCCTCCCACCCTTCCTATCCCACCCCTTTAGGTGGACACAAAGCACTGAGCTGATCTCCCTGTGTTATGTGGCTGCTTCCCACTAGCTATCTGTTTTACATTTGGTAGTGTATACATGTCCATGCCACTCTCTCACTTTGTCCCAGCTTACCTTGCCCGCTCTCTGTGTCCTCAAGTCCATTCTCTACAGCTGCGTCTTTTTTCCTGTCCTGCCCCTAGTTTCTTCAGAACCATTTATTTTAGGTTCCATATATATGTGTTAGCATACAATACCTGTTTTTCTCTTTCTGACTTACTTCACTCTGTATGACAGACTCTACGTCCATCCACCTCACTGCAAATAACTCAGTTTTGTTTGTTTTTATGGCTGAGTAATATTCCATTGTATATATGTACCACATCTTTATCCATTCATCTGTCGATGGACACTTAGGTTGCTTCCATGTCCTGGCTATTGTAAATGGAGCTGCAGTGAACATTGTGGTACATGACTCTTTTTGAATTATGGTTTTCTCAGGGTATATGCCCAGTAGTGAGATTGCTGGGTCGTATGGTAGTTCTATTTTTAGCTTTTAACGGAACCTCCATACGGTTCTCCATAGTGGCTGTGTCAATTTACATTCCCACCAGCAGTGCAAGAGGGTTCCCTTTTCTCCACACCCTCTCCAGCATTTATTGTTTGTAGATTTTTTGATGAAGGCCATTCTGACCGATGTGAGGTGATACCTCATTGTAGTTTTGATTTGCATTTCTCTAATGATTAGTGATGTTGAGCATCCTTTCATGTGTTTGTTGGCAATCTATATATCTTCTTTGGAGAAATGTTTATTTAGGTCTTCTGGCCATTTTTGGATTGGGTTGTTTGTTTTTTTGATATTGAGCTGCATGAGCTGCTTGTATATTTTGGAGATTCATCCTTTGTCAGTTGCTTCATTTGCAAATATTTTCTCCCATTCTGAGGGTTGTCTTTTCATTTTGTTGATGGTTTCCTTTGCTGTGCAAAAGCTTTGAAGTTTCATTAGGTCCCATTTGCTTATTTTTGCTTTTGTTTCTTTTGCCTTGGGAGACAGATCCAAAAAAATATTGTCATGATTTAAGTCAAAGCCTGTCCCACCTATGTTCTCCTCTAGGAGTCTTATGGTTGCAGGTCTTACATTTAGGTCTTTAATCCATTTTGAGTCTATTTTTGTATATGGTGTGAGGGGACATCCCCAATTTTAGAGATGGGTAATTGGAATATTAAAGACGTAATATGCTACTCAGAGTTCTTGGTTGCAGGTGATGGAAAACAACTCTAACTTATGAAAAAATGATAACTTATTGGAAGGATATTGGGAAGCCCTGAATTCCACTAAGACTTGAAAAAAGAGGGACTTCTCCAAAATATGAAGGGGGTTCAGTTTTCAAATTAGGAAATATTTACAATAGTGATAACTTGCCCGGGTCTCCCATTTAGAAATGTAATTGATGCACAACTCTTCCTTTTATTTAATTTTTTTAAAACTCCAAATTCACATTTATCCATTTTCAAACTGGAAAGTTTTGTACCTTCCTTTCTCTTTTTAGGAGAACTCAAAATGTTAAGGTACTCGTCGTCAATTGCCTATGAATACTTACAATA
Source organism: Stenella coeruleoalba (assembly GCF_951394435.1). Taxonomy (NCBI): domain Eukaryota; kingdom Metazoa; phylum Chordata; class Mammalia; order Artiodactyla; family Delphinidae; genus Stenella; species Stenella coeruleoalba. The sequence goes on along the minus strand of NC_137166.1, from coordinate 26,374,890 downwards.
CGTGAAAGTAGCTTTAAGTTTTGTGGTGAGTACAAAGAAATAAAGCGTACCTTTGCTGAGCCTCCTTCAAGCTTCCCCTGAGGACTGCTATGCTGGGCTGGGAGGGGCAGCACTTGGACTGGTCTAAGCCTCTGAGTTGGTGGGAGCAGGTCTTAAGTGTCCATATGGTCTTGGCAGCCAGTTATGCACTAGATGGGGGGGGGTGATTAAATGCAGAGATGGGGTTAAACTGTTAAATCCCAAGTGATATGAATGTCTACAAATGAATGAACCAGAAAACTCCCTCCCCCACCCCATACTCTGTATTTAGGAGACAGAGCATATAGACTTTGAATAGCAGCCCAAGGATGAATAGATTTATATTGTAAACCATGCTTGTTTGGTTAAAAAAAATTCTGCAACAATTTACTCTCTTACACCACAAAATCCTTCTTCATTAATAATAGACTTCATTATTTAAATTTACTGCTGTAGATTTCAAATATCAGGCCGCTGGTAAATTATTAGCCAGTCTCTAAGTAATAAGAACTAATATTTATTAATGAGAGTTTAAAATATGTAAACCATATAATTTCTTAATCTAATCCCAATGCAATGAAATAATTAATACACATGAGTCCACACCACTGTGATCATATTCGCACATTCCGCTTCCTTGGTTCCCTCTTTATTATTACAAAATAATTGATGTTTGTCATATGGCATATAATGAAATTGATGGTGACCCTGCCTGCCAGTGAAAAACGTATATTTCACTTTTTTACCTGTTGTCCTTCCCCCCCCCCGCATATCTTCCAACATTGATTAATGAAATGCCATGTAGAATGGCATTATAGATTTGTCATTTAGCCAAATATTATGTAAGGTAATAAGTACAACACTGTTGCTCATTCTTTCTTTTTTCTTTACCCTTTATTCAACTATGGTTTAAAGTGTAAAATGGGCTTACTGCACATGGAACCTAAAGTTGGGATATAAAAACTTCTGATAGAATTATGATTCATTTTTTTATATGGGGAAATATTTTAAATGTGTAAAAATAAATATATGCTCTTTGATTTCAACATTGAGCTGTATCTGCTTATAGCATAAGATTCGTGTGTACATTCCACTGCTTTGGCTTGTGTAACTCTATGAAAGAATTTTGCTTTCATGTAACAGGGACATCTATCCATGTACTGGGTGAATTATAAACTACTTCAAACACCCTTGGAGGGAGGGGGCGTGGGCTATATTATGCTCACATTCCTGCCAGTGATATAAATGTTCTCTTTTTTGATGGAGGCTGGCCATGAGAAAATTTGTTTCACACGACAACATTACATACCATATTTAGATTTGTAGCCATAATCTTGTCGAGAGTTGATTATCACATGATTGGAGCAGTAAAAAAAATGAATTGGGGTTTAAACTTTTATGAGAAAGCACTTACATTGTGGAATAAGACTTCTTAATGGAGTGCAGGCATTAAACAGACCTTGTATTAGGCTCTGAAATTAATGGATCACTGTATAACTTTCTAGTTTTCATAGCCTGATAAGATTAATGCTTGCTTATATAGCAAATTCAATGGCTCATTTAATTTCATATGAATGTTTAAAGTTAAATTGCTTTTGGATTAAGTCTTAATTCATTATTCATTTTAACATCTGAAAGAACTTTCATTTTTCTTTCATTTTATTTAATCAGGTGCATCATCATTAAGCAAAGCCTAAGGACGTAGATAGCTAAAAATAATGTGAAAAGGAAATTTATTAATTTACATTGAAAAGAGACTTAATTGTTATAAAATTTATTCAGTACTATACCATGCTTACGTATGGTACTATTTCAGAGACGAGATATTTATAGGCTTTTTGTCGTATTTTAAAACACCAAATTGAAAAGCTGCCTATTTGGCCACCTAAATGTTCCATGTGTACTCCTTGAGCAAAGATTACAATTGACCTTTATTTATACATTTTTCATTTATTCTCATAGTCAACAAACATTTATTCAGAACCTACACTCTGTAGGCACCGACCAAGCACTGTGGAGTATTCACTGTTGAAAACCACTCCATGACTGACCTGTAAGAATCAACAAGTCTTATAGAAGGGAACTTCACTTCAGAGGGCTATGATGTTCTCATCTGTACCATGAGGGGGTTCTATTCAAGATCTCTAAGGTCCTCCTCAGTTCTTGTCTTCTGTGATCCCATGGCTATATCATCCTTTGGGGTATGGGCAGAAAAGGAAAAATGAAAGTAATGAATCTTCAAATTTATACTGTTGGTCACTAATATAATATCAATCATAACCATAACTACAACTATAATTATTAGTTTGAATATTCCTTTGAAATATATCCATTCTATCATTTCATGTTGGCCAGGTAACCATTATTATCTCCAGTTTGGAAAACAGTTGTGATAAACATTTATTGAACATGTACTGTATTTCTAGGACTTTGCCAAGTCCTATGAGGCATGGATATGTTGGGCTGTCTTGGTCACTGCTCTGTCTATATGGCCTGTAACAGCGCTTGGCATGTGGTAGCTGATCAATAAATATTGTGCATTCCTCCTCAGGCACTGCCAGGTAATTCTTAAGAACAGGCCAGGGCTTCCCTGGTGGTGCAGTGGTTAAGAATCTGCCTGCCAATGCAGGGAACACGGGTTCGAGCCCTGGTCCGGGAAGATCCCACATGCTGCGCAGCAGCTAAGCCCGTGCACCACAACTACTGAGCCTGCGCTCTAGAGCCCGCGAGCCAAAACTACTTAAGCCCGCGTGCTGTAGAGCCCGTGCTCACAAACAAGAGAAGCCACCGCAATGAGAAGCCCGTGAACCACAACGAAGAGTAGCCCCCCCTCACTGCAACTAGAGAAAGCCCGCGTGCAGCAACGAAGACCCAACACAGCCAAAAATAAGTAAATAAAATAAATAGGGCTTCCCTGGTGGCGCAGTGGTTGAGAGTCCGCCTGCCGATGCAGAGGACACGGGTTCGTGCCCCGGTCCGGGAAGATCCCACATGCCACGGAGCGGCTGGGCCCGTGAGCCATGGCTGCTGAGCCTGTGCGTCCGGAGCCTACGCTCCGCAGCGGGAGAGGCCACAACAGTGAGAGGCCCGCGTACCGCAAAATAAATAAATAAATAAATTTATTTAAAAAAAAAAAAACAGGCCAGTGTGGGAAACATTAATGTAACTCGGAAGTTCTTAAAAACGTGATCCCCTGTAGCATGAGCATCACTTGGGAACTCGCTTTAAAATGTATATTTTCTGATTCTCTCCAGATCTGCTAAATCAGAAACCCTTTGGTGGGGCCCTGTAATCTGTATTTCAACAAGGTCTCCAGGTGTGCATTAACATTTGAGAATCACTGATAAAAGGAGTCAGCTTAGTGTTGGGTCCTAAGGAGATGGGAGCATGTCCCATGCTCACCTGGTCTGAGATCTGAAGGGTCTAAAGGAAAGCAAACCAGCTTCTAGTCTTGACAGTGGGAAGTGAGGGTGTGGGTGGGAACAAAGAGGCTGAACCAGAAAAAGAGCTGTGAGCCTGCCTGGACTCTACTCCCGACTGGGCAGGGGAAGTATCTGCGGCACCATCCACAGGCGCTGCAAAGCAAATGTGTTCACGTCTGTGGTGAAATTGAGTGTAGAGAGAGGATGCTGATTTAGCAATGGGTTTAACCAATGGAAAGGATTATTTAGAAGCTGGGTAGAGCCAAGGTATGGATGTGGAAATCAGCTAGGAAGTCGGTAATGGAGTAGCAAGGCTCGCATTTTCCTGATACCATTTTATTTTATTATTATTATTTTTTGCAGTACGCGGGCCTCTCACTGTTGTGGCCTCTCCCGTTGCAGAGCACAGGCTCTAGACGCGCAGGCTCAGCGGCCATGGCTCACGGGCCCAGCCACTCCGCGGCATGTGGGATCCTCCCGGACCGGGGCACGAACCCGTGTCCCCTGCATCGGCAGGCGGACTGTCAACCACTGCGCCATCAGGGAAGCCCCCTTTTTTTTTTTAACATAAAAAAAAGGGTTTTGTGATGTTTCCTATGAGAATTTAAGAATTCTAAAGCCCTTGCTTTTTCCACATAAGGAGTGCCACATGTGAGATTTTTTCACCCTCAGGTATGTTGGCTTAGAGTAACATATTAGATAATGAATTATTCAGGGTGTTTCCTAGCTTGGAGGAGAGACGCACCTGTCTGAGACGCTTACAGACTTGATTAGATAACATTTGTCAGCTGCATCAGCCGGAGGTAACTCCTGACGCAAATTGTATTTCCCTGTAGGTAGTGGAACCAAGCAATGTTCCAGATTTCATGGGATTGCTGAAGAGGCTTGCAGGAGTGTCATGCCTAAGAGGCTGCATTGCATTTGTCAAGATAATCAGACTATTTGCAATCACTATTTTCTGCCCTCTTTTTTCAGAGTTCCTAGATGGGAATATAAAACAACCGAGAAGAGGTGACACATTTATGTGCTATAAATAGATCGTTTCCAGTCAAAATGGAATAGATCCATATTTTTCTTGATAAATTCCTATCAGTGATTTCTTTTCTGTTTTTTTAAATTCCTGTCTGTCGTTGAGTGAAATAAATTAACTTGTGAATACATAATGAGCCGTGTTTATGCTGCCAAAATTTTGTGTTTATACACCAAACTATTTATCCTATACACAGGAGATTTTCTATTTTGCTGAAAATACCTTTTCTTTTCTTTCTTTTTAAAAAAAATTTTATTTATTTATTTTTATTTTTGGCTGGTTGGGTCTTCCTTGCTGCACGCGAGCTTTCTCTAGTTGGAGTGAGTGGGGGCTACTCTTCGTTGCGGTGCGTGGGCTTCTCATTGCGGTGGCTTCTCTTGTTGCAGAGCACGGGCTCTAGGCATGCGGGCTTCAGTAGTTGTGGCACACAGGCTCAGTAGTTGTGGTTCACGGGCTCTAGAGTGCAGGCTCGGTAGTTGTGGTGCACGGGCTTAGTTGCTCCGTGGCATGTGGGATCTTCCCGGACCAGGGCTTGAACCAGTGTCCCCTGCGTTGGCAGGCGGATTCTTAACCACTGCGCCACCAGGGAAGTCCCAAAATACCTTTTCTTTTAGCTTCTGGAAAGCTCTCTTTGGGCTTGTTTTTAAAATATATCTCCCAGAAAAGCACAATATTATTTCTCATGTTGGAGTAGGCATATCTGTGGTTCTGCTCTCAGCACAGTCAAGAGAAGGTTGAGCTTAAATCACCGTGTGTGAGGAAGTATTTGAGAAACAGTGTGATTGCATTCAGATCCAGCTCCCTCAGCAGCCAGTTCTGGGAGACTTTAGGGACGGTACATGGCCTTCCTCAGATGGTGCTGGTGGCTGCCTAAAACAGATGTTTAGTATTAAATGGAATAATGTATGCAGTGTTTTTGCTCAGTGTTAATAAGCTCTCTATAAATGTTAGTTTAAATTTTTGATCAAAGATAGCAAGACAGGGTGAAAAGAGCACGACGGGAAACTGGGTCTAAAATTCATGTACAGGCAGACCTCGGAGAGACTGTGGGTTTGGTTCCAGACCACTGCAATAAAGCAAACATCACAGTAAAATGAGTCCCACGAATTTTTTGGTTTCCCAGTGCATATAAAAGCTGTGTTTACACTATACTGTAGTCCATGAAGTGTGCAATAGCATTATATCTTAAAAAAACACAATGTACATACCTTAGTTAAAAAATACTTTATGGTTAAAAAATGCTAACCATCATCTGAGCCTTCAGTGAATAGTGATATCTTTTTGTAATAGCGACATCAAAGATCACTGATCACAGATCACTGTAACAAATATGATAATAATGAAAGTTTGAAGTATTGTGAGAATTACCAAAATGTGACACAGAGACATGAAGTGAGCAAATGATGTTGGAAAAATGGCGCCAATAGAATTGCTAGAAGCAGGGTTGCCACAAACCTTCAATTTGTAAAAAACATAATCTCTGCAAAGCACGATAAAACAAGGTATGCCTGTAATTTCTTGTTAGTCCACAGTTTTCTTATCAATGCCAAGAAGAGTTTGAATTCAGTGGTTTCTAAGAGCTGTTGCAATCATGGAACCTTAGGAGTCTATTAAAAGGACCTCAGACCTATTTTGAGAAGAGAGAGATGTGGAACTAGCTAGCTACCCTTCTCTCCCTTACCTTCATTTTTTTTTTTACCCCCACTCCACCTCTTTATCCTCATGTTAAATGTCTCTGCTTGTCTCCTTAACATATCACCCCAGCATTTGCCGTGTTAGAGAGAAGGGTCAATTGAGAAAATGGACTTTCTTCCTAAGAGAACTTATTCAGCAGCCCCTTGTTACCAAGGCACATATCTCCATATTGTGCCTGGAACCCCTTCTCTGACAGCCTTTAGGAAGGCGGCAGCCACATGGTTCTGTGAAGTCAGGTCAGGACATCCGGGTTTGCATGAGGGCTGAATGATAAGGGAACGGTTGATTCGGTTTGGAACTTCAAGTGGGGTTCCAAGTCAGTTTTGGCTGCCATGCAAAGGATAAACATTAGATCTCCACCATCATGAGAACATGGACAAAACTTCTCTGTCGTTCAGTCGTATCTCAATATTAAGCTATTGACTGGAGTATCATGTCTGAGTGAGTGATTTGTAAACAAAATACATGAACAACCACAGGTGGCTCGCTAAATCAACTACCAGATTTGTGAAACTATTAAAAAATAGGCAGTAGAAAGAAAATTAACTGGCTTTGAAAGATGATTATGTTGTATCACTTGATGGTAGCAAGTTAAATAGCATGTACCACTTTGTCAATAAGAATGTGTCTGAATGTGAGACTGCAAGCCGAAAAGGCATTAGGTGTTATCTCTAACTGTTGAGACTTTGAACAGATTCGTTGCTATTCTTTTAGTATATAAGCTTCTAACTTTAAAAAGATGTTAACAGTTTTGACAAAGACAAAATCAGAGGCTGTTAGTTTGCAACCTTGGGAGTTATTTGGGTGTCCCTAGACGAAGGGCAGGGAGAGACCAAAGAAAGAGGCAGGCCACTCCAGGTTGGTAGGTGGCAGGTTTATTAAGAAAGGGAACCTACATACGGCTTGTCTTAGGCAGCTGCAGACAAGCAGATCTTTGCACCTGTCCGCTAAAGTGTTAAAGTTTACATAGAGGCCTTAACGGGGATCTGTTACATATACCATACAGGGGGTCTCAATCCCGCCTTACTATCTCAAGGCTGTGTCCTTGGGCAGCTTCCAGTGTGGGGAAGGCAAGCAGAGTTCTCAATCCAAGGACAGGGGAGGGGGTAAGAGCCTCTGATTGCCTGGGTCCAGCTTGTGGGTCAGCTGGCAGTCACGTCCTCTCAATGACCCCCTCCAACACTTTACCCCTCATTATGGGCTCTTATAATCTCATGTGTCCCCCTCGTCTGCAATGTGCCCTGACCAGCAAGAGGTTTCGTTAGCGTGGAGGTGGCTTGTTTGGCAGCTGTCTGGCTGCACTGGAGGCAGATGCAGCAACAATATAGGCACATGTAAGAGAAAACACTGATGAAGACAAGGATTCCCAAAATCAGTGACGATTTTTTTTTTTTATCAAGAGCCCCATAATCCAAGTCAGTGATTTATTAAGTCCCCTGGACTGGGCGTTAGGTCACTCAGGGCATTTATTTGTGTTTTTATGTGATTTAATAAAGGTGGCATATACATTAGCAGACTCATGAGGTATGAGCACACAATATTCTGTTTGGATAATTGCATAGGTGCCCCCTTGTGAGGCAGTAATAATGTCTAAGGCCATCCTCTTTTGGAGGACAGCATTTCTCGTTAGAGACATTTCCGTGTTCAGTAAGGACAGGCTTCGCTGGCTATCGTTGAACGCTTCCTGAGTGAATTTAGTAAGGGCTTCTGTGTGTGCTCTAACATTCTCCAGGTCAATGGAGGGAATAAAGAGGGAAGCCAAATGATCGCACCAGTGAAAAGCAAAATGTGCCCCTCTGGCCTTGAGGAGAGGGAAGATGGCAGTTTTTGCTGTGGGTAGATTTTCTCCCGTGCCCGGGGAAAACCCTGGGTGCAGCAGCCCAACCACCCAGGTGGAAGCCACGGCCAAAGATGTGTGCTGCGTGACATTGAGTCCCATTCAGGGTTACCTGGTATACCTGGGAGATGTGACTAGTCACTGTCAGTCATTAACCTTTAATATGACGGAATGACTACACAGCTCCAGTGATACCCATCTCATATTCTTGGTACAATTGAGTTGGTTCTCTTTAGAGTGATTTCTCTGTTTCTGACGTAGGGCTGCCTGGGTGTTCAAATGTCCATATCCTGTGGTAAACCCATAAGTCCATTCCAAATCTGAGCATAGCCACCCATAGCTCTAATAGTGGTATTTCTGGGACCTTTCTGGTCAGTAGTCTGATGGACTGCCTGTTGTAGTTTGATTGGCAGAAAAAGAATACCATACCCCACGTTACTGATGATGTGTGCCACAGGCCAGGTTTTTGAATCAGTTGAATTAAGCGTCCTAGTTGTAGCTTGTTCTTCCTTAGCGTACTGCTTTAGGGCTTTCCAGTCCCCTTCCTGGAGCGGTGATCCCTACCGTGGCAATCCTGATGAGCTAGAGAGGGGAGGCTGCCCACATACCCAACAATTGGATTGATTTCTTTGCTGGGCATTCTTTGCAGGCCCACCGTAGAAAGGAAAGGTCCATCCTGTGACCGGACACCATAGGAAAAGCAGAAGTCTAAGGTCAAAAAAGACATTATTTAGTAGGAACTTGTATGGGGAGGTCTTCCCTTCTATAAGAATTACACTTGTGGCCTAATCCTTAGATGTTAATGTGGCTGCAGCTTTAGGAACCTGACCTGGTTGTGCAAACCATACATGTTGGCCGGCCTGGGAGGGAGGGGGGAGGCAGCACCGTCAGGTATGAAGAGGTGGAGTGGGGGCAGGGTATTCCAGACCAGGTCCTTTACTTTCTCTCCTCTTTAAATGGCATACATTCCATTCCAGGTAGAGTGTATTTCAGCAGGCTTATCTTGCAGCAGGACAATGGGATCCCACTGGGTGTGAAGTAACTCATTGGTTTTGTGGGATGTCCCATGGCAAATTCCAGTAGGTAACTCCTTTCCCAGATGTCAAAGGGCTTGGTGTTCTCAGCAGCATAGCTCATTGATCCATGGTGAAAGTTGGGGCAATGGCTGTTTCCTGTGATTTCTGTAATTTTATGATATTGGGCGCCTTGGTAGGGGTCCCCAGTCTGGCCTATGGGGCACTAGGCCCTACTGGTTGGTCATTCAAATGTATTAAAGCCTGGGACAGTACTTTAGCTCACCCAGCCAAGGTGGTTTTGCCTGTTAGTAATTTAATGTGCTGTTTTAATATTCCATTTTTCCTTTCTACCAAGCTTGCTGCTTGTGGGTTAGAGGGGCGATGGAACCTACATTCAATATCGTGTTCTTTGCCCAGTCTTGGACCTTTGAAATGTGACCCCAATCACTGTCTGTTCAATGAGGGTGTCCATACATGGTACTCAGTTTCCCTCATTCCCTAACGGTGGCAGCCTGGTTTGCATGGGGAAAGGTTGGGTTAGGCCAGAGGCAGTGACCACATACACCAAGGCATATTTAGAACACTCACTTGCAGGGAGGGGGCCAAGATAATCAATTTGCCCATCCCTCACCTGTTGGGAACTCCAGTGGATGGCCCCAGATTCCTTTGGCAATTATTGAGAATGCACAGAACATGCTGTTACTGCATTAGTCAAGTCACTGTATTCAAGGGCAAGCTGGCATCCTTGGTAATACATCATTTCATCGAGGCACTGTGGTGGCCTCCTTTCTATGCACTTCTTCTGCTGTATCTACTGAAGGGTCAGTTGCTAGGGCTCATATCTGGGCTAACGCATCAGCTTCCTGATTTCCAGGAGGTGTCAGTGCCTTATGAGCTGGGATGTGGAAGACAGTGAGGACTACCTCAGGCTCTTGCAGGTGAGCCCAAATGTCTTTCCATGAATCCTGACCCATAAGGGCTTATTCATGACCATCCAACCCCCAACCTCCCACTGTCCAAGCCACAGGGTTCATCCTTTAGAACAGCCCAACTGTCAGTGCAAAGGATTGACAACCAGGACTTATATGTGGTCATCAGCCAAACCACTATGAGCTCAAAACATTGGCTGCTGCTCTTTGCTGCTGTTTCCATCTAGACGGTGTCATTATTGGGCCGAATGGTGACTGAAGTCCATGTGGACAGATGCCTCGGCTAGATCCATCTATATACCAGGCATCAATGGGAATTCCCCCCATCTTCTCTTTGCAGGCTGCAGGGGCTGTCATAGGAGCAGAAGTGGAAACATCTGGAGGACGATGTATTCTACACGCCTAACAACACCAGCATTTTTAGAGGCAGTAGGCTGGTGGACAGGGTGCTCCTCTGCTGCAGATAGCACGTCACTTAATCACAGTGGGGTTTTGAGCCATGGCACAGGTGGGTCGATGGATAGGAAGGGAGTTCTTACCGTGACATGCTGCTCCTTCATGAGAGGCTCTCCCTGGAGGAGTGCTGTGTACCCTGTAGGAGCTGTTGTTCTATGGGGGTGTATCAGGTTCCTGCCCGCTTCCAGAGCTGGGACCAAAACCCTAGGGGCACTCTCTCCTTTTTATTTTCTCTGCCATAGTGCCCAATGCATACCTTCCAGAGTCACAGACACATCTAACTCAGATGGTATCCCTGCTTCGGAGATGTCCACAACTTTAATCTGCTTTACTAGTATTTTTGCCTCTCAAAGGTGGCTTGCTGCTCTGATCTCCAGGCCGTTATGTGCTCTTTCTTTACCAGGTAGTATAAGGGATGGAGGCACTGTGCCAGGTGGGGAATAAAAGTCCTCCAAGACCTCAAAATCCCTACAAAGACTTGTATATCTTTCATGTTCCTAGGGATTGGGTAGGCTTTCATCTTATCAGTCACAGGTTCTGGGACAACACATGTCTTAATCTGACCAAACGATTCCCCAAAACTTCACTGCAGTGCTTGGGCCTTGAATTTTCTGTGGGTTCACTGCCCATCCTCTCCCTCACAGTTGTTCCAGAAAAGCCTGCAGTGTCCTACAGTAGAGGCAAGTGTTCAGGTTTTAACATTGTATCATCAGTGTAACGTGTTCATTTTATTGAGTTAAGGAAGGAGAACAGGAGCACTTCTCAAGGTACAATCCCATGACATAAAAGGGGGCTGTGCAGGTAACCTTGGGGAAGAACTCGAAAGGTCCGTTCTTGTACTTCTTACATGAAGACAAATTGGTCTGTGACTCAGCAGCCAGGGGTTTGCTGAAAAAATCATTTGCTAAGCCCAGCACAGCATGGTACACTCCTAGGACCAAGGCCAAGGTGTCTAAGATGGTGACAGTGATGGGCACAGCCACATGGATGGGGGACAGTACCTTGTTGAACTCTCAGTGGCCCACTCTCATGATGGGCTGAGCCATCTGGCTTTTTCATTGGCCATACTGGGCCAATAGTTAACTTGGGATTTCCCCCACATATGCCTTTGTCCCAAAGCCTGTTGCTTCAGTTTTCTGGCCAACTTGCCAATTACTAGTTTGCAGACTTAGGAGCTTCCTGGCTGTAATCTGAAACTGGCCCCCATACTTGGAGGGCAGGGAGAGATGGAAGAAAGAGGCAAACCACTTTAGATTGGTGGCAGGTTTAATAAGCAAGGGAACTTACATACTAGGCTTGTTTTGGGCGGTGCAAGGTGAGTAGATCTCTGTACCTGCCCGACAGAATCTTAAACTTTATAAAGAGGCCTTAACGGGGCTCAGTCATGTATACAGTCCAGCTGGTCTCAACAATACATTACTATCTCAAGCTGTGTCCTAGCGCAGCTTTCAGCACGCGGAAGGCAAGTGGAGGACACATTCCAAGGGCAGGGGAGGGGTGAGGAGCCCAGGTCCAGCTTGCGGGTCCACTTGCCGTCACATCCTCTCAATAACCTCTGCTAACAGAGGCCCTGAACCTATACTAGTCAAGGAAATGATTCTATGGACAAATCTGCACCAGGTAAAAGGATGGAGAGGGTGGTTGTGTTTTTCAGCCAGAAGTTGCCCTGTGGTTGAGCTGACTCTTTCCCAGTTCCTCTACCCTGGGCGCCTTGCTCAGCCGCCTGACCCCACTTTTATTCCACGTGGTTGTAACTGAGTTACCGAGTGGTCGACTCGGCTTTAAACTTTGAAAGTGAGTCAAGGAGAGAATTAAGTAGCAATTCTAAGAGATAAAAACATTAAGAAATATTGCCTCAGACTAAAAAATTGCCCCCAGATTTTTCTCAAGTGCAGCGGAAATGAAAGCAGAAAATTGCTCTGTGCCATTTCTGGGGCCTACTGCTATTAGAGACAGATGATAAACCTCACCAAATTGGCCCACCACGCAACGCGCTGGAGCAGATAGATGTAGCTTGCCCTTTTTAAACAGAGCTAACATGGCAACAAGCTGATTGCAGCTAAATCAAACCCTGTCACCGAGCTCTCTTTCTGGAGGCCACCAGTTGAAAGGAGTAAATATAAATATGTATGTGCATGCTGCTCATGAATGCCGCCTTTACTTAGATCCCTGCAAAGAGGGGCAAAAAAGAACGAAGCGGCTTAAACTTCCTCCCTCCTGCTTCATCGATTGGCATGTGGTCTCAAATTAACCCTGATTTTGAGGCAGATTTGGGGTTTCAGAATCTCCCTGTAGGGTCCATTGTGCCCTCGGAATCAAACCTGAGCTTTAACCTTAGCTCCAGTGTTTATTAGCTGAGTAATCTGTTACCTTTCCCTGCTTCTTAGCTTGAGGGATAAGATTTATTATATTTTTTTTGTGTTCCTTCCCCTCCCATTCCTGCAAACGGAATGAGCTTTTTGCTTGTTTTATTTTGGTTTTGGCAGTTGGATCGCCATTGCTAAATGTGAGAAATAGACTGAGAGAGGGAGAACGAAGGAGACTTGAGAGAGAAAAATGGGAGAGCATAATAAAAAGCCTAAGTAAAGTGGAATAATAAAGAGATGAAAGAAAAGGAGAAAGAGGAGAATTACAGGGACTGGTGAGTTTGGGAAAGTCCCATGAAGAGGGGCTGGAGTGGGCACAAAATCCCTGAGAATAGAAGATTGGTGGTGGGAATTTTGAGAGGTGACTGTAAATTAGGAATTTGATCCCTTTAAATATATTATTTAGGAGATGCATGTAAAGAATGGATTCCCTTTGTAATTCCCGAGTTTAGTTTTATGGCTAGATGGCACAGACGCTGGACCACAGAGACCATAGTTTATATTCAGCTTATACAAACACTAATTTATTTTGATTTCATAGTGTTAAAAAATAGGTGTAGGTATTTCAATTTTATATTTGATAACTCTGAGCATTATATATAAATTATTAGATGAGATTATTAGGTAAGGGAATCAGGTTTCAAATCCAGGTCTGTCTAAATACCAGTCCCTACTCTTTTCCATATCATGCTTCCAAGCCACCTGAATTCCAAATGAAGGTATATGGCAGAAATAAATGACTGTTTTTGTCTTTTTTTTGGTATGTGGGCCTCTCACTGTTGTGGCCTCTCCCGTTGCGGAGCACAAGCTCCGGACGCGCAGGCTCAGCGGCCATGGCTCACGGGCCTAGCCGCTCCGCAGCATGTGGGATCTTCCCGGACCGGGGCACGAACCCGCATCCCCTGCATCGGCAGGCGGACTCTCAACCACTGCGCCACCAGGGAAGCCCCATAAATGACTGTTTTAAGTAACAGGAATTGTTTCATGAGGAAGCTTTTTGCCTTGTTAAATAGTGGAGGGCAAATGTTCAGCTGTTGGCCATAACTGGGTCAGCTATTGATCACTACACATGTTCGTTCAATCAGCAAATATTTGTTGTATGTGACACACACTGTAAGGAGCTGGGAAACAAATATAAATAAAAAAGAGATGTGATCTCTGTTCTCATGGAGCTTACGGCTCTAGTGGGGAGACAGGCATTCATCTACTAATAAATTCATAAGTACATATAGACCAAGTTATTTGAAAGAAAGGAATATGGTTTTCTGAGAGCCTGTACTGAAGTAACCTGAGATTGGGGGTCAGAGAAAGACATGAGGATGTGCATGCAAACTTTTTCAATCTGTAATGCTGCTGTGTCTCTTTTGTTCAAAATACCTATTGACTCTCTACTTTGTTTACTGTATTCAGTGCCTAGAATAATGCCTGGTAAAGTCTCTGCGTTGTATAACTCACATTCTGATAGAGGAGATGGACAATAAACAGAGAAAACCAATATATGATGTATTTTCAGCTGGTGATAAGGGAGATGAAGGAATATAAGGCGGAGTGAGGAGGAAGAGTAACCAACGGTGTTATTTTCAGTAGGATGTGGGATAACACATCTGAAGGAGAGACAGGAATGAAGGCTGGGACTGAACCATGCAACACAGGGGAGAACAACATTTCACATCAAAGGAACATAAAGGAAAGCACCCAAGACAGGTATATTCTTAGTGTGCACAAGTAACAAAGGAAGCAAGGAAGAAGGGGCAGTTTGAAAGAAAGCTATAGAAAACACAGCAGGAGAGATGATCAAGGGCCCTTTTGCAGTCCTTGGTAAAGGTTTTGGATCTTAATATGATGGGAAATATTTGGGTGCTTTTGAGCAAGGGAGTTACTTGGTCTAATACACATACATATATGTGTATGTGTCTATATATGTTTATACACACACATCTGTATGCGTGTCTATATATATCAGTACATGCACATATCTTAGATGTATCTCCTAGGAATAACGGTGACTGTTTCCATCACTGGGCACACTCCATCAATAGGCATAAATCAAAATGTCTTAGATCAAATTAGTACCCCTACGGCATAATGTAAATGATAAAGAGAAGGGATCTCATTTTGTCACTTTCCTTTCAAATATCAAGTTGTGTATCAAATTGTGTTAAAAAAAAACATTTTTGTCAACCACAGGTGCAGATGGGAAGAGTGAGTGACTATATACCAATAAATATGTGAAAAAGATACCCAACATTACCAATCAGGGAAATGCAAATCAAAACCACAACGAGGCATCACCTCACACCTGTCAGGATGACCACCATAAAAAGACCATAAATAACAAGTGTTGGTGAGGATATGGAGAAATTAGAACCCTGTGCACTGTTGGTGGGAATGCAAAATGGTGCAGCCACCATGTAAAACAGTATAGAGACCGCCCCCCAAAAATGAGTTTTTTAAGGAACCTCCACACTGTTCTCCACAGTGGCTGCATCAATCCACATTCCCACCAACAGTGTAAGAGTGTTCCCCCTCCTCCACACCCTTTCCAGCATTTATTGTTTCTAGATTTTTTGATGATGGCCATTCTGATTATGGTGTGAGATGACATCTCATCGTAGCACTGATCTACATTTCCCTAACGATCAATGATCCTGAGAATTCCTTCATGTGTTTGTTGGCAATCTGTATATCTTCTTTGGAGAAATGTCTGTTTAGGTCATCTGCCCATTTTTGGATTGGGTTGTTTGTTTTTTTGTTATTGAGCTTCATGAGCTGCTTGTAAATTTTGGAGATTAATCCTTTGTCAGTTGCTTCATTTGCAAATATTTACTCCCATTCTGAGGGTTGTCTTTTGGTCTTGTTTATGGTTTCCTTTGCTGTGCAAAAGCTTTTAAGTTTCATTAGGTCCCATTTGTTTATTTTTGTTTTTATTTCCATTTCTCTAGGAGGCGGGTCAAAAAGGATCTTGCTGTGATTTATGTCATAGAGCGTTCTGCCTATGTTTTCCTCTAAGAGTTTGATAGTGTCTGGCCTTACATTTAGGTCTTTAATCCATTTTGAGTTTATTTTTGTGTATGGTGTTAGGGAGTGTTCTAATTTCATACTTTTATAGGTACCTGTCCATTTTTCCCAGCACCACTTATTGAAGAGGCTGTCTTTTCTCCACTGTATATTCTTGCCTCCTTTATCAAAGATAAGGTGACCATATGTGCTTGGGTTTATCTCTGGGCTTTCTGTCCTGTTCCATTGATCTCTATTTCTGTTTTTGTGCCAGTACCATACTGTCTTGATTACTGTAGCTTTGTAGTATAGTCTGAAGTCAGGGAGCCTGATTCCTTCAGCTCCATTTTTCGTTCGCAAGATTGCTTTGAATATTACCCAGCCATAAAAAGAAACGAAACTGAGTTATTTGTAGTGAGGTGGATGGACCTAGAGTCTGTCATACAGAGTGAAGTAAGTCAGAAAGAGAAAGACAAATACCATATGCTAACACATATATATGGAATCTAAGAAAAAAAAATGTCACGAAGAACCTAGGGGTAAGACAGCAATAAAGACACAGACATACTAGAGAATGGACTTGAGGATATGGGGAGGGCGAAGGGTAAGCTGTGACAGAGTGAGAGAGTGGCATGGATATATATACACTACCAAACATAAAATAGATAGCTAGTGGGAAGCAGCCGCATAGCACAGGGAGATCAACTCGGTACTTTGTGACCACCTAGAGGGGTGGGATAGGGAGGGTGGGAGGGAGGGAGATGCAAGAGGGAAGAGATATGGGAACATATGTATATGTATAACTGATTCACTTTGTTATAAAGCAGAAACTAACACACCATTGTAAAGCAATTATACTCCAATAAAGATGTTAAAAAAAAAAAAAGTCTCTTGCCATTTCGGCAGGTCCAGACTTTTTCCGGACTCCCTCCCGGCTAGCCGTGGTGCACTAACCCCTTCAGGCTGTGTTCACGCTGCCAACCCCAGTCCTCTCCCTGGGATCCGACCGAAGCCCAAGCCCGAGCCTCAGCTCCCAGCCCCCGCCCGCCCAGCGGGTGAGCAGACAAGCCTCTCGGGCTGGTGAGTGCCGGTTGGCACCGATCCTCTGTGCGGGAATCTCTCCGCTTTGCCCTCTGCACCCCTGTTGCTGCGCTCTCCTCCATGGCTCCGAGGCTTCCCCACTCCGCCACCCGCAGTCTCCGCCTGCGAAGGGGCTTCCTAGTGTGTGGAAACCTTTCCTCCTTCACAGCTCCCTCCCACTGGTGCAGGTCCCGTCCCTATCCTTTTGTCTGTTTTTTCTTTTTCTTTTGCCCTACCCAGCTACGTGGGGAATTTCTTGCCTTTTGGGAGGTCTGAGGTCTTCTGCCAGCGTTCAGTGGGTGTTCTGTAGGAGCTGTTCCACATGTAGATGTATTTCTGAAGTATCTGTGGGGAGGAAGGTGATCTCCGCGTCTTACTCTTCCACCATCTTCCTCAACTCTGAGCAGGTTGTATTAAGTTATCCTTCAAGATTCCTTCCACAGATTCTCTAGTTATCCCTATAGCTGTTCATCGTCTAGAATATACAATTGCCTAGAATCATAAAATCCTTATGGGCCAACCTACCTCTGGAAGTTCTCCAGCACCAATATTTCAGATGTCTCTCCTTTATTTCTAACAACATTTTCCAGACTTTTCTGGTTGCATCCAGACCTTGTTTGAATTATTCTGCAATGCCTTGTCCTCCCCTCGCTCAGCCATGTCCATTTACACAGCGATGGGCTCAGAATCCAGACTGCAGCTCAGAGAGGTGGGCTGTCCTTGCTTTGGCATCACTTTGCATCACCTCACCTTGGAATCTGCTCTTGTGCCTGCTCAGGGCATTTTGTGAAAATTGCCAGTAATGTGGCTTCTGCGTCTGCTGGTGTCACTTACCCTTTAACATGATGGAATAAAAATGTTGGAAGTACTGGAGATGCTTGTTACTCTACATTTGGAGCTGTCTGTGGATGTGGCCCTTGACCTGCAGCTTCTCCGTAGAGATGCTTTCTGCTTCTGCTAAAAGTACCGGCTTTCTAAAGCAGTCTCACATCATTGCTAACTCCCCCCTCTTTCTTCAGGGTCAGACTTCCTTTGTCCACTGACAATGGGGACAGGGAAAGGAACTCACAATTATTGGACACTGTTTTGGTGTTTTATATCGGTTATCAAGTTCTGAGCTCACACCCACTCTATCTGGGAACCTCTGTGATTCCCATTTTATAGAAGAGAAAGCTGAGTGTCCAAGGAGTTGAGTAAGTTGCCAAAGACACAGACATAGTCAACAGTGGAGATGGATGCATGAATTTTATGATTACACTTACAAGAGTCAGTTTTGCTTGCCACTAAGAACCCCGATACAGGAGTCAAGTCCTCTTTAAACCAAAGTTTATATCCAATCGTCAGCTCAAATTCATCAGCTCTCTTTGAGATGAACTGTAGTAGATGAGCTGGCTTGCTTAAAAAGATCTGAAGAGAGATACCCTTGTTCCCTAGGGCTCTGGTGAGTTGTTATTTGCAGGGGAGGTAAAAGTGTGTGTGTGTATGTGTGCGCGTGTGTGTGTGCGCGTGTGTGTATGATTTCAAATCCAGGTTTCATTCTTCATTCACTCTTTGAGGCTCGGGGAAGTTAAGCAGCATGACCCAGGTCAGTTTTCTCATGTGAATGATGGAGATAATATGCATCTCATCCAGATTATGAAATGAGCCATTTGTTTAAAGCACTTCTCACATAGTAGATGTTTAAAAATACGCATTAACATTCCTTTTTGTAACAGCCTTTAAGAACCTATGTTTTCCGGGAGTTCCCTGGAGGTCCAGTGGTTAGGACTTGGCACGTTCACTGCCGGCACCCAGGTCGGGGAGCTGAGATCCTGCAAGCCGCTTGGCACAGCCAAAAAAAGAAAAAAAAAAAACAAAACACCTATGTTTTTCTGATGTAACATTACAAAGTCAACCCAACTAGGGAATCAAAGCCAACTGAAGTAGATACCTTTAGTTTCGTTGATCGGAAGTAGGTGGAAATCTTCAGCCAGTGGAAATCTGGCCACCCATTTGCAGAGTAGGGGCAGGACTGACAGAAAGTTAAATCCCTCAGGCATGTTGGAGAGAGAGTTAAGCCCTGGCGACAGTTATGTCCCAAATCAGTGATTTTCAAAGTGCTCTGGAGAGCCTTAGAGTTCTCTGGAGAGCCTCAGGGGGTGTCAGTGAGAGGAGGCGACGGGGGTGCAAGCCTGACTCTTGTTCCATGTGAACTCTTCATTATCTTTTAAACTTTTGCTTGAGTCATGGCATCCAAACAGCATGGTGGGAATTACGATCAATGGACTCACTGATCACAGTTGATTTCTCTTCCTCCTCATTTGTAGAAAACCAGGGCTTCTACTTTCCTAGGTACTCATGTCTGTTGGCGTGTCCCTTGCAAGGGACTGCGACTAGCCATTGGTGCCCCTCATGATGAGGCTCAGGCCTGTGTGGATTTACTAAATCATAGACAGACTGGCACCCTGTCCTTAGCTCTGGCCTTGGGTTCATTCACAAGGGCATCTGCTCCATTTCCCTGCTTTGATGTTGACTCCCCCTCTCCACAGACTTGGATGCTGGTGCCTCACTGGAGCTCAGCATGTGATTTTAAATTCAGATGGTCAGATAGCTAAGAGAGTGCTGATAGCTTATGCTGTGGTGAAATATGCTTTTTTTTTTTGTTTTCTGTACATAATTGCTTTTGTATTTTGCTCCCCTTATCCCCAGCTGACAATATTTTAATTAAAAGTTGAGGTGAGAGAACATGGGGAAGTTTGTGGAGAAACGTGCTTGCCTTTTGTTTAATCCTACCACTCCAAAAAATGCTTTAAGCCCTTTGGTAAGCAAATAGAGAATTGAAAAGTGAGAAAAAGCCAGACAATGTGTTTTTCAAAAATATCTTATTTTGTTTATTCTTGTCTTTTAAGAAAAGACTCAGAATTCAAATGCCTTTGCTCTCCCAACTCTATATTATTGCTTCAAGAAATGATCAAGATCACTGAATCCTTTCATTCCTAAAGCATATAAAAATAGACAAATCATATATCTCTCTATATATGTCTATTTATGATTTTTAAATGGCAAATTCAGCACAGGACCTAATCTAAATCAAATATGAATTCCAAACCTGAATGTAATTGATTAAATTAAAATCAAGAATTGTTTCTAGGGCTTCCCTGGTGGCGCAGTGGTTGAGTCCGCCTGCCGATGCAGGGGACACGGGTTTGTGCCCCGGTCCGGGAAGATCCCACATGCCACAGAGTGGCTGGGCCCGTGAGCCATGGCCGCTGAGCCTGCGCGTCCGGAGCCTGTGCTCTGCAACGGGAGAGGCCACAACAGTGGGAGGCCCAAGTACCGCAAAAAAAAAAAAAAAAAAAAAGAATTGTTTCTAAAAGGGATGCTCCTATATATTACTACTCATAAGGTTACAGTGGGAAGAGTGCATTATTTTATTTCTTCCATCAGATGGTTTTCTCTCTTCACTTCTGCAGAAAAATAGAAGTTGCAGGTAACAAGAAAATAAATTTATTTCTGTTCTCACTGTTATAACCTTACTTAATTTTAGCTGCTCCCTCCCAGTTACATGTAGTCTCTCTCTAGTGTGATCTTTTTCCTGACATTTTTCCTGAGCCTCGTTTCCAAGGGAAGAAGCAAACATACTTGTAAGCTTCTCCTAGAAGCATAGTTGGTTGACTTTTGCCACCTTTTCTTTTTCATGATATAGTATCAGTAAAGCCACCTTTAGCCTGGTTTATTTTCCCAGAGTTGGGCCAGTCCACAAATGATCTTTGTAAACAAGCTGATAAGAGGTGCCAGGAAAAAAAAAAAAAAGCTATTTTAAGGATTTCTCCTTTCTTTAGATGCAGATATTGCTGAAGGCTTCACTGGGTTTTGCCGTCTTCTATTTTGGAGACCCTGTAATTTACACAGGAATAGTTCTTTTAGCATCAACCCTGCCAAAGACTGAATGTTTTTGTCTCCCCCAAATTCATATATTGAAACCTAATTCCCAGTGAAATGGAATTTGGAGGTGGGGCCTTTGGGAGGTGATTAGATCATGAGAGCAGAACCCTCATAAATGGGATTAGTGTCCCTATACATCTCAGAGAACTCCCTTGCCCCTTCTACCATGTGAGGACACAGTGAGATGACAGCTGTCTATGAACCAGGAAGCAGGTCCTCATCACACACCAAATCCGATGATGCCTTGATCTTGGATTTCCCAGTCTCTAGAATCTGGGATGGGGAGTGGGTAGGTGGGGGAAATAGGTGAAGGTGGTCAAAGGGTGCAAACTTCCAGCTATAAGAGGGTTAAGTTCTAGAGATCTAATGAACAGCATGGTGACTATAGTTAACAATATTGTTTTATATACTTGAAAATTGCTAAGAGAGTAGATCTTAAATGTTCTTACCGAAAAAAAAAAAAAGTAACTATGTAAGGTGATGGATGTGTTAACTAACTGTATTGTGTTAATCATTTCACAATATATACATATATCAAATCATCACAGTGTACACCTTAAACTTACATAATGTTATATGTCAATTATATCTCAATAAAGCTGAAGAAGTTTTTTTAAAAAGGGACCAAAAATATACATTTGTAAAAAATTTTACAGTTATGATTTCTGGACTTAGATATAGGGGCTACATGTGACTTTTATAATAGTGCTTCTCATATTATATTGACATACTTGGTATAATAATAAATGTTTGTTTTATTCATTTATCCATCCATCAATGCATTTGTCACAGGTCTGCATCAAAACAGAGCCCAAGGCAAGGATTAATTCTGATGCAATCAGCCCGCATTCACTTGGTAGTTAAAAGGATAGGGAAAAAGAAAATGAGTTGAGGAGAGATGAGAGGCATTCAAAGAAAAGTGGCTACTGCTTTATAATAAGTCACAACAGACATAGCTGATTGCTCAGTAGATCCAATACTTAAGATCACAGGATGCTTTGGGACAGAGAAGCTGTTCCTTGGAATGGTACCTTGGAGGGATAAAGGATAAGAGAATTTGTCTTCTGGTTCCTTCTTCTCTTCCATCTTCTGTCTCTCATTGGTTAATGTTTGTCTTATTGGGAGTTAATGCCTCCAAACTTCTGGGTTGCTTTTTAAATCTCTGTTGGCAAGCATTATAGAAGCCATTTGATGTGGCACTTTGGGTCCAAACTGATAGGATAGGCAGAAACTACTTTTATGATTAGCAATTTTGCATCCCATTTGCAATATTTTTACTTACTCCAAGGTCATGAAGATATTTTCTTATTTTTTTTTCTAGGAGTATACTGTTTTATTATTCACTTTTAGATCTACAGTTCATATAAAATTGATTTTTATGTATGGTGTGAGGTAGGAGGCCAATTTTTCAATTTGCATTTTCAATTGGCCCAGCATCAATTATTATAAAGGCTATCTTTTTCTCATTTTATTGCAATTTTACTTCTGGACTTAAAAAAATTTATTTTTCATTGGTCTTTTAGTCTTTCCTTGTACCAATATCCAACAGTCTAAATTGTTATAATTTCATAATTAACTTTTAATGTCTAGTAGTGTAAGTGCACAGCTTTGATCTTCAAAACAAAGTTTAGACTATTCTTTGCATTCCTGTAAAATGTTAGTATTGACATCAGTTTGCACGCACAAACATCCTTGAAATTTTTATTGGAATTGCATAAGATCTACAGATCAATTTAGGGAAAATTGATAACTTTAAATCATTGAGTTTTGCATCTTTAAACATGACTTTTCTTTCCATTTTTTTATCCATTTTTTCTTTTGTTCCATCTTTTTGTTCTTAAAATTTTTTTTTCTCAATAATAGTTTCTAATTTTCAGTACAAAAGTCTTGCACATTGTTCTTAGATATATTTCTGGGTAATAGATTTTTTTGGATGATATTTTGATAAATTTTTTTTTGAAAATGATTTTGTTTTTGTTTCTGGTGTTTATTAATACAATTGGTTTTTGTATATCAATCTTGTCATTAGGAATTCTTGCTAAATGCACTTATTATATCTAATATATTGTCCATAGAGTATTGAATTTTCTATGTACACAACCATGTATTAGTTTGTAAATAATCACTCTTTTAGTTTTTCTTTTTAAAATTTATATATATATATTTTTAATCCTAAAGCCTTGACTAGGCACTTTTTCATGATTAAATGTTGAATCAAATTGGTAAGCAATGACATTGTTTTATCATTCCTGATCTTGGCGAAATCTTTTAATATTTCACCTTGAAGTTTTTTACATGAAAATGTATGAAGTACGTTTTTTTTTTTGTTTTTTTTTTTGCGGTACATGGGCCTCTCACTGCCACAGCCTCTCCCGCCGCGGAGCACAGGCTCCGGACGCACAGGCCCAGCGGCCATGGCCCACGGAACCAGCCGCTCCGCGGCACGTGGGATCCTCCCGGATCGGGGCACGAACCCACATCCCCTGCATCGGCAGGCGGACCCCCAACCACTGCGCCACCAGGGAAGCCCGAAGTATGATTTTTTAAAAGATGTGATTTATCAGATTAAGTTCCCTGCTATTTCTAATTTGCTGAGAGTTTCGTTTTGAAATCATGAAAGAGTTTGAAGTTTATTAAATGCCTTTCTTGCATCTGTAAATATGATGGTAGATTTTCCCAGTCATTTTATTTTCTTAATTGGTGCATTACATTGAATTTTCAATGCTAAACCAATCTTGTTTAGAAGAAGCACAGGGGGAGCACAGTAATCTGATTTGAAATTTTATTTGTGGGAAAATTTAATAATGGATTTAATTTCTTTAACTTTGAGTATAAAACTATTCAGAATCCTTATTTTTTCCTGTATTCCTTTTAGTTTAAGTTGTATTTATCTAGAAAAATGTTCATTTCATGTAATTTTTAAATTTATTAGCACAAAGATGTTGATAATCACATCTTATTATCTTGTTAACATCTGTAGAATCTGTAGAGATGTCCCTTTGTTCTTAACTGAAATTGATGGCTTGTGCATTCTTTTTCTGTTTTATGAATCATTTTGTTAGGAAGCTGTTAATTTTATTATATTTTCAAAGAAACAGTTTTTGTATTTGTGGACTTATTATTTGATGTTTGTCTTCTATATTATTTTCTGCTCTTGTTTTTGTTACATCTTTCCCCCTGTTTTCTTGTGGTTTTATTTTCTATTCTTTATTTTTAAAGACTTTCTCTTTAAAATGGATTCTTATTCATTTTTCTTTTCTAACACATGTATTTAAGAGTAGCTTTAACTGCATTCAAGTTTTGATAGGTACATTGCTCTGTTGTTGGACGTGCGTGTGTGTGCATGGGTGCATGTGCAGAGTTTCTAATCCATTTACGTTTACTCATATTAACTGGCTTAACAATTTGTTCTCTATCACACTGGTCATATTCTTTTTTCTCTCACATTTCTTGTCTTTTATTGATTAATCATTAAAATGTTATTATTCCATTTACATCACTTATTAAATTGTTATTTTACTATTCCTTTTGTGGTTCCTCTAAGTATTAAGACATTCATCCTTGATTTATTCCAGTGCAATATAATTTAGAACTTTTACTACTTCAATAAAAATTCCAGGGCTGGGCTTCCCTGGTGGTGCAGTGGTTGAGAGTCCGCCTGCCGATGCAGGGGACACGGGTTCGTGCCCTGGTCCGGAAGGATCCCACATGCCATGAAGCGGCTGGGCCCGTGAGCCACGGCTGCTGAGCCTGTGCGTCTGGAGCCTGTGCTCCGCATCGGGAGAGGCCACAACAGTGAGAGGCCCGCATACCGCAAAAAAAAAAAAAAAAATTCCAGGGCTGTAGAACACTTTATTTCTATTGATTTACTTCATGCCTGTGCTGTTATTATACTACACTTTTCTACGTATATTAAATACCATAATGTATTACTATTGTTTTATGTAATAAATATTTATGTAGATTCATCCACTTTTTTTTTTAACACCTTTCTTTGCTCTTTATTTCATCTTTTATTCTCATGTTTCCATCTGGGATCATTTTCTTTTTGGCCAACCAACACACTTTAAAAGGATGCCTACTATATCTTTTGCTAGTATTTCTGATTGTTTTTAGCAGATTTTTTTAGGATAACTAACCAAGTTCCAGAAATACAGAAATCAGTTGGTTCTTTTCAGTGGACTCACTTTCTCTGCTGTAGAATTCTCAAATTAAACTGAATGAGCCCGCAGATCTTTTTTTATTTTGTATCCTGATATTACTTTCAATAAAAATTTAGTAAAATTAATTATTTTGAACTAATACACTCAATTAGACTTCATTTATTTTCTTTAGCTAGATTGGCATATGGTGTTAATGCTTAAATATGCAGGGAATTAATTTCTTTTAAAATTGTTGAAAACACATGGTTGATTGAAACTTGCTAAAACAAATATTCTGTATATATCTGTAATACTATTTTTATGTCTTTATCAAATATCACATCTACATTTTTCTATAGTTATGTAGTCCTTTCCTCCTTGTATCCTTATAACTGCTTTGGATTTTAACATACTGTGCTACTTCCTTTCATTATATTTACTTTTGTATTTGATTAATTTTGTCCCCTGAGACATCATATGCTTTTCTGTCTGGCAACTTGGTAATAATAGTAGTGGTTGTTGTTATTATCATTATTCTCTGTTCTTTGAGGGGACAAAGGAGAGCCTGGTATATATTGCCTGATAAAACCCTGTTTTGAGTCTATGATAACATCTACCTTGTTTTTTTCCTGAGATAATACACATAACGTCGTGGTATCAGAAATATCTTTGATGTTAAACATCTCTATTAGCAAAAATCTCTTCCGCAACCATAATATACTAACTTGGAAAATTGTTATGATGTTTCTCCCCCTCAGGCTTTTGGGATGTGAAATTTATAAACATTACCTTTGTCTCAGATGTAAATGTTAGAAAACTAAATGTCTTCAAAGAATCTGACAGACACACCAAAGCCAAATTTTATTTCCGTTACAAAGCAAGTATTGCCTCTTTGGATTTATTATATATATAATTAGGAGCTTACTAGAGTCTAATGAAGGCTATCTGTATATCACCACTATTGCAAAAGTGTACCTTTGACAATTGATATTTTGCGTGTAGAATAGAATTTAACTTTGTGTGCTACACATATTTTGATATTCAGGGATTGTCAGACTTTTGGTTTAAGGAAGTTTGATGGGGTTACTGTGGACTTCATTGTTCAAATGAAAAGTTCAGAAAAGAGAGTATAATGGAATTTGGAATCTATTCTATCTGCTTTTGAATACAGTCCAGCTATTATATTAATACCAAGATGGATAGAACAGAGCTGGCCCTATGTGCAATTTTTCTTACTTTGAAGCAGGCTACATGAAGAATTTTTATGTTTTGTTTTTGAAAAGTAGGTAGATTATATTCTTGGTTCATCTTTGTTTTGCAGAGGTAAAATTAGAGGCCTCAGCCTCCTGCTGGCAGAACAAGCTCTCAATTTCTCACTGTCGAAATTCAATCTGATTTCTATCTTTTTCACTAAAAAGCTGTCAACAGCAAATAAGCATTCCCCATCAAAGAGCCACATTCATTTCTGAGGTATACAAATTCCTCTCATGGGAGAGGATTCAAGTAATTTAAATTGTTTCTGACTTTTAATTTCTTTTCTGGGAAACAGGAAATGGTATTAGCATGGACTTTTAACTGCAGTCCAGAATGAAAGAAGAAAAGACATGCACGGACACTCTTCAGGGTGACATTCCCAGTGCCTTTATGTCTCAGGGTACAGCATGTTTACAGCGCATAAAACAGTGTTTCCATCTGCATTCTTGTTTGCAGCTAGTCACCTAATCTGAGCTGTAGCTTCATGCTTTTAAGATGCATTAATACAAACTCATTTGTTTTAGAAGCAGACTTGCTGTTGGAATGTATATTGCCAGCATAAAAATAGGAAATGCCTCTGAAATAAAAATATTTTTCTTTCTTAGAATTTAGTTTGGGAAGTGGTCTTTTCTTTAGAAAGAGATGAAATTCTAGGTATTATCTTGTCCCCTTATTTTTACTTTTTTTGGGCTTATTTTATTTATTGAAAATGAAGGTTTGATAGAGTACATTGGTTTGTAGCTAAACATTTATGCTGAGCATATGCATTACTTTCTTTGCAGAACTTCGTTAAAGAGACTTGTAAAAGTGCGAGCTTTTGGTTTTAAACCGTAAATTTCATTATCTGTCATTCTCCCCGGCCAGTTCATGCAGACATTCACAATCTCAAAATCTTATGATTGGGATAAAAGTGGTAGGCATGGTATACACATACAAATAAGTAAGCTACCTATCACAGTTAAAAGCAAAACTCCCTTTATGTGCAAATGCATTTGACAGTATTTAGAAAAAGAAGAGGAATTTAATAAGTAGATTTAGAGTGAGCTAGAAATCTACCACAAAGGTTATCAGATGACTTCCAGGACTTTAAAAGTCCTCCCACTTTTCGTAGGAGTATTCTGATTAGTGGAGGTCCCCTTAAAATGAAGACACCTAGAATCAAACTCAATTGCAAATGGTGTCTCATTGGCATAGGATGAAAATGTAATCTAACTATGTTTTCTGATCTAGCATCCATACATATGTGTCTGTGTATCTATATCTATATCTTTATCTATATCATCTATCTATCTAAATCCTGGGCTTATTCTTTTCTTTATTCAGTATAATTTTTTTTAATTTAATTTAATTTATCTTTTTATACAGCAGGTTCTTACTAGTTATTCAGTATAATTTTTGAAGATCTACCTTGGAGGTTCCCAACAGTGAGCTAAGAACTATACAGTCTTGACGGAGGATGAATAAGGCTGAATCCTACAATATGGGGCTAGGGAAGATGCATGCTAATTACATTATTACATGTGTGACATATTTTAACGATGGAGAAGTAAAGGACATTAAAGCAGCACATAACAAGTATCCCTGGTCCCCAGCTGGGTTTAGAAGTTTGAACAGCCTGTTAATGTAGAGCACCCCCTGCCCCCAGATGGATAATTGTGAGAGCATTTTTTCAACAGGTACTTGCAGGAGAGGCTGAATAGAGAAACAGTGGTGGCAGTGCTGAGACTCTCCTTTCGTGTCTTGAGTGATTGAGCACTGGCCCTAAGTTCAGCCTAATAGAAGCCCTGCTGTTAACCAAGCCCACCCTCTTACAAGGAAGTTTAGCTACTGCGGGTTTTAGTTGATCAGCCCCTCTGGATTTCACCCTCACCATCAGTTCCACATTAGGCACTAGAGAGGACTTTGGTAGATACAGTTTGACTTCATCTCATTTCATTTCGAGTGATGTTTCTGCACCCTTTATAGATTAGGACTCTGAAATGTTGGGTCTCCTGAAGTCTCCCTGAGAAATAGTGTTTAAGGGGCCTCCAAGGAGGAGGAAAAGCTATGCATATGAAGAGGGACTGGGAGAAGGAGTCTGAGAAAGAAGGAGCAGTATGTGCAGAAGCTCTGAGGAGAAGAGAGCAGCTGCTGAGAAGGCCAGTAGGTCAGTGGAGGGGAGAGAGAGAGGGGCCAGTAGGTCAGGGGAGGGATACAGAAATAAGGGAGAGGTTGGCTTGAGACGAGGCAAGAAGGATGGGTAAACTTTACCCCTTTTATTCATTTGTAACCCCAATTCTATTCTTTTCCCTTTTCTGCTCTATTCTGTGCTCTGCAAAGTTGACCCTTGCAGACTGCATCACCCAGACTCCCTGGCTTGCTAATTGTCGGATTTGACCAATGAGATGGCAATGGCAGTATACGGAAATGTGGAGGAGAGATAGGTCGAGGTATATCTCTTCCAACTTTCTTCCTGCTTTGGTTCCCTGTCTCAGGCAAGAACTGCATCCCTCCAGTTCCTCTGGAGACCTGTCCTCCATGGCTCCAGCTCTCATTGGATTCCTGGAGCATCCTAGCATTGGCCTTAGGGATATTAATGTCTTCACATTATTTCTTACTGCCCTATCATCTTTGCCCCATCATAATTCCCTAAATTATGCCTGTACTCCTGTAAACAGTCCCTAAGTTAAAATATCTTCATCTGAATGATGTAGGATCAATTCTGTTTCCTGCAGGGAGCCTGACTCATTTAGGTGGGTTCTAAGGCTGTGCAGCTGAGGAAATATCTCGTAAATCCAATAAAAATACCACTTTTCTTACCTCACCCAAGATGTTTGATTCCCACATCCTGGAGATAATAAAAAGATGGAGACTTGGTGAATCTTAGTAACTGCTATCATGCCCCTTTCTGGTATGAACCATATATGAGGCTGGTTGAAGTCATATCGGTAAGGTTGGAAGAGGTTTTCCATGCCTCCTGATTCCCTCTTCTCCCTGCCTATTTGAAAGGCCATTTCTGACCTCTCACCTGATTGGTATTGTGTGCTAAGCTGAGGAATTAAAAAAAAAATAGTCCTGAAAGCTACATGCATTTTCATACCCACAGCTAACACGTAGGCTGTATAGACCCATGATAAAATACATATGGTTTATGACAATTTAATAAGTTACTGCTTTCTCCAGGACAGGAATCCTGGTGATAACTTGGCCCAGAATATAGTATCTCAATATCTACCTCGCTTGTGAGGTGGGTCATAAGTAATTTGTTACCATTCATAATTAAGTACTGAAGTTTGCAAATAATTACCTATGGATTCATAGTTACCCTACAATAACAGAGTACTTTCTTGCATTCTTCTGTACTTCCTTGAGAAAAGAAAAAACAATTAAGATACAGCTAACATGCAGGGAATTGTATAGAAAACCCCACCTCTTTGTCTATGTCATAGTTGTGAATGGAGTGGTGATGCTGGTATTTAACTAGCACCTTGGAATAAAAAGACCAAGAACCACTGCCTTCACGTTTAACTATGACTAGAGGTATAATTTCTCATTTTGTGACCTGTGTATAAGGAGATCTTATTTTCTTTTTGTGGGGAGAGTACATGGCAAGGAATAATAATCGTTCGTAAGCCAAGAGTGTTTGCATATAGGATGTCAGCTTCAGGAGGGTGGAGCCTTTGTTTTTTCACTGCTTTGGCCCCAGTGAGTAGACTAATATCTTGCCTATAACAGATGCTCAACACATATTTGTGGAAAAAATGGAGAATTGGATAGTCTCCTTTCTGGACACAAACAGGTACTTCCTTCTCAACCTCTCTGCCTGAGAAGCATTATATGTGGGTGGTAAGAGAACAGGTTTTAGATGCCAGTTAAACTGCTTGCACTCAGAGCTGTCCTTTATTTGGTGTGCCATCTCGTGGGATTTAACTAATTTTGTGTTCTTCAATTTCTTCATCTATTCTTTTGTAAAGTAAGCTACCAGTATTTACTTCACTGTAAGAGTTCGTAACATAAAGTGTGTGGAAATACAGGGTAAGAAACCTTAAATACATAATTTATCATCATTATTCTTTTCACCATATGATATTATTTATGAGCAAACTGTTTCTGTAATTTCTGTATCAGGAGAAACAGATAGATGTTCCCCAATGTTGATATAATCTTTGGGATGGAATATAACAAGCTGTTGGGACTAACCACGATTTATGCCAAGACCAGGGCCTTACTCCACCTAAATTTTACTAAATGTGGGTTAAAGTTGGCTCTGATGAAAGGAAACAGTCATTTTGCTCAGTTTGGTTCAAATTACTCTTCATGTCAGGGGAAGAACAGACAACTGGTTTTTGTGAGAAGAAGCACAATAGGCTGGCTAGAGCCCACAAAACTAGGAAACTGAATCAGTTTTCTCATCTGTAAAATGGGCATGAAAATCCCTGCCTTTTCTCTATCACAGGGCTTCTGGGAGGAGCATATCAGAGAATGGACTGGAAATGTCCTATGTTAACTTTGGGACCTTTACATATCTTGGAGGTTACAATCCCCGCCTGAATTTTATCTGTTAAATTAGTGAATCAGAAAGGCCAATCTTGGTAAAGACTAAGGCATGATGGCAGGTGAGAGTGTGAAAGCTTGGTAGACACGTGACATACTGCTTTTTTGTAGTATGGTCTTTTAGCTCATGGAGGGTGCTTCCTGTTGCAGACCTAAGAAACCAGGGAAACAAAGATCCCCAGTCCAAGGAAAAGAGGGACGCTGCTTTCTTCCAGGAAAAATACCTGAAGCTTCCCGGGCCCCCTAGACTGAAAGCACAAGAGTTAAATACTGTTGCTGAGAGAGAAATCAATACCGATTTCAAGAATAAGATAGCTCTGTTCCAACTGGAGTGGGATGTGTGAAGCATACGATAGCCTATTTCGGGTCTAGCCTGGCCAGCAATTTTTAAGGAAGGAACTTGATAACCTCAGCTGACTGTGACAATGAAACCCACTGGGGACTTGAAAATGAGAATGTCAGTGCATTGCTTCTATTTATCTATTTCTTAAAGACAGAAGTGGAAAAGGTTGAAAGCAAATATTGTCTTGAAATGATGGAATATATTGAAACTCTTTTGCTGTTAAACTAGCCCAAGATCTGCGTCTGCCTTATACACAGTGGCTTCAAACACTTTTTGACTATGGGATCATGTGTTGATCAGAGAAGCCCAGTAAGTGATACAGGTAAAAATGGACCTGTTCCAGTTGAAGGGAAATGGGGCCTCTGGATGGGTCTCTGACTACATTATTTGCCCAGTGATCGTCATCCCTAAGATGGAATTCTCCTGGCTCTGACCACTCTGCTCAGGTTATCCAGCCCATCTGTCAGGTCACTCAAATGATGCCCCTTCCTGCTGGGCCTCTCGGGTAGAGTCATCAGGGACCACATGGATGCTTCAGACTAGGACTATATCATCTCGTATCTCTACAGGGTATAGCATAGTACCTGGCACCTAGGGAGGTCAGTGTGTGCTTGCTAAGTTTACCTGGATTTTCCATTTTGTCCCCCTTTCTATTACCACCTGTACCTGGGTTCTTCCCGCTTCTTCCATTCATCTCTGCGATGTGTCTGTTCTCTGAATTCTTGGCTTCTTCAGGTCTGGGCTATCCTACTAATATTGAGCCTTTCATTAAAACACTAAGATGTAATATTTGGGTGGAGACTTTGAATTCTTTGGAGATAGATGGGGGCCTTGAATGACAAGAGGAATGACTATGTATTAAGCAAGACCTCTTTCTACAACTTATCATTTACACATGAGTATATCTACTTAATGAACACTTAGTATGAGCACTTACTATGTGTCTGACACTTAATGAGCACTTACTATGTGTCTGACACTGTTTCCGATGACAGAAATACAGCAAAGAATAACAAACAGAATCCTGGCCCTTAAGGAGCCTACTTTCTAGTGGAAGGAAACAAATATAAACAACATGAAAAAATAAACAAAAAAATAATAGATACCACAATGATAATTAATATAGGGTGATGTAACCGGGTGGCTGGGTGCTTTTGAATGTGTAGTCAGGAAAAGCCTCCCTGAGAAGGTAACAGGTTGGGAGCTAATCCTGCAGAGATTAGAGGTAGAACATTTCAATAAAAGGAGACAATTAATGCCAAGGCCTTGTGGATCCTTTCAGAAGCCGGGTGGGAACATGGCAATAGAGGAGATGGTAGAGAGCAGAAGGGGCCAGGTTGGATAGGGCTCTGTAAGCCAGGACAGGTAATACAATGTTATTCTTTTTTTTTTTTTAACTTAACTTTAAAAAACTTTTAAAAACTTACCTTTGGCACTTCCCTGGTGGTCCAGTGGGTAAGACTCCATGCTCCCAATGCAGGGGGCCCGGGTTCGATCCCTGGTCGGGGAACTAGATCCCATGTGCATGCTGCAACTAAAGATCCTGCATGCCGCAATGAAGATCCCGCCTACCGCAGCTAAGACCTGGCGTAGCCAAAATCAATAAATATTAAAAAAAAATTAAAAGAAAAAACTTAAGACCTCTGTTGACATGTGTTTGCTGTTTGTTGACTTTCTTTGAAAAAATCAAGTTGTAAACTTTCATTGCAAATTAAAAATGAGCTTCTTAAAAATCTCAACTTGACCAGATGTGAAACAATTTAAAAACCTTTAAAGGTGTATCGAGAATAACCAAGATTTAAAAAAAAAAAAAACACACTTGTCATGACCATAAAGAGATACCTTTAGGTAAAAATTATAAAAACCCGGGCTTACCTGGTGGCGCAGTGGTTGGGAGTCCACCTGCCGAAGCAGGGGACACGGGTTCATGCCCCAGTCCGGGAGGATCCCACATGCCGCGGAGCGGCTGGGC
The DNA here is from genome assembly GCF_951394435.1 of Stenella coeruleoalba. Lineage (NCBI taxonomy): Eukaryota > Metazoa > Chordata > Mammalia > Artiodactyla > Delphinidae > Stenella > Stenella coeruleoalba. The sequence continues at coordinate 26,341,876 of NC_137166.1, read as the reverse complement.
CCGTGGGCCATGACCACTGGGCCTGCGCGTCCAGAGCCTGTACTCCGCAACGGGAGAGGCCACAACAGTGAGAGGCCTGCGTACTGCAAAAAAAAAAAAAATTATAAAAACCCCATGCAGCATAAACAATGCAGATAGTTCTAGTCATCTGGTCAACAGGCAAAAAGCAAGCAATTAAGGTCTTCAGCTCCAATCTTTTGTTCATTTCTTATTGCAGGAATTTCATGTTCATTTCTTCTTGTTGGATGGCTAAACCGATGACTGCAGAGATGGTAAGCCAGGCATTTACTCAGTACCACCCTGCTCAGTTGTGGGAGTGGATGAATTCTCAGCAGGTGGATGGACTGCATCTGTCTCTTTGCCACCTTGTGGTTGAGGGTTTTCTGGGTGTCTGTGTCAGTAGTTGAAGTTGCGGCGGTACCCATGTTGAGGTGGCTATTGACCTCCAGGTCTCCTCACCTAGATTTTCCTTATCTTCTTCGTTGCCTTCCTCTCTAGGCTGTCTGGCTAGGAGGGCCCCTGCGGAATCGTGGTCTCTAACCTGATACATATTCTGTCTCATGGGTCTGCCTTGCTCTGCACCCTGGTTGTCAGCACCCTCCATCCCCGCTCCGTGCACAGGAGGGTTGGAATACCGTGGTTCACTCCCGAAGGGTCTCCGCATGTGCTATGGTGGGCCCCGGTAGCGCTCTCCCATCCCACATTCTTCTCCTGCCCTCCCTATTTTGGTAATTATGCTGCTAACGGCATGGAGGACCCTGCAACATGGAGTGTATCTATCACACTTACAATCTGCAGCGATATTGACCATCACCAGGGCCTGTAACACATGCTGCCTCCGCCTTCTCTTCTCTTTCCAACAATGTCAAACTCCACCCTTTCTCCATCTCCTACACTGCAAAGGTACTTCCGGGGTTATTCTTATGGCAGTCTGGTGTACAAATACACATTCTTTGGTGTCATTCCTGTTGATGAAACCACATATGTTTCTTTCTTTCTTTTATTTTTTAAAATTTTTTGGCTGTGCCACACGGCATGTGGGATCTTAGTTCCCCGACCAGGGGTCAAACCCCTGCCCCCTGCAGTGCAAGTGCGGAGTCTTAACCACTGGACTGCCAGGGAAGTCCCAACACATCTGTTTCTTACGTTGAATCATTTGGCTATTCGCAAGCCCTTGGGTGCAATGATCTTCTCATCCCTGAAGGCAGGCGGGGGCTGCTCACTGTTGCAGTGAGGGTGACTGGGACCCACTGTGGCAGCTGAGGCTCCTCCCAAGGTGTGATGGTAACTAGGCCAGGATGGTGATGGGGCTGCTCAGGGCTCTCTGGGGTCAGGTCTCCATTCCCACTACTGATCTGCAATGTTATTCTTAATAGGATGGGAAAGCATCGAGTGGTTTTTAAAAAAATCGAACCTTTTACTTTGAGATAGTTGTAAATTCACATGTAGTGGTAAGAAATGGTGCCAGAGGTCCTGAGTGCACTATACTCAGTTTCCCCCAAGGTTAACATCTTGCAACATTGTAATGCAATATCACAATCAGCATATTGACGTTGATATAATCCACTGATTTTATTGAGATCGCCACAGTTTTATTTGTACTCCTTTGTCTGTTTTATCATGCACTGCATAGTTCCATTCAGTTTTATCACTTGTGTAGAGTCATGTATCCATCTCCCCAGTCAAGATACAGAACGGTTCCATCACCACAAGGAGCCTTTGTGTTGCCCTTTTATGGTCACATCCATGTCACTCCTACCTCCATCCCCAGCCCTAATCCCTGGCACTCACTAATCTGTTCTCCATTTCTATAATTCTGTCATTTCAAAAATGTTATACGTATGAAATTTACAGTATATCACCTTTCGGGATTGACTTTTTTTCAACATCAATCTGTGTCAATAGGCATGTATCAGTAGGTTGTTTCTTCTCATTGCTGAGTAATATGACATGTTTTGGATATACCACAGTTTATTTAACTATCACCCAGTGAGTTGGTTCTGGTTTTGGGCTGTTATGAATAAAGCTGCTATGAGGACTCGCATACAGGTGTGAACATTAGTTCTCATTTCTCTTGGATAAATGCCTAAGAGCGTGATTGCTGGGTCATATAGTAGTTGCATATTTAGTTTTTTAAGAAACTGCCAACATATATTCCAGAGCCACTGGGTCATTTTAAGTAGGGGATGATCTGATTTATTATTATTTTTTTGTTTTTGTTAAGACCATCCTAGATGCTATTTAGGACATAGATTTTTCAGGTTGCCAGACACCAGCTCCAAGGTCAAGAGGACAAAGATGATGGCTTGGTCTAGGAAGGCACTGATGGAGAAGGAGAGCAGTGGATTTGACCTCAGGCAAAGGACAGAAATTAGGAGTTATCATTTTTGAGTTTGGCTTCTATTTTAATATGCATAGGTTCCTCACTGCCCTCCCTCCCTTCCTTCCTTCCTTCCCACTTTATGCTTCCTGAATTGTTCGGGATTTCCTCGTTTGTTTGTTTTCGGACTAAATTCTAAAAAACAGACCAAATCTATGCCTTCATTAACAGATGTGTGCCTTTATAAAGCTCTCCAGAGAATGAGACTAGACACAGGGTTTCTTTTTTTCCATCTTACTGGGCTTCCAACTGCCTGAGATACTGTCTCTGCTGCAGAAACCCACCCTCACCCCATTTAAAAAACACGCTGATGAAAGGATTCTGGGTTGTATGGAGAACTAAACAATAACTGCAGTGGGTTGGAAATAGTGATCTGGTTAGTCACACTGCAGTGCAACTCAAGTGAATGAAAAACTGAACCTGGAACTTGGTATGTGAGCTGATAGCCTCAAGGGCACAATCAGTGAGAACTTGTCCACTTCCCTCTCATCTCTGGATTTCTAGGAGATAATCAGGAATGTAGGAAGAAGTGTATAGAGTGCATACAATGTGCTACACTCTTATTTCATTTTATTTAATTCTCTATGTCACTCCACATGGTAGTTAGCTGTCTCTCCATTTTACCTATGCAAAGACAAGGCTCGGAAAGATCAAGTAATTTGCTTCACACTAGTTAGAACACTAGTAGTAGAGTCAAGATTTAAATGAATTCTGTGTGTAACTTTTGTTCTTTCTTTTTCCATGCACAGGCTGAAAGACATGCAGTGGCAGAGCTGACGTATTTGAACTTCTTTCCTGCTTTCTGTAATCATGTTAATCAGGATTCTTTTAGTCTCAGTGATAGAAACCCAGCTCTAAACTGGCTTTGAATAAAAAGGGAAATTTGTAGGCTGACAATTTTAAATATAGCTTCAGGTATAGCTAGATCCAGGTGCTCAAACAATATCATTAGGAGTGAGTTCTCTACATCTCTAGATTCTGCAGTTCCACTTTGTTTTCCATTTTCAGGCAGGCTCTCAAGTCAGGATGGTTCCAAGACAGTGCTGACTCACTTTTTCACTTTCCAAGTCTGTGGAGAAAGCCCCTTGTCCAGTTGCTTTGGAAAAGTCCTGAAATTGGCTTTGGATTGATGTGGGCCTATTTCAATTCTGAAATAATCACTGTGTCCAAAAAATGGAACTAAATGAACTGGTGAGAACTGTGATATGGTTCCACATCTAGACCTAGGGGATGTGTCAAGCCACATAAACACAAAGTGGAAAAAAGATAGCTCCTTGAGATAAATATTGGGCCGCTATTATAAAAAAAAATGGCAGAAAGACATTAGGTAAGACTAAATAATGAAAGGCCACTGTGATCCTCTATTAATACCATCTTACCAAAGCTTTTCCTTTTTCCCTCCCTCCCTCTCTTTCTCCCTTCCTCCTTCTTTCCTTCCCCTTTCCTTTATTTCTATAATGCTTATTAAGTACATTTATATGCATTATTTTCTTAGATACTTTGGACATTACAAGATACGTAATAAGGATCCATTATTATTATTCTCATTTTATTGAGTAGAACATTGAGACCCAGAGGTTGAAATGACCCTCTTTTCTCTATAAGAATTTGTCCGTGAAGAAAAAATAGTCCAAGCTGGCAAGGTTCAGTGATATTTATATGTCTAAACATGAGAGGGATAATCATCTGTGCCCATGAAGAATCAAACCTGGGACCTTGACCTCATTAGCACTGAGCTACTAGCTCTTTGGAAATGTAAGGCAGTGAATGGTATGAGAGAATTAATGCACATCACAAATGTCTAATGTGTTACTAGCCTGAGAAGGCCCAGGGGCAAATACAGCTCATTCTATGACTACAATATGAGCTATATGTCATTAGGAGCCCTTGGAGAGGATTTATAAAGAAACACATTTTATGTACTTGGAAGCAAACCCACTTTTTTATTCATTGTTGACTGTTTTCTCAACATTGAGGGAACTGATGCTTAGTCTAAGGAAGCTGTAAATGTGTTCAAGGCACAGTAGAATGGGATCTGTGGTTCTTCTGGAAGGATAAATCATAGGCACCATTAGCCTGGCTCGCCTTGATTAAAAGGTGTGTCAAGGTGAGCTTAGGAAATGAACCACCATCGCCTACTGTGATTATGAATCTGAGGTTTAACAGGCTTTCCTGAATCATCTGCAGCTTTAAGAGATATCTCTGTCTGAGGCCTGTGCTATCAAAGAATGTCAAAAAGTGAATTGCATAAAAATATCAGGAATATTAACTAATCTTTCTCCGCTTTCTACTGGAGTTAATCTAGCAAAAGGAGGCAGCACACTCCCGTGAACAATTATTCATTTAAGACATATTTCATAAATATTTATTGTGTACCTTGTGTCAGTCAAGCACTTGGGTTAAATGGACACATGTGGTCCTTTTCCTCAAAAATCTTACAATCTGTATTGGAGTGGGTAAAATAATAACTAGTACAAGAAGACAGGCAGACATTAGATTGACTCCTCTCATCTGCAAATGTTAAAGTTTACGCTCTTAGTTTCTTTATCTTTAAATAGGTAAATATTACCTCCTATAGAAATAAAGTTAAAGAGACCATGTCTCTAGAGTGCCTATCATGTGGCAAAAATTAAGATGTCAGGAATTTTAGCACTTTTCCTCTTTTCTACCATTTTTTCTTGGCAAATTACCCTTCTCTTCTTTCTCCCTCCTAACTGATCAAGAACTGAAGGCAAAACTTACTTTATTAGGGGAGAATCCACCCTGCCTAGATCCTCCTGTATTCTCCCCATACTAGGACTCATTGACTGAGGCGGGATACTGGGATGGAGCATAGACTCGTCCACCTTGCAGGAAATAAACATTTTTCCCTCAAAGGAAAAGAATCACCTTAAATCTAGGGAACATTAATGCATATGCTTTTTATTTATTTATTTCCCATTATGGTTTATTACAGGATGTTGAATACAGTTCCCTGTGCTATACAATAGGACCTTGCTGTTTATGCATTCTATATATATTACTCTCCATCTGCTAGTCCCAAACTCCCAATCCAACCCTCCCCCGGCCCCCTCCCCCTTGGCAACCACAAATCTATTCTCTCTATGTCTGTGAGTCTGTTTCTCTTTCATAGATAAGTTCATTTGTGTCATATTTTAGATTCCACATATAAGTGATATCATATGGAATTTGTCTCTTTCTGGCTTAACTTCACTTGGTATGATAATCTTTAGGTCCATCCATGCAGCTGCATTATTTCATTCTTCTTTATGGCAGAGTAATATTCCATTGTGTGTGTGTGTGTGTGTGTGTGTGTGTGTGTGTGTGTGTGTGTGTGTGTGTATCTTCTTTATCCATTCATCTGTTGATGTACATTTAGGTTGTCTCTGTGTCTTGGCTATTGTAAATAGTGCTGCTATGAACATAGGGGTGCATGTATCTTTTCGAATTATAGTTTTGTCTGGATATAATGCATATGCTTTTTAAATCCAGGAGAAAATATTTACCATTATCTAGCCCAGGTGTGCATCAGAATCACCTTGAGGACCTGGTTAAAATATGTGTAAAAACTCTGATGCAGTAAATCTCAGTTGGGCTTTTCTGTTTAAAAAGTGTTCACCATTGTGAACAGTGGATTCAGTGCTAAAAACAAATAGGATATCAAGCCATGAAAAGATATGGAGGAACCTTAAGTGCGTATTACTAAGTGAAAGAAGCCAATCTGAAAAGGCTACAAACTATGTGGTTCACCTATATGACATTATGGAAAAGGCAAAACAATGGAGACAGTAAAAAGATCACATGTTGACAGGATTGAGTGAGGGGAGAGGGATGAACAGGCAGAGCACAGAGGATTTTTAGGGCACTGAAACTATTCTATATGATACTCTAATGGTGGACGCATGTCATTATATTATGTGTGATATATACATACTAAGGTTGCATATATTATATTATAAGGTTGCAGATAGAGTAGGTGGCAGAGCTCAGACTTGAACCCAGATCTTTCTGACTCCAAAGCCCATGGTCTTTTCTCTGAACCAGGTTTTTGCAAAAGGGGTTATAAACACAGAAGATCTCACTACTGCTGTTTGCTGTTGGGCTCTGGGAGATACATCCTCCGGAAGAGGAAAGCTGACCTTTTCTCAGTAGACCTAAAAGGACTACACTGTGGTCCACAGGAGGTTCTTTATACTTCTCAAAATTCGTAATGAGAACAAGACGTTTGCCTGGAGTCCATTTGGTAATTTATTTCAGGATGTCTGGCCCTGGCAGCTCGTGGGATGCAAATCAAACAGGAAGTGGGGCCCTTGGACTGAGTAAACAGCTGAAGATAAAGTGGTGGATCAGTGTCAGACAGGGCAGAGGTGACTTGGCATCAAACCAGCCACACAGCTCCTTTCATTCCTGTTCATTTGGATGATTATTAAATGTATTGCATTTTCATTTTTTTCCTTTTGGCACACAAGAAGGATATTTATCTCATGATAAGATTTTGAATGCCACTCCAGTATTAACATCACAAAACACATTATCTTTCAATGTATGCGCAAGAAAAGCAAAGCATACCAGAGACCCCGAGTTGTGAATAAAGTGGTTGGGGGCTTCCCTGGTGGCACAGTGGTTGAGAGTCCGCCTGCCGATGCAGAGGACGCGGGTTCGTGCCCCGGTCCAGGAAGATCCCCCATGCCGCGGAGCGGCTGGGCCCGTGTGCCATGGCCTCTGAGCCTGCGCGTCCAGAGCCTGTGCTCCGCAATGGGAGAGGCCACAACAGTGAGAGGCCCGCGTACCGCAAAAAAGAAAAAAAATAAAAATAATAAATAAATAAATAAATAAAGTGGTTGGGAGCTATTTGCTTTCTAGTGTGATTCCCTAGTGCACTTCATGCCTATGGTGGACCAGAATGACATTGAGCAAGGGCAGAAATATCTAGGTGGTGGAGGACATTGTGGAGAGATGATTCATATTGCACCATCAAAGCACAATTTGTAAATTAGGATCTGTTAAAAATGGAGTTTGGAGTCAGAATGACCAATGTCTAAATCCCAGGTCTTCCATCTACCAGCTTTGTTACTTTAAGGAACTTCAGTTTCCCCAGCTGTAAAATTGGAACATAGTGAGGATTCAGCGGGATAAGTTCTGTCAAGTATTTAAGTGCCAGGCACTTAGATGGTGCTCAGAAAATGCAGGTTCCCTTTCTTTCCAGTTCCACTGTTCAGAGCTGATGTACATGGTGGAGGAGGATGAGGAGGAGGCTGTTCTGTGTTTATATTTCCTTTTAGGTCTCTTGATCGGCAGAGAGATGTATGGAATACATAACCGAGGAGAGGAATAGATGAAATTTGTAGTCAGGTAGAGTGATCAAGGCAGAGAAAGGAGAAACTGAATGGTTTAGGTACCTATTATGGGGGATGTGGAAATATAAATGGAGAGTTGAGGAGATGAGAGGGTAAAGGGAAGTGTGAGGCAGGTAAGCATAAAATGCAGGCTATCTATTGGGGCAATCTTTTATAGGCTTTTGTATAATTTTCTTGGACAGGAATCATAAAAAATTAATAAACAGAAACCTCAATTAGAGTTGGGAGACGAGTAGGGGGAGCGCTCACCCTGAGAGGTGAGCCAAGCCCAGTAGGAAGGAGAACAACTCCTTTTCTTTCCTGTCAAGGACTCAGCTAATGAAAAGCCATGGACTCTGTTTACTACAGGCCCCTCAACTTCCTTCTCCCCTCTATAAAAATGTTATCCTCTTGCTGTGGGGGGACTTGCATGAGGCTCCCATGATTACAGACCCCGAATTGCAATCCTCTGCTGACACAAATAAACTCATCCTTGGAGAAGTATCAGGCAGTCTGTTTATTTCAGGTCAACAAAATCAAAAAGTCACACTCAGGATGAGAAGAAAAGGAGCTGCCCTTATCTACCACAGTTTGTGTTGTAATATTATTTTCAGATATTTTACTGTCATCCCTGAAGAGGGTACTTTATATATTTATTTTAAATTTAATTTTTATTTTATATTGGGATGTAGTTGATTTACAATGTTGTCTTAGTTTCAGGTGTACAGCAAAGTAGTTCAGTTACACGTATACATATATCTATTCTTTTTCAGATTCTTTGCCCAATATAAGCTATTACAGAATATTGAGTAGAGTTCTCTGTGCTATACAGTAGGTCCTTGTTGATTATCTATTTTATATGTAGTGGTGTGTATATGTTAATCCCAACCTCTTAATTTAACCCTCGCCCCAACGTTTCCCCTTTGGTAACCATAAGTTATTTTTTTTAATACCTTTTCTTTTTTCTTTGTACAGGTCAACAAACTTTATTTTTAGTATTTCTGCCTCTCCTTTCAGATTCCTTCTCAAATCCTTGCTCCTCAACAATTACCCCAAGTCTTCTTTTTTTTTTTTAACATCTTTATTGGAGTGTAATTGCTTTACAGTGTTGTGTTAGTTCCTACTGTACAAAGAAGTGAATCAGCTATATGCATACATACACCCCCATATCTCCTCCCTCTTGAGCCTCCCTCCCACCCTCCCTATCCCACCCCTCTACGATGTCACAAAGCACCGAGCTGATCTCTCTGTATTATGCAACAGCTTCCCACTGGCTATCTGTTTTACATTTGGTTGTGTATATATGTCAGTGCTATTCTCTCACTGTGTCCCAGCCTCCCCTTCCCACCCTGTGTCCGCAACTCCGTTCTCAACATCTGCATCTTTATTACTGCCCTACCACTAGGTTCATCAGTATTATTTTTCTAGATCCCATATATATGCGTTAGCAGACGATATTTGTTTTTCTCTTTCTGACTTACTTCACTCTGTGTGAGAGACTCTGGGTCCATCCACCTCACTACAAATAACTCAATTTCATTTCTTTTTATGGCTGAATAATATTCCATTGTATATATGTGCCACATTTTCTTTATCCAGTCATCTGTCGATGGACACTTAGGTTGCTTCCATGTCCTGGCTATTGCAAATAGTGCTGCAATGAACACTGTGGTACATGACTCTTTGAATTATGGTTTTCTAAGGGTATATGCCCAGTAGTGGGATTGCTGGGTCATACAGTAGTTCTGTTTTTAGTTTTTTAAGGAAGCTCCATACTGTTCTCCACAGTGGCTGTATCAATTTACCTTCCCACCAACAGTGCAGGAGGGTTCCCTTTTCTTCACACCCTCTCCAGCATTTATTTTTTGTAGATTTTTTGATGATGGCCATTCTGACCGGTGTGAGGTGATACCTCATTGTGGCTTTGATTTGCATTTCTCTAATAATTAGCAATGTTGAGCATCTTTTCATGTGTCTTTTGGCCATCTGTATGTCTTCTTTGGAGAAATGTCTATTTAGGTCTTCTGCCCATTTTTGGATTGGGTTGTTTGTTTTCTTGATATTGAGCTGTATGAGCTTTTTTTTTTTTTTTTTGTGGTACGCAGGCCTCTCACTGTTGTGGCCTCTCCCATTGTGGAGCACAGGCTCTGGATGCACAGGTACAGTGGCCATGGCTCACAGGCCCAGCCGCTCCGTGGCATGTGGGATCTTCCCGGACCGGGGCACAAACCCGTGTCCCCAGCATCGGCAGGCGGACTCTCAACCACTGCACCACCAGGGAAGCCCTGCATGAGCTTTCTGTATATTTTGGAGATTAATCCTTTGTCAGTTGCTTTGTTTGTGGATATTTTCTGCCATTCTGAAGGTTGTCTTTTCGTCTTGTTTATGGTTTCCTTTGCTGTGCAAAAGCGTTTAAGTTTCATTAGGTCCCATTTGTTTATTTTTGTTTTTATTTCCATTTCTGTAGGAGGTGGGTCAAAAAGGATCTTGCTGTGATTTGTGTCATAGAGTGTTCTGCCTATGTTTTCCTCTAAGAGTTTGATAGTGTCTGGCCTTACATTTAGGTCTTTAATCCATTTTGAGTTTATTTTTGTGTATGGTGTTAGGGAGTATTCTAATTTCATTCTTTTACATGTAGTTGTCCAGTTTTCCCAGCACCACTTATTGAAGAGGCTGTCTTTTCTCCACTGTATATTCTTGTCTCCTTATCAAAGATAAGGTGACCAGGGCTTCCCTGGTGGCGCAGTGGTTGAGAGTCCGCTTGCCGATGCAGGGGACATGGGTTCGTGTCCCGGTCCGGGAAGATCCCACATGCCGCGGAGCGGCTAGGCCCGTGAGCCATGGCTGCTAAGCCTGTGCGTCTGGAGCCTGTGCTCCGTAACGGGAGAGGCCACAACAGTGAGAGGCCCGCGTACCACAAAAAAAAAAAAAAGATAAGGTGACCATATACGCGTGGGTTTATGTCTGGGCTTTCTATACTGTTCCGTTGATCTATATTTCTGTTTTTGTGCCATTATCATACTGTCTTGATTACTGTAGCTTTGTAGTATAGTCTGAAGTCTGGGAGCCTGATTCCTCCGGCTCTGTTTTTCTTTCTCAGGATTGCTTTGGCTATTTGGGGTCTTTTGTATTTCCGTACAAATTGTAAAGTTCTTTGTTCTAGTTCTGTGAAAAATGCCATTGGTAGTTTGATAGGGCTTGCATTGAATCTGTAGATTGCTTTGGGGAATAGAGTCATTTTCACAATGCTGATTCTTCCAATCCAAGAACATGGTATATCTCACCACCTGTTTGTATCGTCTTTGATTTCTTTCATCAGTGTCTTATAGTTTTTTGAGTACAGGTCTTTTGCCTCCTTAGGTAGGTTTATTCTTAGGTGTTTTATTCTTTTTGTTGCAGTGGTAAATGGGAGTGTTTCCTTAATTTCTCTTTCTGATTTTTTTTGTTAGTGTATAGGAATGCCAGAGATTTCTGTGCATTAATTTTGTATCCTGCAACTTTACCAAATTCATTGATTAGCTTTAGTAGTTTTCTGGTAGCATCTTTAGGATTTTCTATGTATAGTGTCATGTCATCTTGCAAACAGCAACAGTTTTACTTCTTTTCCAATTTGGATTCCTTTTATTTCTTTTTCCTCTCTGTTTGCCATGGCTAAAACTTCCAAACCTATGTTCAATAATAGTGGTGAGAATGAGCAACCTTGTCTTGTTTTTGATCTTAGACGAAATACTTTTCAGTTTTTCACCATTGAGAATGAGGTTGGCTGTGGGTTTGTCATTTATGGCCTTTATTACGTTGAGGTACGTTCCCTCTATGCCCAGTTTCTGGAGAGTTTTTAATTATACATGGGTGTTGAATTTTGTTGAAAGTTTTTTCTGCATCTATTGAGATTATCATATGGTTTTTATCCTTAAATTTGTTAATATGATGTATCACATTGATTGATTTGCGTATGTTGAAGAATCCTTGCATTCCTGGGATAAACCTCACTTGATCATGGTATATGATCCTTTTAATGTGCTGTTGGATTCTTTTTGCTAGTATTTTGTTGAGGATTTTTGCATCTATGTTCATCCATAAGTTTGTTTTTGAAGTGTGTGAGTCTGTTTCATAGATAAGTTCATTTGTGTCATGTTTTAGATTCCAGATATAAGTGATATCATACGATTTTTGTCTTTCTCTGTCTGACTTCACTTAGTATGGTAATCTCTAGGTCCATCCATGTTGCTGCAAATGGCATTATTTCATCCTTTTTTATGGCTGAGTAATATTCCATTGTATATACGTACCACATCGTCTTTAGCCATTCATCTGTCAGTGGACACTTAGGTTGCTTCCATGTCTTGTTATTGTAAATAGTGTTGCTATGAATATAGGGGTGCATGTATCTTTTTGAATTATGTTTTTCTCCAGATATATGCCCAGAAGTGGGATCAGATATTTGACCATCATCCCTGAAGTGGTTACTTTAAATACTCCTGCCCTTTGCTCACAGTTTATGGCCTAAACCCTCTCCATTTGTTTACCAAATTCCAGAGTATTGGTTCCCTTTCTTTTCTCATTCTAATGCATTTCCATGAATAAGGCAACTGCTTTCTCTTCTCTGGCCATTGTTCTCTTTCCTGGATTTGGCCTGACACCTACCCTTTGATCCCACATGCTGTGGCTGCTGCCCTAGGTAACCCCTCAATTGAAGGAGACCTGGGTTCTGGAACCAACCAAGCCTTAGTTCACTTGACTGAGATCCCTTGCTGAAATTAACTCAGCTCCTTGTAAGGGGGAATCTGAAAGTCTTTGTCTTCACCAGCCAAAGAATTTTGATATGGTCATTGAACTTTACAATCAAAACAAATTTTAAGGGCCTGAGCTTGTTTCCAGTGGTAATATGTTTGAAAAGGCGTATTGAGTTACAAATTTGGGGGCTTCCCTGGTGGCGCAGTGGTTGAGGGTCCGCCTGCCGATGCAGGGGACACAGGTTCGTGCCTCGGTCCGGGAGGATCCCACATGCTGCGGAGCGGCTGGGCCCGTGAGCCATGGCCGCTGGGCCTGCATGTCTGGAGCCTGTGCTCCGCGGCGGGAGAGGCCACAGCAGTGAGAGGCCCACGTACCACAAAAAAAAAAAAAATTACAAATTTGTTTTCATCTCTTTATCCAAGTATCAATGCAGAAGAGAAACAACCTAATGTAGAGAAATAAAATGAAATAATCAAAAAGTTGCAGAATGTGATCTGCCTAAGATAAAACAAAGCAGGCCTATTGGAGATAATGGTTATCTGTTTGCAGTAAACATGAAGTGAGAACAATTCATGACTTGTGATAACATTCAACTGAAAGGAAGTAAATTAGATGTAGACAAGGCCAGGAGAGGATTACAAACACATGCAGGGCCAAGGCATACAAAAGGAAGATGGGGGCATGGGGCAGAATTTTTATCTTTGTCAGGTAATTGAAATAATGCTTTATATTAACAGTATGAGTTTAAAGCGGTATGAGTCAGGAGGTACTGGAAAAAAAAAGAAAAAAGAAGGAGAAGGAGAGAGAGAATGCAAAGACCACTAGAAACTATTTGAGTTGAGAAACTAAAGAATAACTGAAGGCCTACTGTGTGCCAAATGCTTGTACATATATAATTTCATGTAAGCCTTGTGACAGCCCTGTAAAGTGTGATTAGCAGTCCCATTTTTGATGGTGATGGGGAGTGAGGCTCAAATATAATAACTTGCCCAAGTCTTTTTAGCAAGTAAGTAGTAGAGTTGAGATAAAAGCTGAGGTGTGCCTGACTTGAAAGCTTTGTTCTCCCCTATACGCTACACTATCTCATAACTGCTTAGTGATATTGTACCATTGAGACCCGAAAGACTGTTACAAGTACTAGATATGGCTGGGCCAGTAAGGGACGTGATCTACTCTGTTTCTGTGTTACTCATGTACGCACAGACACACACACACACACACACACACACACAACCTTAGCCCCACAATGAGCTCCTAGCTTTATATAACCCTTTGAATATCCCACAAACAGGTCAGATTGAACTTATCTAGAAATCACTAACGCATCCTGCTCTGATTGTCATATTTTGCCTCCTCTGCCCATTTGCTCAAGTCAGAAATTTGAGGTTTCCCTTGATCCCTTTCTTTCTGTTAACCTCATGTTCAATGAATCTCCAAGTCTTATCAATTCTACCTCCAAAATGTCTCTGTTTTCTTTTTGTTTTTCATTCATCCTATTCCAACTTTGGTTCAGGCTAACATCCTCTCCTGCCAAGAATACTAGAGCAGCCTCTTTACTGGTCCTCCTAGCTTTTGTTCCCCTCCCCCGAGTCCACTTTCCTTGTTTCAGGCACAGAGATATTTATAAAATACAAATGTGCACAGATCTTCCATGCCTCTCCATTTCTTTAACATAAATTTCAATGTCATTTTAATAGTCTTTGCATGGGATATCGCCTCTCCCCTACCTCCGATTCCGTAAGTAGGTGAAAAAAACTGCATTCTCTACAGTGTCATCATGCTTTCATTATCATTCATCTCGTTGAACATGCTATTCTTTCTACATGGTTCTACATGGTCTACCTTTCTGCCTTTCTTTTGTTTTTTCCTGGACTAATTAGTTCCTACTTGTCCTCCAGAAGCCAGTACAGATATCTCTTCCTCCATAAATCCCTTCTTAACTGTTCAAAGATTCAGTTTGGAATAACTCATGGCCCTCCTGAATGTTTACCCATGATAGCTCTTATTATACTGCATTTTAATGGAGGCATTTCTGCCCCCTAAACTGTAAGCTTCCTGTGAGCAAAGGCCATATTGTATTTACCAGTGCTGATTCTAGTACCCAAAACATGATAGATGCTTTGTAAATATGTTTAATCAGCTGTTGTCACAGACAGAAATTAATGTGCAGGAGATTTATCAGGGAGCCCTCTTGGGATGGGGATTGGGCAGAAAGAGAAGTTTAGCCTTGAAACAGCCGCATGGAAGCTTCAGCTGTCCTATGGGAAGCTCTGAAGCTGGGACAATCCTTCAGAGTGGTCTCAAATTGAGGTGAGACGACCAGATCTTTATACATCTGTGTTGTTCAGTAATTGGGTGAAGGGGCTGTCTACCACTATGGCAGTCAGTTTGCAAGGGGGGTTGATAGCTGAGGGCTGCCTGTCAACAGCATGTCCAGTGTTGGGAAATTTATCCTTCACTTCTGAAGGAGAATTTGAGTGGCATTGTCCACCATGAGTGTCAATCAACAAACACACACTCAGCATACTAGCTCAAGAAATAAAAAATGTTCTTGTGGAAGCTACAGTAATACCGCCTCAGGGAGCTCATGCTTATGTTTCTTCTGGACATGAAATTATTGAGAAAATGGTCTCAACTTATAAAATTCGTTGTCTTCTTCATACTCTCTGTAACTCCTAGTAGGGGATGTTCTTAACTAGACACTCAAACTCACGAGACCTGAGCATGTAACACCTGGCACCGGTTTAATCAGATGGATATTGGTCCAGAAACATAGACAGCATCCCACGTGGACTGTGTTAGGCATTTCTTTCAGAGGGAATAACCCTCATAGCAATCCAGTCTTTGACTGTTCCTCTCCTGCATCTCCCCTTCTCTCCCTCCACCATGCGAGTTTAGGTGTGAGAGAACAAGATTCACATTCAACAGGTACAGTAGCTGCCTTGGCATAGAAGCCTCATGCGCCATAGAGACCAGGATCTCCTGTAATAGGCTTAGGTATAGCTTTCAGGTCCCCAGAAAGGATATGCCCACTTGTGTGTCTCTGTATTCAAGGAATCATAAAGCTGTGCTTCCACCAGGTATTTTTGGTGTATTCATGCTTTTCCAGGCCACGTTTATCTATCATGGGCCATCTTTACCATAAATAATGTTACCTGGTAATACAAATGAGAGTCCACCTGTATCAGGCTTTCAGGAGAAAGAGCAAGAAAGTTAACTCAGATCAGATTTGTCTTCAGAGAGTGAGAAAAAGGTTTGATCACCCTTCTTCTCAAGATCCCTATCTGAATGAAGGCCCCTATCTCATTTTCATCACACCACAGCATATAGTCATAACACCAGTTAACATGCATGTCAGGGTAGATAATCCTTCTAGCAAGTTGTTCTCTACCTAGTTGATGTCTTCTCTTCATGACTCTGAATAGGAGAGCGATTTTGTTAATCTTTCTGATTTGGGAGATAGTACGGTGCCTCAAACATAATAGATACTTGCTGTGATCTGAATATTTGTGTTTCTCAGGTGATTTTTCCTAATCCCTGATGTGATGGCGTTACCAGGTGGGGCCTTCGGTCATGAGGATGGAGCCCTCTTGAATGGGATTAATGTTTTTATAAAAGAGACCCCACAGAGATCCGTCACCCCTTCCACCACGTGAGGGCAAAATGAGAAGGTGCCAGCTGTGAACCATGAAGAAAGCCCTCACCTTGAGAAATAAACGTTTGTTGTTTATAAACTACCTACTTTATAGTATCTTGTTATTACCCTCTCAAAGGACCAAGATAATACTCAAAAGAAAAATGCACTTAGTTAACAAAAAAGAAAAAAATAAACTGAGAAAAATCAGAAGAAATGCTCCCATATTTCCATCTACTAAACATAACAATTTTAAATATTTTAGTATATTTCATTCTAGTCTTTCTATAGGCACAGGCTTAACGATTGGTGTACTAACCCTCTACTGTGTTTCTTACCTTTTTCATAGACAGACATTTTTAAAAATAAGGGGATTATTACATTACTAGGAAGTCGATTCTGCCTCAACTGATCAACCTAAAAATAAATACTCTGTTTGGAGAAGTTCGGATGATGAGATATTCAACATTTATTTTATGTACACCACCTGCCAGACCATGTGTTAGGCACATGAAGAGGGAAAGAAAAATAAAACTTAGTTTTGCCCTCAAAGCACTTACATGCCCTTCATGGGGAAGGAAGCTTCACATTCATATTTTATTTCCTGTGAGGTGACAGTCTAATGTTGGCTTAAGCTTGTTCTGTTTAGTTGAGATTATGCTTTTAAAGGACAAGAAATAGAAGTTAGGCCCATTGAAGAAGTTTCACCAAGGAGCCAGTTTCTCCAAAATAAACAAATAATCCCTGCAGATTAGCCACCCTCTGTAAAATAATTTTAACACAATATCCAGCTGATCATTTGGAAGGCAAGCAAGTCAGCTGGTGGGGTGTGAATGTTAGTGACTTGGTTGTCATGGAAACTTTTCTTCCAGACCAGGAAAAAGGCAGTCATGGGGAAACACGGGATGTGGAAAATAGCCTATTTCTCCACCATCTTTTCTCTCTGTTGATCGCAAGTCAACATCCTACTGGGGCTGGGAGTGGAGAGAAAGGCAGGCATCCTAGGCATACAGAGGAGAGAAGCAGTCCCCTTTGTGCAGAGAAACCCAAAGGACATGGTTCAAACAAGAAGTGTGCGGATAAAAGTTGGAAAGCCAAGGTCATACATTTATTTTACTTTTATTCTCTAATTGCTTTTACTGATTTTCTTTTAATAAATGATTCCGCGCAAGTTGTTAAAAGGCTTTTTATCCTCAGTCGTTCTCAGCTGCTGGGGGAGAAGGACTGTTGACATGAGTTTGACTAGCATTTGCAGTGCTGACGAAGACACATCACGGTCTTACTCTGAAATGAAGTCTGGGTCGCCTGTTTAGCCCCATTAGGAAAAGCCAGAGTTAAGCTGTGATGGGTAAGACTGTCAGTCTTTAAACAGTCTTTAAATTGTACATAGGTGTAAAAATTACTTTTAAAACTTGATCTAACCTTGGTTATGATATTGTTTATAAATTCTTATGATTCTTGCCAGTATCTCTCCACCTTTGCCCAAGTTAATCTGAATTTACATAATCATAATAAATAAAATAATTTTTGAAAAGGTAGAGTTATATACCCCTAGCTACATGTCCAGCTTTAAAATGCATTATAGCTATTTGTTCACATCTACAACTCTTTCTTCTAAATTGTGAGCTCTTCAGTGCTTTGGATGGTGCCTTGTTCATCTTTGTAAACTTACTACTAGCACAATACTCAGTTCTTAAGTGTTTGATTCATGGAGCAACTTCTACGTACTAGTCTCTGGGATATGTTGGTAAACAATGCTTGTCTAATGAATAATTAGAGGATGGATTTAATAATTTAATAATTCTGGATTTTCTTGGTTTTCTGTGTTTTGAAAAGCTAAACAATTATTTCATAGGGACAAAATCCATCACACAATTATTTTCCTGGTGGCAGCTGCAGAAAATAATTAAGATAGAACCTCTGTGGGAATAACTTGATAAATCATCATAGGCTGGTAAAGTCTTACTTTTGTTTCCTATTATTATTTAGAAGTCTTCTCTTAATAGGTTAAATAAGATCTACTCATTACATACCAAGAGTCTGTAGGAGGTTTTTTCAGTATACATTTCTATTTGTATACAAAGGCTAATCTACTCATTACACAAAGAGTTTATTTCTCTTGCTCACAGTTATGTGACAATAATTCGAAATTTCTTCATTGTCCGAGTTTATTTTCTCTGACCACAATATTGCCCAGTTTTTCCCATGTTCTTCCTTGTATACTGAACATGCTTATAGTCTCAGACCATCATTTTTGCCTTTACATCATTTATCTACCTTTTCACATAACCTAAACAGTTTCATCTCAATACTTTCTCATCCCTTTGTTTATCCATAATTCCTACTCTGCCAATACCTTAGGCCTTATATGATTTATTCAGCTCTTTTCCCAAGTTGAAAAAATTTCTTCATTAATTCTCTTAATACTTTAAAATAGATCCTATGTACCAGGAATTGTGCATTGGAGATAGAGTTTAACATTATTTAAGCACTTCTTTCAAGATGCTCAGAGTCAAATGCAGAGATCCTTAATCTAAGTTAAATGGACTTCCTAAAGGATATGCAAGATATTGCCCCGCACTTTTTTTTACTGGGCACAAGGTCCCTACATTTTTTTTTTTTTTTTTTTTTGCGGTACGCAGGCCTCTCACTGTTGTGGCCTCTCCCGTTGGGAGCACAGGCTCCGGACGCACAGGCTCAGCGGCCATGGCTCACGGGCCCAGCTGCTCCGCGGCATGTGGGATCTTCCCGGACCGGGGCACGAACCTGTGTCCCCTGCATCGGCAGGTGGACTCTCAACCACCATGCCACCAGGGAAGCCCTTGGTCCCTACATTTTGTAGAGTTCTCTAATGAATGGTATAGAGAAGGAAATATATAAATTTTAGTGTAATAAGTGCCATTTATGATCAGGATAAGAATAGGAAGCAGTGAAGGATGCTTTGGTAGGATCAGAGAAGGCACGTTCTTAGACTTTAGCTGATTGAATTCACCTGCAAACTAGTCTCAGCTGGGACCTCAGTGACTCTCCGCAATCCTTCTATTATATTTTCCTGCTGACCCTTGGTCACGGTCCTACATTCCTGCTATCCTCTCAAATCATTGTTTCTTTTCACTTCTTACTTTACTCATCTTCTTGAAAGGGTTATGGCCAAGTCCAGATATTTCGTTGAAAAATTAAAGGGACCTGCACTGCAGAATCTGAAATGTTCTTATAATGGTAACCACTTAGAACTAACATTGCCTGCAAGGCATATTAGGTAAGGATATCTAATTCTAAAGGTGAAAAAGCCTCCAAAGCAAACAAGTAAACTTCTGGGAAAAAGGAGGAAACATCATTTACAGAAAAATATTTGTATGCTTCAATTTCTACTTCATTGAATTTCTACTTTATTATCTCTAGGGAGTCTACAACCTGCTAAAAATGGCTGTGCGTTGGAAAGGGGAGTCTGGGAATCTGGAGGCTAACAACAATAAAACCTTATTTACTCTTCACACTTTTTAAAAGGTGCCTCGATTATGAGCCTTGTCTGAAGTCATGCAGATAACCAATTATAAACTAAAGTTGAAATCCACTTCTGCATGGTGTGGCTTATGTTCTTCTGTCTGCCTCAAGCTGCCTTCTTTTTATCCCCCCCAGCTTTACTGAGGTATAATTGACAATTAAAATTTGTATATATTTACAGTGTAAAATTTGAAAATTTGATATACGCCTACACTGTGAAGGAACCATCAAAATCAAGCTAATTAACATATCCATCCCCTCATATAGTTACCACCTTCTTTTTTTGTGTGTGTGGTAAGAACACTGAAGATCTACCCTTGTAGTAAGCTTCAAGTATACATTACATGTCCAGAACTTACTCATCTTGTAACTGAAAGTTTGTGCCCTTTGGCCAACATTTCCCGATTTTTCCACCCAGAGTCCCTGGTAACCATCATTCCATTCTCTGCTGCTGTGAGTTTGACTTTTTTAGATTCCACATATAAGTGAAATTATGTAACATTGTCATTCTGAATCTAGTTTATTTCACTTAGCGTAATGTCCTCCAGGTTGAGCCATGTTGTCACAAATGACAGATTTCCCTCTCTTTTAAGGTTGAATAATATTCCATTGTATGTATATACCACATTTTCTTTATCCATTCATCCATTAATAGACATTTAGGTTGTTGCCGTTTCTTGGTTATCGTGAAAAATGCTGCAATGGACATGAGGGTGCAGTTATCTTTTTAATATCCTGATTTCAATACCTTTGGATAAATACCCAGAAGTAGAATTGCTAGACCTCATGTTAGTTCTGTTTTTAATTTTTTGAGGAACTTGCATGCTGTTTGCCATAATGGCTCTACTAATTTACATTTTCATCCGCCATGTACACGGGTTCCCTTGTCCACATATCCTTGCCGGCACTTACTTTTTTTTTTTTTAATAATAGCCATTCCAACAGGTGTGAGGTGATACCTCATTGTGGTTTTGATTTCATTCCCCTGATGATTAGTGATGTTGAATACCTTTTCATGTGTGTGTTGGCCATTTGTATGTCTTCTTTGGAAAAATGTCTGTTCAGTTCCTATGACCATTTTTAAATTGGATTGTTTATTCTTTTGCTATTGAGTGGCATGAATGGATAAAGATGTGGTGTGTGTGTATGTGTGTGTGTATATATGTGTATGTGTGTATATATATATACCCATATATAGATAATAATACCCATATATATAGGTATTATTCAGCCATGAGAAATATATATATATATATATATACTTATACCCATATATATGTATTTACAGATATCATTCAACCATGAGAAAGAAGGACATCCTGCCATTAGCAATAACAAGGATGGAACTTGAGAACTTAGTGCTAAGTGAAATAAGTCAGACAGGGAAAGGCAAATACTGAATGATATAACTTACATGTGGAATCTAAAAAAGCTGGACTTGTAGAAGCAGAGATTAGAATGGTGGTTATTTAAACAATTATTCTGAATCCTTTCCAGCAATTCATAGATCTCCATGTCTTTGGGTCGGATACTGCAAAACTATTATGTTCCTTTGATAGCATCATGTTTCCTTGATTTTTTATGTTCCTTGTAGGCTTATGTTGATGTCTGTGTATCTGAAGGCACAATGACCTCTTCTTAACTTAATGGACTGGCTTTGGTGGGGAAAGCCCTTCACCTGTGGGTGGGTACAAGGATACCAGCTAGGTGGAGTGTTGCAGCCCTGTCTCTGGGGAAGTGTAGTGGTGGCTCTGGCTCTGGCAGGTGGTGGGGGGAGAATGCAGCAGGGTAGACTCCAGACAGCTCTCAGCTGATGTCAACATCAGCAAAGACTGGGTTCCTCAGTGGCAAGGCTGCAAGTGACCACCGAAGTGGTCAGGGCTGCTTGGATCCTCAGTGGTGAAGGCTGCTGGGATCTCTTGCCCTCTTTTTCTTCCATAGGAGGAAGAGTTATGCTGGGCTAGGGAATGGGGTGACATAGGTAAAATGCTCTCTATACTTTTTCCTATGCCGTCCTCAGATTTTGTCCTCCACTTGTTGCAGCTTCTTCATAGCACTCTGGAGCTCTCCTAGAGCTATTTTCATTGGTATATAGTTGTTTCATAATTGTTCTTGTGGGGGGACAAACATTAAGACCTTCTAGTCTGCCATCTTGCTGACATTACTCCTTATAAGCTGCCTTCTAAGACAACAGAGAAGCTATCCTTCCGCTAAATCAGAGCCAAAATCCAAGGCTTATTTGCAGGCTGTTAGTTTGGGGATGTGATTCTAGGGAACAAGTGTGAAGGATTGGGGTGGTGGATCAGGGAAAGAAAGACCATTAATAGAAGGATGTGAAAACAACTTGGCCAAGGATACAGGCTGGCTGGTTCTTTGGGACCTTTTGAAAAATCTTGATGAGTGTCTCAAAAATCAGAACTGTCTGAGGTAGCAGGGAGTGGAAAGATGCGTTTCAGGTATCTCCTACATAAGTGTCAAGCACAGAATCAGAGTTTTCTGAGTACACGTCTTTTACTTCCTTGGTTAGATTTATTCCTATATATTTTATTCCTTTTGATGCAATTGTATATGGGATTGTTTTCTTAATTTCTCTTTTTGATAGTTCATTATTAGTGTCTAGATACACAACAGATTTCTCTGTGTTAATTTTGTATTCTGCAACTTTACTGAATTCATTTTTAGTTCTAATAGGTTTTTTTCTTTTTTTTTTTGGTGGTATCTTTAGGATTTTCTATGTCTACTATCATGTCATCTTCAACAATGGCAGTTTTTTTTCTTCCTTTCCAATTTGCATCACCTTTATCTATTTTTCTTGTTTAATTGCTATGACTAGGACTTCCAATACTATGTTGAATAAAAGTGGTGAGAGTGGGCATTGTTCATTTTTACTCCCCTCTACCCCATTTAATGTTTTTGACTTCATATTTTACAACTTTTCGTTTTGTGTATCCCTTAGCTACTTGTTGTGGATATAGATGATTTTACTACTTTTGTTTTTTAACCTTCCTACTAGCTTTGTAAGTGGTTGATCTACTACCTATACCATATATTTGTCTTTACCAATGAGATTTTTTGTTTCATAATTTTCATATTTCTATTTGTGGTCTTTTACACTTAGAGAAATCCCTTTAACATTTCTTGTAAAACCAGTTTAATTGTACTGAACTCTCTTAGCTTTTGCTTGTCTTTAAAACTGTTTATCTCTCCTTCAAATCTGAATGATAGCCTTGCCCAGTAGAGTATTCTTGGTTGTAGGTTTTTTCATCACTTTGAATATATCATGCCACTCTCTCTGGTTTGCAGAGTTTCTGCTGAAAAGTCAGCTGATGGTCTTATGGGAGTTCCCTTATACATAACCAGTTGCTTTTCCCTTGCTGCTTTTAAGATTCTCTTTTTATCTTTAATTTTTTGCCATTTTAATTACAGTGTGTCTTGGTGTGGATCTCTTTGGGTTCATCTTGTTTGGGACTCTCTGTGCTTCATGGCCCTGGATGTCTGTTTCCTTTCCCAGGTTAGGGGAGTTTTCAACTTTTATCTCTTCAAATAAGTTCTCTGCTATTTTCTCTCTCTCATCTCCTTCTGGGATGCCTATAATGTCAATTTTAGTATGCTTGATGTTGTTTCAGACATCTCTTAAGCAATCATTATTAAGAAAATTTTTTCTGTTCAGCTTGGATGATTTCCACAACTCTGTCTTTCAGTTCACTGATCATCTAATCTACTGTTCTCTGTATCATTTAATTTACTGTTAGTTCCTTCTTGTGTATTTTTTATTTCAGTTATTGTATTCTTCAGCTCTGTTTGGTTCTTCTTTATAGCCTTTAACGCTTTGTTAAACTTCTCACTGTGTTCATCCATTCTTCTCCCGAGTTTGTTGAGCTTCTTTATGATCATTACTTTGAACTCTTTAAAAATTTTCTTTAATTAAAAAAATTTTAATTGAACTATAGTTACTTTACAATATTATATATGTTACAGGTGTACAACATAGTGATTCACAATTTTTAAAGATTATACTCTATTTATAGTTATTATAAAATATTGGCTATATTCCCCATGCTGTACAGTATATGCTCATAGCTTATTTTATACCTAATAGTTTGTACCTCTTAATCCCATATGCTTGTATTGCCGCTCCCCACTTCCCTCTCCCCACTGGTGACCTTCCCTCTCCCCATTGGTTCTCTTATATCTGTGAGTCTGCTTCTTTTTTGTTATATTCACTAGTTTTTTAAAAATATTTTTTAGATTCCACATATAAGTGATATCATGCAGTATTTGTCTTTCTCTGTCTGACTTATTTCACTTAGCATAATGCTCTCTGAGTCCACCCATGTTGCTGCAAATGGCATAATTTCATTCTTTTTTATGGCCAAGTAGTATTCCAGTGTGTGTGTGTGTGTGTGTGTGTGTGTGTGTGTGTGTGTGTGTACCACATTTAAAAAAATTTATTTATTTTATTTGTATTTATTTTTGGTTGCTTTGGGTCTTTGTTGCTGCACATGGGCTTTCTCTAGTTGTGGCAAGCTGGAGCTACTCTTCGTTGCGGTGCATGGGCTTCTCATTGCAGTGGCTTCTCTTGTTGCAGAGCATGGCTCTAGGCGCGTGTGCTTCAGTAGTTGTGACGCGCAGACTTAGTTGCTTCGCGGCATGTGGGATCTTCGTGGACCAGGGCTAGAACCTGTGTCCGCTGCATTGGCAGGTGGATTCCCAACCACTGTGCCACCAGGGAAGCCCTATACCGCATCTTCTTTATACAGTCATCTGTTGATGGACACTTAGGTTGCTTCCATACCTTGGCAATTGTAAATAATGAACACTGGGGTGCATGTAACTTTTCAAATTAGCACTTTTGTATTTTTCAGATATATACCCAGGAATGGAATTGCTGGGTCATGTGGTAGTTCTGTTTTTAGTTTTTTGAGAAACGTCCATACTGTTTTCCACAGTAGCTGCACCAGTGGTGTAAGAGGGTTCCCTTTTCTCTACATCCTTGCCAACATTTGTTATTTGAGTTCTTTTTGATGATAGCCATTCTGACAGGTGTGAGGTGATATCTCATCATGGTTTTGATTTGCATTTCCCTGATGATTAGTGATGTTGTGTGTCTTTTCATATACCTTGAACTCTTTATTGGTTAGATTGCTTATCTCCACTTCACTTAGTTTTTCTGGGGTCTTCGTCCTTTGGTTGGAACATGTTTGGAACATGTTTCTCTGTTGCCTCATTTTGCTTTTTTCTTTGATTTTATTTCTAGGTATTAGGTAGGTCAGTCCTGTTTCATGATCTTGGAGAAGTGGCCTTTGTAGGAGGTGTCCTATGGGGCCCAGCAGCACACTTCCCTCTGATCACTAGAGCTGTATGGTCTAGGGGTACCCCCTGTGTGGGCCGTGTGAACCCTTCTGTTGTGGTGGGGCTGACTACCGTGGATGTGTTGGTAGGGGGGACTGGCCTCTGGCCTGGTTGGCTGCCGGTTCCTGCCTCATGCAGCCTCTGCTGGCTGGTTGGTGGCAAGGTCGAGTCCCAGGGGATTCCAGGGGGTCCTGATGCTGGTGTTGGCCTGCTGGTGAGTGGGGCTATGTCCCCACATGGTTGGCTGCTTGGCCTGGGGGGTTCCAGAACTGGTGCCAACTGGCTGGTGGGCAGGTAAGCCCCTGGCGCTAATAGGCTAGGGAGAGGACTCCAAAATCGCACTTGCCAGCACTTGTGTCCTCGTGGTAGATCAAGCTCCCCATAATGGCTGCCGCCAGTGTCTCTGTCATTAGGGGAAGTCCCAGTTGCCTCCTGCCTCTCTGGGAGGCTCTCCAAGGTCCGCAAGTGAGTCTATCTCAGGCTACATTCAAATTACTGTCTCTGTGCGGGATCTTGGAGCATGTGAGATTTTGCACTCACCTTTTAAGAGCAGAGTCTGTGTTTCCTGCAGCCCTCTGGCTCTCCCATATGCAAGCCCCACTGGCCTTCAAAGCCAGCATTCTGGGGGCTTATCTTCCCAGGGCAGGACCGCTGGGCTCGGGAGCCTGATATGGGGCCCAGAACTCTCGCTTCTTGGGGAGAACCTCTGTAGTTGTGATTATCCTCTTGTTTGTGGGATGCCTACCAGGGGGTGTGGGTCTCGACTATACTGTGTCGCCATCCCTCCTACCTGTCTCATTATGGTTCCTTCCTTATATCTTTAGATGCAGAAAATCTTTTCCGCTAGTCTTCAGGTCACTCTCATCTATAGTAGTCTGTAAATAGTTGTAATTCTGGTGTGCCCATGGGAGGAGGTGAGCTCAGGGTCTTCCTGCTCCATCTTGGCCACACCTCTGTCTAGAAGTTCTTAGAGTCTGTGCAGGCACAGGGCTATATCCTCTAAGAAGCCCTGCAATTCAGAAAGCAGTGGTACTCTGTGGTCTTTGTGACAGCTGCTTCTTTGGAGGTTCATTACTAAATCTTTGTCATTGGGATCTTTTCTTTTCCCCTGTGTATGTCCTGTGCTTCTTCCCTCTTATGGAACCTAACTGGCAAATGAAATCTTATGCAGAACCATAATATGTTGGAGGCCAAATAAAGTCCCCCTGCTTGAATTAGATAGTTTCTTAGAGAACTGAATGCTAGAAAATGGAGAAGAAAGAGTATGCGGACCCTCACTTGATCTCTTTTGGATGTCCCTGAGGTATTTAAAAAATCCACTAAGAATGAAACGAGCAGTTAGAAAATGATTGCCTTGGGGCATGAATGAAAGATTCTGAACATTGGCGCTTTTACCACGTTTAAAGCCAATCTCAAAATGTGAGCTACGTGAAGGCAATGACATTGTTGTATTCAATTGTGTATTTCCAGAACTTCTAAGCATGCTTGGCACATGCTAGGTCTCAGTGTTTGTTGAATAAGTGAGTGACTGCTGTGTTCAAGGTGCTATGCTACTATTTGTTTTTCAGTAAGTTGGGAAAAGCTAGTTTTGGTTCAATACTGATTTTTTTAGTCCTTTGTCACTATCACCATTTGTGAGATGGATGGCCATGATTAGAACATAAGTCTGTTGGCCTCAGAATACAGCAGTACTAACTGACTTTGAAGAGTCAAATCCATGACATCAGTCTACTGAGAAATATCGTCTCATTGAGAGTTGGTCAAACATAGAGGTCAAAATGGCCTGGGGAGGAATGGGGTCCATTAAACATGGAATCTGGAAAAGAACAGACGTGCAGGAGGACACATTCATGAGATTTTATAGAGAAAAATTAAATGTATTTAGCATAGACATAATGCTGGGATTATTTTGACTCCTGTATAAAGAAAAATAAATAAGTAGAACCCTATGGTAAGGGACTGGCAGTTCTAGAAAGTATATCTATCAGAAATCCTTGATTGGTCCTATGACACTGAAAGTATTCGTGTAGCCATCCAAAACAAATATTTTTCTTGCTTAAATGTTTAACTTTCACATTACATATTGCCATATAGAAAATAAGTTCTCTGTTGATGATGTTAGCAACAATAGAATTAGATATATTGACAATATTTGAGTTACTACCAAACTTCTGGCTACAGAGAATGATTTATTCAATGAGGGTGGCAAATGGCAATTCCTGGCGGCAATCCTAGCAATGGTGGATTTACCGTAAATACCTTGGAATTTGCTTTTTATATCTGAAGAGGAAGATTACCTTTGTGTATTACAGAGGTTGTAAAGATCAGTTTGTCATTGGAAATTCTTGCCACTGAACAACTTATATTGTACTATATTTTTTGGAAAAATTGTTTCTACAGTGGTGTGTTTTAACAACAGAACTGTTCATGTAGGATCTATCAATAGGGTATCACAATCCTGATAAAGTCTTGTGTGGAATCAAACATTCTCTCATTTTACATTATACCTTTGTTGTTTTTAAATTATAATATATTTTTCAATAATGGAGTAATACTTGCTCGTTGTAAAGAAGTAAGAGAAAAGCATAATCCTAAACACCTAGGGACAATCACTGCTTTCATATTTCTAAATTTTAATTTGTCTTGAGTATACAAGTTAAACATGTTTAGAGAAGAAATTTAGAAAATTCAGACATGCAAATATGAGAAAATGAAACCACTCACAATTTCACCACTAAGAAATGACACTTTCAACATGTTGGCCAAAGTCCTTATCTAGATTATATATTTGTATACAAATATTTAAGATATGCATTTTATTTTGAACAAAAGAAACCACACTCTTGGATGATAATTTTTTATTGTGATTTATTACTTCATTTTCATATTTCTAGGCTAATAAGATTCTTTTATAATACCACTCTTACTGAATCTATACAATTCTATCACACTACAATTTATTTTAACAATCTCTTATTATTGGCATTTTATATACAAACCTCTGAAATATTTCTTCATTAAAACTTTACACCTACTCTTCACTATAATTTTTGGATAAATTCCTACAAGTAAAATTTTTGTGCAGGAAAGTGGAATAATTTTCATTCTCACTGAGAGTGTATGAATTGTTATGTATACTGTATATCATTATGCTTGGGGATTATGATAATTATGTAAATATGTATTAATGTCCTGGACAAAAAGGGGAATCTGACTGTGTCGATGTCATTTGGTTGGAAGGAACAGATTTCACTTACGTTGCTTCATGTAATGAGGATTTTGTGAGGAAGCTTGTGTTAATCGGGCCTCATAGGATCATAGAAAAGCCAAGCACCAAGGAGTCTGATGCTGAATGTGATAGAGGAAGGCTTTTCGAGATGAAGTACAACTCTAGCTATCAGATCTGGTCACCTTCTGCCCTTGGTAAGAGATTTAAAAAATATATTTTAGGGGCTTCCCTGGTGACACAGTGCTTGAAAGTCTGTCTGCTGATGCAGGGGACACAGGTTCGAGCCCTGGTCTGGGAGGATCCCACATGCTGCGGAGCAACTGGACACGTGAGCCACAACTACTGAGCCTACGCGTCTAGAGCCTGTGCTCTGCAATGAGAGGCCACAATAGTGAGAGGCCCGTGCACCACGATGAAGAGTGGACCCCGCTTGCCGCAACTGGAGAAAGCCCTCGCACAGAAACGAAGACCCAACACAGCCAAAAATAAATAAAATAGATTAAAAAAATATATTTATTTTAACTTTTTATTTTATCTAAATTTTTAAAAAACTCAGCTTTTATATATAGTAATGACATAGATAGTAGAAAAGACTAAGAGAGAGGAACTCAAACAGCTTAACAGCAGAAAAACAAATAACTCAATTGAAAAATGGGCTAAGGACCTGGATAGATATATATTAAAAAGAAGACATACAAATGGCAAATAGGTATATGAAAAGATGCTCACCATCACTAATCATCAGGGAAATTCAAATCAAAACCACAATAAGATATCACCTCACACTTGTGAGATACCTATTATTAAGAAGACAAGATAATGAGTGTTGGTGAGATGTGGAGAAAAGGAAACCCTTGTATACTGTTGGTGAGAATGTAAATTGATACAGCTATTATGAAAAATAGTATAGAGGTTTTTCAAAAAATTAAAAATAAAACTACCATATGATCCAGCAATCCCACTTCTGGGTTTTTATCCAAAGAAATAAAATCATTATCTTGAAGAGATATCTACACCCTCATGTTTACTGAAGCATTATTTATAGCATTTGAGACGTGGAAGCAACCTGTGTACTTCAACAGAAGTGTGAATAAAAAAAATTACACACACACATACATAAATATACACATACACACTGGAATATTATTAAGCCACAAACAAAGATGAAATCCTGCCGTTTGTGAGAACATGGGTGAACATGGAGGACATTATGCTAAGTGAGATAAGCCAGATACAGAAAGAAAAATGGTATATGATCTCACTTACATGTAGAATCTAAAAATAAACTCTTAGAAGCAGAGAGTAGAATGGTGGATACCAGGGGGTGAGTGTGGGGGAAATGGGTAGACATTGGTCAAAGGGTATATAAGTTATAAGATGAATAAGTTCTGGAGATCTAATGTACAGCATTGTGACTATAGTTAATAATGCTGTATTGTGTACTCTAAATTTGCCAAGAGAGTTGATCTTAAGTAAGAGAATTTTACTAAACTTCAGCACTCTTCCGTTTTGGTTTCTTACATAATATTTCTTACTGCTTTCTGCTCTTATTATTAACTTTATATACTCTCTATTTCTCATATTTAAACTTCTAGATAAATAATATCAATCATTGGGTCAGAGCATCATGAGTGTACCTCCTGGGTCATGCTTTTGCTCCACACTCCTTCATAGGTCAACTGGATTTCCAAGCCCAATGGGCTATGACCTGACAAGCAGGGCAGAGACACAGAGAATGGTAAACTGTGTAAGAACCCCATCCACAGAGGGGTATATTTCTGGCAGAAATTCAGAGCAAAATAGGCTTCCCTCCTCCTTTTTATTTTGAATTACATTTTACTGTATATAAACAGCAGTGGAGCTTCCCTGGTGGTGCAGTGGTTGAGAGTCCACCTGCCGATGCAGGGGACACGGGTTTGTGCCCCGGTCCGGGAAGATCCCACATGCCGCGGAGTGGCTGGGCCCGTGAGCCATGGCCGCTGAGCCTGCGCGTCCGGAGCCTGTGCTCCACAACGGGAGAGGCCACAACAGTGAGAGGCCCGCGTACCACAAAAAACAAACAAAAAACAAACAAAAAAACCCAGCAGTGAATAAATGTTATATAACCACTGGTCATTTGTATTTCTTGTTTTGAAAATTTAGTGTTAATATATTGTATTCTAAGATTAAAATAAATGGAAATGCAAACATTATTATTTAACAGGAAAATGTTTAGTTAATGAAGTTTTTATTTCCTGTTTGTTTGAATCAAGTACCTTTGAAGTTGGGAAAGTATTTTGGAAATCCTTAAATCACTTAAAATAATTTAGACCTGCTATTAATTTTACATCACGAGTGAGTAGTTAATGCACAGTTAGCAAGTTCATCACTGCTTTTTAATTAAACATGAGTTGATTGTGGAGAGAGAATATTGAGCATTTGAGAGATATATCTAATGGTTCTATAATTAGATGAAAATTACATAAGCAAGGAATGCCCAATTTAGTTCTTGCTATATATTAGCTGTATAAAAAAAAATGTCGATACTTCATTTACGTTTATCAAAATAGCCTACAGCAAGATCATTAGGGATCACTTTTGCAAATGGTGGTGCTTAATAGACATATTAATTGATATCAATCTTCCTTCAAATAGCCCATTAAGTGGAAAACTATTACATAGAAAAGTTTATCAATAAAAATAAAAAATGCGTTTCTTTTTTATGCAAAGCTAATTGACTGCACTCATATATTTTCATTTATTAAAGTTAAATAATGCTTTGTTCATGGCTAGCCATAACTGTCAATGAATCTCAAATATTGATGGTAGTTAAAAATCACTTTATAAAAATAATAATGATATACCGCATAATCAGAAACAATAAAATGTAAAATTATTATATTGAAATAAGAAAACAATGAGACTGGGACTTCGCTGGTGGCACAGTGGTTAAGAATTCGCCTGCCAATGCAGGGGAGCCCTGGTCTGGGAAGATCCCACATGCCTCAGAGCAACTAAGCCCCTGAGCCACAACTACTGAGCCTGTGCTCTAGAGCCCACAAGCCACAACTACTGAGTCCGTGTGCCACAACTACTGAAGCTTGCGCACCTAGAGCCTATGCTCTGCAACAAGAGAAGCCACCGCAATGAGAAGACCGCGCACCGCAACAAAGAGTAGCCCCCGCTTGCCGCAATGAGAGAAAGCCCGCACACAGCAACGAAGACCCAACGCAGCCAAAAATAAATAAATTTATTAAAAAATATATATATATATAACTGCATCTCTAACTTCTGATCAATGGAGCAGTTCTCAGAGCTTCTTAGAATCTGTTTCCTGTGTTATCGTCCTCAGTTTGGCTCGAATAAAAAATTCTCTTTAAAAAAAAAGAAAAGAATATGACTTAGTTTATTTATTTGTGCTTAAGATTAGGTAAACTTCTAATAATAATTTTCAAAATAATCTCTTTTTGAGGAGATTTCAGTAAATTGGTGGAATATCATACCAGAACTTTTGTCTTCTGAAAGTGCTGGATGATTGAGGTCTGTCCTTAAAAGAGTGAACATTTCCAATCAATCCACATTATATATCAGATACCAGTTTGTGATAAAATTCACAAAGCTGAAAAATTAAGTAAATAATAATAGCAAATACTACAATAATAAATAAAATTTCAAGGTTTGGGAAAAATATAACTAACTTATAATTAGTCTTTGGATCTACCTGATTACTGTAAAATTTCAATCAAATAAAATCACAACAAAAGCCGGGGAAAAGACTGCAATCTCAGAAGGAGGTCTTAGAATAAATGGATCCAATTAACATTACATAATTTTGTTTTTCTAATTGAAAGTCAAATCTATTAATTAATCATAAAATTAATTTGAGTTACATAAGCATTAATAATAAAATACCAAAAAACAGCACCTATAATAACAGTAAATATATTGCCATCAGATTTTTTTTTTTTTTAAGATTCCATATATATGTATTAGCATACGGCATTTGTTTTTCTCTTTCTGACTTACTTCACTCTGTATGACAGACTCTAGGTCCATCCACCTCACTACAAATAACTCACCATTAGATTTTGGTTTTAGTTATGTACTTGATGCGTGTGCGTGTGTGTGTGTTGTGCTGCATGGTGATGGTGATATAAACTATATTTCTATTGTAGGTCACAGCCTGTATTAGTAAGGATTCTTCAGAGAAACAGAACCAATAAGATCTATCTATCTATCTATCATCTATCTATCTATAGATATAGATATATTTATTAATATATTAATCAGCTCATGTGGTTCTGGAGGCTGAACAGGTCCATGATCTGCAAGCTTGAGAACAAGAAAAGCTGGTGTAATTCAGTCTGAGTTCAAGGGCCTGATCGCTGGTTTGGAGTTAAGGGCTGATGGTATAAGTTCTGATCTGAGTCTGAAAACCCAAGAGCCAGGATTGTAGATGCCTAAGCCAGGAGATAGATGTCTTAGTTCAAGGAGAGAGAGAGAGAGAGCAATTTCACCTTTCCTCCACCCTTTTGTTCTATTTAGCTATTCAGCAGATTGGATTATTTTCATTGGTAAGGTTCATCTTTCTTTACTCAGTTCACCAATTCAAATGCTAGTGTCTTCCAGAAACACCGTCACAGGCACACCCAGAACTAATGTTTTGTTAGCTATCTGGGCATCCATTAGCCTATTCAAGTTGACATGTAAAATTAATCATCACACAGCCAAAGTTTGAAAAATATATAAATTTATTATCTCTTGTATAATGATTAAAATGTTTATAGTTTGTGGTTATTCTTATAATATGTTGTGATATACAGGTGTGGATATAAATTTGAATCAAACCATCCAGGTTTGAAATATGGCTTCAGCATTTAAAAGCTGGATGTTAAAGAGCAATTTTCCTGAACTCTTTGTTTCCCCATTTATAACATACATGTAGTAATAGTATTCAACTGACTGGGTTGTGTGTGTGTATGTGTGTGTGTGTGTGTGTGTGTATGTGTGTGTGTGTTGGTGGCGTCAAGACTTATTATAAAGCTATAATAATCAAGACAGTGAGTTATTGGCATAAAGATAGACAAACAGAACATTGGAACAGAATAGAGGGTCTGAAAACAGACCTGTACACGTACAGGTATACATGATCATAAAACAATGATTGAAAACGACTAGATTTTATGGTGTGTGTGTGCTTTCTGAGCCTAGAAATGTAGGCAGGGGTCTTGCATATCTTTTTGGAAAGTTGGAGTGTATTATCCTGAATGTAATATATAGTCATTGGAGAATAAAAAGGGAGAGTGACAGGATAAGATTGACTTTAGAAACATCAGAAAGAAGTGATATGGAAGATGGATTATAGAAGGGTAATGTTTGATTCTGGCAAAGAAGAGGGGGTAGATTTGAGATGTATTTAAGAGGATAGAACCAATGGTCGTGTCTGGCTGACGTAATGGGTGAAAGATAATGGAGTAAGAGGTATAAAGGACAGCTCATAGATTTCTGTCTTGGGATTCTGAGCACAGACCCATGCCATTCACTGGGATAGGGGACAGGAGAAGGAGTAAGTTTTGGAGGGTACTTGATGATGCAATTTTGAATTTGTTGAGTTTGGGGTTCTTTGAGGACTGCTAAAGGGAGTTTCCCAGTACTCAGAAGGATATTTGGGACTAGAGGTGAGTGGAGAAGACTGGTATGCTAAGAATTTCGAAGTGTTCAGCATATGTGTGGAAATTGAAGCCATAGACTTGAAGCTTCACAGAAAGAGTCTATATAATAAAAAGAGAAAAGCATGGAAAAGGTCAAAGGTAAATCTAGAAAGTAACAGTATTTAAGGGATAAACAGAGGAAGAGAAGTCAGAGTGAATCAGAATTTATTTTTTGTAGGCGCCTAGGGGCATAAAACTGTCGACGAAAAAAATCAATAACATTAGAGCCAAATATGAGGATTGTAACCTGGGGAAAAGCATCTCAGAAAGCTCTGAGAACTGTTCCGTTGGTTAGAAATCAAGGCACAGTTATATGCTTTTTTTTTTGAGACAGAGGGCTGTACATCAAATAACGTATTATTGACAGTTTACATAATCCAGATCTATGTGTCATCGTGGTGGGTCGTGTGACCCCTCACAAGATGAAGAAGGAATGTTATCTTTTAAAGAGTCATCTTGTTGATGCTAGGCGGATGTTGCTCTTTATGGTTGAGCAGGTATTCCTGCTGATGGAGGAGGTCTGGTCGATGCGTAATGTGGATACACAGTACACAGTGGGAAGGGAGGGGAGGCCAAAGGGCAGAGAATTTTTATGCTTAAATTTTTCGTGTCTTGCCATAAACATGAATTTTATTTCACAAAACTAATTTGGATTGTGTGTGTGTGTGTGTGTGTGTGTGTGTCTCAGTGACAGTAAGGGAACTTGTCTTGAAGCTGTGTTTCCATCAAAGCACATTGTTTTTACTCAGAGTGTATGTTAATGGCGGAGGGCTGTTGAAGATTAATGTTGTCACTTTTGCTTGACCACACTAAGACAGACTCTTTAAGGAGACTAAGCAGGTAGAGTCAGAGATAAGGAGAGAGTGGACATTGGCATCAAATGTTGGAGAGCAGGAAAGTAAGATAAGGACTGTAGTTTGTCAGATTGCCAGCAGGAAACAGATTGCACTCTCAACTTGGGTAATTTAGGAGAGCTTAATAAGAGATCGTTTACCAAGGAGTGAGAAAGATGCAGGGAAACTCCAAGCGACAGTGCCTTTCAGCAGGGCTGGTAAAGGGTGATGCCGTGATTGCTTCTCAGCCTAACAGGGCAGGAGGAAGGAGCAACTGTCGGAACCTGGCATGAGAGAGCTTTGTGGGAGACTGCCGCTGAAGGAGCTCTAAGCTGTGATGGAGGGGCTTTGCAGGGAGGTGCTGGAGGGTAGTTACCCTGACCCTCTCTTGACTCCTCCCCTTGCTGCTCTTGCCTGTGCTTTCTATCGGCCAACCCCAATCAGAAGCAAGGCAGTCAATGAACATAGTCCACATAGGTCAGCCTCTGGGGTAGAGCAGGTTGGAAGAGAGATGGGAGTGGATCTAAGAGGGGCAAACAAAATATACACAGCACAGACTGAGAAATATCTATTGGAATTCATCACAAGAGGTTTTGACCCTTTACTGAGGTCAGGGCAGTATTGGGGCAGAAGGTAGATTGTGGAGAGTAAATCATGGATGGAACAGAAGTGAAGAGGAGGAGTTACCGTTAAGGGAGAGCATTTAGGGAATGACTGGAAATAAATTTTGGATAATGGTTGGCAGATGTGAGTTAAGATGGCAGACCCTTATTCATATATAGAGTCACAGACTCAAAACAGTACCTTGCAAGATCTCCCTGTAATTTTCCAAAACTGTGAGAACAATAAAGCCCAGATCAATAAAAGAGACATCTTAGGACCAATCTGTAAGGAGATGTATGTATGTCCTGCTTACTGCATGTTCATTGAAACTTGTATATGCACATGAGCTCTGTAACATGCTGTCTCCCCCACTGGAGATTCTGCTTTAAATGTCATTACAGGTCTTCCTTGACTTACAGTGGGGTCATGTCCCGATAAACCCATCGCCAAAAACGCATTTTATACACCTAACCTACCAAACATCAATAGCTTAGCCTAACCTACCTTAAACGTGCTCAGAACACTTACATTAGCTCGAAATTGGGCAAAATTGTCTAACACAAATCCTATCTTACGATAAAGTGTTGGATAGCTTGTATGATGTATTGAATACTGTTCTGCAAGTGAAAAACAGAATGGTTGTCTGGGTACAGGATGGTTGTAAGTGTTACCGGTTGTTTACCCCCGTGATCACGTGGCTGACAAAGGAGGGAGCTGCGGCTCTCTGCCACTGCCCAGCATCAGGAGAGTATTGTACTGCATATTGCTAGCCTGGGAAAAGGTCAAAATTCAAAATTCCAAGTATGGTTTCTACTGTATGTGTATTCCTTTCTCACCATTGTAAAGTTGCAAAATTTTAAGTGTAGCCATCATCTGTATAACCTCAGTGCCTAGTGAAGTGTTTGAAACATAGCAGGTGCTCAGTGACAATGATTGAATACAAAAATGTTCAAATGTCCAAAACCCTAAAAACATCCCAAAGGCATAATCTGATGCATGAACACAATCAGTTACATTTAGAATAGCTAAAAAAGCTATTTATCTCTTCAGTAGAGCCCCATCCCTCTTCAGTATATGCTATACATCTCACTTTCATCACTCCTTTTGTTCCTCCCATAAGTAGTTTTCCTTAAAAGAGTTTTGACTCCTCCTACCCAGAGAAAGTTTGATTCTTATTTGACAAGTCCTA
This sequence comes from Stenella coeruleoalba, assembly GCF_951394435.1. Lineage (NCBI taxonomy): Eukaryota > Metazoa > Chordata > Mammalia > Artiodactyla > Delphinidae > Stenella > Stenella coeruleoalba. Next base: position 26,305,392 of record NC_137166.1, on the reverse strand, counting down.
TCAGCTTTGCACAAATGCTGGAACATCTCTCATGTGAATTTAAGTGTATTGCTAAACTCTTTCTCTCCATGAAGCTTCTTTGGAAGGCTTTTCTAGAAAGTAGTTTTTCTCCCATCTTAACTGGTTCCATTTCCAACGTGCTATTACAGTGTCTGAGTTCTAAGACTGACTGAGAAATATTTCCTGTCTAATTGGCTGAAGGGGGTAGAAAGTTGCTTTAAGTACTCTATGACTATTTTAGATATGGTTCTCTTGTTTAAGAGGTATTTTGACATATTTAAAAATTCTTGGTAATATTTTTGGAAAGAAAAGTATAGAAAGAATCTTGCTTCTTCTAACCCTTTAATTTTTTGACAATTTCCATTTCTCTGTTCTAAGTTACGCAATTTGAAACCAAATTCTACTTTTTATTTCGTTTACAAACTATAATATCACAAAGTATGATAAAAGCAAACTAGCCTGAACAACGAAATGTTAAAACATAACGAAACTTGGAAATTCTAAGTTCTAGAACAAAAGGTGAAATTAAAATCTCTATTATGAAAAGGAATCTGGCACATTTCAGTCTGGCCCCTGGGGCCTTTATACGACAGGCAGAAGCGTAATATATAAAAGATAGTAAATCAAGTTGAACTTGGTGTTTCTCAGATTTTAGTGGTTTGTTTTTAACCCTTAAGACTAAGCTCTCCAAGTAGTTATTTAAATTACCATAGTAGGATTAGTAGGCATAGTTGTGTAGGAAAAGCAGAATTTTCTGCTTCTGAAATGTACATATTTCACAGGTCATGTACTTTCACATGCCAAGATACATTAAAATTTTACTTGTTTAGGAATAGCTTCATTTTTAAGCTTCCAAAAGAGATCAGCTGAAATGATACACATTTTGCACATAAATATTGGAAGGGTTGAGAGAGTCAACGTGATTCTTGCCTTGTGGAGACTAGACACAGTGGATTTCCATGTTGTACATAGTCCTGAGTCTTTGTGGTTCCAAAACACACCCACTTTACAGGATGTGTTATAAATACATTGCTCCTCAAAATAATCACTTAACATTTGATGGTTATTAAAATACTGAAAAATACCTACTGTACTATTTGGATTATTTCATTCTGAACATATTATTTTTTTGGTGTATATAATGCTACTTAAGTAATTGAGTGTTTTTTTCCCCAATTGTTTGAGTGCTGCATATTCAATCTTCTGTAATTAAAAATAAATCTTCGAAATGAACACAGCTGTTATTTTCCCATATACTTTATTGAAAGTGATAAAAATGGATCAAATATAACCATGAATTGTGCCTCACTCCTGTGAAATATCAAGCTCCCATTTCCTTAAGCTTGGGGAGGTGTTTTTTGTTTTTTTTTTTTTGAAATAATATGATACTGAAAGAAGGGAAATAAAATTCTTAGAAAGATTTAAAAAGATTATTAATAGATGGGATTTGAATAAGACTGATCAAATGCTGGAATGGATGCTTTCTTTTCTTTCTTTCCTTTTTTTTTTGATTGCCCACATTGTCTGAAAACTGTTCAGCAGAACAAAGGGTTTTATGGATGAAAGACTAGTATGAAGAAACATGAATGTCATCTCAGGCTCTGAAAGACAGTCTGCTAATGAAATATTCTAAAAGTCATTTTCAAGGTGGTTGAAAGTTCTCACTGATGTGCACCAATGCTTTTGATAAAAAAATTATATATATCAAATAATTACACAAATGTTGGCTCTGGGGATAGAGAAAAAAGGTTAGCTTATATGCACCCAAATATTAATGAAAGATTTGTGTATCATTCTTTCCATGGGTAAAAATAATGAGACACCTGATAACATTACTTTGGTAGTAAATTTTTTACTTTTTACATATGAATAATGCCTTTTTCTGCTATCTAGGTAATGTTAACTAACTGTGATCTATGATTTACTACCTTAATGGTTAGCTCTTTATGTGCAAAGTGTAGATCATCTTTAAAAATTGAACTTTCCCAAAACATCCTTGAGTGAACTTTCCTGATATATGCAAGAAGTAGTGACTTTTCCCCAAAGATCCACTGACCCACTCTATTAATATACATACCTGCCAATGACACCTACTTATCCTCTGTTCTACAGTATGCATTCTTTCTTTAGGATATATGTATCCTAAGTAGTTTTATATATATATATATATATATATATATATATATATATATATATATATATAAAATCTCAGTAATATTTTTAGTGTATATATGTGTATATATATATCCCCATATATATATATATATATAAGTGTACCTGTCATATATATATATTTTTATATATATATATATATGACATATACATTTGTGTAGGTTTATAATTTGATGGTGGTCCAGTGGTAAAGAATCCGCCTTGCAATGCAGGGGATGTGGGGTTGATCCCTGGTTAGGGAACTAAGATCCCACATGCTGCGGGACAGCTGAGCCCTGTGCCACAACTACTGAGCTCATGCACTTCAACTAGAGCCCACGTGCCATAAACTACAGAGCCCATGCAGCCTGGAGGCTGCGCGCCACAACTAGAGAAGAGAAAACCCGCACACCACAACTAGGGAGAAGCCGGCGCACCACGATGAAAATCCCGCATGCCTCAACAAAGATCCCGCGTGCCACAACTGAGACCTGACTCAGCCAAAAATAAGTAAAATAAATAAATGTAATTGGATGAAACTTTATATTCAGATGTTCTTGGAATCTGTCTGCATCAGTTTTCTGTGACTTTGATTTTAATCATGCAAGGATGATGAGGACTCTCTTAAAGGAATGTCTATCATGGTGCCCCATACAGAGAGACCCTTACTTACAGTTACAGTGGTTCTATGACATGATCAAATTAATGGAGACATGGTTCCTAGGTTTCTTTAAACACTCCATATCAGATTGACCGTGGGGCATCTACTTTCTGCCCCTGTCACAATCCCAGATGACTGGCTAAATCACGGTGGTCTAATAACAAAGTTATGCTTGGGTGTGTGTTGGGCTTGATTACAAAAGGCAACTAATCTGGGGGATGGACTCTATCTCCATTCCATTTTATACTTTCATGAATGAAATTTTAATTATATGCATTGATACAAACATAAACAAGAATTTTGCATGACATTTAATACGTTTGGGGACCAAACTGGTCCCAGTCTCTCAAACCCATCTGCCTTTGTACATATGTTATTGCCAGTTTATAATGCACTTTTCCCTTACACTTTCTTTTCAACTTGAAACTCCTTCTCAGCAGTCTAGATCAAAATGTCTATTTAGGTCTTCTGCCCATTTTTGGATTGGGTTGTTTGATTTTTTGATATTGAGCTGCATGAGCTGCTTGTATATTTTGAAGATTAATCTTCTGTCGGTTGCTTCGTTTGCAAACATTTTCTCCCATTCTGAGGGTTGTCTTTTCATCTTGTTTATGGTTTCCTTTGCTGTGCAAAGGCTTTTAAGTTTCATTAGGTCCCATTTGTTTATTTTTGTTTTTATTTCCATTTTTCTAGAAGGTGGGTGAAAAAGGATCTTGCTGTGATTTATGTCATACGGTGTTCTGCCTATGTTTTCCTCTAAGAGTTTTATAGTGTCTGGCCTTACATTTAGGTCTTTAATCCATTTTGAGTTTATTTTTGTGTATGGTGTTAGGGAGTGTTCTAATTTCATTCTTTTACATGTAGCTGTCCAAAGAAAATATGCAGATTGCCAACAAACACATGAAAGGATTCTCAGCATCACTAATCATTAGAGAAATGCAAATCAAAACTACAATGAGGTATCACTTCACACCAGTCAGAGTGGCCATCATCAAAAAATCTACAAACAATAAATGCTGGAGAGGGTGTGGAGAAAAGGGAATCCTCCTGCACTGTTGGTGGGAATGTAAGTTGATACAGCCACTATGGAGAACAGTATGGAGGTTCCTTAAAAAACTGCAAATAGAACTACGGTATGATGCAGCAATCCCACTACCGGGCATATACCCTGAGAAAACCATAATTCAAAAAGAGTCATGTACCAAAATGTTCACTGCAGCTCTATTTACAATAGCCAGGACATGGAAGCAACCTAAGTGTCCATCATCGGATGAATGGATATAGAAGATGTGGCACATATATACAATGGAATATTACTCAGACATAAAAAGAAACGAAATTAAGCTATTTGTAATGAGGTGGATAGACCTAGAGACTGTCATACAGAGTGAAGTAAGTCAGAAAGAGAGAGACAAATACCGTATGCTAACACATATATATGGAATTTAAGAAAAAAAATGTCATGAAGAACCTAGGGGCAGGACAGGAATAAAGACCCAGATGTAGAGAATGGACTTGAGGACATGAGGAGGGGGAAGGGTAAGCTGGGACGAAGTGAGAGAGTAGCACTGACATATATACACAACCAAATGTAAAATAGATAGCTAGTGGGAAGCAGCCTCATAGCACAGGGAGATCAGCTCGGTGCTTTGTGACCACCTAGAGGGGTGGGATAGGGAGGGTGGGAGGGAGATGCAAGAGGGAAGAGATATGGGAACCTATGTATATGTATAGCTGATTCACTTCGTTATACAGCAGGAACTAACACACCATTGTAAAACAATTATACTCCAATAAAGATGTTAGGAAAAAAACAACCCACAATGCTGTATTCTCTTTGAAACATCAACTGACATTGTTACAGTATTTTTTTACATATGTATATGAGACAATTTCATATCATATTGTAATTTTCACGTATTTTTATACATATTATACTAGTCAGAGAGGTTCTAGAGCTTAGGGGCTAGTGCTTGCTCCATAAAAAAAAAAATCCCCAAGACCAAGGTAGGCACTCAGTGAATATTAGTTTTAAAAAATTGTTCAAAGGTAAATACGGGTATGTAAATAGGATATTTACAATTTATAAGAAAGGCTAAAAGAAAATGGAGACCAAGATGTGGTAACATTTAGAGATAGTTGAAAAAATGGAGTCACCTTGTAGAGAAATTGTGGTCCTTGTGCACTCTTTGTGGAAATATAAAATGGTGCAGCTGCCATGGAAAACAGTATAACAGTTCCCCCCAAATTAAGAATGTAATTACTATATGATTCAGCAATCCCACTTCTGTGTATATACCTAAAAGGATTGAAAGCAGGGTCTCAAAGAGGTGTTTGCACAACCATGTTCATAGCAGCATTATACATAATTGCTCCAAAGTTGGCACAATTCAGGTGTCCATCGATGGATGAATGGATAAACAAAATGTGGTGTGTACATACAATGAAGTATTATTCAGCCTGAAAAAGGAGGGGAATTCTAATGCATGCTACAACATGGATGAACCTTGAGGACATTCTGCTAAGTGAAATAAGACAGATGCAAAAAGGCAAATGCTGTGTGATTCCATTTATATGAAGTACCCAGAGTACAAAAATTCATAGAGAGAGAAAGGAGTTTAGTTGCCAGTGACTCAGGGTAAGGGGAAATGAATTGTTTAATGGGTGTAGCATTTCAGTTTTGCAAGATGAAAAGAAATTTTGAGATTGCTTGTACCAAAATGTGAGTGTACTTAACACTACTGAACTGTATTAACCTCAAAATGGTTAAATGGCAAATTTTATCTTATGTATATTTCACCACAATTTAAAATAACTGACAAAGTCAAGACATCCTCATTATATATATCACAATTATGTCAGACTAATTCATCACAAAGGTATTTTAATATATATAACTTTGGTTATAAATTTTGGGGCAGCGAGTTTATTTTTTATTTTATCTTTTATTTTTTTAACATCTTTATTGGAGTATAATTGCTTTACAATGGTGTGTTAGTTTCTGCTTTATAACAAAGTGAATCAGTTGTACATATACATATATTCCCATATCTCTTCCCTCTTCCATCTCCCTCCCACCCTCCCTATCCCACCCCTCTAGGTGGACACAAAGCACCGAGCTGATCTCCCTGTGCTATGCGGCTGCTTCCCACTAGCTATCTATTTTACATTTGGTAGTGTATATATGTCAGTGCTACTCTCTCACTTCGTCCCAGCTTACCCTTCCCCCTCTCTGTGTCCTCAAGTCCATTCTCTACGTCTGTGTCTTTATTCCTGTCCTGCCCCTAGGTTCATCAGAACCTGTTTTTCCTTTTAGATTCCATATATATGTGTTAGCATATGGTATTGGTTTTTCTCTTTCTGACTTACTTCACTCTGTATGACAGACTCTAGGTCCATCCACCTCACTACAAATAACTCAATTTCGTTTCTTTTTATGGCTGAATAATATTCCATTGTATATATGTGCCACATCTTCTTTATCCATTCATCCGATGATGGACACTTAGGTTGTTTCCATGTCCTGGCTATTGTAAATAGAGCTGCATGAACATTTTGGTACATGACTCTTTTTGAATTATGGTTTTCTCAGGGTTTATGCCCAGTAGTGGGATGGCTGGGTCATATGGTAGCTCTATTTTTAGTTTTTTAAGGAACCTCCACTGTTCTCCATAGTGGCTGTATCAATTTACATTCCCACCAACAGTGCAGGAGGATTCCCTTTTCTCCACACCCTCTCCAGCATTTATTGTTTGTAGATTTTTTGATGATGGCCACTCTGACTGGTGTGAGGTGATACCTCATTGTAGTTTTGATTTGCATTTCTCTAATGATTAGTGATGTTAAGCATCCTTTCATGTGTTTGTTGGCAATCTGTATATCTTCTTTGGAGAAATGTCTACTTAGGTCTTCTGGCCATTTTTGGAGTGGGTTGTTTGTTTTTTTGATATTGAGCTGCATGAGCAGCTTGTAAATTTTGGAGATTAATCCTTTGTCAGTTGCTTCATTTGCAAATATTTTCTTCCATTCTGAGGGTTGTCTTTTGGTCTTGTTTATGGTTTTCTTTGCTGTGCAAAAAGCTTTTAAGCTTTATTAGGTCCCATTTGGTTATTTTTGTTTTTATTTCCATTTCTCTAGGAGGTGGGTCAAAAAGGATCTTGCTGTGATTTATGTCATAGAGTGTTCTCCCTATGTTTTCCTCTAAGAGTTTTATAGTGTCTGGCATTACATTTAGGTCTTTAATCCATTTTGAGTTTATTTTTGTGTTTGGTGTTAGGGAGTGTTGTAATTTCATTCTTGTACATGTAGCTGTCCAGTTTTCCTAGCACCACTTATTGAAGAGGCTGTCTTTTCTCCATTGTGTATTCTTGCCTCCTTTATCAAAAATAAGGTGACTATATGTGTCTGGGTTTATCTGTGAACTTTCTATCCTGTTCCATTGATCTATATGTCTGTTTTTGTGCCAGTACCATATTATCTTGATTACTGTAGCTTTGTAGTATAGTCTGAAGTCAGGGAGCCTGATTCCTCCAGCTCTGTTTTTCTTTCTCAAGATTGCTTTGGCTATTCGGGGTCTTTTGTGTTTTCATACAAATTGTGAAATTTTTTGTTCTAGTTCTGTGAAAAATGTCATTGGTAGTTTGATAGGGATTGCATTGAATCTGTAGATTGCTTTGGGTAGTATAGTCATTTTCACAATATTGATTCTTCCAATCCAAGAACATGGTATATCTCTCCATCTATTTGTATCATCTTTAATTTCTTTCATCAGTGTCTTATAGTTTTCTGCATACAGGTCTTTTGCCTCCTTAGGAGGTTTATTCTTAGGTATTTTATTCTTTTTGTTGCCATGGTAAATGGGAGTGTTTCCTTATTTTCTCTTTCCAATTTTTCATCATTAGTGTATAGGAATGCAAGAGATTTCTGTGCATTAATTTTGTATCCTGCTACTTTACTGAATTCATTGATTAGCTCTAGTAGTTTTCTGGTAGCATCTTTAGGATTACCTATGTATAGTATCATCTGCCAACAGTGACAGTTTTACTTCTTCTTTTCCAATTTGGATTCCTTTTATTTCTTTTTCTTCTCTGATTGCAGTGGCTAGGACTTCCAAAACACTTTTGAATAATAGTGGTGAGAGTGGGCAACCTTTTGTTGTTCCGGATCTGAGAGGAAATGTTTTCAGTTTTTCACCATTGAGAACGATGTTGGCTGTGGGTTTGTCATATATGGCCTTTATTATGTTGACATAAGTTCCCTCTATGCCTACTTTCTGGAGGGTTTTTAATCATAAATGGGTGTATCCTTACATTCCTGGGATAAACCCCACTTGATCATGGTGTATGATCCTTTTAATGTGCTGTTGGATTCTGTTTGCTAGCCTTTTGTTGAAGATTTTTGCATCTATGTTCATCAGTGATATTGACCTGTAGTTTTCTTTTTTTGTGACATCTTTGTCTGGTTTTGGTATCAGGGTGATGGTGGCCTCGTAGAATGAGTTTGGGAGTGTTCCTCCTTCTGCTATATTTTGGAAGTTTGATAAGGATAGGTGTTAGCTCTTCTCTAAATGTTTGATAGAATATTTTTAATTTTTTAAGTATAGTTGATATACCATGTTGTGCTAATTTCTGCTGTACAGTGAAGTGACTCAGTTATACACATATATACATTCTTTTTTTATATTATTTTCCATTGTCCTTTATCCCAGGAGATTAGATACAGTTCCCTGTGCTATACAGTAGGACCTTGTTGTTTATGCATTCTGAATGTAATAGTTTGCATCTACTAACCCCAAACTCCCAGTCCATCCCTCGCTCTCTCCCCCCACTCCCTTGGCAACCACAAGTGTGTTCTCTTTTACTGTGAGTCTGTTTATGTTTTGTAGATAGGTTCATTTTTGCCATATTTTACACTCCACATATAAGTGATATCACATGTTATTTGTCTTTCTCTTTCTGACTTGCTTCACTTAGCATGATAATTTCTAGTTGCATCCATGTTGCTGCAAATGGCATTATTTCATCCTTTTTCATGGCTGAGTGGTATTCCATTGTATATATGTACCACATCTTCTTTATCCATTCATCTGTAGATGGACATGTAGGTTGTTTCCATGTTTGGCTATTGGGAATAGTGCTGCTGTAAACATAGGGGTGCATGCATCTTTTTTTTTTTTTTTTTTTTTTTTTTTTGCGGTACGCAGGCCTCTCACTGTTGTGGCCTCTCCCATTGCGGAGCACAGGCTCCGGACGTGCAGGCCCAGCGGCCATGGTTCACGGGCCCAGCCGCTCCACGGCATGTGGGATCCTCCCAGACCAGGGCATAAACCCGTGTCCCCCGCATCGGCAGGCGGACTCTCAACCACTGCGCCACCAGGGAAGCCCACATGTATCTTTTTGAATTATAGTTTTGTCCAGGTGTATGCCCAGGAGTGGGATTGCTGGATCATATGGTAGTTCTACTTTTAGTTTTCTGAGGACCCTCCATACTGTTTTCTGTAGTAGCTACACCAACATACATTCCTACCAACAGTGTAGGAGGGTTCTTGAGGCAGCTAGTTTAAATAGAGATTATCTGGTTGTTACAGAGATATCCACATGCAAAAGAGAATTTACTGTTTTATAATTTTAATACCAATCCATTAAGATGTATTTATTGCATATTCACAGTGTTTCATAGCCTTTAGTCATTGGGAGAAAGGATAAAAATGAATATCAAAAAGGTGACTGCCTGACTGTATTCTAAGGGTTTTTATATAGCGAAGTCATAGCTCATAACACATTAAGGGAATTGACACAGCTGCTTTGTAAAGTCAGACATTCTGGAATTGTTCTAGAATAAATCTTAGCTGAAAATTAACTCAAGAAATTCAGAGCACTGACACCAGTAAGAAAGGACAATGAGCTTTCCAGCAACATTCTTGGTCAGTTGGATCTACTATAATTGTTCTTAAATGCTCACCTAGCGGTTGCTTTAGCAATGTATCTCTCCAGGGGGAAAATGGCCAAACAGGAAAACCTGAGTGTCCTCAGCTATTTCTCAGCAGTGATGTAAGTCTTTTAAATCAGATCTGTCGAGTTTCACTTTCCTACCTCTGAAGCTGTTGGGGATGACCTAGAGAAAGGCAAGTTGAAAGGCAGCTATCAAAAGTGGGTTCAGGGGTGTGGCCACCTATGTGCAGCCTGAGCCAGAGTGATTGGATGGTGCTGCTGTGGCAGGAGCAGTGCAGAGTGGGGCGGCTGCTGGAGATGCCTGACCTGTTCTGTTCTGTTCTGAGGCCAGCGGTGTGATGGAGCGGGCCAGGGACCATTTACACCTGAGGTGGATTGTTGAACAGCACGTACCAGAGGTAGAAGTCCAAGTTAAACATAGAAGGATAGCCTCACTGAGCAGCCAGGCGTGTCACCTGTACCCGAGGCCATCTCAGCAGCAGCAGCAGCAAGTCCCTGTGGTGGATTTCCATGCAGAACTGAGACAGGCATTCTTAGCTGAGATACCGAGAGGTTGTTAAAGCAGTATTGGAACACCCAGGTAGCTGATTTCAAGAGAACACAAACAAAATAAAAACAGGCTCTATCTACTGTTTGAAGCTTCTGCCCCAGCTTGCATTGTTTGGTGGAGAACCTTCGACATACCTTAATCTGTAGCCTTCCCTTAGGTCTTAAGGATCCCGAAACTTTCCTGTGGGCATTGGATTTGGTGGAGCAGCAATCATGACTGTGGGGAAGAGCAGCAAGATGCTGCAGCACATTGACTACAGGGTGAGATGTGTCCTGCAAGATGATTGGATCTTCACTGGCACCTTTAAGGCTTTTGACAAGCATACGAACTTGATGCTCTGTGATTGTGATGAGTTCAGGAAGATCAAGCCAAAGAATTCCAAGCAGCCAGAGCGTGAAGAAAAGCGGGCTTTGGATCTGGTGTTGCTGTGCCAGGAGAACTTGGTTTCCATGACTGTGGAGGGACCACCCCCCAAAGATACTGGCATTGCTTGGATATCACTTGCTGGAGCTGGAGGAGGCCCTGCGGTTGGCAGAGCAGCTGGCAGAGGTGTTCCACCCGGTGTTCCAATTCCCCAGGCTCCTGCTAGATTAGCAGGCCCTGGCCGAGGGGTTGCGGGGGAGGCATCCCAACAGGTAATGACCCTACAGGGAAGAGGCACTGTAGCAGCTGCTGCAGCTGCTGCTACTGCCAGCACTGCTGGAGCCCCAGCTCAGTATCCACCAGGACAGGGGACTGCCCCACACCTGTTGGTTGAGCAACCCTACCTCCAGGAATTATGGCTCCTGCACCTGGTACGGGACCACCCATGGGCCCACCAATTAGGCTTCCCCTACTTGAGGGACTCCAATAGGCGTGCCCCCTCCAGGAATGAGACCCCCTCCCCCAGGAGTAAGAGGTCCACCTCCACCATGAATGTGGCCACCAAGACCCTAGGATACTATTGATCCTTCTTAGTCACTGTTTTCCTGCAGCGCGTCTTGTGGAATGTGTGTAGTGTTTGTGAGCTTTTGTCCCCTCTGCTGCATTAATATTAGCTAATAATGCATAGAGCAATAAAGAAAAGTGGGTTCAAATGGAGGTAGATGAACTTCATCTAGAAATTTCAGAGATTGATTGGGGATTGAGACAACTATCAAGAGGAAAGATGTGGACCCAAATAGAGAACCAATACTGGCAAAATTAAGGGGAAGTAGGTCAGAGGAGACAAATAATACTAGATAACAACTCACAAATAACATTTATGAACCATAGACTACATCCCAGGCACTCTTCTAATCACTTTACTTGTATTAACTCAGTGAATCCTTTCAACAACTGTATGTGATAGATACTTACATTATTCCCCAATGTCTTACCTCGTATCATCCCAAAAGGAGACCTGGGGACAAGGATTTGGATTCAATCCCAGGGCAATGTCTTCTGTGAGAGAGTGGAGAAGTCAGTCAAGGAAGGGAGGAAAACCAAATAAGTTCTGTTAATTAGTGGTGTCTGCCATGGGCAACCAGGGCTCCAAATGCCACTGGAAATGCTGTATAGAATATGCCTCAGCATTGTTTCACTGAAGGACAGGGAAGCATTAGATTTTATCCGTCAGCTTCTACCCTTCATTAATTGAGGATTGCTTCTGAGGCATTAATTCCTAGGCACTGTCATGTTATCATATTCCAAGACATCATCAGGAAGAGAAGCAGTCCTTGGTATATAAGGAGCTGCAGATGGTGTCAGAGCAATGACAGCATCTGCTTCACTGAGTTTGCGTATGAGGAACATGGGACACAAAATTAACATCATTCAGTTTGGATTTATTCTAGAAATAATGACCATTGACTGAAGCTAGGTTTCTATATTCTGCCTGTGTTTACATGGGTAACTCAGTACAGCTAAAGCTGATGAAACAGACAAGAATAGAAAGACATCATACACATGAAATCCATAGCTAACAGTGAGACACAGTTCATTGGTTCATTCATTTATTCAATCATTTGTACTTTCATCCAAAAATTTATTAAGTGCCAGTGTTGAGTTTAGTAGTGTTTTATGCACTGGGGATGGGGTGGGGAGAGGGATATAAGGAGAACAATTATGACAAGATTTCTGTTGTCATGCAGCTGACATGTTATTGGAGAGACAAAATAAATAATTTCAAATGATAATGAATACGTTGAATAAAATAGACATCTACGTGACTAATTACAATGCTAATAGTTACTCAGAGCACCAGCAACTTGGCCATAATTGCCAAAGAAAAAGGGAACATCCACTTCTTACCAGAATTAAACTCCTAAATATGATACTGAGGACTGTGTAGTTAGCAAGTGCATGGTGGTACAGCAAAGGAGAGGTGGATAAAGAAATTGGAAACACATTGCCAGCAGGGCTTGGTGCATACCTGCCCTGATGAGAATGATGAATTGTGATGTTTCGAAAGGAAGAAAATGGTTGTGTATATTATCCTATATTTAACTTTGCATAAAAGCATATCATCACATATTCTGTATCATTCATTTTAGTAGGTTGAGTGTGTGCTCAAATATGTGATAACTCTAGATCAGGGATTAAGAACTTCAGGGCATGCTTTTTTTTTTTTTTGGCCACTGCTCCACTTGCGGGATCTTAGTTCCCCGACCGGCCCTCGGTAGTGAAAGTGTGGGGTCCTAACCACTGGACCGGCAGGGAATTCCCAGGGCCTGCTTCTTTCTATGGAATGTAGTTCGAGTTACATGCTGTAGGTCACCCTTGGAGACTAGTCTGTCGTGGGATGTCTGTAATCAAAGTCTGCTCATGCATTCTCTCATTCTTTTAGTATTATCTTTATTCTCACTTTATTCTCACTATATTATTTACTGAGTGCCCGTATCGGGCAGGTGCGGTTTGGGGCACTGAATTGAGCAGGAGAGACGTGGTAACTGGAGCTCACATTCTAGTGGGGGAACCTGACGACAAGTAAACAAGAAACTGATCAACAAAAATGTTAACAACCCTTTCAATTCGGCCCCAGCAGGGTCCTCCAGCCCAGTGTCGTTGGAGCCAAGTAGAATGATATACTGAGTTCGGTTCAGAAGCAAAGGAAAGTTTTATTCTTTGATCAAAAAATGGAGAGGTGCGAGCTCGCACTCTCCCCATGGGCTGTGGGCAGGGCTGCTAGGGTTCTCCTAGCGGGGAGGGGGGCCGAGTTCTCGCGAGTCTGGCGCAGGCGTGTTGCTCACGCTCCAGGTCACGGTGTCACGCATAGCGTCTCCGCCCGCGGGCTCGCCGCCTCCATCTTGAATCGCAGTGCTGTGCGCCGCCCCTGTGCACGGGGCTGTGGAGCTGAGGTGTCGGGCGCAGCTGTGTGGCTCGAGGAACTCTGGTCCAAAGGGCTGAGTACAGGGCCTCTGCGTATAGCAGCCTATGGGCAGGTGAAAAAAAAAAGGTAAGACACTATTACCCAGCTTTATTTTTATTTCCTGGGAATTGTTAATGGGCTTTACCGGTGGCAAATCCCTCCTCTGGCGTTTGTCCTGCTCTTCATTCTCGAGGGGCGCTGAAGGGCGCAGGGTCATTTTCTGTAACTACTGCCTCCTGATTTCGGGCGTCGTCATAACCCGGGGAAGAGGAGCAGAACTCCCCAGCTCCCTTTAGCTATGTATGTCACCAGGCTTTGGCCCTAACTGTTCGTATCCCTGAGTGAGACAGTTTAACCTTTTGGAGACAGAGGATGTCACCGAATTAGACGTGAGGCTCCCCTCTTGGGGTCCTAGCTGAACCGAAGTCCCCCCGGCTTGGTCAGGGTGTTCTTTCCCCCTCAGGTTCGTGCTGCCAATAATGAAATTGAGTTTAGCGCAAGCAAGACAGGCTTTTATTCAATGGCCAGGGAATGGAGAAGGGTAGCTCATGCTCTAAAGGCACCTTCTTCCTGAAAGGAGGAAAGTGGGGGACTTTTAAGGGGTGAGAGGTAAGTGCGTCATCAGAAACTGGGGAAAAGGACAGAGATTTCCAGGAACAGCCCGGGTATGCGCAGTCCCTCAGGCCCTCTTGCACACGCAAGGCCCTCTTGCACATGCACAGACTGTGTCTAGCAGAGTACAAATGCTCGTATGGGTGGAGATCTTAGTGTGGTAATGAAGTAAAGGTAACTTGCAGACATTTCCAGGTTTCATCTGCGCAGGTGCGTTCCTGCGGTCAATTCAGAGCCGGTTTGGGGCGGTTGACCACTGTATCTCTCAAAACATATACCTCTCAAAGCACTGCTGCAAACATCTCTGCCAAACACCAGGTACTTTTGAAACAAACACAGAAATGAATCTGGGCAGGTGTTGTTCAGCTCTCAGGAGTTGGTATGGAAACAGATAAATGAGGGGAAGAAAAGCGGTGACCTTTAGTTTACTTTGCCTGCTACCTTGGATCTAGCCAGTTTGGTCTGGTTTTGTTGTGGGCCTTTGTGGCATCCTGTTGATAGAACACAACTAGCTTCTATATAAAAGCAGTTTCTGCGCCCAGGGCCTGGGCCGCATGGCATGGGTGACAAGGACACCAGTTAAGTCAAGGTACATGGCCGACATATTAGCAAGAGCAGCATGTCTCAACTATCTGACTGATTATACTTTTCATGCCAGGAGTTACCGTGACCTCAACTAACCAATTATATAGGGCCTCCCTCCCATAGTGAGTTTCTTGATGAGCCTCCCTGATGGCTTGACAAGCTGCAGTTGGGGAAAGAAGTATGGCTCGTGTTCATTAACTAGCCACCCATGGCCTCCTAGATCTCTGATGAAGACCTGTTTTTGCACTTTGTCTGATTCTTCCTTTATGCAGATTGGGGAATAATTGGATGGATCTGGCCTTCGAGGTATGAGGGGTAGTTGCCAAGTTACTAGTTCTCTGGCCACCCTTTTGGCAATCGCATCTGCCTTGTTGTTTCCCTCTGCATCCCCCTTTTGGCGACCCCTACGATGAGTTACTACCACCTTTTTTGGAAGCTGTACTACTTTTTTTTTTTAATTTTGCATAACAAGTTTATTTTTAGAAGGCATATAGACGATAAACAAAGTAAACATCCCATCAAGATCTTAACTTCTGCCAAGTGTTATCTATCCTAGAATTGCTCCATTAAGTCCCAGTGTCTAGACGTCTTAAATTCAATAATCGTCATCTTCATCAGAGTCCATTACTTTTCTTCTGTTGAATTTAACTGTTGTTTTCTTTTCTGTTTGTTGGCTTACCTTTTCGAGGATTTCTATTAAACCTTGTTCTGATACCTTCCCACTTAGTTGTCCATACCGTGCCATCTGTATAAGGCAATTCTCTACTGCTTTAGTTTTCTCAGGCTTTACAAGTGCTAAGTTACTTAATCGGGCCCGGGCTGACTGATCCAGAACTTGGGCTAAGGCACTGTTTCTCATTTCTGCTTCCCTTTGCTTTGCTTCCGTTGTGCTACACGGCCAGGGTCCCTGTGCTTCGCCTGCAGCTCGGCCCGCCTGTGCTTCCTCAGCACCTCAAGCTCCTCCTCCGCCATGGTGTGGCCGTCTGGAGTGAGCAGCCGCGGCCACGCTCCAGCCCACCCAGAGAGACCTCTGGGAAGCTGTACTACTTCTGAGAGCTTCAGTATGCTTAAGCCACGTTCCAGATGTTTTTTCTCCGCAGTAAGCATACCTCTTTCCTTCCAAATAGCCCTATGTGCATGGAGGATGGCATATGCGTACTGGGAATCTGTGTAAACATTGAAGATCCTCCCAGTCCTGAGCTCCAAGGCTTTTGGACAGAAGTCCCTGGAGGGTAGCCCTCTTGCTTCTGTGACTCGGGTCCAGGAGGTTACAGTGTATCCTGCCAGACTTCTCCCCCTTTCATAAAACTGCTCCTGTTTGCGAACCATTCCTTTTTGGCATTTGGAAGAGGCTCACTTCCTAGCTTGGGGCAACTGGAATAGATGGCGTCTGTGGTTTCTGTACAGTCATGCTCCAGGGACCCCATTTCTGTGGGTATCAGGGTGGCAGGATTTAGTGCGTGACAGGTTATTACGATAGCCACTGGATTGTCTAAAAGCATAGTCTGAACTTGAATCGACCTTCCAGGGGATAGCCATTCTGTTCCCTTAGAACTTACTAAAACGTGAATCTGCTGTGGAGTCCATATAGTGAGTGGCTGACCAAACATTAACTTTTCAGCCTCCTTTATCAGGGCTGCAGTAGCTTCCTCAGCCCGAAGGCAAGGAGGCCATCCCTTTGTGGCTTGACCTGATTGTTTAGAGAAATAAGCAACCACCCGAGTAAGGGTCCCAGGTTTTGACCTAATACCCCGAGGAGATCCTCCTTCTCTCATGAATGTAAAGGTCAAAGGGTTTAACTAAATCTGGGGGGGGGGAGGCTAGGTCAGGGGCCTGAAGTAATTGCTTTTTCAATTCTTGAAAGGCCCCTTCGCATTCTGAATTCCATTCAAAACGATCATCATCCTTTCCTTTGAACTTTTTATATAGAGGCCTAGCTAATGGACCATAGTTAGGGATCCAGATGTGGCAAAACCTGGCCATCCCCGGGAAACCCTTAAGTTGTCTTCTAGTTTTAGGAGGAGGTGAGGCTGCAAATGGCTTCTTTCCTTTCCTGGGGTAGGCTTCTCTGACCTTCTGTGAGAATGAAGCCTGAGTGGGTCACCATAGTTTGTGCTGTTTGAGCCTTTTTCTTGGACACCTCGTATCCTTTATTGGCTAGGTGTTTCAGGATGGTTCAGAGCCTTCCTTAATAAGCCTGGCGATCAGAATGTTGTCTACATAGTGGAGGAAGGTTCCCTCCTCCAGATGTCGATCTTTCAGGTCTTTAGCTAAAGTTTCTCCAAAGATGGTGGGGGAATTTTTGAACCTTTGGGGCAGGACTGTCCAGCAGTATTGTTTTTTTACGTGTTTGGGTCCTGCCACTGAAAAGCAAAACTTTCTTGTGAGTCTGGGGCTAATGGAATACAGAAGAAGTCATCTTTTAAATCGAATACAGAATACCAGGACTTGGGGAAAATACAGTGGCCAGCAGGGTGTAGGGGTTCGGGAGGACTGGATGTATATCCTTGGGGGCTTCATTGACTGCCCTGAGGTCCTGCACCACCTGATATTCCCCATTGGGTTTCTTTACAGGGAGAATGGGTGGTATGACAGGCTTATTAGCATGGTCTAATTAGGTCCTGGTCAGTTAGGCCCTGTATAACAGGGGCAATGCCCAGAAGGCCTCCTGATGGAGAGGGTACTGTTTTCTGTTGGGCCGTGTGTATCCTGGTTTTTGATGAACTATCATGGGACTGGCTCCTCCAGCTTGTCCTACCCATCCCTAGGCTCATACCTTGGGATTTACTCCATGGAGGTCGACTTGCTCTGTGTGGGGAGGTTTGTCCTCACCTGTTAACATTATCATCTTGTACCCCCTTTCTAGGGGATGCCAATCTCTAGTTTGTCTCCCATTAGGTGGATAGTATCCCCCAATTTATGTAAGATATCTCTTTTTAGCAGGGGTATAGCACATTCAAGAACATATAGGAAGGGATAGGTGAGTGTGTATTCATCCAATTTACATTCTAATGGCTCTGTGAATGCCTTTTCTTGGGCCTTCCCTGATACCCCCATAATTTTACAACTCTTATGACTGAGTTTGCCTGATCTGGTGTTCAGAACTGAGTAAGTGGCACCAGTGTTGATTAAGAATTCGACAGGCTTTTCCCCTATGTCCACTGTCAGCTGGGACTCCTCGGGGGGCTCAGTTGAAGTGCCAGCTTAGGAGCCCCTGACCCCATTATTCTTCATTGGCTTGGACCATCTGCCTTTGAGCGTGGTGGCTGGGATCTGCCATTTCCTCCCCCCTTCCGGGGCAGCGAGGTCATTCTTCCTTCCAGTGTCCCTCTTGTTTACATATGGCACACTGATTGGGTCCTTGTTTCCTCGGTTTGCTATCCCTCTGTGGGGGTTGGGGGTCACTCACTGGAGTTAAGAGTCTCCGTGGGCAGTTAGTCCAAATTCCCGTGCCCCCCCGTTGACATTGGAGGGCAACGGCCAGTGGGTGGACTTGCCTCCGTGCCTTTTTATCCTCTTTTTCTCCTCTGTATCACTGTTATTAAACACCCAATAGGCAACCTTGACCAGGTGAGAGGTAGGAATATCTGGTTCTATTTCTAATTTCTGAAGTTTAAGCCTAAGGTCAGGAACGCTTTGGGAAATGAAATATGACCTCAGGATTGCATTCCCTTCCAATGACTCAGTCAGTGGTCATATAGATTCAGAGACATTCCCTGAGGCGCTCTAGGAATGCTGAAGGGTTTTCCATTGGCTCCTGGTTGATTTCCCTTATTCCAATTTGTTTCTTTCCTGCTGCCTGGATTCCCTTTAGGATCATATTTTTATAACAGTCAGTCTCTGTCTTCCACCCGCTTCTCCATGGTCTCAGTGGTCCTAGTTGGGTTCATTATCTGGGACCACTTGCTTCCCTGGTCTGAAAATAGCATGACCTGCATGATTTCTGTTCTGTCTGCTCCTCTCAGGCTTTTGAAAAGACTGTGACCTTTTCTTCCCCCATTAAGAGTACGTTGAGGAGGCTCTGAATGTCAGCCTAGGTGGCGTCATGGGTCTGAAACGTTCCCCTAATCAGATTCAGGAACCCCTCTGGATCTTCTTTCAACCCCTTACTATGACTTTTCCAGCTACACAGATCCAAAGTGGTAAATGGGATGTGTACCTGGATGGGATGAGAGCCCTCCTTCTCCAGCAAGGACCTGCCTCAAAAGGGAGTACGTTTCCTGGTGGGGTGTTGGCCCCTGGCTGGTAATTAGTCCTGCATTGTGTAGTTCTGGACTGGATTCTGGAGGGAGGGGGCTGGCATGGAGGGGGCCCTTCAGGCCTGTGGCCCCAATGGGGACATATGAAGGAAGAGGGCAGGGAGGGAGCAGTAGGAGGAGGGTTAGGGAAGAGATCAAGGAGGTCCTCAGGGGAGGGTCAAGGACATGTCAGCGGAGGAGAGCCCACATGCCTTTTGAAGGCCTTTGTTCTGATATAAGGCCATAAAAAAATAACCGGACATAGGGAGTTTCACCCCATTTCTTTTGTCTCTGGCATAGCAGGTCCAATTGTAAAATAGTGTAATTTAGAGATCTGTGGACGGGACAACTTTCCCCATCTCCCAGCTGGTATTGGGGCCAGGCTGTATCATATAGGAAGCTTAAATGTTTTGGGGTCAGGAGGTCATACCTGAAAAACTGCCAGTTCTGCAGGAGGCACCCTACTGGGCTGTCCTTCGGTATGGTAGATATTTGGTTCCCCGTACCTTAGATGTTCTGACTTGAATTTGTTTCCAGCTACTGAGAAGGCAGTTAGAGTGATTTGTTGGCACAGAATTGTCACAAGGTTTGACCCAAACAAGATTTCTGAAATTTGGAACCAGCACCAAACTGTTAATGGAGTCCTAAAAAGGCCCAAATAAGGGGCATCCAAATGGCATGGACTCTGATATAACTGGGGGTCCCCCTTGAATTTGTAATGGTCCATGCTTGAGATAGTTCTTCCTCAGTCAGGATATCCCACAGGAGGTTAGACAGGACATCCTCCGGGCCAGAGTAGCTTAGTTCCTGACATTAGTTCCTGACCACCTTGGTTCCTTAGGGGGTGGCATAGCTCTCTGAGGTGGGGGTCTTCTCTTTCCTCCTTTTGGCGGAAAAGGAGGAGTTTTCAGACTTCCCACTGGGTGAGAGTTAAAGACCTGAGGGATCCCTGTAGGTTATTCACCAGATTGCTGGGGCAGCTGGGATTCTGTGCTGATACCGGGAGGAGAGCCTGTGGGAACCTTGGTTGATAAAGAATCACTCAAGTGTCGCCTTGTCAGCCGAGGGAGAAGAGGTCGAGTGGTGGGTGTTTCTTGTTCTTGTCAGCAGCTCAAGAGCTTCCTAATAATGGGGTTCCTGGTCTTGCGGGTGGCTCGCAGCGCTCCCTAGTCCACTTAGAGGAGCTAGCACTGACTGGAAGAGAGATCAAGTCACCGGTTGCGTACCTACCTTGGGACCCTTTCTCACTTGGGCGTCTGCAGTGCCTTTTCCTGAACTCAGATTGCGCGACCTTGTTCCTTTTTGTCAGACTGTCCTCAATACCTGGACATCTTCCTGGTCTCGCCTCTTGGCCACTTTCCTTTACCAAACTGAAAGTGACTAGGGAGGATGGTACTGTTGACCCCTGAGGTTGGCAAGGATGGCAAAAAGTCCTGGTGCAGCCCCTACTGCCTTGTACTGGGATTAAGGGGACAGCACTACTGCTGAGGCCACAGGCAAGACTGCCTGGGCTTCCTCTCATCCCCACCATCCCCGGGCATCTGGTACCGCAGGAAGGCCAGCCAGAGGCAGCAGGCAGACATACGTGAATTTCAGTCTCTGATCACCACCGATGCCCCAGTGTGATCACCTCAAGGGGGCGCCGTCCAGATTACTCTAGGGGCTACCCTGTGTGTACACCACAACTGGGTATCAGGCTGCTGGGCAGAGTTGCTCTGAATTCGGCCTTAGGCTTCCTGCTGTTCTATCAAAGACCAAAGACCAGAGTCAGTCATCCTCACAGGAACCTCCCAAAGCCTCAGCTGTCCTCCCACTGGAGCTAGGGTGAGCCCAGAGCCTAGTGGATAGGTGCAGGGGAAAAGGCCACAGTGCATCCCACCTGGGTTGCCTAAATTTGTTACTGACCCTTTCTCCTGCCTGGTGTTATTGGAGCCAATACTAAGACTAAGTTTGGTTCAGAAGCAAAGGAAAGCTTTATTTTTTGATCAAAGAAGGGAGAGGTGCAAGCTTGTGTTTTTTGAGTACACACTCTTCTGGGCAGGCCGTTGGTGGCAGGACTGCTTTACAGGGTTCTCTTCAGCGGGGAGGGGGTGGAGTTCTTATGGGTGGACTGCAGCTGTGCTGCTCGAGGCTCCAGATTGCAGTGCATCTCTGCACATGGCCCACTGTTGCCATGTTGAATTGAGGTGTCGTCACAGCACTTCTGCTGAGCTGAGGTGATGGGCATAGCCATTCTGCACAGGGAACTCTGGTCTGAAGTGCCGGATGCTAGGCCTCTGCGTGGGGCACCCTATGAGTACAAAGGAAAAAAAATGGTTTGACTTTATTTTATTACCCAGCTTCTGTTTTTATCTCCCGGGAATTGTTAATGGGCTTTGCCGGTGACAGAATCATCACACTAGTTGTAAGAATTATGAAGGAAATGAAGTAGGTTATGTGAAGGATAAATAACCAAGTACTGGGGAGGGGTGACATTTGATGTAGCTGGTCAGTGTCTCTGAGAAGGAGACTTTGATGGTGGGGCCTTAAGGACCAGGGACCAGTCACATTGAAAAGCCAGGAGTGGATTGCTCAGAGCATGAACACAGAAGATAACCATTCCAAGGTCCTGAGACTGGAAAGGGCTTGGCTTGTCTTAGTTTTAATAAGTCAGTGAGTGAAGGGTGAGGAGTGTCCGAGAAAATGGAAAAGGTTGGCAGGAGTTAGACCAGGCCCTCCTGTTCACTTGGCCAGTTTAGTGTTTATGTGAGACAGTAAATTTAACTTTGGTTTTTTACACACCAACCAGATGCAAAACAGACAACAACAGCAAAACCGTGTCTCTCTAAAACTAGAGGGAGAAGTATCACATTCCTGGAACTGTGTGCTCTGGTGTCTCCTCCCATCCACATGAACCATGTCAGTATATCATCTCTAGCTCCTAATTCAATGCCTGGCCTGTATTAGCATTCAACAATATGTACACAAATGATTTGTAATTGCTACGAGGTATTTTATGTTTCCTGTTCTATCAGGCATGCTTAGAACTGTGGGATTAGCACATAGGATTAAAATGATTTTAAGATAAGAGACTTTTAAGACACTATACAGTTGATCCTTGAACAGCCTGAGTTTGAACTGCGTGGATCTGCTTATCCATGGATTTTTTTTAATAGTAAATACTACAGTACTAAACAATCCCCGGCTGGTTGAATCTGCAGATGCAGAACCTGAGATACAGAGGTACCACGTATACTGATGGCCAGCTATAAATTATAAGGGATTTTTGACTGTGTGAGAGGGTCGGTGCCCTAAGCCCCTGCTGTTCAAGGGTCAAATGTGCAGTCTTTAAGGGACCAGTGAGCCACTAGAAATCACAGAGAGCCTCCTGGGGCAGACGGTTGTTGATACGTTTTGACAACTTATTGATTATTTAAAATTAATTAATTATTATTTGGCTATTAGCTAGTCCTTATCTCACTTATAATATCACAGAAGTGTTTTTTTTTTATTGGAGTATAGTTGATTTACAGTGTTGTGTTAGTTTCAGGTATACAGCAAAGTGAATCAGTTATACATGTACACATATCCACTCTTTTAGATTCTTTTCCCATATAGGCCATTACAGAGGAGGATGTTTTTGTTGATTCATTCATCTAAGGTACCTATAGAGCATCTCCCTCATGGTAGGCATTTATGCTGGATGCTGGGGAGACAAAGGCAAGTGCTACATGGTCATCATTCTCACCACTTAAGGAGTGAGTTGAATATAAAAAAAGGAAATGTTATACAACATCAGTCATGCAGTTACAGAATCTCTAGAATGTGCAGTGCTGTCATATACAGTGGTGCAGTGAGGGTCTAGTCTGGTAGGGAACATATGCAAAATAGCTGTCATGCAAATCACGGCATGCTGACATTTATCACCAACAACTGTTAAATGATGTCAAATGATAGGCTTGTTTGTATGTATAAATGACAGAAACATAGCAGATTCTTGGGAGTGTACTAATTCTTAGAGATTCTTAATACTTCACTAAGTAATGAGATATAACATAGAGGGTTTTTAAAAGAACTATTTCAATAAAAAAAATTCCTTTCATAAGATACTGAGAAAATTCTGATTAAAAGATGAACATAGGGCTTCCCTGGTGGCGCAGTGGTTGAGAGTCCGCCTGCCGATGCAGGGGACACGGGTTCGTGCCCCGGTCTGGGAAGATCAAACATGCCGCGGAGTGGCTGGGCCCGTGAGCCATGGCCGCTGAGCCTGCGCATCCGGAGCCTGTGCTCCGCAACGGGAGAGGCCACAACAGTGAGAGGCCTGCGTACCACAAAAAAAAAAAAACAAAAAAAGATGAACATATTTTTGACCTTACAAATATACTCCTGGGAATATTTTCTGAAGATATATGTGTAAAGATTCAGACACAGAAGTTTTTTGGGTTTTTTTTATGCTTTTCTCCTTTTTATTATATCAACATGCCAAGCATACTCCCTTTTCTACCTCTTGTTTTACTGTATCTGGAAGGCTTGTCGCCCAGATTTCCACTGGGCGGATGCCATACCGTCATTCAGATCCCTGTTCGAAGGTCTTCCTATCATAGAGACCATCTACCACTTCTTGTCACTCTTTGTCTTCTTAACCTGCTTTATTATGATTATTACAGTTTTATTGTAGGACTTAATCACCAGCTGTTATATTTATTTGTGTGCATTGTTTTTCTTGTCTGTCTTTATCCGTCAGTCCCAGAAATGTAAGCTCTGTGAGAACAGAGACTTTGTATTCCCAATCTGGGACAAGGTAGATATGAGCAATGAACACATATTCCATAAATCATCCTTTAACAGATAAATAGCATAAACAAAACAAGCTAAATGTCCATCAGTAGGTTATTCACCAGTGCATTAGGTAGCCATATAATGAAACTCTATGCAGCCTTTAAAATGGCATTTTTAGAAATAAGTATATGTATATATATTTTTTAATGTGGTAAAATGTTCATAATAGAGTGTAAGAAAAGGTATAGTTTGCAAAGCAGGCTCTTCACTGTCCAGTATTATTCTCTCTCTTCCTCCCTCTCTCTTTGCATATACGTAGCATCTTTGTGTGTTTTTATGTGCATGTGAAAAAAGAAACAAAATGTTAATGTTAATTATTTCTGAGTGGAGAGAAATCAGTTTAATTTGTTCTTCTTTGAGTTTTCTATGCATTTTTAAACTTTGTTCTTTCTGTTTCTATTTTTTAACAAGTTTTTGGGTGTGTGTGTGTGTGTGTGTACAAAAACTCTAAAGTAATAAAGGCATTTTTAATCCTCAAATAAATTACGCACTTGTGTTGAGCATTGCAGATTTGGGGAGTTTTGCTAGTTTGTCTCTCCGGAGTGAGCCATATTGACTAAATTTCAAACTTTTCATTGGATTGTTACCTGTTGCCTCTAATATCTTTATATAGGCAGCCAGTGACGTAATGCTTAATTCAAGAATTTGGTAGAGTTTCTATGTGCAAAGGTAAACAGTAATATTACTGCAATATATGATATTTTAGCATCCTAAATACACACTTTTAAAATCGACCCCTAGTATATGTTTTTAAACAAATAATAGTTTAATGTAAATAGCAAACTTTGTCTTCTGTATTTAATGTGGCTTTTGAGTTTTGGTTGCTTACTTTCCTCTTTTCTCTGGCAAATTTAATGTTACTACTGTTACTAAAAGAACCTATTTATCCCTTCAGTCTTTTGATAAGCCTGAGATCTTTAGATATAGTATTTACAAGAAAGTTATGGTGCTACTGCTATGAGAGTCTAAAAGGGTAATTTTATGATAATAATGCTCCATATAAATGACAGTCCTTAGGCAATCTCTTAGTATTTCCCCCAATATGGATCAGCCCGTGAATTTCTGAGGAAGATTAAAAATACATTTTAAACTTCTTTAAACTTTTAAAATCTTAAATTAAATGCTTAACTCTTTTAAATGTGTGACACCATCCATCACAATTTTATATTTAGACATATAATAATGTATAATCTCAGCTCGCTGTCCACTTGTAAAAATGGGAATAGACTTGGAGAAATAAGCAATTTCCCAACAGAAAATTGGAAATTCTGCCAACCAGTTCCAGGTGACCTGCCATCAATCAGTGTTAAATTCTCTGGGGTTATTGTTGAAGGGTATTGCTATTAGTGAAGGGCTTCACTGGTGACTAATGATATATAACAAATACATTGAGGAACTATAGAAACCCCCCGAATGTGTAATTGTCTGGCAGCTTTCAGCGGAGACCTTTACTAGCAATTGAGAAAGTGAGATTTTTATAACTTCCTTGTAGTTCTCTTATTAAAATATGTTTTTAGAGAAATAGGTGAAACGATTATGCCATGCAATTAAATTAACTGACAAAATATTTCTTTATGACTAAACTGTTTAATGTAGGCATTTGGAATGTGTGGTATCATTTAGAATAGGTGCGAATGTGACAATTATTCTGATTCTGAAGTTAAATAAGTCTCAGTTTGCAATAAAATCTCCTTGTTTGGTATTATTAAGCAATTATGATTAATGTCTGAAATGTAATGTTCCATGGTTATAATTTCCTCATTTGCTTGAGTGAGTACATTAGGAATTCATTAAAAATATAAGCCTTTTAGATACCTGCAAACTACAAATTCAGTGAGGACTTTCTGGAGGTTAGGAAACATTTTTGAATAAGAAATCATGACTGGGGTGAACCAACAGCTGGCAGATAATTATGATGGATTTCTAGTCCTGCAGTGCAGAGATAGACAAATGAATTTGTTCATTGATGTCAAAAATCAAATCCATTCTGGTGTAAAAATTTAATTGCAAGACATACCTTCCATTCCTCCAACTCTTAACTATAAAGGCTGAAGTACGTAAGGTCTCAAACTTACAAAAGTGGCTAATGCTGATGGATAAGCCATAGATATATGAAGGCAGCTAAGAATCTGATGTTCTCAAAAAGCAGTTTGTCTTAAAGTAGTGAAAATAGTAAAATCAATTGATTACTTGATCAATCAATCCAGCATTCCTGGAGTACCTGCCTCACCAGATCGTTGTGAAAAGTAGATGAAATGAAGTATGGAAAAAACCCCAATCTTGTGTTTGTTCTGTCTGGAAAGTGTCATTTAAGGTGTTGACCCAGAGTTAGTTGTGTGGTGGTCAGTCAATTGACCTTTGTCTGCTTAGGATAAAGGCAAGCAGTGAAGAACCTCTCCATCCTCTGGGGAGATTGTTGCCAATCAAAGAAGGCTGAGCTCTGGTGTCACTTCCTCTTTTTATAAGGACACAAATCCCATCATGAGGGCCCCATCCTCATGACTTCATCTAAATCTAATTATCTCCCAAAGGCCCTACCTTTTAAAATCATCATAATGGGAGTTAGGTCTTCAGCCTGTGAACAGTCAGTCTATAACAAGGGCTATGAGGGCATATCCTTAAAGCCTATAAATCATGACAGGTATACAAAGAGGAGCCAAGATGTCTCTTACTACCATTTTATAGCTTGTGAGAGTTACATGGCAATGAAAAGAAGTATCGGTACAAAAATTGATGGAAATGGGACCTGTTATCACAGACAGCCGCTACACTGAAGAGAAAGGACAAGGAATCACATTTGCCTTATAGCCTTAACTCATCATTTGTTCTTGGACACATCTATTCAGTGCTCTACAGCTCAGTTTCCTTATCTGAAAAATGGAAATCATAAAAGTAAATTGTGTAATATATATGAAAGTGGTGTCAACCAATGGGCAAATGGAAGGAATTATTGTCTGTATTAGTTTCCTATTGCTGCCTCAACAAATTACTACAAACTTATTAGCTTAAAACAATACAAATTTATTATCTTATGTTCTGGAGGTCAGAAGTCCAAAATGAGTCTTCAAGGCTAAAATTAAGATGTAGGCAAGGCTATGTTTCTTTTGGAGACTCTAGGAGAGAATCCATTCCTTGCCCTTTGTAACTTAGAGAGGCTGCCCATATTCCCTGGCTTCTAACCCCACATCACTCCAACCTCTGCCTCTGTTGTCACAGTGCCTTCTCTTAACACTCCTGTCTCCCCACTCCCTTTTTTTTTATTATGTAAAAACCACACAACATAAAATTTACCATCTTAACTATTTTTAAGTGTACAGAAGTGTTAACTATATGTACATTTGTTTTGCAACAGAACTCTAGAACTTTTTCATCTTGGAACAGTGAAACTCTATACCCATTGAATAACAACTCCTCTTTTCCCCCTCCCTCCTGCCTCAGTCTTATAATGATCCTGATGCTGCAAGTTTGGCGTCTGTGCAGTAGTGCCACTGAAATCTTGGAGACATTGGGTGAAGTAGAAAAGAATAGCTTTATTGCTTTGCCAGGCAAACGGGGACACAGTGGGCTCCAGCCCCAAAAAACTATGTGTCCCAATCCAGGAGGATTTGATGAGGGGTTTTATAGCAACTGTTCAAGGGTGGGGTTTCTGATAAGATTAGGGTGTGTGAAGGGCCTCCAGTCCTCTAATCTGGTCTCCCAGTAATCTTCTTGATGAGCTTCTCTGGTTCCTTTAATGTAGCCTCAGGTGATCTTTCTCTGGTATGAAGAATTCTAATATGGTAAAGAACTTAAAGGCGTTGTTACCTGTATCCCTTGAGGTGGAGCCAGGACTGTGCCCCAGGCTGCACCATTGTTTCCTGGCTGCCTATCCCTTGTCTTTGCATCCCTTCCCTTCCTGGATTAGCAATTGTTTGAATCTGCCCTTTGGAACTCAGGGAAGGTCATGGAGGCTGGAGTCAAGTAATTGGGGACAGAAAGGCTTCCGTGCCCAGGAGCCCCACAGGGTCCTGCTTGGTTTAAGTCCTTGTGATTATATTGGGCCCACCTAGATAATCTAGGATGATATTCTCACCTCAAGATCCTTAATTATGTCTACAAAGTTCTTTTACTTTCGCAGGTTTCGGAGATTAGGATGTGGACATCTTTGAGGAGCCATTATTCTCCACCACATTATCTGATGAGCTAGTTCAGGTAGTTAATATAAAGAACTTAGGAAAAGAATCAGAAATACTGTAATCAGAAATGCTCAGCAGAGTGAGACATCAACTAATTTTGTATAACTTTATTTTCTTTTCTACAATTAACCTGCATCCTGGGAAAATTCAATTAGGTACATTAATGGATGATAGAATCATGTGGGTTAATTAAGAATATGATTTAGGGTTTCCTTTGAAAGAAACCCATTTGAAAGAGATGGCTTGTCTTGTTTTTTTAAAAGTTCTCTAATAAAAGTACTGCCTGAAGATGAACTATTGTATGTATGTTCTGTAGGCTAGGACACATCATGTTGATGTGAGATGCGGGTATAAACCAAGAAATAACAAGGCTAGTCTTCTTTCCAATGCTAGTTATAACTTAATTTTCCCCCTCTTTTTAATATTAACAAGCCATATGCTCAGGTTTATGACTAAGAGACCAGCCTTATACAAGTCTTCAGGAGGGAGGGCTTCTGTGAATTTGTTTGTAAAGATTAGGGAAATGAGGTCCATCTTGATTCCTTGAATTTTAAAGCTAGAAGGGGCAACTGTGCAATTTGAGGTGCTTCTTGTTCTGTTTTCCTGAATGCCTGAGGGACAAGACAGCCTACCAGACACACAATATAATCTGAGAATCAAAGAGAAATGTTGCAGGATCCCCCTCAATGAGAACAGAGACTCTGAAGCAGTTGCCTCTTTCAGGGTGTAGTCATAACCACACGGAGTACATGTTCCTTGAGGGCATAGACCTCTTGGCTGAACTTGATACTCCTGAGTTTATCAGGAGGCACAGTTTCATGAGTTACATTTAAGAAGAGAGGATGAGTGATCTACACTGAGACTTTGCAATGTCCCTCAAAGGGAACCCAGCATGAAAAGGAGAAAGAAAACCAGAGAATGGGGCTTCCCAGTATTTTGGTTCTGCTTCATATTTGGACTGAGTGGAGAGGAGACAGCCTTATATTCTGGACCCTCCAAAATAAAAGAGAGAATTAAGCATGGTAGGAGCTAGAATGATCCTGCATTGCTGGATTCTCCAGAAGTTTGCTGATTGATTGGTCTTCATATGGGTAGCACATGAAGCTCTTCAGTTGCTGGACCCACATTTGAGCCCAGCAGACGAGAAGACTACCACCACCATGGGCAACCTTAGTTCTCTGTTCTGAGCTGCCCCTCGCATGCCGCCTGTGAGTGCTATACTGATGCTAAGCCTTCTGAGTACAACCCTAAGAGCCCCTTTGATCCACTCATCCGCTAAATAGGTCTCCAACCAGGGCCACCTAGAAGACACTTTCTCCTTTCATTATCTTATAAATTCATAATTACCCTTAAAAGATTGGTGCATGTGTGATTTCCTTCAGGAAGGTTTTCCCAAAGCCTACTGTGATGTAAGTCATGACCTCCATCTTCACTTCTAAAATGCTTCTTTTGGCATTTTGTGCTTTTTTGTATCATAACCAATTTAATAGAAATGTTTGTTTACTGTTTTTTAAACCTGTAAGACTGTGAGGATAAGAAGTGTGACTTATTCCTTTCCGTATTATGCCCAGCACATGACATAGGGTCCTGCACATGATAATGAATATGTAAATGAAGGAATGAGTAAATGAACGCACAAGAGCTATTCTAGCCCAAGGCTGTTCTGCTGAAAGATAACTGCATGACTTTTTTTTTTTTTAGCATCTTTATTGGAGTATAATTTCTTTACAATGGTGTGTTAGTTTCTGCTGTATAACAAAGTGAATCAGCTATACATATACATACATCCCCATATCTCCTCCCTCTTGCGTGTCCCTACCACCCTCCCTATCCCAACCTTCTAGGTGGACACAAAGCACAGAACTGATCTCCCTGTGCTATGTGGCTGCTTCCCACTAGCTATCTGTTTTACATTTGGTAGTGTATATATGTCCATGCCACTCTCTCATTTTGTCCAAGCTTACCTTCCCCCTTCCCCGTGTCCTCAAGTCCATTCTCTATGTCTGTGTCTTTATTCCTGTCCTGCCCCTAGGTTCATCAGTACCTTTTTTTTTTTTTTAGATTCCATATATATGTGTTAGCATATGGTATTTGTTTTTCTCTTTCTGACTTACTTCACTCTGTATGACAGACTCTAGGTCCATCCACTTCACTACAAATAACTCAATTTCATTTCTTTTTATGGCTGAGTAATATTCCATTGTATATATGTGCCACATCTTCTTCATCCATCTGTCGATGGACACTTAGGTTGCTTCCATATCCTGGCTGTTGTAAATAGAGCTGCAGTCAACATTGTGGTACATGCCTCTTTTTGAATTATGGTTTTCTCAGGGTATATGCCCAGTAGTGGGATTGCTGGGTCATATGGTAATTCTATTTTTAGTTTTTTAAGGCACTTCCATACTGTTCTCCATAGTGGCTGTATCAATTTACATTCCTACCAACAGCGTAAGAGGGTTCCTTTTTCTGCACACCCTCTCCAGCATTTGTTGTTTGTAGATTTTCTGATGATGCCCATTCTAAGTGGTGTGAGGTGATACCTCACTGTAGTTTTGATTTGCATTTCTCTAATAATCAGTGATGTTGAGCAGCTTTTCATGTGCTTCTTGGCCATCTGTATGTCTTCTTTAGAGAAATGTCTGTTTAGGTCTTTTGCCCATTTTTTGATTGGGTTGTTTGTTGTTAGCACCTCTCTCAACGTTTGATAGAATTCTCCTGTGAATCCATCTGGTCCTGGGCTTTTGTTTGTTGGAAGATTTTTTTTTTTTTTTTTTTTTGGTGGTACACGGGCGTCTCACTGTTGTGGCCTCTCCCATCACAGAGCACAGGCTCTGGACGCGCAGGCTCAGCAGCCATGGCTCACGGGCCTAGCCGCTCCGCGGCATGTGGGATCCTCCCGGACCGGGGCACGAACCCGCATCCCCTGCATCGGCAGGCGGACTCTCAACCACTGTGCCACCAGGGAAGCCCTGTTGGAAGACTTTTAATCACAGTTTCAATTTCAGTGCTTGTGATTGGTCTGTTCATATTTTCTATTTTTTCCTGGTTCAGTCTTGGAAGGTTGTGCTTTTCTAAGAATTTGTCCATCTATTCCAAGTTGTCCATTTTATTGGCATATAGTTGCTTGTAGTAATCTCTCATGATCCTTTCTATTTCTGCAGTGTCAGTTGTTACTTCTCCTTTTTCATTTCTAATTCTGTTGATTTGAGTCTTCTCCCCTTTTTTTTCTTGATGAGTCTGGCTAATGGTTTATCAATTTTGTTTATCTTCTCAAAGAACCAGCTTTTACTTTTATTGGTCTTTGCTGTTGTTTCCTTCATTTCTTTTTCATTTATTTCTGATCTGACGATTTCTTTCCTTCTGCTAACTTTGGGGTTTTTTTGTTCTTCTTTCTCTGAATGCTTTAGGTGTAAGGTTAGGTTGTTTATTTGAGATGTTTCTTATTTCTTGAGGTAGGATTGTATTGCTATAAACTTCCCTCTTAGAACTGCTTTTGCTGCATCCCATAGGTTTGGGTCATTGTGTTTTCATTGTCATTTGTTTCTAGGTATTTTTTGATTTCTTCAGTGATCTCTTGGTTATTTAGTAGTGTATTGTTTAGCCTCCATGTGTTTGTTTTTTTTACAGTATTTTTTCCTGTAATTGATATCTAGTCTCATAGCAACTCCAAAGCCAGAGCCTCAGCTCCCAGCCCCCAGCCCCCAGCCGCCCCAGCGGGTGAGCAGACAGGCCTCTCTGGCTGGTGAGTGCTGGTCGGCACCAATCCACTGTGTGGGAATCTCTGTGCTTTGCCCTCTGCACCCCTGTTGCTGCGCTCTCCTCCTTGGCTCCAAAGCTCCCCCCGCCCCGCCCACCCCCTGTCTCCACCAGTGAAGGGGCTTCTTAGTGTTTGGAAACTTTTCCTCCTTCACAGCTCCCTCCCCAAGGTGCAGGTCACATCCCTATTCTTTTGTCTCTGTTTTTTCTTTTTTCTTTGCCCTACCCAGGTACGTGAGGAGTTTCTTGCCTTTTGGGAGGTCTGAGGTCTTCTGCCAGCGTTCAGTAGGTGTTCAGTAGGTGTTCTGTAGGAGTTGTTCCACATGTAGATGTATTTTTGACGTATTTGTGGGGAGGAAGGTGATCTCCACGTCTTACTCCTCCGCCGTCTTCTGCATGACTTTCTTTAGAATCATGCCTGTTACTGTAAGATGAGTCTTTATGAAAACAGAAACTCTTCATTCAGTTTGATTAAGTCATTATTTTACCTAATTTAGAGAAGGCACAGTTAACATGTTGGCAGTTACAAACTAAACTTAATAAGATAGACTATTCTTTACCTTCTGGTTTTGGAGAGAAAGAGTCAAGTGATATGTTTATTTTGAAATGTGATACTACATATTAATAATATCAGTGTCTTGTGCTAGGCCCTTATGTGTTAGGTGCTGTGCTAGGTGCACTGGAGCAGAATTCAATTCTTAGAACCATCTGCTTCCATTATGGAAGGGGAGACAGGGTTAGAGAATTGAAGAGGCTTGCTGTCTGCCCCAGAGCCAGTACATGCCTCAGCTGGGGATCTAAACTTGGCTGCTGCTATTCTGAAAGCTATGCTTTTAACCTTTCTGCAACCCTGCCAGATTTGGTCATCTGAAAAGTCTAAAATGCCTTAGTCATACATTTTGTTTATGATACGCACTTAAGTCAGAATCTCTGTAGCAACAGTAGGAAAAAAAAAAAGCAAAAAACCTCTGTAACAAGTAGCCAGTAGAGGCAGGATCATCTGGAAGTAAAGCAAGATTCATATCATGTAGTTCCGTAAAAAGTAAAGTCATGTTAATTTAAGAAAATGACCAGTTGAGTGTGAGAGAAAGGACTGTATTAGATTTTCCATAGCCTAGGATTTCCTGGTTTCAATGCCATTTCTTACCACTCCCCAGGTTCACCATATTGCAATTGTGTTAATTTGCTTCCTGATCTTTGAATTTATCAGATATTTCTCTCCCTGGGCCCTCATACCTATCTCTGCCCCCACTTTCTGGAACTCTCTTCTTTAAATGTTTGGATTACTTTAAATGTTTGGATTACTGTCATCCTTTGTGCCTGGAGTATAGTAGACAACCAGTAAATACTTTCTGAATAAAGGAAAGAAACAGAGGCACATGAGTTACTGGCCTATTTAGCATAATTTTTATACTGATTTGCATCAAGGTCTCCCTCCCCTACTGTTCTTTGAGATATTAAGCATGTGCCTTTTTTCCATTACATCTCCAGAAGATGGAGAGGGAAAATGAACACATCATAATTATTTGGTTTATAACATTATGTAACATTATATAAGCTTCATGTGTACAACATTATATTTTATATTTTGCTCACCACCAAAAGTTTAGCTTCCATTTCTGATGTACCAGGTTCTTACATATAATTGCCCCTTAAATCCTCAAAATATCTCTTCATAGCAGTTTACACACATGAAATTTGAGGTCAGAGAAGTTAATGGTGTAGTCAAAAGTATTAAAACATAGAACCAGCATTGTAACCCAGGTCTATCTGATTCCAGAGGCTGTCTTCTTTTCATTGTACCAGAGTGACCTGTATTGATGAAATAATCAGAAACATTTCTTATGGAAGGGAAGAGGTGAAGGAATAGGGACTAACTTTAGGAGTGGTTAAGAAAGATGTTTGCATAAGGTGGAGGTCATGAGTTTCTTTCCTTTAGTGCATCTCATTCCTAGTCCTGGGATAATTGTATTAGCTCTGGGTATTGTGGACAAAATCTATTTTGATAGACTCTTGAGGGAGCAAGAGGTTGAATGGTATTTTAGTAGTAAATAAGTTACCCTAGACAAAACAAAAGTATACTTTTCTCTTCCAGTAAAATAAGAGAAACAGGAATTAGGCTATAGAAGTAGGAACATACTACTTCTAGTAAATGAAAAAGGAAAACAAGAAACTGATTGTAGAGGACACTGAATGCAAAATTGTTCTGCTCTCAAATGCCATTTTGGGCTAGCACATGTAGAGAAACACCTCTGTCATTGTATTGAGCGCTGAACCCTATTATATCAAGTGTGTTATCTTTGACCTTCATAGCTGGTGGTAGTGTGGGAGGGACCAGAATCATGGGCTTTGGAGACAGGCAGACACAAACTGATTTCCTAGGCAGGTCTTCTAGTTACTAGCTGATTGACGCTTAGGCCTTTAAACTCTCTTAGCCTCAGTTTTGATGCCGAAAACTCAGCCTCTGTGTATCAGTGCCGAATCAAATCTCAGTTTTGGGTGAAGTAGAAAAGAATAGCTTTATTGCTTTGCCAGGCAAAGGGGGACACAGTGGGCTCGTGCCTCTCAAAACTGCGTGTCCCAACCCAGGGGGATTTGATGAAGAGTTTTATAACAATAGTTCAAGGGTGGGGTTGCTGATAAGGATCAAGGTGTGTGTAGGGCCTGCACTCCTTTAATCTGGCCTCAGGTGGCCTGATGAGTTTCTGTGGTTCCTTTAATTTGGCCTCAGGTTGTCTCTTGAAGAGCTTCTCTGGATCCTTTAATGTGGAATGAAGAATGCTAACATCCTCCATTTTGGGGGGGTTTTAGTTTTGTAAAGAGCTCAAAGATATTGTTATGTGTATCCCTTGAGGCAGAACCAGAACCTGCCCCACAGCTGCACTATTGTTTTTTGACTGTTCCTCCCTTGTCTCTGCATCCCCTCCCTTCCCTGATTAGCAACTGTTCGAATTTGCCCTTTGGGACTCAGGGAAGGTTCATGGAGGCTGGAGTCTATTCTCTACAAACAAGAAATGGTGGACAGAAAGGCTTCCATGCCCAGGAGCCCCACAGGGTCCTGCTTGGTTTCAGTTTCTTCAATAAGAAATGAAGAATATCTAACTCTAGTGTTTTGTGGACTAACTTCAGTAATGCTGCAAAACACTTTGCACAGAAAAAGGTGCTTTATAAAGTTAGCTGTAGTTATAGTTAATAATAATATTACTGTAAGGTCGGATCTTAACAAACGGCACCAGGAAACAGCGGAAAGCTTCAAGTGAGCTTTATTAGGGAGCACTCCCGGGCGAGGGTTGGGCAAGATTTTATAGGGGAAGAAGGGAAAGGGGTGTGGTGAATCTGGGAGGGCACAGGGTATTCCTTATTTGGTGGTCTTTTCGGGTATCCTGGGGGACCGTTGGTCCCGCCCCTCGAAAGGCGGGAAGGCTGGGCTGGGTTCAAAGTCCCCAGGTCAGTTCCTGGAACTGGGTGGTCCCGAATGTCTCCAGGGCAGTTTCTGGAACTGGGTGGTCCGGAGAATTTCTGTCTGATGCAACCTGTGAATCTGATTGTGTTCCCCTGCCTCGGGCCAGTTGGCCTTACAATTATTAATGTTAACAGTAGTAATTTATAATGATTAAAGATATATCTAGTATCTCTGTAATGATAAAGATGTTAGAAATAGTAATGGTGCATTATTTTGTACATAACATATAATCATTAAATAGAATTACTTGTAATTTGCTTTTTATGAAGTGGTAAAGTGCATAATAAAGATGCTTCACTTGAATTGTGTATCACTTATGTACTTTATCTTAAAATGAGACGTTATTCCTTTAATAGATATCTAGTACAGTTATGGATTATGCTGTCTTCCTTCATTTGTTTGAATAATTACTTTCTGACTGGGTCTTATAGAAACCTCATTAAAAATCACCAATAATACTGTTTCTTTACTGCTCTTCATGTTCTTTAGTAAGGTGTGAAAAATAATTATATCTATTAACAAAAACTGACTACTTAAGCAGCCGAGCATCAGTATCTTTACCTTTACTTGGCCTGGATTTGCAAGATAATCAATGGCCATTTTTTTTTTTTTTTTTTTTTTTTTTGCGGTACACAGGCCTCTCACTGTTGTGGCCTCTCCCGTTGCAGAGCACAGGCTCCGGACGCGCAGGCTCAGCGGCCATGGCTCAAGGGCCCAGCCGCTCCACGGCATGTGGGATCTTCCCGGACCGGGGCACGAACCCGTGTCCCCTGTATCGGCAGGCATCGGCAGGTGGACTCTCAACCACTGCGCCACCAGGGAAGCCCCCATTTTTTAACAGTGAATAATTGAGCTCCCCTTTTGGAACCTGAAAATGGAAAAGTAGTGAAAAAAAAAAGGCTTAAAAAATTCACAGAGTCATGCATACAGGTTCTGCATACTAATCTAAAACTCTGCCTGAGGGCACAGCAGTCCCCTCCCATTCTGAATTCAGTTCCCACCCCATGGCTCTCAGGAGAGCAGGAGTTCAGAATCAAACAAGCATCTATGCTAATAATACTTTTAAGGCATTTAAGGAAGGCATTTATCAGAATCAGGACGTTTCTAAAGTGGTGTTGTCAGCTGAGACGTTTCGATTTGTTCTAATGACAAAGAAGAATGAGGTTAAGTTAATCAGCAATTGCCAACTTTTGCTTTGGTAAAGAAATTAAATATTCAATCTGGAAATCAAATTAAGGGTCCATGTAGAGCTGGGTCTATGTGGCCAATGAAAAAGCATTTCAGAAAGGAATATTGATGTATGGTTCCATAGAACGCTGAATCCCTTTAGAGGTTTCCCTCCTTTGTGGTAAAAGTATAAAAATTAGAGCGGGGTAGTGACTTTCTCTGAAAATGATTTTTGCTTTATTTAAAAGGCACACATTCTGAGATTATATCATTCTATATGTATCTATCCATCTATCATCTATCATCTGTCTACTATCAGTGAAAAAAATTAATCAGTGGTTGATCTAAGAAAGATACGGAAAATTTTATTTGAGCCAACCTGAGGATTATAACCTGGGAGACAGTCTTTCAGAAAGCTCTGAGGCTTTTGGAGGCTCTGGGAGATGAAACATACCCACTTGGTGAGAAGGCACTCATTGTTTTGCCTCAAAGAATCAGTAGTTTTTTTGTTTTGTTTTTAATTAAAGTATAGTTGATTTACAATGTTATATTAGTTTCAGGAGTATAATACAGTGATTCAATATTTTTATAAATTATACTCCATTTAAAGTTATTATAAAAATATTGGTTATATTCCCTGTTCTGTACATTACATCCTTCTATCTTATTTATTTTATACCTAGTAGTTTGTACCTCTTAATCCCTTTTCCCTATCTTGCCCCTTCCCCACCCTTCTCCCCATTGGTAACCACTGATTTGTTCTCTGTATCTATGAGTCTGTTTTTCTTTTGTTTTATTCATTTGTTTTATTTTTTAGATTCCACATAGAAGTGATAATATATAGTATCTGTATTTCTCTGACTGACTTACTTCACTAAGCATAATATCCTCTAGGTCCATCTATGTTACTGCAAATGGAAAAATTTCATTTTTTTTTATGGCTGAGTAATATTCCATTATATTCCAACATTCCATTATATATATACCACACCTTCTTTTTTAAAAAAAATTTTATTGGAGTATAGTTGATTTACAGTGTTGTGTTAGTTTCAGGTATACACCATAGTGATTTAGTTATACATATACATGTATTCATTCTTTTTCAGATTCATTTCCCATACAGGTTATTAGAGAATATTGAGTAGAGTTCCCTGTGCTATATAGTAGGTCCTTGTTGGTTTTCTATTTTATATATGGTAGTGTGTGTATGTTAATCCCAAGCTCCTAGTTTATCCCTCCCCCCCATGTTTCCCCTTTTATACCACATCTTCTTTATCCATTCATCTGTTGATGGACACTTAGATTGTTTCCGTATCTGGGCTATTGTAAATAATGCTACTATGAACATTGGGGTGCATATATCTTTTCAAATTAGTATTTTTGTTTTCTTTGGATATCTACCCAGTTGTGGAATCCTGGATAATATGTAGTTCTGTTCTTAATATTTTGAGGAACCTTCATAGTGGTTGTACCAATTTACATCCCACCAACAGAGAACTAGTGTCCCTATGTAGTCTGCGTGTACCCAGTGGCTTTGGTGGGAGAGCTGGATCTGAAGTGAGCATGGACTGTGTCTTCCCCCAGGGAGTGCTGCATCCACTGTCTTGGTGGGAGATAGGGCTGGAGATGGAGGGGCCACAGCCAGAGCCAGGTGCAAGCTGGGGCTTCTCCTATGTTCAGTGGCTGCCACCACCCTGTTGGGGTGGGGTTGGGGGCTGAGGGGCTGGAGCAGGAGCCTTGAGGAAGTTGGGTTTCTTCTGGGTATGTGGCAGAGCCTGAGGGCTTGGGGCTGCACTTCTGTGCTGGTTTCACTTTTTGCCCAGTGTGTGTGCCTTGGTTGGCGGCTGGGTCAGGGCTGGAGGGGTTGGTGCCACATCACTGAGCTGGCCATACGCCTTCCCAAGTGTGTATAGGGACAGGTTCTCCAGCAAAGGTGGTCTCTGCCCTGGAGCTAGCTTCAGGTTGTGTGCAGGGACATGTGAGCTGGCAATGCTTGTCTCTGTCCTGGTCAGAGTTAGGGCTGGGGTTCGGGCTGTCTTTGTTTCCTCCAATTTTGCGCACTCTTGTTGGCAACGGAAATCTCCACCTTAGTGGGGAGCAGTGCTGGAACAAGAGGGGCTGGGGCAGGAGCCTGGGATGTGTCCTGGGGTGGTTCTGGCAAGCTGACCAGAGACCCAGGCAGTTTTCAATCTGCTGCCACCACACTGTGACTGTAAGTCAGTGCGTGTGCTCTTCAGGAGCACAGTCTTGGTATCTTACAGCCGTTTGGTAAGCCCCACTGGTTTTCAAACCAGATAAGGGGTCTCATCTTCCTGGTGTCAGACTCCAAGGCTGGGGTGCCTAATATGTGGCTCAAACCCCTCGCTTCCCAGGGAAGAGCTCCTATCCTGTGATACCCTCCTGCGCTTCTGTCTCCCAACCAGTTTCTTTCTCCTTGCTTCCTAGCAGAATCTGTGTGTATCTTTCTTTACAGCCTTGGTTGTAGAAGAGCTGTTTTGCCAGTTCCCAGGTCCATTTCAGTGAGAATCTCTCTGTGGGTAGTTTTAGTTTTGGTGTGTTCACGAGGGGAGGTGAGCCCAGTATCCTCCTACTTCACCATCTTGATCTCCAAAACCCTCCATAGTTCTTGCTGAGAAGAAAATACTTTGTGAAAGAAAGGAGGTGGTAATATAGTAAAATGGGAGAGAATGCTGGTCCTGGATTTATTTTCTATTGGCTCTCAACTCTTACATAAGATCAACAGCCTTATTAACAGCCTTATTAACCTCCTAGGGCCTTGTAAATGATGATCATTAGAGGGTTTTGTTAAGATTAAATGGGGTAATGCATGCAGAAAGCTTATCCCTGGTCCTAGCACGTAGTGAGCACTAAATACGTATTACTTATTTTTGGAGATTAATATGAACTTACTTGTAATGGGATGGAGGCCAGAAGAAGGAAAAATGTTTTGTGAACTTCATTCTCAGGAATAAAAGAACAAAAGTGCATTGGGACATATATCCACCCTATGACCCAGAAATTTTAGTTCTGGTCATTCACCAATGAGAAATAAAAAATATGTCCAAAATGGGCAAGAATTTTCCTCACAGCTTTATTCATAAAAGCCTAAAACTTGAAACAACTCAAGTGTCTACCAGCAGGTGAATGGACATACAAATTGTGATATTTTCATACAATAAGATATTAATCAGTAATAAAAAGGAATGAACTCCTGATGTGTACAACAACATGGATATATCTCAAAACATTATGTTGAGCAAAAGAAACCAGACACAAAAGTTGCTTATTGTATAGTCTGTATAGTCTGTAAATGAATTTCTGGAACTGACAAAACTAAGCTAATGTAATAGAAATTGGAGCAGTAGTTGCCTTAGGGGGAGGGTTGACTGGAGAGGTACACTGGGAACTTTGGGGTGATGGGAAATATTCTATATCTTGATTGGAATGGTAGTTATGAAAGTGTATACATTGTCAAAACACATCAAAATATACACTTAAAAAAATGAGCATTTAATTTTACGTAAATTAAAATTCAGTTAAAAATAACTCCGAAGAAAATGCACCAGGTCTCCTCCTTACTATCTCAGAAGTTCATGTGAGATCACAATCTATAGGAACTTTGTATAAGATTTCATAACCTTTAGGAATTCTTCATCGTTTCTTCTGATGTGTAATTCTCTGTGGTGAATAGCAATTCAACTCTGAAGTGAGAAATGATCAATGACATCATTGGGAGCAAAAAGAAGCTGGAGATACAGGGCTGTATCCAAACTCAGTTTATGAGAAAATTGCGCATTAGCTACAATTTATTATCTTCTAAATCCCACAGCGAAATTTTGTTTTGTTTTCAAATTCTCTTAGAAATATTTGGTTAAAATTAAGAGTGATTTGCCTTGGATCTATTCCTATTACTACCCACTATCTGTTGCCACTAAGCCTAACATATTGAGTACTTTCATTCTGCAACAGTCAGCAAGCATTCATTGAATGCCCACCGCCTGCTCAGGAGGGTCTTTAAAGAGGTAAAAAAAATAGGTGTTAACATGACATTTTAGAGCTGGGCAATCCATGTGGTTAAATAGCCTTTTATATCTGCGGAAATTGCAACACAGAGAGGGCAATTGGCTTAATCAAGGTCGCTTTTGCACTCCTGGGCTTAAATCTCCTGAATGCCAATCAAAGAATCTCTTCATGGAATCCCATTGGTATAGTTCTTGCTTTTAGAGGATTTATGATCTATTTGCAGTACTCCTGCAAGCACAAGCCAGAGATTAATTAGAGCATAAACAAGGAGACAGGAGAACAGGGAAGAGAGATTTAACATTTGAGCATCAACTAGGTACCAGATAATTTCCTGTGTTTTAATTCTCTGAACTATCCAAGAAATGCATGTTTTTATTCCCATATCATCGTTGAGAAATCTGAGGCTCAGAAGGTTCCCATGACTTACATAAGGTCATAATGGTAGAAAGTGGCAGAACCCAGGTATGTCAGGCTCAGAATCTTTACATTAATGAAGCTGGAGCATTATAAAGCAGTCTTTTAAGGAAGGGATTTCAGCGAGAAAAATACTTAACAGACCAATTGAATGAATTGCCTTGTTTTCAGTAAGGAAAACAAAGTTTCAAAGCCAGTTTGGGGTATCCAATGTAGAATGGGAATTTGCACGTTCCACAATGACAGAGAAGAGAAAGTCAGGTTGGGAAGATGGAATGTAAGAGAGGAGCATTAACCTGGCTTTTTTTTTTTTTTTTTTTTGCATTCACTATTAGCGACATAGAGCTTCTAATCAAGCATTTAATACTTTCTTTTTGCCACTCAGTAAAAGGCTTTTTATTTCAGTTCGCCTCCTAGGTGTTCTATGTCAGGCAGTTACTGTACCTGAAGGTTTTCAAAGTCTAAGAAATTAAATGGGCGGTTCTTAAAGCAACACTCTCTTGAAAGCATAATTGCAGTTAAGTAATAACAACCTGAGCGCACAATATCGGGTTTTCTTCTCTCAGCACCTGGGTGGTGAGTTCCTGATGTATGAGAAAGAAAAGCAGAACCCTAGGCCCAGAGCAGAACCCTAGGCCCTTGTGATCCAGGAATGAGAGCATGCTGCCTAACTATATCATATTAGGTTTGCAGAAAATTACTCCCGCCCTTTTTTGTTTGGTTATTTTCTTAGTTTCTTGCATTTTTATAGCTGGTAGTTAGATTATGTGAAGCTTCAGTGTGTCAGAAGGACTGAGATAGGGCCCTGGAGTGTTTAACGGGGAATTCTGGGGCTGACCTTGGTGTGATTGGCATTAATGCTGCTGGAACCCAGGATTCCCAAGGGCATTCAAATTCACCGACCTGACCAACCACAAGATAGACAGCACAGCTTTCATCATGCCAGAATGTGTTCATGCTGTCTGAGTTATTTTATAATGTTGTGGTAGGCAGAATTCTAAAGGTGTCTCCCAAGATTCCTGTCCTCTGGTTATTAATCAAACATGAATCTAGGTACTGCTGTGAAGGATTTTTTGCAGGTGCAGTTAAGATTACTAATCAGCTGACTTTAAAATAGGGAGATTATCATGGGGGTGTCAGGGTGGGTCCAGTGTAATCACATTAGCCCATAAAAGCCAGCAGAAGAGGAAGGGAGAAGAGCCAGTCAGAGAGATGCTGCAGATGAATAGGAGACAGAAGAGACGGGCAGTGTGAGAAGGATTTGTCTTCCCACTGCTGGTTCTGACATGTAGGGGGCTATGTGCAAGGACTAGAGAAAGGCCTCTGGACACTAAGGGTGGTCCCCTGCTGACCGCCACCAAGAAAACAGGAAAACTGTATGGAACTAAATTCAGCCAATAACTGAATGAACCTAGACCCAAGTCTCCCCTAGAGTCCCCAGAAAGGAACACAGCCCTGCTGACACCTTGATTCCAGTCTTCCAAGACTTTCGGCAGAGCTGAGCCCATCAGGTTTCTGATCTACAGAACCATTATATAATAAATAGGTGTTGTTTTAAGCTACTACATTTGTGGTAATTTGTTTTGCGGCAGTAGAAAATTAATACAAATCTCTCGCGATGGGGACTTTCGGTGACATTTTCAGCCTCACTTTTTCAGGTTTTAGGATGAGGCACTCTTTTTGGATCACTTTTCAGAGATTCCAATTAAGAGCCGCAATTATTTTGTTTGAGTGTGGAGGGAGTAATGAAATGCACATTGAGCCAAAGTTTTATTTGGATGGACTTTCCGTGACTGAGGTTCTTCTCTCCACCTTATTTTCCACTCAGCGGGCTCTGAAAGGTTAGTTCTCAAAGTCGGGACAGTGGGTACTTCAGGAAGTCTGTAGAGAATTGTTATTTGATGGATCCAGTGCAAAATAAAAGGACTTTGTGTTAGTTTCCTAGGGCTTCTGTAACAAATTACCACAAACTGGGTGGTTAAAACAACAGAAATTTATTGTCTCAAAAATTTATGTCTTATTCTAGTTTTGGAGGCTAGAAGTTTGAAGTCAAGGTGTTAATAGGGACTTTGCTCTCTCTGAAGGGTTTAGGGGTGCTTCCTTCCTTGTCTCTTCCTAGCTCCTGGGGGTTGCCGGCAACCTTGTCATTCCTTGGTTTATAGACCTGTCATTCCATCTCTGTCCCCGTTGTCACATGGTGTGCTGCATTTCTTCACATGGCATTCTCCTTTCTCTGTGTTTGTGTCCAAATTTCCTTCTTCTTGTAAGGACATCATCATTGGATTAGGGGTTACCCTACTACAGTATGACCTCACTTTAACTTGACAAAGTGAAGTCCCTATTTCCAAATAAGGTCACATTCTGAGGTTCTGGATGGGCGTGAATTTTGGGGGAACCCTATTCAACCCAGTACAGATGTGATGTTTGGTTCTTACTGTAGGTTTGGAAAGATAAGGCACCTAAGGAAACTTTAAAATATCCAAATTCACGGTGGTTTCCTCAGTTAAACACCTAATGTATGGTTTTTGTCTATGTGGTACTAAGCCAAAATGGATGAGATTTAACTCGCAAACCTTACTGAAATATTTCATAATATTTCAAGGCAATAGAACAAAAATTTTGGTTTTATTATGTTACCAAAGGAGGTAGTGACTAGTTTAGAGTTATAGAATGTTGGATTTGG
Source organism: Stenella coeruleoalba (assembly GCF_951394435.1). NCBI lineage: Eukaryota > Metazoa > Chordata > Mammalia > Artiodactyla > Delphinidae > Stenella > Stenella coeruleoalba. Next base: position 26,261,815 of record NC_137166.1, on the reverse strand, counting down.
AAGTTACTACTTACCTCCCTGCAATCACAAAAACTGTTCCAAGGCAGATATTCTCTGCTCTATAAAGACAAACAGAACAGGGTGGGCGCGTGCGTGCGCGTGCGTGCGCGCGCGCACACACACACACACACACACACACACGTTGGTCTGACCAGTCTGCGTGGGAGGGTGTGATTGGAGGGAATTCATAATACCAAAGGGTTAATAAATGAACAAAGTTTTTTATGCCAATAAGGTGTATTTAATATTTGGGCAATAGCCCTAAATTCAATTCACAGACAGCTTCTATTGTGGAAAATCAGGCACACCTTAACAAATCACATGTGTCCATCCACATGCTGAATTTGCTTGGATTTGATTTTTTCCACTCTCCGATTAAGATGCAAGGTTCAAATATTTGGATATTTGGAACTGAAGCTTTCCTCAGCCTTGGCTATTCAGTACTTTGTATCTGCCTATGTGTTCCATGACAGACTAATCCATAGTAGATTAACGTATTTTCATCAGCTTTGGTATTACATCCAAAGTGCAGTGTGTTTGTGTGTATGTGTGTATACTTTACTAAATGCTTCAAATTACCCTTTGGTAATGATGACAGGTGGTATTTTTAAAAATTGAATAGGCTCCCTCTTCATCCCTCTCTGTCCTCTTTGAAGGTTTCTGTGGCCTGGAGAAGTGCATATTGCCCTTCTAGAACAGCTAGTGCCTGTTGCCTTGTTTCACCAACTTCTCCCTTTTCTTCACCATCTTCATTGTTGGTCTTTCTCCCTTTCCATTCTGACTTTGCCTAATCTCTTCATGGGATGCACTAATCAGATCCCTCTGGGCTTCAGAATCTCTGCTTCATTTCCTTATTACTGATCTTACCTCTTGAGCCTTCTGTAGAGCTCTGCAGACAGATGTCAGGAGCCCCTCCTTACCTCTGAACCTGTGTATCTCTTATCTAGTCTCCCTACCTCTAGTCCTACCCTTCTCCAGTCTATTCCCCAAACAGCAACCAAAGAATCCCAAGAAGTTAGTCTGAGGCTCCAACTCCCATTGCATTCAATATCCAAACTCATTAATATGGTTTAGGAGGCTCTTCATGATGTGTCTCCTGCTTACTCCTCTGATTTCATCCTTTGTGCCCCTTGTCTGTGACCCCTTCCTATACTGTAGACATAGTGGATTACTCCATTTAGCTTCCCAGTTGTTGTTGTTATTATTATTTTTTGGCTGTGCTGTGTGGCTTGCAGGATCTTAGTTCCCTGACCAGGGTTTGAACCCGCGCCCTTGGCAGTGAAAGCATGAAGTCTTAATCACTGGACCACCAGGGATTCCCCCCAGTTGTTTAATGTACCCTCTTCCTTCTAGGCCTTTGTACATTCTGCCTCCCACCCCCCAATCTGGTACATTCTTTTCTTTCCTCTCTGTGTTCATCAAATAGTTGCCATTTGTCCACATTGACCTGAATGTCTTCTTCTCTAGGTAACATGCTCTGATCTCTCAGGATTTTATTAGGGAATCTTTTTTTGTACTTATATTACCCTAAGTTTCCCCTAGTTAGTGCATATAATTGAGCATCATAATGTCTGTTAGGTTATCCTATTCTCTCCGAGGTTAATTGTAAGCCTGGATGTGTTTTGTCACCAACATGGCGTATAAAAACCATTCAAGAAATATTTACCATTCAAAGTAAGCTGGAAAGAGAAAGAGAAGAGAGAGAGAAAAAGAAACATTTACTATTCAAGAAACGAATGTAGGGGAACTTCCCTGGTGGTACAGTGGGTAAGACTCTGTGCTCCCAATGCAGGGGGCCAGGGTTCGATCCCCAGTTGGGGAAATAGATCCTGCATGCATGCCACAACTAAGAAACCCACATGCCGCAACTAAGAAGTCCGCATGCCGCAACTAAAGATCCCCGTGCCACAATGAAGATCCTGTGTGCTGCAACTAAGACCCAGTGAAGCCACAATAAATCAGTAAATATTGAAAAAAAGAAACAAATGTAGGAATGTATAAGTAATACCTTTTCTATTCTATAAGCACTGGAATTTTTTCCAGAGTGCCTTTTCATAGATACCTACAACATATGCATGGTTGAAGCTTATGAGCAAATCCTAGACATGTCCTGTATCACATAAGATAGATGTTTTGAGAAGTGAGGTATTAGTGTTAGTGAGTAAGAATGGTGGTTGCTGGCACAAGCTTGACTCTGGGAAAAATAGGCCTGCTATTGTAAGGTCAGTTCAGAATTCAGAATACGGATGTTAACAGACCATCAGACCATGATCATCATGAATGTACAGCCTCTCATTTGCAGGGCTCTGATGTGCAAATGATTAATAGTTACGGTTTCCACAAGCCAGGTGTAAATTCACAAATTGTGCTCTTACTGATGAGCAGAGTCATTTTGGATGCATTTGAATCAGGACGCTTGCTGGGCTTGTCTAATGCCTGCACGATTAGCACATAATCATTTTGCAATTTGGGCTGCCAGTGCTCTGTTTGGACATAATAGACGAACAGGCAGAAGACTCTGCTGTGTTTCTCTGGATGATGGAAATATCTAGAATAAGGCTATTCAATCTTTCATGTGCATGGGATCACCTGGGGATCTTGTTAAAATGCAGATTCTGAGTGGGGCCCAAGAATCTGTATTTCTAGCAAGCTGCCAATTAATTCCAAGAAACTCACCTTAATTAATTAAAATTTGCCAAATTTATTTATTTATTTAATTGAAGTATAGTTGATTTATAATATTATGTTAGTTGCAGGTGTACAGCATAGTGATTTAGTATTTTTGCAGATTATACTCCATTATAGGCTATTACAAGATAATGGGTATAATTCCCTGTGCCGTATAGTATATCCTTGTTGCTTATCTGTTTTATATATAGTAGCTTGTATCTGTTAACCCCATACCCCTAATTTGTCCTTCCCCCCTTCCCCCTCCCCTTTGGTAACCACAAGTTTGTTTTCTATATCTGTGAGGCTGTTTCTATTTTGCATATACATTCATTTGTATATTTTTTAGATTCCACATATAAGTGATGTCATACCGTATTTGTCTTTCTCTGTCTGGCTTATTTCACTAAGCATAATATTCTTTATGTCCATCCACATTGCTGCAAATGACATAATTTCATTCTTTTTTATGGCTGAATAATATTCCATTGTGTGTGTGTGTGTGTGTGTGCGTGTGTGTGTGTGCGCGCGCGCGCGTGCGCGCATCCATGTCTTGGCTATTATAAATAGTGCTGCTTTGAACATTGGGGTGCATGTGTCTTTTTGAATTAGTGTTTTCATTTTTTCCAGATATATACCCAGGTGTGGAATTGCTGGATCATATGGTAGCTCTACTGTTAGTCTTTTGAGGAAGCTCCATACTGTTTTCCATAGTGGCTGCACCAATTTACATTCCCAATGAACAATGTACAAGCAAGAACCCCACTTTATTTTTTATTTAAAAAATTTTTTAAGAACCCCACTTTAAATAAGAGGTGAGGTTTTAAATTTTTCTTTTTTTTTTCTGTCAGTCACCTTTAAAATGAATATTATGAGGGGTTAAGGTAGAGAGACACAGATGGGAGGTTCAGAGAATGGATCTTTGGCTTTGGTGGCTGGGACAGACAGAGAGGTGAGGGAATTCAGAAGCCACTATGTAATGTCATCTAAAACAGAGCCATTGACAAATTTGTTGCCCCTGCCTCTGTTTCCATCTTGACTTCTGAAAATGTAGAATATTAAGAAAACAAAGGTTGTATATACTTTTTCCTCCCTTTTACCTATCATCTCCAAATAGTAAAAAGAGAAAATTCCACATCTATCAAGAGTGATTTCTCTAAACCTCTCTTCAGTATATAGGCTTTTTTTTAAAAAATAAATTTATTTATTTATTTATGGCTGCATTGGGTCTTCGTTGCTGCATGTGGGCTTCCTCTAGTTGTGGTGAGTGGGGGCTACTCTTTGTTGTGTCATGTGGGCTTCTCATTGTCGTGGCTTACCTTGTTGCGGAGCATGGGCTCTAGGTGTGCGGATTTCAGTAGTTGTGGCACGTGGGCTCAGTAGTTGTGGCGCACGGGCTTAGTTGCTCCGAGGCATGTGGGATCTTCCCAGACCAGGGCTCAAACCCGTGTCCCCTGCGTTGACAGGTGGATTCTTAACCACTGTGCCACTAGTGAAGTCCCAGTATACAGGCTTTTAAAATTTAGTTTTGCTCATGATAATTCCATGGCTTAGCTCTGGAGAACACATTGACATACTTCCTTCAGGATCATTCTCCAAATGAGGAGCAGGGATGTAACTCAAAAAAAAAAAAAAGGAACTTTTTTTTTCCACTTCCTTTTGTTCTTCCAAGTTTGTACTGAAAGAAAAAAATCATCAACAATAATAACAAAAGCCTGTGCTTCCCTGGCAAACACTTCATTCAGATTTAGGGTCTAGATGGGCAAAAATTGCAGTGGTTGGACTTAATAACACTTTCTCCAAGAGTGTGTTAATTGACAGAGGCTCTTTTTACTTGAATATTTAACTCCTATTGTATTTATTTATGTATCTATGTATTTATTTATTTAGGCTGCACTGGGTCTCAGTTGTGGCATGTGAGATCTTCGTTGCAACATGCGGGACCTTTTAGTTGCAGCATGTGGGCTTCTTAGTTGTGGCATGCATGCGAGATCTAGTTCCCTGACCAGGGGATGAACCCAGGCCCTCTGCATTGGGAGCACAGAGTCTTACCCACTGGACCACCAGGGAAGTCCCCCTATTGTCCTATTTGACATTGAAAATAAGTAGTTTGGCTATGGATACCCAGAAGGAGGCCAAAAGATTCCTGATCTTCAGTTTTCTCCATGGTCATCGGCAAGCGTGACTAAGATCTCTTTTGACAGGTAGACTGGATGGGTCATGTTCTGCTCCATCACTTTCCTGCATGTTTCCTCAGTTGGTTTCTCAAACCTTTGCTTTTATGTACTTTAAAAGAAATAAAACCAAGTCTTCACCTAACATTTGATTCACTCAGCTTCAGCACCTCATCTGTGTATGAAAATGAATATATTGTATTGATGTATGTGATGCCCTTTATAGTTAATCGATGAATATAATCAGATTTTACCTTCTTGTATTGTTAAAGTTTTCAGCGTTTATCTCAGAGTAAAGTGGATCTGTTAGCTCTAACGGTCTGATTAGGAAGATAATATTCAAAACTCTGACCATCACAGTAAGACCTTCCTTTTACAGAATACCCCATATGTGCCAGGGATTATGCTAAGTACCTTACATTTGTTATATAATTTAATAGTATAACAACAAAAACTGGATGAGATGGGTGTATTTATATCTCATTACCGTCCAACCAACTAATACACAAATCTTTTAGAAATAACGAGAAAAATAAAACCAAAGCAGCATTGAGAAAAAGTAAGCAAACTACTCAAGACCATACAACTAGCAGTGTTAAAACTAAATCAGATCTAGGTTGGTTTGTTGCTGGTATTAACGCTTTAACCAGTAGACTCTACTTTCTGCTACTTCTCTGTCTATGCTATATTTTTTTCTGAAGGTGCATTTCTAAGGTATGGTCTTCATGATGTAATATCACTTTTAAAATGTAACATGGAAGTAGCATAAAATTGAGGAATCTATAGTTCTGTCTCTGGTACTGCAAGAAGATATATACTTTGGAAAGCAGTGAGCCATTTTACTTCTTGGGACTTCCTTTTGCTTATCTGTCATATAGAAATTGAACTAGATATTTAAACAACTTATTTACACCACTGTCATTCTAGTAATTTATAGATTATATGGTGGTTGAGGGTCTCGGATTTTGGCTGTGCACTTCTTTCTCTGGCTGAAGTGCCTCTTTTACATCTCCTACTCTTTCATCCCACCCTTCTGTGGAAGGTTAAGAATTTTCTCTCAAATCCTACATTTTCCATCTTTCTCCGCTCCCAAATTTCCTGTTTATGAGTCCATTGCAATCATTATATGCCAGGAAGTACAACATGGATTCACTGCAATTTGAAAACAGTTTTTGAAAATTGACCCAGCACGTGCACAATTTTCCTGGTCACCTGCCAAGTCTTACTCTATCTTTGGTATGCTGTCAAGCTAACAGTTGTAAATTAGATAAAGTGACTGTCTTAACCCTGGGAAGCTGAATTTAGAAGACATTTTATCAAAATAAATTATCTGAATTAAAAAATTTTGGTTGCTCTTTAACGCAATTGTAGGTAATAGGTTTAGGGGAAACTCAGCTGGTCCAGAGAAACCCAAATTCTGTTGGGCTCTTGGTTTATACCAGTGAACCCTAGGACAACACCACCACTCACTTCACACTGCAGCATTGCAACACACAGAGATCTGTTTACAACAAAGACCATTTTGGTTTTACTCCTCAGAAGGCAGAATTAAAAGTTCATCACAGCTCCAAATTCTAACTTGGGATGTTGCTTCTTATTTGGATGCCATCACTGAGTTCATCTTTTGCTTGAATTTTGTGAAAATCTCTAGCCTTTGTAATGGTGATGGTTGAATAGATGAGGCCAAACTTTGAGAGCCAGTGAACTTTTAATTAATGAACAGATGCACGCATGAGACCTTTAAAGAACTCATGACTATAGCTACACTTAGAGTGTACACTTACAATTTTCCAAGAACTATGCTAGACACATCAAATATATTTTCTCATTTAACCCTCAGAACAACTCTCAGTTTACAAATGGGAAAGTTGAAACACGAGAAGTCATGCCATTTCCCACAAGGTAATGTAGTAAAAGCAAAGCTGGATTTTGACCTCATGCCTGTATATTTGCAAAGCTCATGCTCTTTGCCTCCGTGTCATGAGCCCATGACTGTTGTATGGGTTCAATTTGACTGAAAGAAGCAGGAAATGTCTTCTTGCAAGAGATTCTCTTATTAAGAGCTCAAGAGTTAAATATTACAAAAGACAAATACTACAGTGTGATTGTTTTTTCTCATCCAGGTTTTTATTTCTATAAGTTTGCACTTACATTGAAATTTTAAGAAATTCAGTTGGTTTTTTCCTGAGCATTTTGAACTTCTGTCACATATTCTGTCTTTATTAATGTATCAAATTTCTTAAAGTTTTATTTTATGTAAATGCTTGAGATGAAAATACAACCAACCTAGGGTCTCCATAAACACGTTTCCTCTTTTTCGAGGCCGTCACTCTTCCATTAAGACCCATGCCTGGCTTAAAGCACCATGGAAGCTAACACTTGCTCATTGTTCACTATGCTGTTTCTGACCCACTTACTTTGCCCCATTCCCTTCACTGCTTTCTGACTTTTTCTCAAAGTTTCCTGATCATGTTATTAATTCTCACATTTCTTGCTTCTTCTCACCCTCAGACGTGACACTGTTTCCCTGGATACTGACGTCCTTCCCTCTAAACTGTAGTTTGTGTTCACTCAGTGACACTTTCTCATACTTTCTTGGAAAAATAATCTTGGTGGCACACCAGTAGGTAACATTCCTACCAAGCTTTTGTCCTGGATCCTCAAAGAAAAGTCAGTCTGAAAAAAAGTAAAAAACAAAAAAAAAATTTAAGCTTTAAGAAGGTAACTTCTTGTTATTATAACCTATAGTATAATAAGGAAAGAAAACAAACATCAAATTTGTATGTCAATTGGAATGTCAGTAATAGAGCAGTTTAAAAAAATTATTTATTCATTCATTCATTTATTTGGCTGGGCCAAGTCTTAGTTGTGGCATGCGAGATCTTTAGCTATGGCATGCAGGATCTTTTTAGTTGCGGCATGAGGAATCTTTAGTTGTAGCATGCGAACTCTTAGTTGTGATATGTGGGATCTAGCTCCCTGACCAGGGATCGAACCTGGACCCCCTGTATTGGGAGTGTGGAGTCTTAGCCTACTGGACCACCAGGGAAGTCCCTAGAGCAGTTTTTTTTTTTTTAATTAATTTTATTTTTGGCTGCGTTGGGTCTTCGTTGCTGCGTGTGGGCTTTCTCTAGTTGTGGCCGGGGGGGGGGCTACTCTTCGTTGCGGTGCACGGGCTTCTCATTGCCGGTGGCTTCTCTTGTTGTGGAGCATGGGCTTTAGGCTTGCGGGCTTCAATAGTTGTGGCACACGGGCTCAGTAGTTGTGGCTTGCGGGCTCTAGAGCGCAGGCTCAGTAGTTGTGGCGCACAGGCTTAGTTGCTCTGCGGCATGTGGGATCTTCCTGGACCAGGGCTTGAACCCGTGTTTCTTGCGTTAGTAGCAGATTCTTAACCACTGCACCACCAAGGAAACCCGAGCAGTTTTTAAAGAAGCCAATATTTTGATTTCTCTTCTTAACATATCCATCAAATGATTATTAAGTATATACCTACGTATTCCAGTTACAGAGAACTCAGTACTTCCTGAGGCAGCCCAGTCCATTTTTATTCCACTCTTTTGGAATGTTCTTCCTTCTATTAAACAAAATTATATTTCATTGGTTTAAATTCTAAGGCATGCACCCACACAGGGCAAATCTATCTCCTCTTATAAGACAATATTTCAACATTTATGGATAATTCTCACTATGCTAACTATCCCATTTATTTTTACGATTCCTTGTAGGAACTGGGTTGGGAACTGTCATGTGCTTGTCTCTTGTCTTGTTGGGGTAGAGGGGCCCTACTTTTTCAATATTCGCTTTAAATGAACTAACTTATTTTAATCCCAGTGTGGTCTGCTCAGAAGAGAGTGGGACTGTTACCACTTTTGTTATAGACAGTAAATATGTTTGTTCATTAGTAAATATGTATTAGACCTCTTGTGGTTGCAAGTTGTAGAAGAATCTAACTAAAAAACTAACTAAAAAAAAAAAAACAAAAAAGAAGAATTTATGTTAGGAGTTTACTGAGGTGTGCACAATTTGACTAGGCTTCAGGAAGATCTGGAGCCCAGTGCAAATGCCTAAATATCTTGAACCTAACCCTTTTAAATTCTGGCTGAAATAATGGAGTAAATAAGAGAGCAGAGCACAGTATATCCTGCTGACTCTTAAATATCTCTCCAAACTATCCCTAGCTCTTCATCTCCTGCTAACATACTTTTTGTGCTGACCTTTAGATTTCAAATGTTTTACAGCAATAACCTCAGAGGGAGGCTGTGGCCACAGCAGTTCATGGTATTACTATTGTAGATGCAGCCTGGTTTCATAGAAAGTAAGATTCTAAGCAAATTACGCCCCCCTCCAATACCCGCAATATCAAAGAGGTTAGACTAATTATGGTGCATTCAGTGATGAAACATAATGGGCCCTTCAAAGTCATGGTTGGAGAGTGTATAATGACATAGGAAAATGTTGATGATATAATTTCAGTAAAAATTGAAGGGCAAGAAACTATATAACCTGTGTTATTCCAATTACATTAAAAACTAAGACTTCCATGTGGAAAATGAATAGAAGCTTAATAGTGATAATATCTAGACTGTAGATTATGAATGATTTGTAGTTTCCTCTGAACATCTTTCCACAATTTCTATGAGGAACATTATTAATTTTATAAAAAATAATATGTAAAAGCAAAAAATATAAATATAAAATTGTTCAATTAAATAGGTATAAATTTTGATAATTGTGAAGATTGTGATAATTGTGAGAGTTAATACATATAAAAGGCTTAAAAGAGTGGCCAGTTTTAGGTGCTCAATAAGTTTCCTTTTCTGTTTATTTTCTATGTTCAGTGCTGAGCCCTTATATGAAAATAATTTGTCTGGATATTAAATACAAAGGCCAAATTGACATTGAATAAAATTTAAGTCAACAGAATCAAAATAAAGTGTGTTGGAGAGAGAAAATAAATAAGCTTTGTGGGTTGAAGTAGCCTCTGAGACAACGTTTAAACTCTAGGTTTTGTCTGATTCTATGATCTCCAGAATTGTCCAATTAAATGTAGCATAAGTTAGGGAATATGCTACACATATTCATAATAGTGTATGTGTTTACATGTTCTCAAGGCTAATTGCCATTTCTGAACAGCATTTAATGTGCCAGCACTCTTTAAAGAGGCCTTGTAACTTCCCATGTGAACTTTTCCTGTTAGGATGAGACGAAATTATTAGAGTCTTCCTGATCTAAACTTATAGATGTAAATTTGAGAGTAAGGAAACAGTCTTCAATGTAAAGTAGAATTGAAACTAAGTTACATTGGAAATGCTTCCTCTTCAGTTTTCCTTTTTCCTGTTTTTTTTTTTTTTTTTTTTTTTAAGTTGGAAACTCCTTGCTACTTCATTGTTCTGTCAGAGGATTAAAAAAAATTATCCTTGGCTTTTGGTTAAAAAGTCTTATGTTTGTGCTGAATCTTCCCCCACCTCTCCTCTGTACATCATTTTGCTTTCTTAGCTATGTGTTTGATGCCGTGAAAGCCTGCCTCAGTGTACCAATTATAAGCGTTTAAGATGAAACCAAGCCACAGATTATACAAATGAAAGGAGCAAAATAACAGCATTTTGTATAAACAAGGGCAGAGAGACAATTTGTTCTAGTCAAAGATAAATAAAGTTAAACTCTACCCGAATTACCACTTGTCAAGCTAATCAGAGAAAATGTTGTTTCTCCAATGCTGTTGTGCAAAAATAATTGAAATGACATTTCACAAAATCTAGCAGAGGTAAATTTTTTAAAAACAGGCTTGCAAGCTTCCAGATACTTCAGCTCACCCTAAGAGCTATTTGCTCTACTGAAATAATTGAAGAACATAGTTTCAAAATGTGTTCTTTCTGCTTGAGAGAATCAAGGCCATCTCTTGGGGTTCAGAGTAAACCCAGGTATGTTAAAGGGACCTCCCAAATCCCCAAGGCTGTCCTTTGAGAATCACCCAGTGACACTTATTTTTTGTTCATTTCTATACCTTCATAGTATCTGTCAGTGTGCTCATTGTAAAATCCATTTACCCGTCATCTGTTCTTGCATATTGTATATGAAATGTATTGGCAATGAATCAACTTTCTCAAAAGAAAATTGGTGAAAGTTTTATTCAGAAATTAATTTAGACTTTATTGGGGCAGTTAGCAAGTAGCAATATTAGACCAAAGAAGAATAACGTATTCATTCGTTTTGTCCCTCATTCTGTCTAGTCTTTTCTGAGGTCAGTATTGCTCAAGGTTATAAAATGAAAGCTCTACAAATCACAATCACGTAACTGTCAAGCACCTTATTAAATTTCATTCAGTTCCATACCAATTCTTAAGGGACCATCACTATCTTCCAATTTACACAAAGATTGAATAAAAACTGATCAAACATTCATGGGATTGAATGGTCATCCTAAATTTGATCTGCTATTACTGGAGAGAAACCTAGGCCAAGAAGTTTATTTAGCCTCTTAGGCAGTGGGGCTCCATTGAAAGCTTGTGAACAGATGACTGACATGGTTACATCTGGCAGTGACATACAAAATTGATTTCTTGATCATTGCTTATGTGGTTTTTTTCTTTATTATAAAGGCATAAAAAGTATTGTAACAACCCAAAGCACACAGATTTGTTGGAAAGTTAAATCACTGTGGCAGACAGTACATCCAGTCCTCTGTATTTCCTAGGCATCCTTGGAGTTATATAACTTGTTCTGGCCTACAGTCTCTGAGTGACAAAGCCACCTCTGGGCTAAGGTGGGAAAGATCTGGGATGCCTCCTGCATCCTCTCTCCGGGTCAGTGGCAGCGTTGGAGGCTATCAGCTGAGGTAGTGAGTCATGAGATGGGAGCTGCCTATAGCAACCACAAGGAGAGTTGCCCTGGAGCCTTGCCCAACATAAGAGGTAGAAGTTTGTTGAATTTTGCCACTGATGTTTCACCATGGCCTAGCTTATCCTATCATAATGATAAACAAGTATAAGAAAAGATACACAAGCTTATGATAATGGGAAAAAAGGCAAATTAAAACAATGAGATACTATTTCACCTATTATAGTTTCACTTATTATTGTTGAAAAAAAAAGTCAGAAAATACCAAACTTTGATGAAGATGTGGACAAACACAACTCTTCTTGCATTGCTGGCAGAGATACTAAAAGATGATAAAGTAATTTTGGAGAGCAGTTTGGAAGTTAGTAATGAAATTAAGAAGGACATGATCTATGGACTAGGAATCTACCCCATTGAAAATGTCACAAAGGTCTATAAAGGGTGTATGCCCAACATTGGCATACTGTCCCTTCTCCAAGTCCTGCTAACATGGTTTTTCTGTTGATCTTTTTTAGATTTTAATTGGGTTTCAGAGGACTTGTGACAGTGAAAAATCTGAGGTAACCTATATGTCTATTTCTGGTAAAATAAGTAAAATATCACAATCAGTGAATGGAATACATATAGTAAAACTTGGAGATAGATTTTAAATACGTAGTTTTAAATTATAAATTAAGGAAATTAAGCATCCTTTACATAAGCTGAAAACACAAAGACACATCAAATAACATATGTTTTACCAAGTTACATATATAGCCAAGACTGTGGGGAGGGAGGAGAAAGAAAATGGGCACTGAAGATAAAAGGGAAAATAAAAATAAAGTAAAACAAGAGAAGGGCTTTGCATAGAACAGTTGAGGAGCATGTTTAATTCTGAGGCAGTAAAGAACATTAAAAGAAAAAAATTACCTGTACAATTCAGAAACCACCTTGAGACATATCCATTTTAATATACTTGTATCTCCCATACTCTACTTCCAAAAACCTTTAAGGATAGGTTCACCTTTGCATAGGCCTATATTACCCCCATTGTAGGGACATAGCTCTTATTATCAACATGACCTTGGTCAGGGATTCATGAAACATCAACTGAAAACTTCCCTAGACCACACCTGGTCCAAATAATAACCTCATTTACTTAACCTTGACTCAAAGAGCTGAACTCACTTTTTTAAACTAAAAGAAAAATTCAAGGGTCAGGGTCGGCACTGAACTTTGAAAGTTAGATCTCCCATTACCACTAATCAGCTCTTTTTCCATATCCGTGTTACACATAAGAGTGTGATGACTGCCTGAACGAGATCAAAATAAACATCATCAGTCTGAATATTAGTCGGACTAATTTATGTTACACCAATTATGCTTGCCACTTGAAGAAATATATTTTAAGATGATTTTTCAAGTACCCAGGCAACATTTGCAGAGAAAACTGTGATGGTATTAGAGACTGAGCTGTTGATTACAGACAGGGTGAATTTTTGGCTTTATGTGATTTGTCTAAAGAGGCAGCAAAATGAATTGAAGTAGAAACACAGGGCACTAGGTGGGCCTTGTTCATCCTCATGGAATTTGATCCTTACACTCAAATAAAAGGGAGCTGTTTAGCTGTCATTCAGTTTTGTCATTACATTGGTTCAAGCATAAGAAATGTAAATTATTAAGAAACTTAAAACATGTCCAATTATAACTGCACTCAAAAATTTTTTCTCCCTAAAAGGCACATCTACTGGGATTTTAATCAGAGATGACAATCATTTTAATTCTAAACATTTTTTCATAGTTTTCAACTTCTGGAATATCTCCAAGGAAATTGACATACTGTATAGAGATGAGATAGATTGAAATTTGGGAGCATCACCGCCTGAAACTGCTATTCCCCCCAAATCTTCCATTGAAGGTCTATTCAGTGATGGGCAGCATGTTAGTAGGAAGAATTGTAATGTGCACTTAGTAGGTCAATTAAACATGCATATGCTTTTTAAGGATATTTTTAAATTTAATTATATATATATTTTTATTTTTTTATACAGCGGGTTCTTATTAGTCATCCACTTCATACACATCAGTGTATACATGTCAATCCCAATCGCCCAATTCATCACCCCCACCCCCCACCGCTTTCCCCACTTGGTGTCCATAACATTTGTTCTCTACATCTGTGTCTCAATTTCTGCCCTGCAAGCCGGTTCATCTGTACCATTTTTCTAGGTTCCACATATATGCGTTAATATACGATATTTGTTTTTCTCTTTCTGACTTACTTCACTCTGTATGACAGACTCTAGGTCCATCCACCTCACTACAAATAACTCAATTTCGTTTCTTTTTATGGCTGAGTAATATTCCATTGTATATATGTACCACATCTTCTTTATCCATTCATCTGTTGATGGGCATTTAGGTTGCTTCCATGACCTGGCTATTGTATATAGTGCTGCAGTGAACGTTGGGGTGCATGTGTCTTTTTTTTTTTTTTTTTTTTTTTTGCGGAAAGCGGGCCTCTCACCGCTGTGGCCTCTCCCGTCGCGGAGCACAGGCTCCGGACGCACAGGCCCAGTGGCCATGGCCCACGGGCCCAGCCGCTCTGCGGCATGTGGGATCCTCCCAGACCGGGGCACAAACCCACGTCCCCTGCATCGGCAGGTGGACCCCCAACCACTGCGCCACCACGGAAGCCCTGCATGTGTCTTTTTGAATTATGGTTTTCTCAGGGTATATGCCCAGTAGTGGGATTGCTGGGTAATATGGTAATTCTATTTTTAGTTTTTTAAGGAACCTCCATACTGTTTTCCATAGTGGCTGTATCAATTTACATTCCCATCAACAGTGCGAGAGGTTCCCTTTTCTGCACACCCTCTCCAGCATTTGTCGTGTGTAGATTTTCTGATGATGCCCATTCTAACTGGTGTGGGGTGATACCTCATTGTAGTTTTGATTTGCATTTCTCTAATAATTAGTGATGTTGAGCAGCTTTTCATGTGCTTCGTGGCCATCTGTATGTCTTCTTTGGAGAAATGTCTGTTTAGGTCTTCTGCCCATTTTCGGATTGGGTTGTTTGTTTCTTTAATATTGAGCTGCATGAGCTGTTTATATATTTTGGAGATTAATCCTTTGTCCGTTGATTGGTTTGCAAATATTTTCCCCCATTCTCAGGGTTGTCTTTTCATCTTGTTTATGGTTTCTTTTGCTGTGCAAAAGCTTTGAAGTTTCATTATGTCCCATTTGTTTATTTTTGTTTTTATTTCCATTACTCTAAGAGGTGGATCAAAAAAGATCTTGCTGTGATTTATGTCAGAGTGTTCTTCCTATGTTTTCCTCTAAGAGTTTTATAGTGTCTGGTCTTACATTTAGGTCTCTAATCCATTTTGAGTTTATTTTTGTGTGTGAATTTTTATTTTATATTGGAGTATAGTTGATTTAAAATGTTGTGTTAGTTTCAGGTGTACAGCAGAGTGACTCACCTGTACATATACATATATCCATTTTTTTCAGATTCTTTTCCCGTATAGGTTATTACAGGATATTGAGTTCCCTGTACTATACAGTGGGTCCTTGTTGATTATCTATTTTATATAATAGTAGTGTTAATTTGTTAATTTGTTGTTTGTTAATCCCAAACTCCTCATTTATCTCCCCCTACCCTCCGCTATCCCCTTTGGTAACCATACGTTTGTTTTCGAGGTCTGTCAGCCTGTTTCTGTTTTGTAAATAAGTTCATTTGTATCATTTTATTTTTAGATTCCACATATAAGTGATATCTTAAGGATGTTATGTATGTGTAATCTCCATGTTTCCTATTTAACGTTGCAAATATGTATTATTTTGAATAACAGTACAGCCCTTACCAACTCAAGTGAAAGAATGAATGCAAAATAACAATAGATAATAAAACACATTATAACAGAATATTTTGACTTTATAATATTGTAGTCTACAGTATGTTTCTTAGCATAACCTTTGATCTAGACTTTTACAGTCATATAATACCACAGAAATTAACATTTGTGTATGAAATAAATCTGTTTTGCTAGGAAATCCAGAAATAGAACACAATCATTTAAAATCTTGTTGAATAAAATAACGTTTTTTTTTAAATGACAGTTTTTAAAGTTGGTATCAGAGTGGGAAATTGGCATTTTTTGCAAGCCTGTCAGTATAATTCTTATGCCGAATAATCTATGTGAATTGAAAAGGTAATTTTTTTAAAAACAATTTTATAGCTACCAGCTGTGTGACCTAGAGCATACATCTCTTAATCTTTTTAAGTCAGTTTAGTTTTACAATACCACCACAGCTAAGAGTTAACATTTTTTTTGTGCACTTATTATGGGGCTATCATTATACTGAGAGGTTTACATGTCATACTACAACTGTATGAGGTAGGTACGATTAGCCTCTTTGAGTTTAAGCTTCTTAATCTGTAGAATGGGGATAATTGTCTAGAATTTCATGACTAGTAAGTGGCCAAGTCAGGAATTGAATTCAAGTCTGTTGTACCCTACAGTCTAGGGCACTTTTAACCGCATACAATACTTCCTCATGTTGATTTTCTCCCTTGCCCTTCCATGGTGGGGACCTCCCAACCCTATGTATTCTGTGGACTGATACTTGGTGCATTCTTTCTTCTCCCTTCCCATATTTGTTTGAGAATCTTTCCCATATACTAATCTAGGTCAAGGACAACTAGATTTTCACACTGCTTCTTCCCTTTCTTTTTGATTTTCTGGAAGGAATTGAAAAAAAAAAGTCTCTTCAAAGCACATATCTTGGGGATTCCTTGGTAGCACAGTGGTTGAGAGTACGCCTGCCGATGCAGGGGACACGGGTTCGTGCCCCGGTCCGGGAAGATCCCACATGCCGAGGAGTGACTGGGCCCATGAGCTGTGGCCGCTGAGCCTGCGCGTCCGGGGCCTGTGCTCTGCAACGGGAGAGGCCACAGCAGTGAGAGGCCCGCGTACCGAAAACAAACAAACAAAAAAACACATATCTTATTGTGTTGTTTTCTGCTTAAAGTCATTTAGTGGTTTGTGATTGCTCTCAGAATAAAGTCTAAAATGACTTATTAAGGTTTTCAAACTGCATGATCAGACCCCTGCCACCTCCCTGGCCTCAAACTTGCTCTTATTCCAGTGCTCCACACTTCTTGTTATAGGTCCTATAAAGCAGCGGTGCCCTACCTTTTTGGCACTGGGGGCTGGTTTCGTGGAAGACAATTTTTCCATGGGCAGGGGCCGGGGGTGGGGATGGTTCAGGATGGAATGCGAGTGATGGTTCAGGTGGCATGTGAGCGATGGGGAGCAAGCAGCAGATGAAGCTTCGCTCACTTGACCACTGCTCACCTCCTATGTGTGACCCAGTTCCTAACAGGCTACGGAGCGGTACCGCGGGGCTTGGGGACGCCTGCTATAAAGGGACACTTCTTTTGCTTGGAGAAGTTTTCCACTACTTATCTATTAACTTTCTCAAGAAAGTGTTTCCTTCTCATACAGTCAACAGTTTCCTTGGTTAAATGCTCTAAGTGGTTCACTGTATTGCTTCATAGCATTTAACTCAGTTCATAATGTTTTCTGTACATTTTTTGACCATCACCCAAAGATTCACATTACCATTTAAGAGAAAAGGAGGGGTGACGTCAGCAAGTTGGTGGAATTGGAATCCCTGGACCCTCCTTTCCCCCATGAACACATTGATTCAACAACAGTAAATGGACAAACCCCCTTATGAGAAATCCAGAAACAAATCGAGAGGCTCTTGCACCCTGGGTGAGTGCAGATCCAGCCACTTTGAAGCCAGTAGGAAAAGCTGAGAATCCTCTAACCATAATCCCTACCCCTGGCACAGCAAGCACCATACAATCAGAAGGAAACCCCTAGCACCCACTTCTTTGTGGAGAGGGAAAGAGTTGGACGATGTGTCCAACAATCCAGCTTTTTGGGGGGCTGCCCAAGGTACTGGCTTCTATCTCATCTGTGCTCTTGGAGCACTCATGGGACCTGGCATATTCTTGGTGCCCTGGGGGCCAGTGGGAACAAAAATGGTGGTTTGAAGTAGCAGCAAGCAGTCACCATAGCCCCTCCCTCAGGCTCCACACAGAGCAAGCAGCTAAAAACCCCAGATCCCAGCTTCTCCCTGGGGAAGGAATGAGTTGGACTGTGTATGGGTTTATAATATACATGTAAAAGTATAAAAATATGGTAACAATAGTGTAAAAGGGGAAGTGAAGAAATGAAAGTATACTATTGTAAGAATATTATACTATATAGAGAGTATAATACCACTTGCAGGTAAACTGTAATAAAGATGAATACCATAAACCTCAAAGCAATTAAAAAACCCCACTAAAATAACAAAACAAAATTATGGCTAAGAAAACAATAAAGGGGATAAAATAGATTAATAAAAATAATTTTTACAAAAGAAGGCAGAAAAGAAGGAACATAAAAGATAGGACTAATAGAAAACAAATAGTAAGACTGAAACTGAATCATATGAATAATAGCATTAGATGTAAATATCTCAAGCAACAAATAGGTTAAAAGTAAAAGAATGGAAACATATACCATGCTAACACTGATTAAAAGAAATCTGGAGTGACTGTTTTAATATCAGACAAAGTAAATTTCAGAGAAAAGACTTTACCAGGGTAAAAGGTGATTTCATAATGATAAAGGGGTCAGTTTATCAAGAGGACAGAATAATTCTAAATGTTTATGCACCTAATAACATATTTTCAGAATACCTGTCACTACAAACTGATAGAATTGCAACTAATAGACAAATCCACAATTTTAGTTATAGATTTTAAAAAAATAAATGTATTTATTTTTTTGCTGCTTTGGGTCTTCATTGCTGTGCACGGGCTTTCTCTAGTTGTGGCAAGCGGGGGCTGCTCTTCCTTGTGGTGCGCAGGCTTCTCATTGAAGTGGCTTCTCTTGTTGCAGAGCACAGGCTTTAGGTGCGCGGGCCTCAGTAGTTGTGGCACACGGGCTTAGTTGCTCCACGGCATGTGGGATCTTCCCGGACCAGGGATAGAACCCGTGTCCCCTGCATTGGCAGGCGGATTCTTAACCACTGCACCACCAGGGAAGTCCCTTAGTTATAGATTTGAATACATCTCTCTTAATACTTGATAGGGGAATAGACAGAAATCTGGTAAAGAAGACTCAAAATTAAGATGTAAATTATCCCCAATTTATCTAATAGATCCAATGCAGTCCCAGCCAAAACCCTCAGCAGTCTTTGTGTGTCAAAATAGACAAGCTGATTCTAAAATTCACATGGAAATGCAAAGGACTTAGCATAGCCAAAACTTTTTTGAGAAAGAATAAAGTTGCAGGACTTATCCTACCTGATTTCAAGACTTAATATAAAGTTGCATAATCAAGACAGTGTGATGATGGTTTCCCAAGTGTATACATATGTTAAAACTAATCAAATTGTACACTTTTAAATATGTGCAATTTACCGTATGTCAATTATACCTCAGTAAAGCTGTTAAAAGTGATTACTGCAAAGAAATCATGAATTTTAAGTTATATCAATAATGCGAGAAAAAAGCAAACACTAGAAAATGATAGAGCCACATTCCTTCTGCCTCCAGTACAAGCCTGTTGGAGTACACAGTGAGGTCAAAAACAATAAGCTAATCAAATCAAAGAAGAAGTAAACTGAAAAAAAAAAAGAAAGAAATTTTCTAGGAAACTACTTGGTATATGATTAACAGGTATGATTATTAATACACCACATTCTGTTTATTTTGCCTTGAGATATTGACTAAAGCTTGTATGAAATCATCCCCTTAGCAAGGTATTTAAAAATGATACATCCGAGACATGAAGTGAACCCTATGTGATTAGTAAATGGACATCATGACTTATTTAGCAAGCTGATGATGCATTTTCTTCCCCTTTTAGAATTCTCTGTGTTGTGAGAGGTAGCTTGTTTAGTTATACTGGTGACTAAAACCCAGTGTTGAAATAAGTTCAACTAAGAGCCAGACCTTTGAATCACAGTGATACATTTTTAGTGAGAATAACAAGGTTACTTGTTTTAAAAAACATGGCCGATTTCATCCTTATTTCATGTTTTAAAAATATCTTTTTTTCTGGTAATTAAAATGTATATTATATGAGTAGACTTGCATATACATAAAATTTATAAGTAAGTATACATATATTGGAAAAATCCAAAGCAGGAACAAGCCTGTTGAGAATATTCAAGAAGTATGCAGACTGTCCAAGAGAATGCTACTGAATTCACAGAGAATTTATGAGTGTATTTTTTGCACTTCACCCTACAGGGCTAGTTCAAGTTTGAGTTTAATAACATTGGAACTTAATAGTCCTGAAAAATAACAGCATTTGGACATATTCTATTTTGTATTTTATAGACAAGTTGCTGAGCTGACCTACAACTATTTAAACCACCAAAGACTTCAGATTGCAGAGAAAATACTGGAAACTTTCTCTAGTCCTACTGAATGGTGAGGGGCATACAGAATGTGGAATTAAGATCATGCCTGTATCTTTTCAATACTTACTATGATATAAAAGAGCAGTCAAAGCTTTAAAGAGGTCAAAGAACAATAGCCACACACCTAGGATTTACTAAAACCATCCAAAGTTAAACGAATTTATTGTAGAGTTTATATTGTGATTGAGAAAATACTTGACTCAGTTTTTTAAAAAATTGAGATTGAAATATAACATTATATTAGTTTCAGGTGTTCAACATAATAATTTGATATTTGTATATATTGTGAAATGATCACCATAGGAAGTCTAGTTAGCATCCATCACCACACATAATATTTGATGTAGTGTGAGCTATAATAACCATGCTGTACATTACATCCCCATGACTTTGATTCAATATTAAGAAAAAAATCATAACACAAAACTGTATAGTGCTTATGATTTCAATCATCTGTTTAAATACATTTTGATATCTTTCTGGTTTTTTTTTAAACAAAGAATAGTTGCTTTGGGGATATAGATTTATATATTATTATTTTTCTCCTTTTAAAATTTATATATTTTACATAAAATTGACATGACTTTGTGTTAATTATTTGAAAAAGTTCACTGATAAACATATTTAGGTAGCTTCCTATATAATTTCTTATTCTTTACTTTTTATAAAACATATATTTAATGTGATTTTAATTTTATAATTCAAAAAATATTTTTATTTACAAAATCAGAAATTAGAAACTCTCTTTTACTAACCTATGAACAGGATCTTTAATTTTAAATAGAGAAATTTGTATCATAGGACAATGATATAGTGGGGGTATTTTGTATAAGATATTATTTGCATCTTTATAGGTAAGCTTTATTTTTCCTCATTAAAAAATATTTTTATATATAATATGGGGGAACTAACCTATACTTTCTTTGCTGTTCTTATTTGCTCTCTTTTAAAAATTGTCATGTTAGGGATGCAGGCTTTTTTTGGTAGTAGCTTTATTGAAGTATAAATAAATATAATAAACTACACATACCTAAGGTGCATAAGTTTTGATGTATGCTACACCCAGGAAATCATCACCACAGTGAAGATCATGATCACATCCATTATCCCCCAAAAGTTTCCTCATGCCCCTTTGTAATCCCCATCTCCCAAGCTTGCACAAGCCTCCCCTTCCCTCCAGCCATGTCTTAGGCCACCACTGATCTGCTTTCTATCGATATGGATTATTTTAATATTTTCTATAATTTTACATTCATTGTAGTACATAATAATTTCTATTTTTGATCTGGCTTCTTTCATTCACCTTAGTTATTTTGAGATTCATTGATGTTTGTAGTGTTTATTAATAATTCATTTCTTTCTGTTGCTGAGTACTATTCCTTTGTATGATATACCAATTTATTCATTCATTTACCCATTGATGGACCTTTGGGTTGTTTCCAAGTTTTGACATTACAGATATTTCTGTTATGAATATTTGTGCACAACTCATTGTATGGACATATGCTTTCTTTCTCTTAGGTAAATAACTAGGAGAGGGGCTCCCCTGGTGGAGCAGTGGTTAAGAATCCGCCTGCCAATGCAGGGGACACGGGTTCGAGCCCTGGTCTGGGAAGATCCCACATGCTGCGGAGCAACTAAACCTATGCACCACAACTACTGAGCCTGCACTCTAGAGCCCGCGAGCCACAACTACAGAAGCCCACATGCCTAGAGCCCGTGCTCCACAACAAGAGAAGCCACCGCAATGAGAAACCCACACACCACAACGAATCGTAGCCCCCACTCGCCGCAACTAGAGAAAGCCTGCGTGCAGCAACAAAGACCCAATGCAGCCAAAAATAAATAAATAAATTTATTTAAAAAATAACTAGGAGAGGAATGGTTAGATCATATGGTAGGTTTAACTTTTTAAAGAAAATGCCCAACATTTTCGAAAGCAATTCTACCATTTTACTTTCCCATTAGCAATGTTTGAAAGTTCTAATTCCTCCACATCTTTGCCAATACTTGGTATGGTCATTAAAAAAAAAATTTAACCATTTAAATAGATTTGTTGTAGTTTTAATTTGCATTTTCCTAATGTTGTTGAATATACTTATTTGCCATTCATACATCTTCTCTGTTGAACCGTATGTTCAAATCTTTTGCTCATTTTTGAAAACTGGATTGTTTGGTTTCTTATTGTTGAATTTTGAGAGTTCTTCATATATTCCGAATAAGAGTCCCTTACCAGGTATATGCTTTGCAAATGTTTTCTCTCAGTCTTTTGCTTGTCTTTTCATTGTCTTAAGAGCGTCTTTCAAGGAGGAGTAGTTTAAAATTTTGATGATGTCTGTGATAGTTAATTTGATGGGTCATCTTTACTAGACCATGGGGTGCCCAAATATTTGGACCCACATTATTAGGGGTGTGTCTGTGAGGATTTTTTCTTTTTTTCTTTTTTTTTTTTGGCCACACCGCATAGCGTGCGGGGTCTTAGTTTCCCAACCAGGGATCGAACTGTGCCCGTTGCAGTGGAAACACAGTCTTAACCACTGCACCGCCAGCGAGGTCCTGTGTGAGGATATTTTTAGATGAGATTAACATTTGAATCAGTAGACTAAGTAAAGCAGATTGCCCTCCCTAATTTGGATGGCCCTCATCCGATCAATTGAAAGCCTGAATAGAACAAAAAAGCCCATCTCCTGCTCTAATAAGAGGAAACTCCTGCCTGACTGCTTTGAGCTGGGACTTCAGTCTTTTCTGGTGTTGGACTCAAACAGAAACGTTGGCTCTTCTTTACTCTCAAGCCTGTTGGCTTTTGGACTGGAACTTACACCATCAGCCCTCTTGGTTCTCAGGCCTTTGGACTTGGACTAGAAGTACACATCCTGTGTCTCCAGCTTGCTGACTGCGGATCTTGAGACTTCTTAGCCTCCATAATTGCATGAGCCAGTTCCTTACAGTAAGTTTCTTCTCTCTCTCTCTCTCTATACATCTTATTGGCTCTGTTTCTCTGGAGAATGCTGACTAGTACGAAGTCCAATATATCATTTTTTTTATGGACCATTATTTTGATGTCATAGCTTAGAAATTTCTCCCTGATTCAAATTACAAAAGTTTTCTGCCATGATTTATTCTAGAAATTTATAATTTGCAGTTTTTACAATGGGTCTATGACCCACTTTGAGTTAATTTTTCTATGTGATATGAGGATATATCAGATAAGTTTTTTCTGCTTTTGCATATGGATATCCAGTTGTTGCACCACCATCTGTTTAAAAGATTATTCTTTCTCTGCTGAATTGTCTTTGTGCCTTTGTTGAAAACCAGTTGTTTATATATGTTTGAATCTGATTTCTGAATTCGTTATTCTGTTAGGTTTATCTGTTTGTTAATTTTTTTTGGCAATAGCTCACTCTTGACTGCCGTAGCTTTTGTAATAATAATGCTAATCCTCCAACTTTTTCCTTCTTTTTCAAAGTTGTTTTGGATATCCTTGGTCCTTTGTATTTCCATATAAGTGTTAGAATCAGATTGTCAATTTCTACAAAAAAAGGTCTGTTTGGATTTTGATTGTGATTTTATGTGATTGGTTTGGGGAGAATTGATATTTTAATGATTTTGAGTCTTCTGATTCATAATCACGGTTTATCACTTCCATTTATTTAGGTCTTCAGTTTCTCTCAACAGTGTTTTGTAGTTTTCTGTGTTCACATCTTGCACATACTTTATCCAATTTGTCCCTAATAAATTCAGTATTTTTGATGCTATTGAAAATGATATATTAAAAAATTTCAACTTTCAATAGTTTGTTGCTGGTAAATTGAAATATAATTGATTTTTGTATGTTGATATTGTACCCTGCAACCTTTCTAAATCCACTTACCAGTTCTAGTTGCTTTATTGCACATTCCATCATGACGTCTATGTTTTTTACATAGACAACTGTGTCTTCTGTGAATAAAGACCGTTTTACTTCTTTTGTTCCAAACTGGATACCCTTTGTTTGTTTTCCTTGCCTTATTGCCCTGACCAGAGTCTCTAGTACAGTGCTGACTAGAACTGATGAGAATGGACATCCTTGTCTTGTTCCTGTTCTTAGGGGGAAGATATTCAGTCTCTTACCATTATTATTATTATTTACAAAATTTGTTTTTAAAAAATTTATTTATTTTAGGCTGCGTTGGGTCTTCTTTGCTGCATGTGGGCTTTCTCTAGTTGCAGTGAATTGCAGCGCACGGGCTTCTCATTGTCGTGGCTTCTCTTGTTGCAGAGCACGGGTCTAGGCATTCAGGCTTCAGTAGCTGTGGCACGCGGGCTCTAGACCACAGGCTCAGTAGTTGTGGCTCTCCATGGCATGTGGGATCTTCCTGGACCAGGGCTCGAACCCGTGTCCCCTGCATTGGCAGGCAGATTCTCAACCCCTGCGCCACCAGGGAAGCCCTCTTACCGTTATTTTTATTTATTTATTTATTTTTTTGGTATGTGGGCCTCTCACTGCTGTGGCCTCTCCCGCCGCGGAGCACAGGCTCCAGACGCGCAGGCCCAGCGGCCATGGCTCACGGGCCCAGCCGCTCCGCGGCATGTGGGATCCCCCCCAGACCGGGGCACGAACCCGCGTCCCCTGCATCGGCAGGCGGACTCCCAACCACTGCACCACCAGGGAAGCCCTCTTACCATTATTTTGATGGTAGCTGTACATTTTAGGTAGACTGCTTTTATTGCATTGAGAAAGTTCTCTTCTGTTTGTAGTTTGCTGCGAGTTTTGTTTTTTTTTAAATCAGGAATTAATGTTGAATTTTGTCAAATGTATTTTCTGTATCTACTGAGACAATCATATAGGTTTTTTTTTTAGTGTGTTAATAAGGTGAATAACATAGATTTTTGAATGTTGAGCCAACTGTGCCTTTTTGGGATTAAACTCAAGTTGGTCATGATGTATTATCCTTGAAAATGTTGGAATTATTTTGCTAAAATTTTGCTTAGAACTTTTGTATTCAGGATCATGGAAGTTATTGGCATATAGTTTTCTTGTAATATCTTTTATTTTTGTATTAGGATAATGCTAGTCTTGTGTAATGGTTTAGGAAGTATTTCCTCATTTTCAAATTTCTGCAAGAGTTGTGTAGAATTTGTATTATTTCTTTGTTAAATATTTGGCAGATTTCACCAGTGAAGCTATCTGGGCCTGGAATTTTTTTTTTCTTTTTTTTTCTTTTGTGTGTGTGTGTGGAAAAGCTTTTAACTGCAGATACAATTTATTTAATAGATATGGACTATTCAGGTTATTTCTTCTCAAGTGAGTGGTATTTTGTGTCTTGCAAGAAAATTTTCCATTTCATCTAAGTTGTTAATTTATTGATATAAAATTATTCATAATATTTCATTATCTTTAGAATCTGTAGTGATTTTACTTCTCTCATTCCTGATATAGGTAATTTGTTCTCTCTCTCTTTTCGTGAAAAATCTTGGTAGAGGTTTATCAGTATTTTTGGTTTTCCCAAACAGCCCAGTTTTGGTTTTGTTGATTTTCTCTGTTGTTTTTCTATTTCACTGACTTCCACTGTTTTTTTTAATAGTAATCGTTTATTTATTTATTTATTTTTATATTTATTTTTGGCTGTGTTGGGTCTTCGTTTCTGTGCGAGGGCTTTCTCTAGTTGCGGCAAGCGGGGGGCCACTCTTCATCGCGGTGCGCGGGCCTCTCACTATCGCGGCCTCTGTTGTTCTGGAGCACAGGCTCCAGACACGCAGGCTCAGTAGTTGTGGCTCACGGGTCTAGTTGCTCCGTGCCATGTGGGATCGTCCCAGACCAGGGCTCGAAATTGTGTCCCCTGCATTAGCAGGCAGATTCTCAACCACTGCGCCACCAGGGAAGCCCCACTGACTTCCACTTTAATCTTAATAACTTTGTCTCTTTTGCTGACTTTGGATTTAATTTGATCTTTTTCTCATTTCTCAAGATGGATGCTAAGGTCATTTGAGACCTTTCTTCCCATCCTCCTTCTTGTTCTCTTCCTCCTCCTCCTTTTTAAAAAAACATAGGTGTTCAGTGCTATAAATTTCATCCCCACTGCTGCTTTGAAATCATCCTTAAAATATGCTGTACTTTTATGTTTATTCAACTGAAAAACTTTCTAATTTTTCTGTGAATTTTTCTTTGATTTATGGGTTATTTGTAAGGCTGTTATTTCATTTCCAAATATTTTGGGATTTTGTAGAGATATTTCTGTTGATTTCTATTTTAATTTCATTATGTACAGAGACTATACTTCATATGTCCTGAATTATTTTACATTTACTGAGACTTAATTTATGGCCCAGATTATGTGCTGTGTTTGCAATATTCCATGTGCACTTGAAAAGACTGTATTCTGCTGTTACTGGGAGGAATGTTCTATAAATGTCAATTAAGTCAAATTTGTTTGTGGTTTTCAAGACACATATATCTTTACTAATATTCTGTCTACTTGTTCTGTTAATTATATCTGATTGTAGTTGTGGATTTTTCTACTTTTTCTTGAAGTTTTAACATTTATTTTTGCTTCATGTATTTTGAAGCTCTATTATTAGGTGTGTAAATGTTTATGAGTTTTAAATCTTTTGCTTGGCATGGATACCATTTTTGCATGTGTCTTAGTAACAGAGTGTAACACAGCTTAGTCTTCTTGGATAAATCTTCATTTCATAGGCCCAGTAATGCATTTCTTTTTGTTTGGAAGGAAAATATGAAAATATGATTACATCTCTTGCTATGATTATTTGTTTCACTAACATCAGACATATACTCTGTTTCTCGTATTGTGTTTCTGTGACTTTCTGTGTATTCAATTCAATGCTAAATTATAACATAATTTTCAAAGATATTTTACATGGCAGTTAAA
The DNA here is from genome assembly GCF_951394435.1 of Stenella coeruleoalba. Lineage (NCBI taxonomy): Eukaryota > Metazoa > Chordata > Mammalia > Artiodactyla > Delphinidae > Stenella > Stenella coeruleoalba. The sequence goes on along the minus strand of NC_137166.1, from coordinate 26,234,796 downwards.
CTTCACACATGTAGTTTCAACAGTATACAAACTCCAATGAAGAAATAACAACATGAGCAGATATGACCAAGTTTGAGCATGTCCAGGCAATGCCAATTATATCTGATTGCAGTCTCAGTGACACTAAGTGTAACACACACCTTGATGTTAAAATGTGAAAAAAACCCAACTCTTAAAGTCTAAGAAATATGGTATATATTAGATAAGAAGTATAGGATTCTATTCAGTGATGGATGAAACAGCCAAGATTACTGCCTCCACTGACCTTACATTCTAGTATGTAAAGGCCGATATAAAACGAGTACAAAATAAGCAAGGTAATTCTTGCCCATGGTATATACTATGAAAAAAGAAAGAATGATGTATTGGCCTTTCTGAAGACGTCATGAGTGAGATGAATGACATTGACAGCTGTATAGTGAGAAGAAACCGTTGGGGGATGACCCAGGGGAGGAGCATTTGAGTGAGAGCAAGTGGAAAGCCTTTTGGTCAGGAATGAACTTGATATTAGAGAAATGTAATGAAAACCAATGTGGCTGGTGTTTAGTGGTTAAGGTAATCATGGTACCAAGTGAAGGTAGAGAGTGGTTGATGGGGGCTATTTTTGCATCAGTTTCTCTAAAGTTGAGCCAGATTAGGTATTCCTTTAGTACATTACAGTGAACACATTACAACTCATGGATCGGTTTCAGTTCAACCCTGTTTGGGGACTAAAAACGGAAGAAAATAAGTTGAGCCTCCCAGGGTGCTTAGCATCTGTACTACATGTAATTTAGCACTTGGATATATGTTTCCATGTGTTACTTGCAAATTGTATCATCTGTTTAAGCCTTTTCACTCTGAGGGGAAAGAGCCATGTTATATTGGTTTGATTAATACTACAGGACTTCTCAAAACGATGGTTATAGTTGGGGGAAGCAGGGGGCAGGAGAGGGTTGATGCAAAATCCGCAGGTTTCCTGGCAATTACATTAACCTGTTAGCACTTAGAAGGAGTATAATTGGAACATCTTTCTGGAGGGAAATCAGGAAGTATGTATCAACAAATCTAAGATTTTTGAAAGTTTTTCATCTAAGAAACTATATGAAAGAAATGATCAGGGCACAGATGCTTTAACAAGGATGCTCACTGAACTTTTTTTTTATAACAGCAACAAAATTTGTCAGTAGGTTAATGTTGGAAAACAGTCACCATAAAATATTATATAGTAGTATGAAATATTAAATAGAAATATTATGTAGTTGTGATATAGATTTATGCTTCTTGACCTGAAAAAAAAGGTCTAAAATATTTTAAGTGAAAAATTGGGGATAGAGTATAATCCCTGTGTTGGAAAATAACAAATTTGTATATGTGTAAATAGAAAAAGAAAACAATGTCAGTCCATATACAAAATTGGAAACAGTGGTTATTTCTTTGTAGTGGGGTTATGGGTAGGTTCCCTTTTATCTTTACACATTTTTGTATTGTCTGAGTATTTTACAATGAGCATACATTATGTATATTAAATAATTAGGAAAAAACCCTGTTTCTATTTTGGAAAAAAAATAAGGGTAGGTAAACTGCTAAAGGAGCTGACTTAAAGAGTAAAAAGAGGGCTTCCCTGGTGGTGCAGTGGTTGGGAGTCCACCTGCCGTTGCAGAGGACGCAGGTTCGTGGTCTGGGAAGATCCCACATGCCGCGGAGCGGCTGGGCCTGTGGGCCGTGGCCGCTGAGCCTGCGCGTCCAGAGCCTGTGCTCCACGGCGGGAGGGGCCGCAGCAGTGAGAGGCCTGCGTACAGCAAAAAAAAAAGAGTAAAAAGAAGTAAAGCTAAGGCTAAACACTTTTTATGGTGCTGTTGCTCATGTTTCTGGTTCTGGGGCCTGAGTCAGGGCAAGAAGTTCGGAAGGAAAGGTGAATGAGAAACGGGTAAGGGGAATGATCAAGAACAAACAGGAATCTGCAAGTACAAGCAGAAACCCATGAGGATGGACTGAAATCCAAGCCTCCAACTCCAACACTGGGGGTGACCTGTCAGAGAACATGGTGCCTTTCATCAGAAAGCCAAACACACACCTGACCCAAGAGTCAGATAAAGAAGAGGTCTATCGGACAAGATGAGCTGGAAGAGTTGTTGACTTAGTTGCTTCACCAACCTACCAGGTTGAGCCAGCAGATAAATAGCAGCACGTGTGAGCTGCCGTGACTCCTGGTGTTTAGCATCAGCCTTCTGAGTGTAAAAAAAAACACGGCTGATGCTTCATTTTTCCTTCCCAAATCTTGTATAAAATGTTTTTGGCCTTCCACACTTAACCTGTGCAGAAAAGTGATCAACATTCTTTTGGGGTCAAACCTAAAGGATTCTACCTGTGCATTATTTGTATGCACCTTCTTTTATATAAGGGTTAGACTCCTGAAAAGATTTTTTAAAATAAAACTTACATAAAAATTGAAAAAAAAAAGTAAAGCTAAGAACATATTTGGGTCTAGTTCAGAAGAAAGTGGTTTCTGGCATTGTGCCTGACACATAATAGATAATAAACAGTAAGCGGTTGTTATGAGGTGAATATTGTCCCCTTGCCCCAAATTCATATGTTGAAGTCCCAACCCTCAGTACCTCAGAAGGTACCTGTAGTTGGAGAGAAGGTCTTTAAAGAGGTGATTAAGTTAAAATGAGGCCATTACGATGAGGCCCTAATCTGATATGATTGGTGTCCTTTTAAGAAGAGGAAGGGACAGCAGGGAGGCACACAAGCAAAGAAAAGATCATGTGAGGGCACGGTGAGAAGGTGCCATCTACATGCCAAGGAGAGAGGCCTCAGGAGGTACCAAACCTGCTGACACCCTGATCTTTGCCTTCTAGCCTGCAGAGCTGTGAGAAGAAACATTTCTGTTGTTTAAACTACCCAATTTGTGGTACTTCATTATGGCAGCCCTAACAAACTAATGCAGTGTTCAAAAATGATGGCTGATTATATTGATAAGAGTTATCAAATGTCAGGTACTACTCTAAGTACTTTACATGTAGTATCTTATTTAGTCATCAGAAAATCTTATGTTAGATGCTGCAATTCATGCACACTTTGCAAATTAAGCTGTGGAGGTTTAAGAATCTTAATTCATTGCGTAGCTAGTAAAGTGGTAGAACAAGTTTTGTTTTAAATACATTTATTTATTTTTGGCTGCGTTGGGTCTTCATTGCTGCACATGGGCTTTCTCTAGTTGTGCGAGCGGGGGCTACTCTTCTTGCAGTGTGTGGGCTTCTCATTGCAGTGGCTTTTCTTGTTACAGAGCGTGGGCTCTAGGCATGCGGGCTTTAATAGTTGTTGCGCACAGACTTAATTGCTCCGAGACATGTGGGATCTTCCTGGACCAGGGCTCGAACCCGTGTCCCCTGCATTGGCAGGCGGATTCTTAACCACTGCGCCACCAGGGAAGTCCCAGAACTAGATTTTGAATGTAGGCTGTCTGATGCTATAATCCCTGCTCTCAAGGGCTGCACTAATATTATTATAACTATACAGCAGTGTGCAAAGTTAGGGTCCAAGGAAGTTGACATGGCAAAACCAATAAATAATCTGGCACATTAGTCCAACTACAGATAATACAATACAGCTATTTTCATATATTGTACATGATTTTTATATCCTTTGAATTAAAAATCCTCCTCTTGGGCTTCCCTGGTGGCGCAGTGGTTGAGAGTCCGCCTGCCGATGCGGGGGGCACGGGTTCGTGCCCTGGTGCGGGAGGATCCCGCGTGCTGTGGAGTGACTGGGCCCATGGGCCATGGCCGCTGAGCCTGCGCGTCCGGGGCCTGTGCTTCGCGGCGGGAGAGGCCGCGGAGGTGGGAGGCCTGCATACCGCAAAAAAAAAAAAAAAATCCTCCTCTTTATTTTTATTTTTTAAGTTTTTGCCTTAATTCTGCCGTTATTTGCCAGCTGTTAGCCATTCAGGTTTCTAAACCAACAGACTTCTTTTCATATTTATGTTTTTATAGTTATGAAATATTTCAAATATAGACAAAATAAAAATAATATATTTGACAGTCCTATACCCACAACCCAGCTTTACCAAATTTAACTTTTGCCACAATTATTTCAGTTAAAAAAAAAAAACCCAAACAAAAACTCTCCTAAACTGTATTTTCCTCCCCTCTGTAACCTTCCCAGAGGTTCTTCTATCTTGAATTTTGTATAGATTATTTCCATAAATATTTATGTACTTTTATTCATAGCTTATAAAAAATCCTCCTCTTTATAATAAGGTAAAGATATTTCATGATATTTTGAATCTCTGGGGGTATAATCCCATACAGCTCAATGAAAATAATTAACTTCTCAAACTGTGTCCAGGTCTCTTGGAAACTAAACAGAGACCAAGAATAAAAAAGGAAGTTATCATTTGGAGTCTGAAGCCCTTAATTAGCCAGTGCCCCTTGACAGGTCAGGTGGCCCTTTATTTTGGGTGTTCTTTCATGTACTCTTCAAATCAACCTTTTGAGGAAAGGCCTACTGTTGGTGAAAAAAGTTAAGTTCTGAGAGATTAAGCAACTTCTTTAAACTCAGAGGTCTGAGAAGTGCTCCAATATCTTCTCACTCCTGTGACATGATTGAAGAGGAGAGTCCTGCTCATCAGGGGAATTAACCCTTTCTCTGTAACCATTAATTTATATTTATTTCACGTTCACTCTATGGAAGACTTTGGGATTTGACTGTATAGAAGAAAATCCCTGACCTCAAGGAGTTTTGAACTTGGAAAATTTAATTCCCCAAAATAACTTATTGGAGACTAACTGGGAAAAATATGGGAGCAAATCACTCTTGTAATCCAAGCGTTCCAAAACAATACCAACATTTAATCATTTAGTGAATGTTTACTATGTGCCATGCACCATGAAATATCTTATCTTACTTAATCCTCAGGAATTGTTGTGAGACAAGCATTACTATTATGTTCAGTTTCTACACTAGGAAACTAATTCCTAGAGAGCAGGGAAAGTGTGCAAATAGAATGTGGTGAGTACCAGATTGTAGCCCAGGTGCTTTACAAACACCCTGTTTTGCCCTGGGACCTAAACTAGAAGAATTGGGATTTTGATTTCTTGTGTCCCCTTCCTGCCATCAATATGAGCCAATCATTTGTTGTCTCCTTTATATATTGGGAGGTAGTAGAAGCTGTAGTACAGCACAGACCCACCCCCTGCTTTAGAATGAGGCATTCATTTCTCTAGATGATGGGAAGTTTGGCTGCTAACAAGAGTTCAGAGCTGAACCCCTCTGTGGGAATTTCCCTTAGCCAAGGGAGTGGTCCTTATCCGACACCAGTTGATGTAGCGTTCAAGAAGAACAGGATAGCTCTGAGGAGCCATGCAGAGCTTCCTCTAGGGTTGGCTGAGGCTTCTTTGTGGTTTATCTGACCCAGTCTTGCTTCTCTCATCCTCTTACAGGTGTTGTTCCTGAGACTGCTTTCCCAAACACCTTGCACTCCAATCTCTGCCTCAAAGTCTAGTTCCTAGGGAAACTGATCTAAGTCAGATGCAAAGTAAAATTTTATTTCATTCATTCATTCATTCTCCAGATAGTATTAAACACATGATATTTTCCAGGCAGTATTCAAGGTCTTGAGAATATATTGGGATTTGGGGGATTTCTGAAAGCAAAATCCCTGTGGAGCTCCTTACTGCTTTTACTTAAAAATAAAAGTGCTTTAGGCTAGGAGGAAGGCTTAGCACTTTATCATCATTAAGTGTTCTTTAGTTTTTTTTATGACTAAATTATAGAAGTTACCCCAGTCAGTATAAATCCTGATTTGGGTTACAGCATCTCCCACCTCAAATTATTAAAATAACTTCTTCCTAGGTCTTTCTAACTAAAATCCCTTGTCTCACCTTGTCCCTAGTTTTCTTCTTGAAAAGCAAATCTGATCATTTAAAGCGTCTGATATGATGTAACTTTCTTAGTGTCGCAAGCAGGCTCTTTACAAACCGGCTCCATGCAATTTTTTCAGCTTAAACTCCCATCACTACTCCCCTATAATTTAACTTCTTTCCATCAGGCCTCACTGATACTTCTTTTCCTTTACTATACAGAAATAATTGCTCTGGTGACATTATTTCATATTCTTGAGGCATCGTACATCATTCCCTCCTCCTGAAAGGCCACTTCATCTCCCAGGTCATCTGTAGCCCCCATCAACACTTCCATTTATTAATCTTCTGGCTTGAATGTAACCTCTTAAGTTTTCCTGTTTAATTATCTTCCCTCCCCCATGTAATATCAACCAAATACAGTAAGTTGATTCCTTCCTTTTTCTATCCTCGCATGACATTTTGTGTACCCATTTGTCCACTTCACCAGTTTGCACTGCAATTTCTTATTTGTGTCCTTTGAAGAACTGTTACATCCTTGAAAGCAATGACTATCTTATCTTTATATCTCTAGAATTTTACAGTGTGTGTACAGCAGAAACCGGATGTATTGCAGTTGAATGCATATCTTGTTTTTCTGCTTGACTGTCGGAGATACAGAATTAGCATTCCATTCCACTGGATTTGTTTTACACAATAAAAGTAATATTTTCATATTAGTTTGTATTAGTTCCTCTGGGGTAAATTTCAACTGAGGAGAAATGGATACATTGTGGCGCTGTTAAGGCCTTTTCTTTATTTAAATGATCTATTTCTTTGTTTTTGCTGCTATTTACCATTGTCTTTTTGCACTGACTTAGTTCATAATGCAGGTCTCTTCAGTCAGTAGATACGCTTGGAATAGTTAGCGTCTGTTACACTGTTTGAATACCTTTTCATCACCCAGCCTTCTGCCTAACAAGTACTGTAGAAGGGATTTGAGGGCTTCTGTTGGGAGGGATGGGCTGCAAGGAGAAGGATGAGGTATTATGGAGAGCAGGAGAAGGAAAAGCAGGAAATCTTTTTCAGTTTGGAAGAAGTCATCTTTACCATAAATAGTAACAGTTTAATTTTTAAGGATTTTTTTTTACCTGGCCAGTAACTGTATATATGAAATAGGTGCCAGTATGCAGGAACAGGGATATTTTAGCTCTGTCCCTTCACTCCTGCTCTCCTTTTCACTTAAAATTGGGCAACTGGTGGATATTAAACCCACTAGGATTCTCTCTCCACTTTGCATTACCTCTTCCTGTTCTCCCTGACACATGCACCTAAAATACTCTCCTATTCAGTCCTCAAATGTCAACTCTTCTATTATGTTTTCTTGACTTCCCTTATATCAGCTGTTTATTTTTTCTTCTGTGATGTCAGGTTAGGTTGTTTGCATCCATACTATTATTCTGGCAATGACATTTAATTATTTGCTTGTGTGTTTGCAAAAAAGAGGCTCCAGTGACTCCAAAAAGAGGACAAGTCTTACACACCTTGGCATTCTCAGAAGTTGCATGGTGAATGGGACAAAGTAATTAGGAAAAATATGTTCTGTATAAATGATTAAATGATTCAGAAGAAATATTTATTGAGGATTTTTTTTGCATATTACCTAACACAACTCTTCTAAAATGTTCACCCACTTCAACAATAAGTTGGCTTCACTCAAGAATATGATAAAAAGACTAGTACATGGCAAAGAAAGATTAGAATTAGAAATACCAGCAATATACTTTTTGTTTGTCTTTCTCTCAGACATGAAAAGATTTTATGATGTAAACCAGAAATTTTCCTCCTGAGTCTAAGCGACTGTTATTAGATGTGGCATGAGCCTTTAGTATGGTGAGTATTTAGGAAACCAGAGCTAGTGTGTGATTTAAAAATGTCAATAATGGAAACCTGATGGAATCTTACTCCTCGTGGAAGTAATTTGTCCAAGTGTGCACAACAGTCAGATGTTAAGACTGGCCCAGGTGGATATATATTGATTATGTTTTGTGTATATTTAATGAGTTTTGTGATTGATCATTATTGTGCTACTATGTCCATTACTCCTGTAAAAATATTGGCTAAGAGCTAGCCTAACCTGGTGTATACCTGCTCTTTCTAAAATTTATCTTTATATACTTTTCAGTATTATGGATTTGTTATTTTGAGGAGGGAAGAACATGTTGGTTAAACTTATAAATAATCCCTTTGCCTAAACCATTTACTAAATGCAAAAATGGACACCAGTAGCACATATAAATGTTGGATGATGTGGGCAGATAAGCCTTCTTCCAAACAAAAGTTGAGTACTCACCAATTATACTAATTAGAGTCCAGCTTCTATACTAGCTTCTTCTTAAGTGGAAAACCACTTAATATTTCTGTTAATCTCTTCCACTGAGTTAAAAAACAATCAAATAGAATTTCCTGAATATTTGAAATAGTACCTTTTAAAAACAGGTTTGAAACCTGAATGCCCTGGAACTAAGCAGAGTATAAGGCATTGAAGCTCGGAAAAGTGTAATTCTGACATGTGGTCCTACTTGAGGCATGCTGAACTCAAGAGGTGCTTAGGGAATTGTAAACCAAAATGTTCCATCTTTAGTACTCAGGCAGGGTTAATGGAAGAAAAGTGTCATAGTTGCAGCTACAGTGGCTGGTCCCTGAAGTCTGCTTTGGGTTACAGTGTCATCCACTCTGGTCTCCTAGGAGGTTTGCAATTGACAAGGCGATAAGAATCAATCTGTGGGGAAGAAACAAGCTGTAGACTAAGAAACAGAAGGCACCAACAAGCTGGCTTGGCTCAAAGGAGGAATAGTCTGTCTTAAAAATATCACTATCATGACACTTATAACTGCTTTTTGGGGTGATTATTTACTTACAATTTTGTTTCTCCAGTAATAGACAGTGAATTCCTAGAGGATCAGCTTTGTATCTTCAGTGGCAAGGACCCTGTTTGGAACGCAGACACACACACACACACATACACACACACACACAGAGGGAGAGAGGGAGAGAGAGAGAGAGCTAGAGAGAGAGGAAAATAATTTGTATTCTTTGAATCCTACATTGATTTGACAGGTAATTAATTATTGTAGAAGGGAGGCAAGGAGGGAGGAAGGAAAGAAACTGTTTTTAATCTAGACTTTCCCATTAATCTTGACTTAATCTTGATTTTTCCTTGGCAAAGTCAGCTCCTGCATTTCAGATTCTTCATCTGCAAAATGGTTAGAAAAGACTAGATATGTTTTCTAAACATTTTCCAGAATTAATATTTATGGTTAATTTGAAATGTTTGTACAAAGGAGAGAATATTATAGAATGCACGTGCTGGGGAAGCATTTTGGGTAATCAAATGTCAAGGAAGTAAAGCTTACCCGTATTCACGGCTGTTTCCAAACTTACTTATTTTCAGCCTTCAGCGCCAACACAAGAGTTGCTGTCTTGCTCACTCATGTTACTGGGCTTTCTGAGTGGAATGGAACAGAGGAGGGCAATTCAGAGAAAGGCCTTCCTTCAGTTTGTAAGAAAACTCGCAAGCAATGTCCAGCCAAGGTATCTGCGTCTTCAACATTGCTACCACTTTTTGGGGGTAAGGAATTATTTCATGGATGGGCTTCAGAATCACAAAGAAATTTGGCCCTATCATTTATAATCATGTGACACTGGGCAAGTCACTTGACATTTCTAAATCAAATGTGTAAAGTATTTGTAAACTTTAAGGAACTGTGCAAAACTTGAATGTCTTGATGATGATGATTATGGACGTTAGTTGTTATTATAATTACTTCATCTCTTAATTGGGCATGCTTAGTCCATTATCATTATTCTCTGGGCAGGAGGTCATAAAGGATTTTACTAATGCATTATCAGTATTGTTTTTAATCTTTTGATTAACCCAACCTCATGCAGGAAGAGAGGATGCTACAGTTGATAGTGCAGGAACTTTGGAGTTATACAGATCTGAAATAAATATCAACTCAGTCTATTAGTGTATATGAGATGTTGGCAAATCAATAAACATCCTAAACCTCAGTTTTCTCCATGCAAAATGGTGTTTATATTTCACTATCAGGGTAGTTTGTAGGACTGACTAAGAAAGCACATGGTCAGCTTCTTCTAGTAGAGGATTGGGAACAAAGCAGATATTCATTCATGCAACCAAAATTTATTGAAATACCTGTTATATTTTGACAATAAAATAATTAACAAAATATCATTTTTATTCTCACAAATGCTACTGTTTAGTTAGTTCCTTTAGTTCCCTGTTTCCTAACTAAGAAAGAACACATACTCAAGCGAATGTATATTAGGATGGGTGAACATTGCCAAGGATAGCATGGATTTATGAGTCGAGAATAGTGGTCTCTGTCTTGGGTATGGACTAGGGCAAAAAAGAACCTGATGACAAAAGGGGCAGATATGGTTGAATAGCAGCCTAATTCAATCTTCACATTGTGGTCCCAATAATATTATTTGAAAATAATAAAAATTAATTAAGTACAGTCTCTTAACTAAACTCAGTTATTTAAAGGTAGTGACATTCCCTAAATATCTTTTTAGCTTTTCCATGCCTTGCATGGCCTGAAGTGCAGGAAACACTCACCACTTGCTGAGCATCTTTAATAGGTATTTGCTCATTTAGTTCTCTCAACAGACTTATTTGTAAGCATTCCCACTGTGCAGATGGGGAAATTTGAGAAATTAAGCAATTTGCTCACGGTCAAACATTTAAGTAGCTCATGTGGAATTGAACTCCGGTCTCTGGCTTAAAAAAAGTTATCCGACTGCACTTTGTCAAAAAATTACAACAAAGAAAAAATTAAAATGAATAAAGGAAGTATTAATTTCCTTCATTGTGGTGAAAAAGAGAACTTCCTTGTGCCCTGAAGATGATAATGTGCACAGTTTATCTTTTAGAATATTTCTATGAAACTATGAAGAACAGTTGCTTGTCAAGGGATAATGAACCCTTCACAAATCCAGAATTTTCTACCAGCTACTGAGTAAAATTATCAGTTGGTCACTGCTTAAGTTGTTAAATGTTTATTTACTTGAATCTATTTTCTGTCTAAATTCTTTTCATAAGTTGGCATTCTATTATTTGCCCAAATTGTTTCAGTAGGAGATCTTTGGTGTTTTTCTTAGTAATACCAACATTTTGCATAGAACCTGTGAATTCTGAGTAGGTGTCTCTGAATGCTTTGAAAACTGACTTGTGTGGCTAATTTAGCTACATGAACAAAGGATGAGAAAGTCTGTGAGTTATGATTGTATACGTGTGTTCTCTCAATTGTTTAAATAATCCTGTCATGACCATAATGACAGGAGCCTTGCTTAAAGTCCCTTATATCATCTATCAGGATATGAGATAAAATGTGCAGAAGGTAAAGAATGCAACTCAGGCCTGTTCCCTTCATTCAGAAAAGGAATTAAAGGAAAATGCTCTAGAAGTTTTCTTCATGGACATAGGGAATTGTCTTGACATATACTCATAGAGAAGTAGAAACCTCTAGAAATGTAGCTTCTAGAGATTTTTCCTCCCTTGTGAGTTTTGGTACAGGCAAGTTGTAGAAATATGTTATTACCAGTTGGAAGTTTGGCTTAAACCACAAATTTTAACTCTTCTTGGAGGACTCCTTTTACCTAGACAAGTTATATCTCTATGCCCTACTGCAGCAAAAACACATACTTTGGCTCGTATCATTCAGGTATGAGCATGGCCACCTGAGGAAAGAAGGAGAACCGTTCAAACGTGAAGCTAGCATGGTGTGGTGGCTCTGGCTTCATGCCCGGGTGGCTCTCAGTATTTCCTAGGCCCTTTTCCGTTAGCCGCATCTGTGAAGAGGCAGTATTCAATGCGTATGCTTGATCTTTTCACTTCTTTGAAATTCTCAGTCTCTCAATCTGTGACATGTTACACTGTCCTGGAGTTTGGCCAATCCATATCAGCATCCTTACAAATGTAGGGAAGGAGAATGGGACCAAGAGGAGCCCAGAGCTTCATTTAGACTCTGACACAGCTCACCAGGATTTTGTTACAAACGTGGTAGGTGAACAAGTTCATATTAAACAGCCCACTGTGTGGCATTTGTGCAAGTACCTTATAAAATTGATTATTATAAAAAATTCTAGCCTGTTACTAGCCTAATTATAATTCTTTAAATTTGAGTTATAGGGAATTCTCTGGTGGTTCAGTGGTTAGGACTCAGTGCTTTCACTACTGTGGGCCTGCGTTTGATCCCTGATCTGGGAACTAAGATCCTGCAAGCCACGTGTCATGGCCAATAAATAAATAAACAAACAAATAAATAAATAAATAAATTTGAGTTATATAATAGGGGCCTACCAGAGTAAATTAGCTAGCCAGGATTTGGATTAGTTTTGCGATCTAGCTATATTTTAGAGGGAAAAAAATTGGATATAATATTATAAATAAGATATTAAAATATGTAAATGAGAATATACAACGTTAGTATTCTTTTTCACATGAGAATGCCATTGTTGTCGATTACATACATCGTTTCATGTAAAGACCCACAGGAACCAACTCTCCCAGAACACTGCCTGAATTAGAACATCAGCTGCCTCACTTCCATTCCTCATGAAAGCTAGATCCAGGTTAAATGCAATGTTTCAGTCACTGCTCCTATTTTCAGATCTATATGTCTATCTTCCTGTCTTTATATACCATCTCCCATGAAACTGTGTTGAGAATAAAGTCAATGATCAAAAGCTGTTTTGAATAAAATTTTCTCAATTAGTCGAGAATTTTATCAACAGTGGAATTTTTTTCATTCATCCAAAAAATGCTCACATACTACCAAAACTATCTTTTAAATAAATTTTTTGAATGGTGAAGGATTAATTCTTTCATATTTGGGTTTTAATCAATTTAGGACTATTTATCCAATGAAAGAAATAAAAGTAAAAACTAAATCAGAGGGCTTCCCTGGTGGCGCAGTGGTTGAGAATCTGCCTGCCAGTGCAGGGGACATGGGTTCAAGCCCTGGTCTGGGAAGATCCCACATGCCGCAGAGCAGCTAGGCCCATGAGCCACAATTGCTGAGCCTGCGCATCTGGAGCCTGTGCTCCATAACAAGAGAGGCCGCAGTAGTGAGAGGCCCGAGCACCGCGATGAAGATGAAGAGTGGCCCCTGCCCCCCGCAACTAGAGAAAGCCCTCGCACAGAAATGAAGACCCAACACAACCATAAATAAATAAATAAATAAATAAAAACAAAACACTAAATCAGAAATTATAGACTAGTATGTATTATTCATGCTGCACAAGCCATATCTTCAAAAAATATTCAAGTTGTGAGAGTAATTCTGTTTGTCTTCATAGTTACTTGATCCACATTTCACCAAGCATTAAATTATAAATATATTTAGTTTTTTCCGTACTGTCCTACTCTTGCTTCAAATTAGCGTGAGTTGTACTGAACTTGTATTATGTATTTTATCTGTAGAATCCTGCAACTTTCCTTTTTATTTACTCACACTTCACTGTTGGCATAAGAGAAGATTTGACCCCATCAATTTTCCTTTTATGACTTGATTTTGATAACTATATGCTTTCAAGAGTAAACACTAAGATTTTTTTTTTACATCTTTATTGGAGTATAATTGGTTTACAGTGGTGTGTTAGTTTCTGCTTTATAACAAAGTGAATCAGTTATACATATGTTCCCATATCTCTTCCCTCTTGCGTCTCCCTCCCTCCCACCCTCCCTATCCCACCCCTCTAGGTGGTCACAAAGCACTGAGCTGATTTCCCTGTGCCGTGCGGCTGCTTCCCACTAGCTATCTGTTTTACGTTTGGTAGTGTATATATGTCCATGCCACTCTCTCGTTTTGTCACAGCTTACCCTTCCACCTCCCCATATCCTCAAGTCCATTCTCTAGTATGTCTGTGTCTTTATTCCTGTCTTACCCCTAGGTTCTTCATGACATTTTTTTTCCTTAAATTCCATACATATGTGTTAGCATACGGTATTTGTCTCTCTCTTTCTGACTTCACTCTGTATGACAGACTCTAGGTCCATCCACCTCATTACAGATAGCTCAATTTCGTTTCTTTTTATGGCTGAGTAATATTCCATTGTATATATGTGCCACATCTTCTTTATCCATTCATCTGATGATGGACACTTAGGTTGTTTCCATCTCCAGGCTATTGTAAATAGAGCTGCAATGAACATTTTGGTACATGACTCTTTTTGAATTATGGTTTTCTCAGGCTAGTAGTGGGATTGCTGGGTCATATGGTAGTTCTATTTGTAGTTTTTTAAGGAACCTCCATACTGTTCTCCATAGTGGCTGTACCAATTCATATTCCCACCAGCAGTGCAAGAGTGTTCCCTTTTCTTCACACCCTCTCCAGGATTTATTGTTTCTAGATTTCTTGATGATGGCCATTCTGACTGATGTGAGGTGATATCTCATTGTAGTTTTGATTTGCATTTCTCTAATGATTAATGATGTTGAGCATTCTTTCATGTGTTTGTTGGCAGTCTGTATATCTTCTTTGGAGAAATGTCTATTTAGGTCTTGTGCCCATTTTTGGATTGGGTTGTTTGTTGTTTTTTTATTGAGCTGCTTGTAAATTTTGGAGATTAATCCTTTGTCAGTTGCTTCATTTGCAAATATTTTCTCCCATTCTGAGGGTTGTCTTTTGGTCTTGTTTATGGTTTTCTTTGCTGTGCAAAAAGCTTTTAAGCTTTATTAGGTCCCATTTGGTTATTTTTGTTTTTATTTCCATTTCTCTAGGAGGTGGGTCAAAAAGGATCTTGCTGTGATTTATGTCATAGAGTGTTCTCCCTATGTTTTCCTCTAAGAGTTTTATAGTGTCTGGCATTACATTTAGGTCTTTAATCCATTTTGAGTTTATTTTTGTGTTTGGTGTTAGGGAGTGTTGTAATTTCATTCTTGTACATGTAGCTGTCCAGTTTTCCTGGCACCACTTATTTGAAGAGGCTGTCTTTTCTCCATTGTGTATTCTTGCCTCCTTTATCAAAAATAAGACGACCATATGTGTCTGGGTTTATCTGTGAACTTTCTATCCTGTTCCATTGATCTATATTTCTGTTTTTGTGCCAGTACCCTACTGTCTTGATTACTGTAGCTTTGTAGTATAGTCTGAAGTCAGGGAGCCTGATTCCTCCAGCTCCGTTTTTCGTTCTCAAGATTGCTTTGGCTATTCGTGGTCTTTTGTGTTTCCATACAAATTGTGAAATTTTTTGTTCTAGTTCTGTGAAAACTGCCAGTGGTAGTTTGATAGGGATTGCATTGAATCTGTAGATTGCTTTGGGTAGTAGAGTCATTTTCACAGTGTTGATTCTTCCAATCCAAGAACATGATATATCTCTCCATCTATTTGTATCATCTTTAATTTCTTTCATCAAGAGTAAACACTAAGATTTTAATGTTTCTCCTTCTGTTGCCTAAAAGCTGTCATTCAGATGGGAGAAAAACACTGTGTTTTAAACAAATAAGAATGCTTAATGTGTAAATGATCGGTGTAGTGTGATGTGATGTGACAGCTATACCTTAATCAGAAATTTGATCCTACTCTGTATTGTTATTCTAAATGGGAAAAAATATCCTTCATTCTGAGGGTAACCGTATGCAAAATGTTCACAGGAATATTGCAGGATCTTTGGGATTTGGTTGAAACCTTGACTCTCAATTTAACATACCTTCATGGATCAGTTATGATGGCAAGTGAATTGTCAAGTTCTAATGTGACAACCTCACCCTTAGCGTTAAAAAGAAATGATTCAGATGGTTTATCCTTTCGGAAATTGCAAGGCCAAAACCATGGGTGATTTTGTACTTGTTGGGGAGACGTCTGTTGTGTTCTAATGCTTCTCTCCATCAAAACTAAACAATGCTGTCAAGTCATCACAAGCATTTATTTATTAGTAGCTTCCTAAAAATGGACAGCTGCTAATTTTCTAATAATTGGAAATCAGAATATAAGAGGCCTTTTTCAAGGGTGAGATCCAGTGCCTTCAAGAACATCCCTGCAGGAAATCACACACATGTGCATGACTGTGGGCCCTCTTTGTCTCCTCATTTCTCTTGCTTGGTTTTGTGAAGGATTTGCAAGTAGCCTTCATATTCTTAACTTATTTGGTTTGGGTGTATCCCATTATGATCGTTGAGGCTGATTTTTCTTCTGATAAGTGCATTGGCTTTGACATCTGCCAGTATTCTTCGAAGATCCAATCACCAGTCCACTTTTTGTCCTATTACTCAAAAGTTGATGGTGACCACTTTAACAAGAAGTTAACATGCTTCTCATATATTGTAGAGAGTACGTGTCAATGGAAGTTTGAAGCCAACAGAATAGAGGAGGGAGAATGGATTCATATATTAAAATGTATTCATAGTAGAAGCAGCATTTATTGTGTCAGTGTTCTGAGTGCTTTTCCTCTTTTACTTCAGTTACACCTGAAAACAAGCACTAGTTAGGTAAGGAAAGTATCTCTATGGAGTGCTTACTGTTACTATCCCCATTTAACAGATGAGAAAACAGAGGCAGAGAAAAGTTATATAATTTGCTGGAGCTCATGAAGCTGATGAGTACATATCTGAACTGGGATTCAAACCCAGACTAACTGAGTTTAAGCTCTTAACTGCTATGCTACACTCCTTTCTGGGGACAGGTGGTTGTAGGTAGAAGGTAAGAATCGTGGGGGAATCATGTTGAATTAAAATAAAGACTCTAAATGATACTGAGAATCGCTTCCTCTAGTACCAGTTATAGGTAGAGAACTATGCTAAATATTTTGCAAGCATTATCCAATTTAACCTTAAAAATCATGCTGGAAAGTAGATACCATTACATCCATTTTATAGATAAGCAAACTGAGCTGGGCTGGAATCTCAGTGTTGTGTTTTAGACACTATGATGTTAGATATATTTCATCTGTTGGGCTCCAGATGATTCCAAACTCCTGTTTGTTCTGTTATGCTGTGCTAAGGAAAAAAACCAACCTAATTCCATTTGCTAGCTTTAAGAGTGGTAGTCAACTCTAGCATGATCAGTAAAAATTTATCTGATTGCACAATATTTACCTAACTCTGCCGAGGGAACCAGATTTCCTCTAGTGCTGTAACAAAGAATAGCTCCTACCTGTCCTCAGAAATTCCCAGGGAAAGGTGGGGGCTATATTCTCATAAATACAGAGGCATATTTTTTTCTTTAGTCCTATTACTGACAGCTTCCAAATTTAATAACTCAGTGCTCACTTAACAATAAAAGGAATAAAAACTGAACTTGCCACAAGGGAAAAATGCTACGATGTACCAGACCCAGGAATAAGTGATATTCCTGGGAAGGCCACTGCCTGAGGCTGCTTGATAAACTCCAGGCCTTTCCGTACCCACTGTTTGATGTTTAAACTTTGGGTGCTGAGACTGGTTATAATAAACTGTCCAACAGTTTCTCTCTTAGACGTCTGAAGAAGGTGACAAAATAAAATCAATGTAAGGCTGTCAAAAAAAAGGCTCATCACTGAATTATATTTTGCTCAAGTAACACATCTGAAACCAAATGTGTCCTTTGTTCAACTCTTCTGAGAATTCAGTCAATGGAAACACCAAGGGGCTTTTTAATGACCATTTCCCACCCAGGTCCCTTTTAAAACAAATGCAGGCAAATTCCTGAGTTGACCTTGTTGTAATAAGTCTCCTTGAAGCAAGGTCGTCATAATTCTCACCCACATTTTTCTGCTGTCTTGTCAGATAAATCCGTGAAATTCACAGATTAACCCAAGTCCCTCACTTAGACATTCTAAACGTGCCAAATGTTCAAGTGTAACAAAAAATTACACATCTGGTAATTCTGCATGTTATTTATAGCCTTTCTGATAGAGGCATAATTGATTCAGAAATGTAATTTACAGCTTGGCATCTCCATTTCAAAGCCTCAATTCTATGACATCCACCAAGAGTAATCTCACTTCCATGGGGAAGCAGAGATAATAATTGTAAAGAATTTTTGTATGATAGACTCATGCTTCTGCATAAAGTTTTTCTTACTCCTTGTTTTTCATTTGCAAAATGGGCAATATTCATGTCAGCCACACACTTTTATTCCATGGTATGATTTATGGAGACATAAATGGAGCATAAAGTTGATCAACAAACCCTGGGGTGATGGCAAATGGCTAAAGCAAGTTTCTCTTGCCCTCTATTTTTAATTGCAGTCCTCATACGAAAACACTCTTTAAATTAACTAGGTAATTGTTCTTTTCAAAGAGAACATTTATTATTTAGTTCCGTTTTGAAAACTACTACAGAATGCTGGAGCATTTCCTTTATCTCAGAATAGTCATAAAATTGCTTTTTCTTCTTCTGCCTCTGATATCTTATGCCTACCTTCATGCCCCCAAATTATGATTACCCTAATTCTGACCATGCATATCTAATGTATATAAGTCTACTTTAGCTCCTAATTAGCAACTCAGATTTTTCTCTGCTTCCAGAACTTGATCTGTTAGTCCCATCCCTTTGGCATTGCTGGCCCACCCAGATCTATGGGCTAGATTGTTATTGGTGCAATTCATGATACTAGGAGCTATTCTAGGAAATTTCAGCTGGTCCCTGGCCATTGAGCCCTGCTTTCTGGACTTGCTCTTGGCTCCCTGGTGTTCATTCCTGCCTTTGATACTAGTGTCTGACCCCAATATTGCCACCCATCTAACTTGCAGCATTAGCGCTGTCCTGAGAGTCCAGCTGTGATGTTCCACATCTGCAAATGTGACTGCTTTGGTTATAGATCCTGGCCAAGACGAAGTCAGTATTCACTGTGGCTCTTTTGCTTTTCTATTGTGTTTTTACTTGACTCATCACAGGAAATCAGAAATATACTTCCAGGCATAATAAGCAAACACATATTACCCATAAGCCAAATATAAAAGCTATTATCATATTTGTATAATTTCCTTTCTTTCTTTCTCTTTCTTTCTTTCTCTTTCTTTCTTTCTTTCTTTCTTTCTTTCTTTCTTTCTTTCTTTCTTTCTTTCTTTCTTTCTCTCTTTCTCTCTCTCTCTTTCTCTCTCTTCCTTCCTTCCTTCCTTCCTTTCCTTCCTTTCTTCCTTCTTTCTTTCTATCATCTATTTCTCTACCTACCTACCTATCTTTATCTGCCTATCATATTGATACCTTATTGTTAATGCAAATTTTATCTGTGATTTTCACTCAATATTCCATCAATTCTATGCTCCCATCTATGAAAAAATTTCAAAAACAGTTTTTACTTTGAGAAGGAAAAATGCTATTTTCTACCTTACAGATGCACCAAAATTTGTTTACTCATTTGCATAGTTAGGCTTAGTTATCAATTTTCTGGTTTTGTAATCAAACCTTGACACATATCTTGGTGTTCATTAAAAATTCTTTATTGAGGACTTAACTATGTGCAAGGCCATAACACAATTGCTGAATTTAAGAATCTTAAGAGGTCTAGAGAGGAATTCAAAAAAAAGGCAATTACATTATTCTGTGAAAAGTGCTGAGGACATATGATAATATCCAATTATAATATCCAATTATACTGGATATAATTGGAAGTCAGAAAACTTTAAGGAAGTTAACTAGACTCAAACCTGAAGGGTGAATAAGAGTTAACGAAATAAATGAAAATATTGGGGAAGGGTCACTTTTCTAAATGTAGTGAACAGCACGTACAAAGACCTATGGGTAAGAAAAAGCATGACAAGTTGGAAAAACTACAAGTAATTTAGTACATCTGGAAGATTGGTTTCTTGCGAAGATAGGTTGGGGCTAGATCATGAAAGGACTTTTCCAGAAATGTAAGGAGTTTGTTCCTTATCCTGAAGGCGGTGAAAGTATTTAAAATGTTTTAATCAAGGGAGCAACATAATTAGAAATGCATTGTGAAAGATGACTGGTGGCTTTGTGGAGATTGCATTGGTAGAACAAAGTAGACAAGGAGGCTAGTTGAGAAACTATTCCCATGATGCAAAGTATAGATGATGATAGTTGGACTTAAGGTAGTAGGAGAGTGGGAATTAGGATGGAGAAAAAGATTTTTGAAAAATTAGTATGGAAGAGACATGATGATTTCATTAAGCATCTAAGGGAGAAGCAGCAGTCACAGATGGCGTTCATTGGAGTAATTGTGGTGCCATGTGCTTGGAGAGGCAACACAGAAGAAGCCAGCCTGTGGAGGAGTGTTGGGTTAAAAGTTGTGAGGTATTCCTGAAGAATAGGCAGTTTATTATGTGAAGTTTAAAAGAAATTTGAATGGAGGTAGAATAGAGATTTGAGAGTGAGAGGTATGTCAACGCTGATCATTTTATTAGAAGAGAATTCTAGAAGTGAAATTATTCATCAAAGTTTATTGATGCATTTGACACAGTGATATCTAGAAAGGTCACAGATGTTGGCCTATTGGAACAATAATTTGGATTTTGGACCAGCCTGTTACTGTAGTTTTAGAGACCTTTTGTACTCTGGGTTTATTGCGTGAGGCCAGAATATCTCTTTTCCTCCATTCCACTGTTGCAGCACCAGAATGGTGGTGGTTCTCTCTCTACAGGAGAACCACTTTACATCCTGACTCATTTCTCTGGTTCCCATGGGACAGGGGGATATTAAATGCATGACATCTTTGAAGTGTTGTTTTAGCGTTCTGAGCCACAGCTGGAATATTTCTACTAACAGTAAAGAGCACAATGGAAGAGAGACCTTTTTCAATATTTGGCTTCCTTTCAAATTGCAGACTCAGCTGTGATCCCTAAATATTTCAATTAATGTCTCTCAAAGGGAGGTTTTACTAAAGCAAATGAGATGCACCTTGATACATATGCATTTATGTACCGAGGCTTATACGCAGGGGGCTCTGACATTCCCTAAAGATCATACCTCTTATCTTGGAATAGGTAATGCTTACCACTCTGATGATAGGTCTGCATTCCTTCTACTATATCACTCCATTCCAGAAGAAAAGGAAAGGAATAAATCCATTAATCAGATGGTGAGCCATTGAGTGCCGGGAGAATTGGCGTTGCATTAAGATCCATTTGGAATTTTTGAAATGTATTCATATTGTTAGGTAGTTTATTAATTTCCTGAGAGGACAGGGTAACTGGGAAAAATATTATATATGAGTCCACTCTAAATCCATCATAAGAAGATTCAGTGCTTTCTACCTAGAAGAGTACACTTTGTTTTGCTTTAAGTTATAGCTAGTCTTGCATATTGGATATTTATTAGGCACCCAGGAGTTAGGTTAAACACTGCACATGTATGATCCCTTTTAAGTCTAGTACATACTATCGAGATCATACATGTTTTAGAAGAGGAAACTGACTTACAAGATGAAATATCTTGTTTAAGACCATACTGGGAGTGAGTAGTAGAACCCACATTCAAACTCAGGGAATCTAATTCTAGAACATGAATTGGAGATTATCCAAGATTCAGACTGAAATAGTTCAAGAGTGTCTAGGACAGAAATCATCCTTTGTTCTTATTCTGGGACTCAAAATAATAATCTCACAAAGGAAGGCATGTTTTAAAGAATAGTAACGGTGTCAGTACATATGGAAGACAAGAATTTCTAAATGTTTTGTAAAACACAATTCAGAAGATACAAGCCTTCTTGTATGATTTCTGGCAAGGAATAAGCAGACTGACCTTCTGGTTCTACCTCCTCTTACCCTTAATTAGCAAATATTTGTCTTCTGTGAGCAGAACTGAACAGTCATTGGGGTTTAAACAAGTCATAATCCACATGAAAAGAAAACATTAATTTCTTTTTGGGAAGCAATGGGATTTCATTATTTGGTTTGGTTCTTAATGTCTCGACCTAGTCAGTGGATATCCACTGAATTCACAGTGGATCTGAGCTAAAGCAAAAGGCCAGACTCCCTTTCTTTGATTAGTAAAGAGGTACCTCAGGGAGAGTCAATATGAACTCTGTGGGTGTGACAGGACTGCTGAGAACAGCCACGGACAATTTTCTATGCCATTGAACTCAGCTTTCCATTTGCTTTCTATCCTTGATTGACCTTTGAAAAGTTAGTCATTTTCACATTCATATACATATATATTTAAACATTCCCATTCAGCACTTTTAATAGGTGTTCTGTAGTGGTTGGTTCCATCTCCCATAGAATGAGCCAGCATTAATCTCTTGATGTTTAATAATAATGATTAATTTTCCAGTAATATTTCAATATTCATCAGTAATGAATTTTTATAAGGGCTGATCTTTGATTCTCTCTTCTCGCACCTAGGATAAACTCGAGTTGACCTGGTAGTCTGTATACAGAGGGTGATATTTGACATTTAAGGATGTTGAAGGTCAAACAAAGGAGGTTACCAACTGTGTTGATATATGGATGTACTACCAATAGGTGACATAGCACACTAAGATCATTCACTATCCTAAGGGCTAAAAACCAGAGGGGCTAGAAAACTAGCTGACAAAGGCAGTCCCCACATTACAATCAAGTGCTCATTTGTCAGTATTTATTGGGGAGTCATGTCTTGCTTTTATTTTCAGTTTATCAGTGGCTCTAGGTTTAGTGCACAATTACAGTTAAGCCAAGTTTGGGCTTCTGTAAATGCCAGTGCTATTTGTGATCTTTTTCCAGCCTGGCATGTCAAAGGCCAAGGAGCCCACCAGAGAATGAAGTTGGTTAGACTGGCATGCCTGTTTTCTTATAACTGGATTCTTCACTTGGAATCCTAATATTTTAAGCAGCCCTCAGGAATATCATATGATGTTCACAGACATAGTCACGTAGGAGTTTAAAAGCTGTGTGTGTGATTGCAGGGGAGGGTGTTATGTAATAATAAGAAAAGAAAAATAGTAAAAAGATCCTTTGAAATCAGAAGAACTCAGAATGGAAATTACATCACTACCATTTGCTAGCTGGGCAATTTAGGCAAGTCATTTATCTCTATGTTAAATAATTCTGCTTGCCTACCCGATATCCAGTCCCATTTATTTATTCTTTCATTACTTAGTTCCTTCATTTCTTCATGTATTAAACATATAGCACTTAACTATGTGTCAGATTTTATTCTAAGCACTTTACAAATATTAACTCTTGACTAACTTTGATTTTAGTCAGGACTACACTGGAGTTTAGAATATTCTAAAGACTCAATTCACTGGCTTCTCTTACAGGTATAGGTGGTTATGTAATGGAGTTCTGAGCAAGAAGATCAAGCTTTGGGTATGGCTTTCAGAAACTCTGTTGTCCTTTTGATAAAAAGGGACAGGTTTGGCTGGCGTGGTTCTTTTCTCTTCACCTTTTGCTCTTCCATATTCCTTCATCTTCCTACCTGGAATGTATTTATAATGCCCAGAGGTCCAGCAGCCATGTTGAAAGAATAAGGATAAAAGCCACATGCTGGGGATGGTGTACAGGCAGGCAGAAGGAGCCTGAGTCCCTGATGGCAGTGTCGACTCTGTGTACTAGCCTCTGCTGTCCACCCCAGACTTCCTATTTCATGAGAAACAAGGCTTTCCTTGCCCAAGTCACTGTTAGTCAGGTTTTCTGTAGCTTGTAGGTACAATTTAACAATTGTAGAATTTAACAGTTCTACAATTAACAAAGGTAGAATTTAACAATTCTAAGTGTTAAACTCTCTTTGGGCTTCAGTTTATTCATCTGTAAAATGAGAACTGTATTCTCTGAATGAGGGGATTGTTAGGATTCAACAAGATAGAGCATCTGCAACACGAAGTACATAATATTGTTCAATAAACTCTAGTTCTGCTTGCCATATGGGCATATAATTTTCTCTATTTCAGCACACATGGGGGTAGGGATAAGGGTAGGATGTTAGATAATCTTGATTGCCACTAACATTTTATACTCATTTGGTTAGCTTTTAAACTATAATTATCTATTCTTTTCTGTTTTTGTTTTTTTTTTTTGTCTTCATTTCCCCTACAGACATTGCTATGAGACACAGCAACTGCCCACTCGATGTGAAGTCATGCCAAATTTGCTTCTTAAAACTTCTTATATTCCCTTCAAGGGAAGAGGAATGGTAGTGTTCAGGTGAGACCAGAGAATGGGCCCTGCTGTGTTTTTGAAAATATATGCTTGGATGTTGGAATGATCTGTTTTTGAGTCCCATCTCTTCAGTGTATAAACTGTGTGACCATATTGGCAAGTTGCTTACCCTTTCTGAGCCTCAGTTCCCCACCTGAAGACAAAAAGGATAAAGCCCACCTCTCAGGCTCCTTGTAAATGTTAAATAAGTTAATGCCCTTGGATGCCCAGTGTCTGGCCTTCAGAGGGGTTCTATAAGCATTCCTTTCTTTTAGCCTACTTTTCAGTTTTTTTCTCTCAGCCAATAGTTAGGCTCTTTTTGCTCCTGTCAATGTTTGTGGCACAATTCCAAGAATTTTCTTAGAGCACACTGTCTCAAGTGGCCAGAGAAAAGAAGGATGTCTCTGTGTTGGACATCTTCAGATGGAGCTCCATTATGATAAAGCTTAAATATTACTATAACGTCTCTCCAAAGGGATTCACGCTAAGTGATGTTTTGTACTGTGGGACGATGGATTTCATTTGTGGAACAGAAGATAAAAAGCTTTGAGCATCGAAATTTCTCTTAGATGCAGAATCCTAAAAAACACTGCATTCTGGAGAGATTGAAGTTTAGGAAACAAAATGGAAATGCAGGCAGAAAAAAATGACAAGTCTGAACTTCTCTCCTATGTCGTCCCTCATTGGCTTAGGTGGAGAGTTGCTCTGTCCGAAATAACCATGGGCATCGCAACACTTGCAAGTGAGTAACCCAAACAGATATTGGAGAATAACACGTATCTTTAAGCTGTTTTCCTCATCTGTAGTGATGCATGGGGCATGGAGTGAAAAGTGACAGAAAAAAGTGGTTGAAATCACATCAAATGATGAAATTTCTAGAGGCTCAGAAGATAACAGATTTCTGGTCACTTATTGAAATTCTGAGAGACAGCCAGATATCATCAGTGTTACTGAAATGGAGCAGGACTCTATGGTCCTTGTCCCCTCGCCCCCATCTCCTCAGCCTGCCTTTTGTCTGTGGAAAAAATTTAGCCAAAGAATAAGTTTAATCAGAGAAGTGAGAAAATGCAGAAACAGAGGAAAACAGTCAAAGGAGACCAAATAATAATAGTTTAGTCATTAAACATAGTCAAGGACCTTTAGTTCCTCCTTAAGGGCTATAGATAATATTCTGAGCTGTATCCTGTGAGCTGTCTTATAGATACTGAAACCCCCACCAGGTGGGAGAAGTTGACTACATGATGACCAGGCTGTAGCCATGACATAAGCTGCCACAGTTTCAAGAATTGGCCTCAAAGAAATGGATACAAACCAATGCTGGAACTGAAGATTAACTGTACCTAAAACAGTCAAGATGATGCTGGTCAGACCACCAATGACCAATTTCAAGATGACTGACAGAGCTGATTGTATTGTTTCTGCTAGCCCCCTCCCTCTGTCTATAAAAGCTCTTGCCCCCTGATTGTTGGGGCGGGGCGGGGGGTGGTGGTGGCGGTAGTTGGTCTTTGGACAGGTGACCGCCTTCCCCCCTTCCCCCGCTCCCCGGTTGCCGGCCTCCGAAATAAAGCAGCTTTTCCTTTCCTACCAACACTTATCTCTCGAAAATTGGCTTTTGAGTGGCGAGCAGCCAGACCTGGGTTCAGTAACATTACCTTAAGAGGCAGTGACCTCATGCGGTTACAAAAATACCCAGGGACAGAGAGAAATATTTAGAACTGTCTCCAGATGGAAAAGCTGCTTCTGAAAAAAGTGGGTTCTTTTGCATCAGATGAATTGTAGAGGGTATATTTGTCATATCAGTTTAAACTAGTGCTTTTGATTTTTGTAGCAGATGGAGGTCTGTTCAGTGGGCACCTTCTCTAGGGCTGAGACTCTGACAGCCACTTTCTGCTAGATAACCCTCCCGCATTGGGAAGAGATGACAGGACCAGAGTTAGACATCCAGTCCAAGCTGGATCAGTCATATGCTTTGTCAGATAATTTAAAATGTGAAAAACAGAAACCAGAAAGTGGGCTCTGAGCCAAGGCAATGGCAGATTTCTGGATGGAAGTTTTAATGACCTCTAAACCCGAGGTCCTTGGAGGTTCTCACCCTTTCTGAGACTTGTTATAGGAGATCTGCTTGGAACATTCTCTACCCTTGTGCCACACAGATCTACTTTTCCACACAGGTTTGGGAAACAACTCTTCCATGGTTTCTGCAGCCTTTCTTCTTGAGGGGAATTTCAAAAAGAAGGAGGTCGCTGAGATGGACTGTAACTCCCATCGCTGCAGCTGATCTTGGGGCTGCCACTGATACTCACTTCCTCCTCCTTTATTATCCATTCTTAAATTCTCTTTACTCTCAGCTCTCACTTTGGCAAGTCTGTGTGGCTTACCTGGTGCTGTGACCAAACCTTCATTCTTTTTTAAAAAAATTTATTTATTTTTGGCTGCTTTGGGTCTTCATTGCTGCGCACGGGCTTTTCTCTAGTTGTGGCGAGCGGGGGCTACTCTTGGTTGCGGTGCATGGGCTTCTCATTGCAGTGGCTTCTTTTGTTGTGGAGCACGGGCTCTAGGCACGTAGGCTTCAGTAGTTGTGGCATGTGGGCTCAGTAGTTGTGGCTCATGGGCTCTAGAGCACAGGCTCAGTAGTTGTGGCACACGGGCTTAGTTGCTCCATGGCATGTGGGATCTTCCTGGACCAGGGCTCGAACCCGTGTCCCCTGTATTGGCAGGCAGATTCTTAACCACTGCGCCACCAGGGAAGTCCCAAACCTTCATTCTTGAATGATCTGAACACTTGATAATCATACCCTTCCCAGTTTAGGGTTGTTAAATGTGTGCGCTCACAGTTATTCTGAGGCAAGAGAGTACCCGGAGACACCCAGTGGATTACTAGGTTCAACATATATTTCTCCCAAGCCCTATCTCCTCCTGCTGATGAGGGTAAACTACTCCTTCCAGTATGGTGACTCCTCTTTTCATCTACTGGCCTCTGGACACAAGGAGTCCAGATGGCCCTGGAGGAGTCTGTATTTTGTAGTTCAGTAGAATGAACCTGGTGATGTCTGCTTATAAGAGTTTGCCCCCTCTTGGGACCAATATCTCCAACCTTGCATTGCCCAGAATTAAAGGGGCAGAAAGCACAAGGTCCCCCTGTGGGTCATTGAGAGAGAGGGTCATTGGGAGAAAGGGTAAGACTTCTACTCTTTCATTCCCAAACCCATATATTCCTTCTGCTGGGGAGACAGTATCATATAGTGATCTCTAACTTAGTAAGTTTATTGTATCTTGAAGGATGACACCCCATCCTTTTAGAGTGTTTCTTCCAAGCTGGCACTTTATTTGTGCCTTTAGAAGCTGTTCTAGTGTTCTGTGAAGCTAACTGACTACCTTTGGATGGTGTAGTATGTGATATGACTAGTAAATCCCATAGTCATGTGTCCACTCCTACACCTCTTTTGCTGTAAGCGGGTCCCATCTTTGTATGCTATGCGATATGGAATTTCTTGCTTGTGGACTAGAAATTCCATAAATCCCCAGATAGCAGTGCTGGAATAGGCTCTCTGTGAATGAAAGACAAATTCATACCAGAAATAACAGTTCCCTTAGGTCTGTGAGGCACATCCTTATGTTTGCCACAACTTCTTAACTGGGACTTTGAAGCTCCTAAACCTCATTTTTTGAAGCCCAATTTTCCCACTACTGTATTTCATGAAGCCTGTATTCTGGTTAGGTTATGGACTTGTCTGCTTTGTGCCTCAACACAAGTTTGAGATAAGAGAAAGGGAAGAAATGTAACTCACATTTATACTGTGCCTCATGAATCAGGATTTAGCTTTACCATCCTTGTTGTTTATTTGCTCACTTACTTGTACATTTGTTTTATAGACAAGGAAACTGAACTTAGAAAGAAATTCTACTGCGTTACAGACTTGCATGTCAGGAAGCTATGTAGAGTTATTCAGGGTGACACAAGTAGTAAATGCTTTCCGATAACTCTCATAATCTTGGCTTTCTGTTTTACAAGGTTATCCCCAAAGGAGGCTTGAAGATTTCTCTTTTCTTCTTCTCCTAGGGAAAATAGCTCTTTTCCTAGATCAGAACTTTGAAAATTTTTGGTTTTCTTTTTGCATGCAGAGTTTTGGAAAACTGGTCAACCAAGGGGAGACTGAAAAATCCCTATGATTCATGGAAAATATTAGCGTAGTCCTATATGGAAATAAATGTACATTTTCTCCAGAGTTCAAAGGACTTACTTACCATATGGTTTGATCTGCTGAACTATATTGGAAGAATATCCCCTCTTCTTTCACGCCTTTTTTTCCTCCATGCTTTTGCTATATGAAATCAAGCCCTGAGTTTTGTTTTGATTTAACTCTAATTGGAGCCATGCTTTTACTGAATCTAATTTCAGTTGGAACTAATTACAGGGGAAAAGGTCATAGCTGTACTGAGAGTATTACTCTGCTCACAATATATTGGCACCATATAACACTAACTCAACTTTTATAGAGATACAAATGAAGATAAGAATAAACGACCAAAACGTTCTGCATCTTCCTTTTCTTTAAATCAGTAGGGAAAAATCCATACATAGTTATTGACAAGAAAACCTGTCTTGGGTATGAATAAATACAAGCTTTTTAGTTGATTTGTGTCTGTTTCCTGACAACAGTCTGGGAATTGCCAAGTAAGAGATGTATTTTGTGCCTATTGAGCTTGAAATGATGATACAATTGTGTTTCAATCGCTGTACCATACTCATTTATATAAAATGCTCTTTTATAATAATCTGGCAGTCTGTAGGGAGAAAAGAAAAAGACAAATACCATTCATTTTTCTGGGGGAAAAAAGAGGGTGGGATAGGGAGGGTGGGAGGGAGATGCAAGAGGGAGGGGATATGGGGATATGGGTATACGTTTGGCTGATTTACTTTGTTATACAGCAGAAGCTAATGCACCATTGTAGAGCAGTTATACTCCAATAAAGATGTTGAAAAGAAAAAAAAGAAGACATTTAAGTGCACATGTGAGAAACATTTATCCAAACTGAGAGTAAGTCTTTGACTTCTAAATAGTTATGTGATATCTTGGCTAGTGCTGTTACCTTTCAGAACAGGTAAGATTCATTTTCCTTACCAGGCTCACACTGGATTCTTATTAATATGCATCTATTAGAGCATTCCTTATCTCTGTTTGCTCACCAATGGTTATTGTTCTTCTCTGCTGTTTCATACAAGTCAGTGTAAGTTAGTAATACGATTTTGGTGTCAGGGTAAGAGTGTTACGGAATACAAAGCAGCATCAGAATATACTATGGTTTCTGCAGAAATTTGTTTTCATCTATTATCTAGCTCTAAGTGGTCATATAGATAATTTCCCTGGGAAAATTTGAAGTGTACATGTGTAGTGATCTGCCTTAGTTCTCCAGTGTGATAGGGAACTGACCCAGTATGAGAAAACCCAGATCAGATTAAGCATGTTTCCTAACCTTCTTCTCCATATGACCGTCTATGCAAATTGCTATCCTGATCTTTTTTGGTGGTGTTGAGAGCACTATTTACTTGTCAAAAAGGAATGAGAGGTTGGTATCCTTGACTCTCAACTACCAAATGCAAGTAAATTAAAGAAAAATATCAGTGACTTCCAGCAATGTATCAGAGTTGGGGATCATTTGTCCTGGAATGCCAATGATGTAATATATACTTTTAAGGAAGTATATTAATATTAGAGGCTGCATGAAGGCCCTGGGATAGCCATTTAAAAAATCATTTCTGGGCTTCCCTGGTGGCGCAGTGGTTGAGAGTCTGCCTGCAGATGCAGGGGACACAGGTTCGTGCCCTGGTCTGGGATGATCCCACATGCCGCGGAGTGGCTGGGCCTGTGAGCCATGGCCGCTGAGCCTGCGCGTCCGGAGCCTGTGCTCTGCAACAGGAGAGGCCACAACAGTGAGAGGCCCGCGTACCGCAAAAAAAAAAAAAAAAAAAATCATTTCTTAAATCTAAATATAAACGATAAAATATTTTCCTTTAAACTAAGACTTCACTGCTTTGAAAATACGTATGCCATCCAGATGTTAGGTCTATTCACACTTCCGAGTACCCAGATAGTAAAGACTAAAATATATGCAGTGGTGGAAGGAATGGAAGACCCATCAGAGTCAAATATTGCTATGCATTCTTATGAAATTACTAGCTAAAAGGCCCATTGCCTTTGTAAATTTATTTATATATTTATTTGTTTAAATTTGTCTGCCCACTGCTCCACACTGCATATCTTAAAAAAAAGAGCATAACATGTGAGTGATTAATGCATCTAGAGCCACCACCCAGGCTCACTACTTGAACAGGAGCCATCAGTTAGTTAGTGGAACAACCCAATTCTCTCTGCGGATCTGATGTTCCTTGGTCCTGTACAGAGCATGTTTAACTCCAAGCAGTCAAATATAGATCCCAAGGGACAATCACACCCTGCTATAGTGCAATAATTTACAGATTATCCCGTGAGGTCCCTCTCTGAGTCTTCTGGTCCATATAAAACTGTGAGTTATAGTTGTATGTATTAATTCAAATGAGCTAATTGCTATCTCCTGGTAATAATGAAGCCATTAATCAGGATAACCAAACATAGTTCTGGTAATTTCATGAGAGAGGGGAAACGTACAGAAGAGTCATACTGCACCAGGGTCCTATAACCCCATCTTCTGCCACTCAACACACTGACATTTTGTAATGCTAACATGAGTAAAGAATAATCATAATACTTAGCATTTATATAGCTCTTAACAAACATGAGTTAATTAATCCTCGTGCCATCTCTGAAAGGCAAGCACTGTGTCTATTGTTATCCATACCCTGCAAAGCCTGGAACTGGAAAAATGTTAAGAGATTCTCAGAAAGGTTAAGAGACTTGCCAAAGGTCACAAAATAAGATAGTAACAGAAGTTAAATTCCAGCTGAGACATCATGCCATGCAGACATGTGGCCTCTTACAGGTTTGAGGACCCATTAGTGATATGAGGCCAGCCTGGACTATGAAACACTCAGTGGTGTTGTGGAGAAAATACAGTTCAGTAGCCTGAAACAGGTGACTTGTACCCATCAGTATGTGATCAGAGGAAAGAAGCAATGCGATCTCGATTTCTCCATCTCCCTTGGCAGGAGAGAATGTGTGCTGCATAGCAGCTTCTTTCTCTTTTCTGCTCTTCTGAAATTACAGAATGAAATGTGCAAAGCTCTTAAAAACTGCCCCAAAGTTTAGACGCTCTCAAAATTTCACTGCTCTTCTCTGGGCTAGTGTCAGCCTAGTAGAAACCCCCACTGAGGTATAATATAAGAGGGGTACCAAGTTTCACATTTGTAGGCCCACAGAACCCCAAGAGGAATGATAATTATCTGGCTCATATATCCTACTTGCAAAAATACACACACGCACAAAAAACAAAAGCAACAATGAAAAAACCAAAGACAACTAAACAAAAAAATCCCTTGAAGTTTCAAATGTGGGAAATTGTCTTGATTTAAATAAGGAATATGCTTTTTAATGGTCACCAATTCACATGAGCTAGTAATATATGTTAAATACATTCTAAACTAAAAACTACCTTTCAGAGGTAAAAAGGTTGAGATAAAGCAGGGGCTGAGCTCATGGGAGGAATGAGAAAATGTTAAATTAATACAAAGTCAGAGTTACAATTAACATAAAATCATCTATGGGTCTGCTAAATCAAATACAAAAACTCTGACTCTACTTTCTCAAAAATAATTTTTTTCTACAGTTCTTTAGCATTACAAATTAACAGTCCTAGAATAAAAATGTTCAGTTTGATGTTCTGAAAAGGAAAACTTGCCTCCCTTAACAATACTAGTACCTGGAACATAGACAGAAAAAATAAAACCTTCAGACTGGGAAGGTCAGATGGAAAAGGTAGCTCTAACTCTCTCTCTTGAGATAGGAGATGTTGTCAGCATACAAATTTCCGGAGAATACCACCTGCTACCCTGGCCCACACCCTTAAAATACTTAGTGGTGATGTGTGAAAACCCCTTGTTTTGTAGAGCAAAAATGAGGTGATCTGAGTCTTTTAAAAAAGGCTTTATAAAAGAGAAAGGGAAAGCAGAGACAGATTAAACCATGAAACTACAGGAAGCAAGAAAATCCACCTACTACTCAAGCTACAACGACATTAAGAAAAATCCACTAGTTTACAAAGCCTAAGTGATCTATCACTGTTTTGTAGCTCTAAATAGCTGGCACTTCTTTCCAGGCATTTTGCCTGCATTGCATCTCAAGATCACATACTTCAGATGAGGTAGGTCTGGAACTACTTGTGAAAGCTAACTTGGTTGGTTAATAGTCCACATTATCATCTGTTCATTAAAATAGAGATATATATTCTTAGCAGAATCTAATATAACTGAAGCATTCAAATGTTTATTTTAATCTATTGGTCACTCATATATAGAAGAAACATTTAGAATTGAAAATAATGAATTTTTCATTAAAATGCCACTTTTTTTGGTTTGCTGGAGATTGATAAGGCATCTTAGAAAAAGGACTGGATCTGGCAACAACAGTCCACTAAGCATGGTGAGTAGTATTAGAAGCCAAGCATATCCATGGGCTAAGCTACTGCCCTTGCTTTGTGGTGTGAGAATATACTACGTAAGAACAAGCATAGTAGCTGTCAGGAGAGAAACATCCAGGAAGAAGCTCACTGTGAATCTGCACTTTGATGGCAATCTTGAATTGTTCATGGTAAACTTTTAAATTATTTTTCTGTATTCAAACATGGGCTGCAACTTAGAATGACTTTAAACCAGACAGTTGTGATTTTGTGTGAAGTCGTCATAAATCAATGCAGTTCCTCTTAGGCATCAACACACATTCTTAATCATCTTGTAATAAATCATTCAGAGTTGAAGGGAAAGGTGGCACTTTATAATCAAATAATAAAACATTGCTTCATCTCCCCACATGTTTTGTATTAACCAGCATCCAACTTCCCTGCATGTAAGTGCTTTATGGTGCTTTCATCTGATAGGACAGAAATGTATATGAATCGTTAGCATTCTTGGGCTGAAGGCAACAGGGTACTCGCTTTCAATTCTGAAAAGGCTCTCTCTCAAAGGTGACATACATTCATTATGCTCTGATGCCTTGCCTATGTAAATTAGTAATCAAATATTCTAAATGGGTAATGGAAAATAATTTTACCTACTACTAGCATCCTAAATCATAGTCATAAGGTTTAAAAAGTCTGATTGGGGAGTTTTGTTAAAATATCTTCCTAAGTGTTATTTTGGTACATTTTCCAAGTTATTAAATCTTCCATAAGCATATGAAAAAAAATATATATGTCTCAATTGGATACAAAATTCTTTATGCTCAATTTAGTCAATTTCTTCCTGAGATGAGCTAGTAGAATGAATGAACTTTAATAAACTGATTGGCTCCTTGGTCACATGATTGCTGTGTTAATCATTTTAATATGTTGTCTTCTATGGGTCTTTTTTTTTAACATCTTTATTTTACAATGTTGTGTTAGTTTCTGCTGTATAACAAGGTGAATCAGGTATACTTATACATATATCCCCATATCCCCTCCCTCTTGTGTTTCCCTCCCACCCTCCCTATCCCACCCCTCTAGGTGGACACAAAGCACCGACCTGATCTCCCTGTGCTATGTGGCTGCTTCCCACTAGCTGTCTATTTTATATTTGGTAGTGTGTATATGCCAGTGCTACTCTCTCACTTCATCCCAGCTTACCCTTCCCCCTCCCAGTGTTCTCAGGTCCATTCTCCACGTCTGTGTCTTTATTCGAGTCCTGCCCCTACATTCATCAGTACCATTTTTTTTTTTTTTAGATTCCATATATATTTCTTAGGATACTATATTTGTTTTTCTCTTTCTGACTTATCTCTGTATGGCAGACTCTAGGTCCATCCACCTCACTACAAATAACTCGATTTCATTTCTTTTTATGGCTGAGTAATATTCCATTGTATATATGTGCCACATCTTCTTTATCCATTCATCTGTTGATGGACACTTAGGTTGCTTCCATGTCCTGGCTGTTGTAAATAGAGCTGCAATGAACACTGTGGTACATGACACTTTCTGAATTATGGTTTTCTCAGGGTATATGCCCAGTAGTGGGATCGCTGGGTCATATGGTAGTTCTATTTTTACTTTTTTAAGGAAGCTCCATATTGTTCTCCATAGTGGCTGTAACAATTTACATTCCCACCAACAGTGCAAGAGGGTTCCCTTTTCTCCACACCCTCTCCAGCATTCATTGTTTGTAGATTTTTTTTTTTTTGTGGTACACGGGCCTCTCACTGTTGTGGCCTCTCCTGGCTCCGGATGCGCAGGTTCAGAGGCCATGGCTCACGGGCCCAGCTGCTCCGTGGCATGTGGGATCTTCCAGACCGGGGCACGAACCCGTGTCCCCTGCATCAGCAGGTGGACTCTGAACCACTGCGCCACCAGGGAAGCCCTGTTTGTAGATTTTTTGATGATGGCCATTCTGCCTGGTGTGAGATGATACCTCATTGTAGTTTTTTTTTTTTTTAACATCTTTATTGGGGTATAATTGCTTTACAATGGTGTGTTAGTTTCTGCTTTATAACAAAGTGAATCAGTTATACATATACATATGTTCCCATATGTCTTCCCTCTTGCGTCTCCCTCCCTCCCACCCTCCCTATCCCACCCCTCCAGGCTGTCACAAAGCACCAAGCCAATATCCCTGTGCCATGCGGCTGCTTCCCACTAGCTATCTACCTTACTACGTTTGTTAGTGTGTATATGTCTATGACTCTCTCTCGCCCTGTCACAGCTCACCCTTCCCCCTCCCCATAACCTCAAGTCCGTTCTCTAGTAGGTCTGTGTCTTTATTCCTGCCTTACCCCTAGGTTCTTCGTGACATTTGTTTTTTCTTAAATTCCATATATATGTGTTAGCATACGGTACTTGTCTTTTTCTTTCTGACTTACTTCACTCTGTATGACAGACTCTAGGTCTATCCACCTCATTACAAATAGCTCAATTTCGTTTCTTTTTATGGCTGAGTAATATTCCATTGTATGTATGTGCCACATCTTCTTTATCCATTCATCCGATGATGGGCACTTAGGTTGTTTCCATCTCCGGGCCACTGTAAATAGAGCTGCAGTGAACATTTTGGTACATGACTCTTTTTGAATTTTGGTTTTCTCAGGGTATATGCCCAGTAGTGGGATTGCTGGGTCATATGGTAGTTCTATTTGTAGTTTTTTAAGGAACCTCTATACTGTTCTCCACAGTGGCTGAACCAATTCACACTCCCACCAGCAGTGCAAGAGTGTTCCCTTTTCTCCACACCCTCTCCAGCATTTATTGTTTCTAGATGTTTTGATGATGGCCATTCTGACTGGTGTGAGGTGATATCTCATTGTAGTTTTGATTTGCATTTCTCTAATGATTAATGATGTTGAGCATTCTTTCATGTGTTTGTTGGCAGTCTGTATATCTTCTTTGGAGAAATGTCTATTTAGGTCTTCTGCCCATTTTTGGATTGGGTTGTTTGTTTTTTTGTTATTGAACTGCATGAGCTGCTTGTAAATTTTGGAGATTAATCCTTTGTCAGTTGCTTCATTTGCAAATATTTTCTCCCATTCTGAGGGTTGTCTTTTGGTCTTGTTTATGGTTTCCTTTGCTGTGCAAAAGCTTTGAAGTTTCATTAGGTCCCATTTGTTTATTTTATTTTATTATTTTTTTTGCGTTACGCGGGCCTCTCACTGCTGTGGCCTCTCCCATTGTGGAGCACAGGCTCCCTATCACTTGCATAACTGTCTGAGCTCTGCCTCCTGTCAGATCAGTGGCAGCATTAGATTCTCATAGGAGCGCAGACCCTACTGTGAACTGCACATGTGAGGGATCTAGGTTGCATGCTCCTTATGAGAATCTGATGCCTGATGATCTGAGGTGGCGCTGAGACAGTGATGCTAGCACTGGGGAGCGGCTGCACATACAGATTATCATTAGCAGAGAGGTTTGACTGCACAGAGACCATAATAAATCAATTGCTTTGTATAATTATTTCATTATATATTACAATGTAATAATAATAGAAATAAAGTATGCAAGAAATGTAATGCGCATGAATCATCCTGAAGCCATCCCCTTCCCAGTCAGTGGAAGAATTGTCTTCTACGATACCAGTTCTTGGTGCCAAAAACGTTGGGGACTGCTGGTATATAATAATGTGAAATGATCACCACAATAAGTCTTGTTAACATCCATCACCACATGTTGTAACAAATTTGTTTTTTCTTGTGATGAGAACTTTTAAGATCTACTCTCTTAGCAACTTTCAAATATACAATACAGTATTATTAACTAGAGTCACCATGCTGTACATGACATCCCTAGGACTTATTTATTCTTTAACTGGAAGTTTGTACCTTTTGACCACCGTCACCCATTTCTCACACTCCCCGTCTCCTGCTTCTGGCAACCACCAATCTGTTCTCTGTATTATGAGTTCATTTTTTTTCTTTTTAGATTCCACATAAAAGTGAGATCATATGGAATTTGTCTTTCTGTCTGACTTACTTCACTTAGCATATGCTCTCAAGGTCCATGCATGTTGCAGTTGGCAAAATTTCCTTTTTTATGGCTGAATAATATTATATCTATATCTATCTATCTATCTGTCTATCTCACATGTTCTTTGTCTATTCATCCATTAGCAGACACTTAGGTTATTTTCATGTCTTGGCTTTTGTTAATAATGTTGCAATGAACATGAAGGGGCAGATATCCCTTTGAGTGAGCGTTATCATTTCCTTCAGATAAATACCTAGAAGTGGAATTGCTGAATCCTATGATAGTTCTATTTTTAATTTTTTGAAAAGCCTTCATACTGTTTTCCATAGAGGCTGCACCAATTTACATTCCCACTAGCAAGTGCACTAGGTTACCTTTTCTCCACATCCTTTCCAATACTTGTTATTTCTTGTCTTTTTGATAATAGCCATTATAACAAGTATGAGGTGACTATATTTTTAATTTGCATTTTCATAATGGCTGATAATGTTGGTCATCATACATGTACTTATTTGCCATTTTTATATCTTGTTTGGTGAAGTGTGTGTTCAAATCTTCTGCAATTAAAAAAACTGTGTGGTTTGCTTTCTTGAGTTTTGAGATTTTTAAAATATTCTGGACATATATTCTGGATGCAAGTCCTTTGTCAGATGTGTTTTCTGCAAATATTTTATCTCAGAATGTGGTTTGCCTTTTCGTTCTGTTAATTGTGTCTTTTACAGAGAAGTTTATAATGTTGATTTATCCTATTTAACAATTCATTAGTTTTTTTTAATGGATCGTGATTTTGGCATTGTAGCTAAGAATATTTGCCTAACCCAAGTCATAAATACTTTCTCCTATTTTTATTTTAGAAATTTTATAGGTTTAGGGTTTACATTTAGATAACTAATACATTTTGTGTTTACCACAGTTTGTTTATTCATTAAACTATTGAAAGACATCTTGGTTACTGCCAACTTTTTGGAATTATGAATAAAGCTATGGTAAACTTGTGTCCAAGTTTATAAAAGTGGATGTAACTTTTCAACTCCTTTGGGTAAATACCAAGGAGCATGATTGCTGGATCATATGGTAAGACTATGATTAGCTTTGTAAGAAACTGCCACACTACCTCCCAATAGGCTGTACTGTTTTGCCTTCATAACAGCAATGAGTTGGAGTTTCTGTTACTCCACATCCTCGCTGGTATTTGGTGTTGTCAGTGTTTTGGAGTTTAGTCATTCTAATATACGTGTAGTGGTATCTCATTGCTGTTTTATTTTCCTTCACTCTTAAAGGATATTGTCCCCTTAGTACAGAGTCCTGAGTTGAGGATTTTCTTTTTCTTTCAGCACCTTAAAAATGTCACTTTGTTCCCTTCTGGCTTATATGGCTTCTGATGAGAAGTTCTTCTGTAATTAATATCTTTGTTCCTTTTAATGTAATATGTCTTTTTCCTCTGACTGCCTTCAAGATTTTCTCCTTATGTTTTGTTTCCAGCAGTTTGAATGTGATATTTCATTTATTTACTTGAAAGATCCTGTTTGGTGTTCTTGGAACTTCTTGGATCTTTGATTTCACATCTTCCATTATTTTTGGAAAATATTTGCCATTATCTTTTCAAATGTTTCTTCTGCTCTGTTCTTTCTCTTTTCCATTGAGGAGTCCAATTACATGTGTATTGGACCTTTTGTTATTGTCTTGAAGCTCTTGCATACTCTGTTCTTTTTTTTTTTTTTTTTTTTGACTCTTTCTCTGCATTTCAGTTTGGATAATTTCTGTGACCTAACTTCAAATTCACTGATTCTTTCCTCAGTTGCCTAGAGTACTGATGAACCCACCAAAAGCATTATTTCTTTTACCATTTTCCCCTAGCATTCCATTTGATTCTTTCTTCTAGTTTTCATCTCTCTGTTAAAATTCTCCATTTGTTCATTTATATTTTTCACCTTTACCACTGGAGTTAAAGCAAGTTACTTTTCATTCCTTGTCTTAAGGACTTAAGAAATTTTAAATTCTTTGTCTGATATTTTGAACTATCGTGAGTCTAATTCCATTGATTATTTTGTCTCTTGACAATGGTTTTTTGTTTTTTGTTTTTTCTTTCTGATCTTGAGTCTCATCACTTTTGGTTGAATGGGAGATATTCTCTGTAGAACAGTAGAGACTAAGGTGTATGCCAGGAAAGAGACATAGCTCTTTTTCTGTTAGGCTATTAGTGTGTGGAGTTCAATTAATTTACCCAGGAGGTGTGCTGCGTTTGTGTTTTGTTGTTACAGTGGTTCCTCTCAGTAAATCACTGGCTTCAAATTCCTTTGATTACTTTCTGCTTAGGTTGGGGTTGGGTGTTGGAGGACTTCTCTCAGTTCTTCTGTTCTACTCTAGATTTAGACTTCTCTTATCAGTATGAGCATCAAGAGAGCTTTTCCCTAAGTTTTGTACCTTTCCCCTGAATTAGACTGCTGTTATGTGTGACTTAGTCATTGCTACCTGGTGGTATGTGTCGGGGGGGGGGGCGGATTCTGTCTCATTGTAGCCTCAGTCTTAGGCACACCCATTGTTTCTTGGTCTTGAAGATGAGGATTTTTCAGTGATTCTGCCCTTACCTAGTGGGTAGCATTAGGGTGTTTCTAATGGTAGGTCTAGGATGGAGTCTTGCCCCTTCTTGAGGTAGAGGATTATTATTAATTATTGTTTCCTTCCAGTTGCTTCAATGGGTCTTCACCTGTGCTGTGTGGGCCGCAGGGTTTCCTGCTTATGACTTTTGTTCTTTAGGGGAGATAGGAGAGAAGGATCTGTATGGGGCTTTGTGCCTTTCCTGCAGTGAATTGCTGCTCCTTTCTGCCAGGCCAGCACCAGTCAGGGAAGCTATCTCTGGTTTCCCACTCTACTCCCATTTTTCTCACGAGCATGGCATTAGTTTGTTAGGCTTGCCACAACAAAGGACCTCAAACTGGGTCACTTAAATAGCAGAAATTTATTGTCTTGTGGGCTAGAAGTCTAGAAATCTATCATCAAGGCGTTGGCAGGTTTGGTTCCTTCTAAGGTCTGTGAGGGAAGGATCTGTTCCACGCCTTTACCTGACGTGTAGGTGGCCACCTTCTTCTCATGTCTCTTCGTATCGTCTTCCCTCTATGTGTATCTCTGTCCAGATTTCCCCTTTTTATGAAAACACTGGTCATATTGGATTAGTGCTCACTGTAATGACCTCGTTTTAACTTGATTATCTCTATAAAGACCCTGTCTCCAAATAAGACCACATTCTGAGTTACTGGGGATTATGACTTCAACATATAAATTTTCAAACCATAACAAGCACCCATTAGGTTCTATGGGGAAGAATCTAGAAATGGACTACAGACACTCACTGTGTCTGTAGCTCCTAGGGGTTCTATCCTTCAGCAGTTTGGTAACAATTTTAACGGAAATATTTTTACCTGCTTCTATGGTGGCTTTGTCTTTGTCAAGTGCTGTGTCTTAGGTAAAGCAGTGCTGTGTTTTCATCTCCCCTCGGAGATATCTGTCTTTCCTTAGGCTACTTGGTTGCTGTGACCACAGCTCTCCAAAAGATTTGACTGAAGTTATAGTTTCGTTGATTATCCGGCTTTTCCTTATTGTTAGGTGGGAGTGATACTCTTTCCAGATTTACACATACTAAGGGAGAGAAGGTGACACTTTAAAAATCTGTTTACAATTTTTCATTACTATATGAATAAATACAGTTCATTTTTATGTTGATCTTTTTAAAAAATTTAATTTAATATATTTATTTTTGGCTGCATTGGGTCTTCGTTGCTGCATGTGGGCTTTCTCTAGTTGGGGTGAGTGTGAGCTACTCTTTGTTGTGGCGTGCAGGCTTCTCATTGCAGTGGCTTCTCTTGTTGTGGAGCATGGGCTCTAGGTGCATGAGCTTCAGTAGTTGCAGCATGTGGGCTCAGTAGTTGTGGCTCACGGGCTCTAGAGCACAGGGTCAGTAGTTGTGGTGCACAGGCTTAGTTGCTCCATGGCATGTGGGATCTTCCTGGACCAGAGCTTGAACCCATGTCCCCTGCATTGGCAGGCGGATTCTTAACCACTGCGCCACCAGGGAAGTCCCTATGTTGATCTTCTGGCTAGACTTCCTTGGGTTTTCTATGAAGACAATCTTATAATTTGAAAATAGGGTTAGTTTTATTTCTTCTTTTTAAATATATGTATTATTATTTATATTTATACATTTATCTGTTTATCTATCTACCTATCTTGACTAGTTGCACTGGCTAGGACCTTCAGTATAATGTGGGATAGAAGTGGGGAGGGTGAATATCCTGGTCTTGTCCACTCTGCAGAAAAGTATTCAGCCTTCACCATGACGTATGATGTTAGCTGACCCGGGTTTTTCCTAAATGCCCTTTATTAGCTTAAAGAAAGCTTTCTTCTATTCCTAGTTTGTTGAGGGTTATTTACCATGAATGGATGTTGGCTTTTGTCAAATGCTTTTTGACAAGGCATTTTCAACCTGGTTGACTCTTCTTACTTCTTGAGAAGAAATACTTGTACAAAAATTATAGAGTGACTTGAGTAAAGCATTTCAGTAATGGCTATAATCCCAGGTTACCAGGAGTTTAAAATGACTGTTACTTCAGTCTCACCTTGTGATTTATAAACAATTATTTAGTATCAATCAGGTTAGTAGGATTTTCTACTCAAGTGAGAGTTTTGGCTATAGAATTACCAAAGGGCTGCATTATAAATAAATGTCACCTCCAAAGTAGTCCCGGATGTGTTATCACAAAAAGCATTTTAGTTACTCTGTTTTTATTTTCTGCTATGTTTTGGGCATTGTGCTTGGTGTCTGGCATCCAGTATCTCATTTAGTCTTAACGAAAACTCTGAAAAGTTGGTATTGACATCTTCAGGATATTACAAGGTTTAAGAGTATGAACACTGAAGACCAACTGCCAGGGTTCATATTTCAGCTCTACCACTTGCTGAATGGGCACAAGCAAGTCATTTAACCTCACTTAATTCATTGCTTCACGTGTAGAATAGGGAAAAGAATAACAATATGAGTAGTTGTTAAGAGATTTAAATGAAGCTCTTCAATATGACACCTTAACATATTTTCTGGTGCATTGTAAACACTACATCAAAGTTAGATATACATCCTGCTATCTTACAGATGAGGAAATGGAGAGATATGGAAACAAATTCATATAACTAATGTAAGTCAGAGTTTAGATTCAAATCTAAGCCTAGCTGCTTCCAAAGCACACCCTCCCTCCCCCCATCATGCTGCTGTTTTCTTATGTTCTGATTAGGAAGAGAATATTTTGCTAATATATAGTGTCATTATATATCCTAGTTTATGCCTGTTGTCTCAGTGCAATTATTAATTGTGCCCCCTTTAACTCTTATGATTGTCCATTTTAGATAATAATTTATATGATCACTCTACTAATAACCCACATTCTAATTTATGTTTCAGTGGCAAATTATTATTTTTATTTCTAAATTTTCCTGTGGTCCAGACTCTCCAACACACACACACACACACACACACACACACACACACACACAGAATCTAGCCTACAGTGGATTTTGTAAGGAAGTTGCAGATACTATGTGTGTTTTGCATCTAAGACATTAATCACAATTTAGCAACTTCATGGCTTTATGCAGCGTAAACATACACCCTTTCAAAAATCTTATCTTTTAAAAAAACTTTATTTATTTGGTCACACCAGGTCTCAGTTGCGTCAGGCTGGCTCCTTATTTGCAGCTTGTGGCTCCGTATACTGACACAATTGCAAATCTGT
Organism: Stenella coeruleoalba; assembly: GCF_951394435.1. Lineage (NCBI taxonomy): Eukaryota > Metazoa > Chordata > Mammalia > Artiodactyla > Delphinidae > Stenella > Stenella coeruleoalba. Next base: position 26,192,524 of record NC_137166.1, on the reverse strand, counting down.
TCCTCATGTTGGGAGCGCCATACCAATTCCACATGAATGGATACACATTGAAGTTGACTACTGTTGAAATGAATTTGGGCTATTAATAAAATGCTATTGGTTGTCCAGACCAGAAAAATATGGTCTAGTAGACAATTAGAGTCTATGAATGGTTTGTAGGTGTGATTCTTTTGGGGACTTGTTTCAGAGAGAGGAAGATAAAGGCTATGAGGTATTTCCAACATAAGGTTTTGCCCCTTAATGGGAATTTAGCTCATATCTGACTTTTCTTAGTATTTTCTTAGTAGTTCTATAGATCAATTTTATTAGTCCTTTAAATAAACATTCTTATTGTGAGGAAAAGTATCTTCCTTTGTTGCTTTCACTTTTAAACATACAGTATAACTGAAGTGTCTGTGCATATGTCATAACTGAAATGTTTGCGTTAGTGAGGCTCAAAGTGAGAGCCAAGAATTTTTTTTTTTTTTTTGCGGTACACGGGCCTCTCACTGCTGTGGACTCTCCTGTTGCGGAGCACAGGCTCCGGATGCACAGGCTCAGTGGCCACGGCTCACGGGCCTATCCGCTCCGCGGCATGTGGGATCCTCCCGGACCGGGGCACGAACCCGTGTCCCCTGCATTGGCAGGCGGACTCCCAACCACTGTGCCACCAGGGAAGCCCGAGAGCCAAGAATTTTATTTTCCATAGATGCTAAATCTTTATAGAGACCCAAATTCAAACAATTTTATTTTTATTCCTTTGAGGCTTGGTGCTATTCACACCTTTATATTCCTTATAGCCAGTATTTTATTTTACAATGTATATTTCAGTCTCAAGATAGTTAAATTAATTCCTTTTATACTACATTTTATGAACACCTGTTTTCAATTGTCATTGGAGGCCTACCATAAGCCATGTGTTTAGCCTTTTGCTCACCCAGTCATATTCAGTAAAAAAAATAGACTTTCAACGGAAGAAATGCCCTGTGGAGTAGGAAACACAGCTGTTTTATCGTACTAGACAGCCTGCAGAGAGATACTGTTTTCCTTGGGAAAAAGGACACTCAAGTTTTGAGAATCTAGGTACTGCACCATTGGGGAAAAAGATGAAAAGAAAATAGACCATCCTTTTCAATTCTATTGTGCAGAATATAAAGAAACTCTTTGTTCAGATTTCATGTCCTCCTCCTCCTTTCTCAATCTTTAAGTCTTTTAAAATTCTACCCTTAACTAAATGGGTAAGCTGCAAAAAAAATTAAGCTTAAAAATATACCAGGAATACAGAATGAAGAGAGGTGATTGATCTTTGAGTAGGTATCCAACAGTGCAATGAAATTCTCAAGCAGGTTCCTTTTTATTTCAAAATGGGTTTGATTCAGAGAGATTTTATAGCTGCTAAATCATGCGGTTGGCAGAGATTGTGCGCGCTTCTTACAGTTACTTTGAAAGATGTCAGATTTGGCAAAGGCAGTAAAAATACTGGGATTTACTGAGTTTGCTTTTTTTTTTCCTCTTCTAGAGAATGCTCTAAAATTCAGTGTGCTCAGAAGTAATACAGTACAATTCTGCAAAGTGTGCAGAATTGCAGATTTCACAGAAAGAGTGTGGCTTTCTCAGCCAGTGTGTTGCAACTACATCTTTGGCAAAAGCCTATGTTAGTTACAAAAGGCTCTTTACCACCAGTGTACTTTCAGTGTCATTGCCATTGGCATCTGAAAGCTGCTCATTTCCAGCATGATAGATAGTTCCTGAACAGCCTTACTTTGTTCATCCAGAGAGGAGGTCTGAAGCAGCACTTCTGGCCAGGTAGGCATATCTACACGAGGCCACTACCCTATATTGGTGCAGTATTGATGCATCATGAGCATGGCTCTGGTTTGATGAATGCCTTGGTTTGATTATCAGTTCCACTGGTGACTTGCATAACCTTTCCAAGCCCCAGCTTTACTAAGTGTAAATGGAGGCAACAGACAATTTTATTAGGCTGCTAGGAGATTAAATGAGATACAAAGTGCTTAAGACAGATACATAAGTGTCAATAAATGCCATTATAACTATTGTCATTATGATGTTCAATGAATGGAATTTATTATTATTAGATTATCTCCAGTCCAAGAGAATAGATTATTATTCATAAAGTTCACATTTGTTTTCATGACACAAATGATGCAATTGTTACTACTAAACTTATAATTACAATACCTCACTTCTGTCTTGTCTGGAAGAAAGTGATACCGACTGTCTGTGAGTCCCTAAATGCTGTTCTGCTACCAGTCAGATTCAGATTGCTATCTCTATTTGTACATTAAAAAAATTAGCTTTTTAAAGCTAATTTTGTTCCTAAAGCCAAGCTCATGGCCCCTGTGATAGATAAATGTGTATTAATATACAACAATATATACAGTAAAATTGAAGGATGCACCCAACTGATGTGATCTAGGTAATCTGCTAAGAAATTGCTCATTCCTAGCAGATCATATATAAATCCATTCCTAAAATCCATTGGCATCTGCAGCTCAAAGAAGCCTTGATTATAGGACAGGAAATCAGAGTAGTGCTATAATTCAAAGCACTTCACTTTCTGATATCCAGAGCTCTATAAATGTGGCTTTTTAAAATGTATCTGCTATGTGCTAGTCAGTGTGACAATTGAAAATTTTTTATCCTTAAAACAATCTTATCGTCCCCATTTCCAGATGAAGACACTTTCTTGTTTTAGAGGAAAATTTTGTTAATTAATATGACCTTTGACCTTAACACTTTGAGATGCATTTATTCAGTCATTTATTCTCTTTCACGTAGGAATAGGCTGTCTTATCAATTACTATAACCCTAGTGGCCAACACAGTGCCTGAAACATAGTACACGTTCCATAAATATTTTAAGTGTGTGCATAAATGCTAATATAGAGATTCTGAAGAACTATAATGTCTCCATTTTCTATATCTCTTTTAAAACCTATCCCTAACTATAATAAAGTATACAAGCCCCTGGTTCCTTGAATGAATGGTAAGGATGGATTACGGTGCAAACCAAGACTGTGGAAGCTTCAGGGATTACTCCAAACTGTGACTAAACCTCTATTGTAGGACTAATGGGATTAGGCAGAAATTAAACCATCAAGGCAAGTAAGATGATGGAAGCATTTAACTAAATCTCCCAACTGTGCCAACTGGAATAAATATAAACGAGCAGGTCCAATGTTATAGATGGTTGATAGATAATTGAGGGGCAGATATTGTAGGCTACTTTCTTATTCTGTTTTCTTCATAAAAGTCCAAGGAATATGCTATAAAATGTAAATTGGTTTGTCCCACATTCTCACTTAAAATGCACTCGTGTCTTGTGGCATTTTTAATGTAACATAAGCGCTACCATGACCTACCACATCCTATATGATCTAGACTTTTTGCCGCCAAACTGTCCTCTCAGTTGTATACTCCAATCACACTGCTCTTTGCATCTCAAAATCTTTTTCTTATTGTTCCCTTACCTGGAATTTTTCACAGCTCTTTTCATTTCTGATCTTCAATTTCAGCTCAAATGTCACCCTCAGACCTTCCCAGGCTATTGCATCTAAATTGCCCTCCATCTTCAGACTCTATCACAGTGCCTTGATGATTTCAGCTTGTGATAAATGCAATGAAAGGAGTCATTTCTGACTAGGTGTCCTCCAAAATAATGAAGTCAACAAATAAGTTTTATGTGAGTGGGGGGCTTCTTTTTTCCCCCATATTTAAGACTGATAAAAGCCTAGAATTTGGTATGTTCTTAACAAATATTTGTGGTACATATTACTGTCTGAAGAATGCAATGCTGGGTACTATGGGCTGGCCTAAAATATGATAGATTTATGATTTTGACGATCTGATTGTTCTTAAAATGACAAGGGACATTATGCTGCTTGACAGTTAGGGATTGGTATCACAGCACAGAAAGCTGTGTGCCAAAACCTGTACAGAGGGGACCAGCAGCAAATGAAAACTTATGTTGGGGTTGAGGGCATGCAGATAATATAACCTGCCTGGACGACAGCCCTAAGAGAGGATTGTGATGGTTAATTTTGTTTTACTTGGCTGGGCCATGGTATTCAGATATTTGGTCAAACATTATTCTGGATTTTTCTGTGACGGGTGTTTTTAGATGAGATTAACATTTACATTGGTGAACTTTAAGTAAAGCAGATTGCCCTCCTAAATGTGGGTGGGCCCCATCCAATAACTGAAGGTGTGAATAGAACAAAAGACTGACCTCCCCTGAGTAAAAGGGAATTCTGCCAGCAGACAGCCTTTGGGCTTGAACTGAAACATTGGGCTCTTCCCTGAGTCTCCAGCCTACTGGCCTACCCTGCAGATTTTGGACTTGATAGACTCCATAATCATGTGAGCCAATTCCTTAAAATAAATCTCTATACACATTCTATTTGTTCTTTTTCTCTGGAGAACCCTGAAAAATACAAGGATACTGGGGTGAAGGATCCAAAAAGCTCTGAGAGGTTAGAGATAATTGCAATAATCATAGCAGAAGGCTTATCACAGTTGGTGAGACATTGGCTGGGGTGTTTCCATTTTGAAGTCCAGTAGGATAGTGGTCATACCTGGGAATCTGTCCAAATAAAGTAGTATTTCCCTTAGTGGCTTGGAAGTGTGCCAAAAAAGCTACAATTTAGAGAATGGTCAGAAACAGTAAGCAGCAAGCCATCAGATGGAGTTGATAGGACGCCACAGATACACTGTACAACTTTTCTGAGGAAAGATGAAATGGGAACCTGTAGTAGCAAAGATAAGGCTATCATCAGGGGCTATCTCACATGCTTTATATGCATTATCTTACTTAATGCCCTCAAGCAAGCCTTCAGGGTAGATGAGAATATTCCTGTATTACAAGTGAGAAAACAGCCTCAGAAGAGTGAAATTACTTTGCCAAATTCACATAGCTGGTAGGTGCTGGTGACAGGACTCACACCCAAGCATGCTGTCTAGCATCTGTCTTGGCCTGCTGTTGTGTTTCCTTTAGCACATTGGCTCCGAAAGACACTTGAGGGTAGGAGTTGGTAGAACTTCAGAACTTAGAAGGTCGTATGGAAGCACTGGATCCTTGGATTAAAACAAAACTATGTTTCATATTTTTAGTGCCTTCATTTTTGAAATGATTAGTATTATCAAGTGGACATAACATCTAGAATGATTTTTCACAGTTGAAATCTCTGACTGCATGAAATTTCATGTACTGTATTTTAGAGTGGTATATCCATTCCGTTCCACTGCCCTCTAGAAGATTGTGAGAAGTGTGCACATGAAGGGAAAAATGATACACGCTATATCTCTTTAGGTATTAAAAGTACTTGAGTATAAGAAAATGTCTTCTTTTAAGAGGCCATGCATTCATATGAATCACCTCTCTCCATCTACTCTAATTAAACGTTGTACTGTATTTCTTCATTGTGAAGAAGTTCAGGAAAAATATGGACAGATATGTGCAGACTCAAATTTATTTTGAAAGGAAAAGCTGTCTCTCTGTCTCAATTTCTAGTACCTTAATTTCCATCCTGTGTGGCCTGTACCTTTGTCGCTTTGTCACCAGCATGATTAGTGAGAAGTACAAGGAACATCGTTCAACTTTGTATTTGTCTCAGCTAGATTATAAGCAGAAACACAAAATAATATAGGTAGAAAAGTATTTTTAAATCTTGTGTTTCAGAAATAATACCTATCTCAATAATAGCATCTGAATGCATACCCACCATAAACTAGGCAGTGTTCTGGCAGAATTAAATATGTTGTCACACCTAATTCTCACAACAATCATGTTTCCTCATTGACTTATTTATAAATTGAGATTTGGAGAAGTTAATATGTTACCAACGTCACAACCTCGGATAGGAATCTAACCAGGATTCAAACTCAACCTTGTCTGTTCCTCAAGCTCATGTTTTTTTGCTGTGAATATACCTCTAACTTGCTGAAATCTCTACAAAGACTTGTGCTGCCCAGTGATCCATGAGACAAGGGGAAAACTCCACGCTATTTCTTAGAACAGCGGATCCTTAAGTAACATGCAGTGAAAGAATTTGGGTATCAGAAATTCCAGCTGGGAGTGTGGCCAACCAGATGAGCTGAAGCCTCAGGGAGGCTGCATGAGAATTTGGACATTTTCTCATATTTTAACAAGAAACAGCAAATTTTCACACACAAAGAAATAAAATTTGACACATGCAAGAAGCCTGTTGTTGGGTCAAAAATTCTTCCCTGGGCTCTTCAGGCATCTGTTTCCCAGCAACTCCTCGAGGTCAAAGACCATTTTCCCTTCTGGTTCCTAAATCTACAAGACCATCTCAACGCTGTATCTAGCCGACGCCTCTTTGCAATTGGAACAGTAAACATATTTTCTCTCTTGTTGTCTCCTCATGCAGTCAGCTTCCTTCTGTTGCTAGCTTGAGGGGTTATCTCTCTTTAGTCACAGCACAGGGCAATGTTTTTGTAGCCTTATTATGGAATTGTGTTCCATGTTTTCTCTTTCATCCAACAAGTGTGTCTAATAGAATTATAATACACAAACCAGTCTTGCCATCCTGATGCTGTATTTCATGGTACATGAGACTGTGTGATGACTAGAATATCCTCCTGACCCGAAGATGTGATGGTTCTGTGACTAGGTTTGATTTGTGTAGAAAAAACACTGGAATAACTACTTGATTCCTCTTCTTCCTGTCTTTCTCTCTCAAGATTTCTCAACAGTGGCACTATTGACATTTTGGGCTGGAAAATTCCTTGTCGTGAAGGGCTGCCCTGTGCCTTGTAGGTGTTTAGCAGCATCCCTGGGCTATGATCCCGGTAGCAACCCGCCCCCCACCCCCCACCTCAGTTGTGACAGCCAGAAATATCTCCACATATTGTCAAGTGTTTCCTGGAAGGTAAAATAGTCCCTGGTTGAAATCATGGTCCCCTCTTTTTTCTCCGTCTTCTCTCTCTCTCTGCCTCTCTCTCACACACACACTCACACGCACGCATGCATGCACACACACGCTAGCACTCTGAAGGGACAGGTTTCATACTAAAATTACCAGTTGTATGTGTGGTACTTATATGGTTTTGTGCATTTGACTATGGAAGAAATTCTTCTACATCCAAAAATACATGGCTAGCTGTTTCTTTAAAGATAAAACTTGAGGTTTTGTAAATCCTTAGGCCTGTGCAAAACTTTGAAACCATCTGGAGTTGAACCAGCCCCAAAGCCTAACTCACCTGCCCTGGAACTTGCAGATGGAAAGCTTGGGGGGAGGAGGGACTGGACGTGGGAATCATCTCAACTTTATAAACATGAAAGCTTAGGAATAAATTGCTTTTAGCTCCCAAACAATTCTGGCTTCTAGATTTCAATGCAAGGCAGTAATAAATGCTTCTTTCAGGTGCTCTCCACCCCACGTAATGGCACAGGGTCAGAATACCAGCAGGGAGGTCCAGGGTACAGAAACGCAGATGCCAGACAGGAAGAAGGGCCTGGCTTCCCTTGGGGTCTGGTGTGAATGGCAACCCTTTTCCTTCTCTGGGTGGGATTTTTTTTTTACACTTTAATGCAAACTATCTATTTCAGAATGTGTGACTTTCCCAGAAGTTAACAGAATTTCAGGTCCATCATGTGTACTCACTTACTGAACTCCACGTAGCGGTCCTCAAGGCTTGAGTATGAAAAAAGTTCTGATTCTTGAATTCAAGTGGCTTGCACACCATTTTAGAAGACAAAAACCTGTTGTATTATATCCTCTGAAGATTTTATTTTCACTACCTCAGTTTCTCCTTCCTTGAGGTAATTCTGTACTGAATAACAGTTCTATCTTGCACTGTTCCCACTCTCCTGTCACATATTTGTTTACCTGTCTATGTCTCTCTGAAGGCTAGAGTGATAATGTGTTCAGATTTATATTCTCAGTGTCTTGCAGAGGTCTTGGCATGGGGTTAGCGGCACTCTCTGCTCCATTTAATGACAGAGAGCAGTAAAAGCTTTCTGAAACTCTTTACTCCTTGGAGCCAGTGTCACTCCTGCTTTCCTCTCTGGCCTTACTTTACTTTTTTCTTTGTTTCCTTGGTCATTCCTACCCTATAAGACTCTTAGATACTGGACCTATAGAGATTTATCTTTGATTCTCCATTCTACTTACTTTGAATAATTCCCCTAAATGATCTAATCTGTTTTCATTGGTCTAACTGTAGAGACTGTTGATTCTCAAAGCTACTACCATCTGTCCTGACTTCCTTCCCAAGCTTTAGGCTTGTGAGCGCTTTGCTGGGTTTATCCACCTAGCGTTCCAAAGAAATTTCAATTTAACACATTCAAAACTTGGTGGATATTATCTTTTCGTCAACTGTAGTTAACTTCTTTAGTATTAAATCTCAACTGATAGCCCTATCAGCTTCCTAGCCATTCAATCCAGAAACATGTGGGTCACCATTAATTCTTCCTTCTCCCTTTTCCTGAATACTGTATTGGATTTTCTGCCAAATTCTGCTGCTTTTAACTTCTAAATTTTGTTTTGTTTTGGTTTTGTTTTTTGGTCAAGGCTATCCTCCCTTCTCTGTTTGTATCATTACTGTCCTAGTAAATGTCCTCCTCATCTTTCAATAGTCTCTTACCATCTCCCTGACTCCGGTCTTGCCTGTCTTAAATTTAACCTTCTCACTGCAGCCAGGATGAGTTATCTAAAAAGTAAGTCCAACTCTGATGCATTCCTCCCCACTCTAGAAACTGATAGTCTGTGGAATAAAGCCCAGCGCTCTTCACGTGGCACGACTTGGCCCCATTCTACTTCTCCAGCCTCACTTGTTATGACTTGTTCTAGTTACTATTGCTGTGTAACAAGGTACCCTATAGTTTAACAGCTTAAAATAGCCCTCTTATTATGCTTACAGATTCTGTGGGTCAGGAATTCACATAGGACCCAACAGGGGTTGCTTTTCTCTGATCCACATTCTGGGGATTCAGTTGGGAAGACTCACTGGCTAAGCTGACGAGAAGGCTGGTGGCTAGAAACTTCTAAAGACTCATCTCATATCTGTTAGAGTGACTCAAATCAGAGTGCCTACATGTGGTTTGATTGGTTTATGGCATGGAGGCCTCGTGGAGTTAGGTTTCTTAGAGTATGGTTCAGGGCTCTGAGTATGAATGGCCCATTGAACAAGGTGGAAGCTGCATGGCCTTTTATGACGCAGCTTTGTGCATCACACAGAATCACTTTAGCAGTTCTCTCTTTGTGAAAGCAATCGCAAGGTCTGGTATACTAAAGAATATATCTGGTCTTTGTCCCTGGTTCCTGGCACAGAGTTTCAAGAATCCTTTGAATTTTCTGAGGGATTAGAGTGTCTTTTGTTATTCATAATGACCCCTCTTCAACCATATCTGAATTTATGCAGTGAGGTAACTCATAGTGGGGCCTCTAGATAGCTTTAGCATGGGGGCTGATTGACAGCAAAACCAACCATGTGATGAGAGGGTTGGAAATTTCGGTCCCATCCCCTGACCTCTCTAGTCCCTCTTAGAGGGTAGGGGGACTAGAGAGCTTCTTGGTTGGTGAGCATATTGATGTACTGGGAGGGTGACATACTCTGATTTCATGGGACCAGAAGCTCCAGTGCTTGGGACCTTTGCCCCATGTACCTGTTCAACTGGCTGTTCATTTATATCCTTTATAATAAAATGGTAATTTAAATATAGCACTTCCTTGAGTTTTGTGAGTTGTTCTAGCAAATTATTGAAACTGTAAGGGATCAGGGGAACCCCTGAATTTGTAGCCAAGCCTATTGGTCTTAAGTATAGTAGTCTCTGGCACCTGTAGCTGGGGCCCAAAGTAGGGGCCGTCTCATAGCACTGAGCCTTTTAGCCTGTGGGGTCTGTGCTATATCTGGGTAGTTAGTATCAGAATTTATTTGAATTGTAGGACACCTCGTTGGTTTTAGAAAATTGATGTTGGAAAGTGCAACCCCATCCAGATTCACAGTAGGGGACATAGACTCCCACCTTTTTGATAAGACGAATATGAATACTCCTCATATGTTTTTCCAGCTTTATTGACAAATTATATTACAATTTATAAAGTATACAATGTGATAATTTGATATACGTATATATTGTAAAAGAATTCCTACCGTCACATTAATTAACACATCTATCACCTCACATATTTATTCACTTTTTATTTTCTTTTGGTGAGAACACTTAAGTTCTGCTCTCTTAGCAAATTTCAGTTATACAATACTGTATTATCAACTCTAATCACAATGTTATACATTAGGTTCTCAGATCTTACTCATTTTATAACTGAAAGTTTGTACTCTTTTACCACCTCTCCCTCTTTCTCCTATTCCCCATCTCCTGGCAACCACCATTCTACTCTGTTTCTATGAGTTCAACTTTTTTTTTTCCAGGTTCTACACATAAGTGATACCACACACTGTTCATTTTTCTGTTGTGGGTTATTTCACTTAGCATAATGACCTTCAGGTTCATAAAAATGGTAGGATTCCCTTCTTTTTCAAGGCTGAAGAGTATTCCTCTGTGTGTGTGTGTGTGCGTGTGTGTGTGTGTGTATGTTTATCAATCATATTTTCTGTATCCAATGATCTGCTGACAAACTTATGTTGTTTCCATACCTTGGCTATTGTGAGTAATGCTGCAATGAACATTGGAGTACAGCTCTCTCTTCAAGATAGTAACTTTGTTTCCTTTGGATATATATCTGGGAGTGGGATTGCTGGATCATGTGGTAGTTTTATTTTTAATTTGAGGAACCTCTATACTGTTTTCCATAGTGGCTGTACCAGTTTACATTTCCATCAACAGTGTACAAGCGTTCCCTTTTCTCTACATTCTCACCATGATTTCTCTCTTGTGTTTTTGATGATAGCCATCCTAACAGTTACGAGGTGATACCATTTGTGGCTTTGATTTGCATTTCCCTGATATTAGTGATGTTGAGCGCTTTTTTTGTAGCTGTTGGTCGTTTTCATGTCTTCCTTGGAAAAATGTCTATTCAGGTCCTTTGCCCATTTCTAAATTAGGTTTTTCGTTTTTTCTTGCTATTGAGTTGTATGGGTTCCAGGTATATTTTGGATATTAACTGCTTATCAGATATGTGGTTTGCAATTTTTTATCCCACTTCATAGGTTGCTTTTTCATTTTGTTGATAATTTCCTTTGCTGTGTAGAAGCTTTTTAGTTTGTTGTAGTCTCACTTGTTTATTTTTGCTTTTGTTGCCTTTTCTTTTAATGTCAAATCAAAATCATTGCTAAGACCAGTGAGCTTACCCATATGTTTTCTTCTAGTAGTTTTATGGTTTCATGTCTTATGTTCAAGTCTAATTCATTTTGAGTTGATTTCTGTATATGGTGTAAGATAGTAGTCCAGTTTCATTCTTTTGTATGTGGCTATCTAATTTTCTCAACACTGTTTATTGTAGAGACTATCCTTTCCCCATTGTATATTCTTGGCTCCTTTGTTGTAGATTAACTGACCATATGTGCATGGTTTATTTCTGGGCTCTTTATTCTGTTCTATTGATCTATGTGTCTGTTTTTATGCCAATACCATACTGTTTTGATTACTGTTGCTCTGTAATATAGTTTGAAATCACAACGCATGATAACCCCAGCTTTATTCTTCTTTCTCAAGGTTGCTTTGGCTATTTGGAGTCTTTTGTGGTTCCATACAAATTTTAGGAATGTTAGCTCTATTTCTCTGAAAAATGCCATTAAGAATTTGTTAGGGATTTCATTGCATCTGTAGATTGCTTTGGGTAGTATGGACATTTTAACAATATTAATTCTTCCAGTCCATGAGCATGGGATATCTTTCTACTTATTTGTGTCTTCTTCAGTTTCTTTCATCAGTGTCTTATAGTTTCCAGTGTACAGATCTTTTACCTCCTTGGTTAAATTTATTCCTAGGTCCTTTATTTATTTGATTGTAAATGTCATTTATTTCTGTAGAATATCTTTTCTATCCTTATTTACCTGGTTAATGGAGGATAAGGACCATGTCATTCCTCTTTATACTCCCAATAAAATTTAATAAAAGGCAAAAGTCAGTCGTAATTTAGTTTTTTTGTAGTTGGATATTTAGGACTTGGTGATTCAGATGCTGCAAATATCTCTAAGACATGTTAGCTGAGAGATCATAACTATATGGTATGCAAGTAACTACTGTCCCCTTCTCTGTCTGTGTAGATATTGTTAACCAATCAGAACACTCTACCCACTTAGGTCCTAACTTGACCTCAGAATATTTTCCAACACAAATTTCCAAAAGATTTTCCCAACTTCTTTCCTCTTTTTAATCAGAAAATAATTTAAATTTTCTTAATGATTTGACTTCTATATCAATTGATGTGCTGCTCTTAAATGTGGTATTGGAGGAAATAGAATTGGTAGGCAAAACAAAGAAGGAAACCACAATTGATTGGATATTTATTACATGCTACACCATTTACCTGCATCATCTTAAATTCTATCAACGGGTTTTTAACGTAAGTTTTGTCCCCATTATACAAATGAGACGACTGGAATTCAGAGGGTTAGAATCATTTGCCCAAAGTCACACAGCTGGCAAATATGATACAGGATTTAAACATGAGCAATTCTGTTTCAAGAGTTCCTCCCTTTGTCTTCCTTTGGAACACCACCCTACTCAATCACTGTGCCTCTGAATAAAACAACTATCTCCCCTGCTTCTCACATGACTGCTGGGCACTGGTGCCTTCCTCAGGGTGCTTTAGTGACAGTGAGGTTATTAAGAAGCATGTGGTTCCTTTTCTACCCATCTAACTTCCTCCTCTGACTTAGTCCAAGTAAGGATTAATTTTCTAATTTTCACAGAGGCAGAAGTAGAAGTAAGTGGAGGTAAGCTTTAATGCCATCTCCTATCCTTTTCCTCTTCAGATCTCAATAAGTTAAGAGATGTAGGAATTCTATGGTTACTTTCTCATCCCTTCAGGTAATGGCTAGCAAGGAACTGTCCTATCAGTAGCAGCATGGACCAAGTCCAGGCTCTGGTGCTTTAGGATTCTCCAAAGAGAGAGAAGGTCATTGGGCTTTTGCTTCATGACGTTCCCTGGATGTTATCCTGACTCTTGTTGGAAGGGCCAGGAAGCAATGACTAGGCTTCCTTACTATATTAAATGTAATTAGAGATTCAGGAGCTGCACCACTCAGGCACAAATCCTTTAAAAAATATGTATTTAAATAAATACATGTTTATATATTTTATATTGGCTAAGCTAACCCTCCCACTTCAAAAACAGTATTGTCACCTCAGCTCGCATTGCTCTATTATGATCAGTGGCACTGAGCAGCTTTATATTCAAGGCTCACGAGTTTCAGTTACTTCAGGAGACAATCTGGTAACTGAAGATAGAAAGTCTCACTTCAGAGTGGCATTCACTAAGAATTTCATTCCATGGGGGATAGTCCAGAGGAATCTTACCAATATACTTTCCTTCTCCAAAATATGGGGTGCACATATAGTCAGTGTGTGTGCTTGTGTGTCTGTGTGTGTTTAGTGACTAAATATTAAAAAGTTCAGGCATTGTACATTTAGACACTCTCTGCTGTGATCATAGAGCATCTTATACAAATATCTGTCAGAGCACTTAACTGACTGAATTGTTACTCCCTATGTATCTACTCATTTTCTAGATCTTAAGCTTTTAGAGCATTTTCGAAGTAGTAGTATTAGTATTAGTAATAACAAGAACAACAACTTATTGAGAATGGATCATGTGCCAGATACTACCCCATCTATACCTATTCACATATTTTGTCCTTACAACTGACCCTTTGATGTAGGTACTATGAGATCCCAGCCACTGAGGAAATTATGAGGATAGTGGTAATTCTAATGGACAGAAACTGGGATTGGCATAGAGGAGTACGCCTGTGGGAGATTGATTACCCTCCAGTTAAAAACACTCAGACCTAATTAGCTGTATATATAAGCCAAGGACTCAGGTGGCCAAGTCTAGAGCCGAGGTGTAAATAAAGAAGTAGCGTGTATATCTGAAAGAGTATGATCATTCGGGTCAGGCAAATCTGGTTTTAAGTTTTCTTTTGAAGGCTAGGAATAAAACCAATGTGTAAAAGAAGCAAATATTAGAAGCAACTTGTAGAATTGTTGCAAGAATTAGGATGCCTGCCGTTTCTAGTTGATGCCAATTATTAGCGGAATAAGAATTTTTTAAAGTTATTTCTAGGAATGAAGGTATAAGGGAACATGGGGCCAAGGACTCAGTTGTGTTATGGGGCTCTCCATGCGTGGAATAGTGGGAAGAAGAAGAGATGCCAATGGGGACAAAAGAGTAAAGAGGCAGAAAGAAAAGCAGAACAGGAATTTGTTCTGGGAATCTAATTCTTTGGTCAGGATTATCAAGGTTGAGGAATATGCAAACCAAGGTCATTGTGAAGAATGAAGTCACCTCTGAGAGGGAGGACCATTCTGATATAATTGGGACCACAAATACAAACTCAGAAATATTATTCTGATTTTCCCACAGACCCAATAAAATAAAGACCAGGATTCGTAGGAACCAGGGCTCAGCAAAGTTAACTGAAATATGAAGTTATATAGGGAGAAAATGGCAAAGACAGAGCTTGGGCCTATGTTTGGATTCACGTCCATAAGAATGGGGACTTACAAAGCAGAAACCCACTAGTGAGAGATGTGAAAATGATGATTTTTTTCCCTTTTCTTTAGAAGTCATGCCCAGTCATTGAAGTCAGCAGCTATTATGGAACTAACATTTTGGTAAACCCCTAGTTAGATTCTTCTGCATCTTTAAAAAGCCATAGATTAAACCAGGAAGAGATACTATAGATCAGTAAATTTACACGTTTTATTTTTCCTGGGTCCTGCTCAGCTGCAGTGTTCAGTGAATGCAAGTGCAGTAAATACTTGGTCACAGATCCCATTTACATAACTATAGCCTGACAATGCAGGGAGTAAGAAAGTATCATTTTCTGTACCCTTTAGAATTACATGGAAATGAACAAGCTTTTTCTTTCTTTTCTTTATAAATTTGTTTATTTATTTATTTATTTATTTTTGGCTACATTGGGTCTTCATTGCTGTGCGTGGACTCTCTCTAGTTGCATTGAGCTGGGGCTTCTCTTGTTGCGGAGCACGGGTTGAAGCACGTGGGTTTCGGTAATTGTAGCACGTGGGCTCAGTAGTTGTGGCTTGTGGGTTGTAGAGCACAGGCTCAGTAGTTGTGGCACACAGGCTTAGTTGCTCCACGGCATGTGGGATCTTCCCAGATGAGGGCTTGAACCCGTGTCCCCTGCATTGGCAGGCGGACTCCAAACAACTGCGCCACGAGGGAAGTCCCAACAAGCTTTTCTTTTTTCCTCAACAGTGGTTATGTAAAACAAATATTTGTGATAATTTTTAAAAGCTTGTTTCAGTGCAAAAATAAAGCAGTTTATAAGACAAAGGAGACAAATAGCTAAATTAAGACAGTTGAATGATTACAATGTACACACACATAAGATCAAAAAGTGTGGTTAAATTGCACACTGAAATCACTAAAAGAGGAGAATTTTATTGCCAAATAATTAAATCTCTTTTTAAGTGTACTTTTTTTTCCTATACAAGCAAATTTAAAATCTTAGTGAATCTTTTCTTTTTTCCCTTGGAAAATGTATTTGCCAGATTAAGTCTTTATCCTCAGCATGCAGAGTTTTCATAATTGTTTTGCTATTTTTGTTTATAAAAATGTCCAATAGAGGCCATGATGCCTGATTTTGCAGATCTATCATTTATATGCTGTGGGCAGGCAGGTAAAAGAGTGAAGTCATGAACTTCTGTCGCTCACTGAATAATAGTCATAGTTAACATTTACTGAGCATGTACTAAGTGTCAGGGACTCTGTGAATGCTTTAAGTGGATTGTCTACTTCAATTAACTTAATGAATTAAATATGAGAGAACTGAAATGTAGAGAGATTAATCTAATTTCCCAGAATCAAATAATAAGGAAGTGGGAGGCTGAGATTCAAAGCAGCTATAGAGTCTGTACTCCTAATCAAGGGGTTACATTCTTCATTTTCTTATCAAATTGAAGACAAATTGTCAGTCCAGGCCTTCACACCCACTGGTTGCTAGACTAATGTAAACTTAACATTGAAAAAAAATCTGGTAGCTCTTAAATTTACATCTATGACATTTCTCCCTGATATATTTGGTTTTTCTAACAGTGGAAGATATTAATGAGCTTATATTGTCAGTAACTGACAGCTTTGTAACAAGATTTTTATTAGTATTAACCATCATGGCAACAACAACATTAAAGAACAAGATAGTAACACCTAATATGTGCTGAGCATTTACATATGCCAAGAGTGATATTTAAAGAACATACGTGGTTTCTGCTTTTTCTTTGGGCATTTGCTACTCCAACCAGTCCATATTTAAAATGCCGGGAGGAGCTTCAAGTGGCGGAAGAGTAAGACGCGGAGATCACCTTCCTCCCCACATATGACATCAGAAATACATCTACATGTGGAACAACTCCTACAGAACACCTACTGAACGCTGGCAGAAGACCTCAGACCTCCCAGAAGGCAAGAAACTTGCCATGTACCTGGGTAGGGCAAAAGAAAAAAGAAAAAACAGTCAGAAGAATAGGGACGGGACCTGCACCAGTGGGAGGGAGCCATGAAGGAGGAAAGGTTTCCACACACTAGGAAGCCACTTCGCAGGCGGAGACTGTGGGTGGCGGAGGGGGAAAACTTTGGAGCCACGGAGGAGGGCGCAGCAACAGGGGTGCGGAGGGCAAAGGGGAGAGATTTCCGCACAGAGGATCGGTGCCGACAAGCACTCACCAGCCCGAGAGGCTTGTCGGCTCAGCCCTGGGGTGGGCGGTGGGGGGGGGGGGGGGTTGGAGCTGAGGCTCGGGCTTCTGTCAGATCCCAGGGAGAGGACTGGGGTTGGCTGTGTGAACACAGCCTGAAGGGGGCTAGTGCACCACAGCTAGCTGGGAGGGAGTCCGGCAAGAGACTTTTTCTTGCCTCTTTGATTCCTGGTGCGTGAGGAGAGGGGATTAACAGCGCCACTTAAAGGAGCTCCAGAGATTGGTGTGAGCCGCAGCTATCAGTGCAGACCCCAGAGACAGGCATGGGACACTAAGGCTGCTAGTGCAGCCACCAAGAAGCCTGTGTGCAAGCACAGGTCACCATCCATACCTCCCCTCCCGGGAGCCTGTGCAGCCCGCCACTGCCAGGGTCCTGTGATCCAGGGACAACTTCCCCATGAGAACGCATGGCACGCCTAAGGCTGGTACAACGTCATGCTGGCCTCTGCCAATGCAGGCTCGCCCCGCATCCATACCCCTCCCTCCCCCCAGCCTGAGTGAGGCAGAGCCCCCGAATCAGCTGCACCTTTAACCCCGTCCTGTCTGAGCGGGGGAACAGACGCGCCCCAGCGACCTACACGCAGAGGCGGGTCCAAATCCAAAGCTGAACACCAGGAGCTGTGCGAACAAAGAAGAGAAAGGGAAATCTCACCCAGCAGCCTCAGAAGCAGTGGATTAAAGCTCCACAATCAACTTGATGTACCCTGCATCTGTGGAAAACATGAATAGACAACGAATCATGCCAAATTGAGGAGGTGGACTTTGGGAGCAAAGATATATATATATTTTTTTCCTTTTTTCTCTTTTTGTGACCATGTATGTGGATGCTTCTGTGTGTAATTTTGTCTGTATAGCTTTGCTTTTACCATTTGTCCTAGGGTTCTGTCTGTCCTTTTTTTTTTTAATTACTTAAAAATTTTTTTTTCTTAATATTTTTTATTTTAATAACTTTTAATTTATTTTACTTCATTTTTATTTTATTTTATCTTCTTTCTTTCCTTCTTTCTTTTTCTTCTTCCTTTTATTCTGAGCCGTGTGGATGAAAGGCTCTTGGTACTCCAGCCAGGCATCAGGGCTGTGCTTCTGAGGTGGGAGAGCCAAGTTCAGGACACTGGTCCACAAGAGACCTCCCAGCTCCACATAATATCAAACGGCGAAAATCCCCCAGACATCTCCATCTCAACACCAAGACCCAGCTTCACTCAACGACCAGCAAGCTACAGTGCTGGACACCCTATGCCAAACAACTAGAAACAGGAAAATAACCCCATCCATTAGCAGAGAGGTTGCCTAAAATCATAATAAGTCCACAGACACCCCAAAACACACCACCAGACTTGGACCTGCCCACCAGAAAGACAAGATAGAACCTCATCCACCAGAACACAGGCACTAGTCCCCTCCACCAGGAAGCCTACACAACCCACTGAACCAACCTTAGCCACTGGGGACAGACAGCAAAAACAAAGGGAACTACGAACCTGCAGCCTGCAAAAAGGAAACAACAAATACAGTAATTAAGCAAAATGAGAAGACAGAAAAAAACACAGCAGATGAAGGAGGAAGGCAAAAACCTACCAGACCTAAAAAATGAAGAGGAAATAGACAGTCTACCTGAAAAAGAATTCAGAATAATGATAGTAAAGATGATCCAAAATCTTGGAAATAGAATAGAGAAAATACAGGAAACGTTTAACAAGGACCTAGAGGAACTAAAGAGCAAACAAACAGTGATGAACAACACAATAAATGAAATTAAAAATTCTCTAGAAGGGATCAATAGCAGAATAACTAAGGCAGAAGAACGGATAAGTGACCTGGAAGATAAAATAGTGGAAATAACTATTGCAGAGCAGAATAAAGAAAAAAGAATGAAAAGAATTGAGGACAGTCTCAGAGACCTCTGGGACAACATTAAATGCACCAACGTTTGAATTATACAGGTCCCAGAAGAAGAAGAGAAAAAGAAAGGGACCAAGAAAATATTTGAAGACATTGTAGTTGAAAACTTCCCTAATATGGGAAAAGAAATAGTCAAGCCCAGGAAGCACAGAGAGTTCCATACAGGATAAATCCAAGGACAAACACACCAAGTCACATATTAATCAAACTATCAAAAATTAAATACAAAGAAAACATATTAAAAGCAGCAAGGGAAAAACAACAAATAACACACAAGGGAAACCCTATAAGGTTAACAGCTGATCTTTCAGGAGAAACGCTGCAAGCCAGAAGGGACTGGCAGTGCATATATAAAGTGATGAAGGGGAAAAACCTACAACCAAGAGTACTCTGCCCAGCAAGGATCTCATTCAGATTTGATGGAGAAATTAAAACCATTACAGACAAGCAAAAGCTGAGAGAATTCAACACCACCAAACCAGCTTTACAACAAATGCTAAAGTAATGCCTAGAGAAGTCTCTAGGCAGGACACAAGAGAAGGAAAAAACCTACAATAAGAAACCCAAAACAATTAAGAAAATGGTAATAGGAACATACATATCGATAACTACCTTAAATGTAAATGGATTAAATGCTCCAACCAAAAGACATAGACTGGCTGAATGGATACAAAAACAAGACCCATATATATGCTGTCTACAAGAGACCCACTTCAGACCTAGGGACACATACAGACTGAAAGTGAGGGGATGGAAAAAGATATCCATGCAAGTGTAAATCAAAAGAAAGCTGGAGTAGCAATTCTCATATCAGACAAAATAGACTTTAAAATAAAGACTACTACAAGAGACAAAGAAGGACACTATATAATGATCAGCGGATTGGTCCAAGAAGAAGATATAACAATTGTAAATATTTATGCACCCAGCATAGGAGCACCTCAATACGTAAGGCAAATACTAACAGCCATAAGAGGGGAATATGACAGTAACACAATCATAGTAGGGGACTTTAACACCCCACTTTCACCAATGGACAGATCATCCAAAATGAAAATAAAAAAGGAAACACAAGCTTTAAATGATACATTAAACAAGATGGACTTGATATGTATAGCACATTCCATCCAAAAACAACAGAATACACATTTTTCTCAAGTGCTTATGGAACATTCTCCAGGATAGATCATATCTTGGGTCACAAATCAGGCCTTGGTAAATTTAAGAAAATTGAAACTGTATCAAGTATCTTTTGTGACCACAAAGCTAGGAAACTAGATGTCAATTACAGGAAAAAATCTGTAAGAAATACACATGGAGGCTAAACAATACACTAATAACCAAGAGATCACTGAAGAAATCAAAGAGGAAATCAAAAAATACCTGGAAACAAATGACAATGAAAACACGATGACCTAAAACATATGGGATGCAGCAAAAGCAGTTCTAAGAGGGAAGTTTATAGCAATACAATCCTACCTTAAGAAACAAGAAACTACTCCGATAAATAACCTAACCTTGCACCTAAAGCAATTAGAGAAAGAAGAACCAAAAAAACCCAAAGTTAGCAGAAGGAAAGAAATCATAAAGATAAGATCAGAAATTAATGAAAAAGAAATGAAGGAAACGATAGCAAAGATCAATAAAACTAAAAGCTGGTTCTTTGAGAAAATAAACAAAATTGATAAGCCATTAGCCAGACTCATCAAGAAAAAAGGGAGAGGCCTCAGACCAATAGAATTAGAAATGAAAAAGGAGAAGTAACAACTGACACTGCAGAAATACAAAGGATCATGAGAGATTACTACAATCAACTCTATGCCAATAAAATGGACAACCTGGAAGAAATGGACAAATTCTTAGAAAGGCACAACCTTCCGAGACTGAATCAGGAAGAAACAGAAAATATGAACAGACGAATCACAAACACTGAAATTGAAACTGTGATTAAAAAATCTTCCAACAAACAAAAGCCCAGGATCAGATGGCTTCACAGGCAAATTCTATCAAACATTTAGAGAAGAGCTAACACCTATTCTTCTCAAACTCTTTTCCAAAATATAGCAGAGGGAGGAACACTCCCAAACTCATTCTGCGAGGCCACCATCACCCTGATACCAAAACCAGACAAAGATGTCACAAAGAAAGAAAATATAGGTCAATAACAGTGATGAACATAGATGCAAAAATCCTCAACAAAATACTAGCAAACAGAATCCAGCAGCATATTAAAAGGATCATTCACCATGATCAAGTGGGGTTTATCACAGGAATGCAAGGATTCTTCAATATACGCAAATCAGCGTGATACACCATATTAACAAATTGAAGGAGAAAAACCATATGATTGTCTCAATAGATGCAGAGAAAACTTTTGACAAAATACAACACCCATTTATGATTAAAACCCTTGAGAAAGTAGGCATAGAGGGAACTTTCCTCAACATAATAAAGGCCATATATGAGAAACCCCCAGCCAACGTCATCCTCAATGGTGAAAAACTGAAACCATTTCCACTAAGATCAGGAAAAAGACAAGGTTGCCCACTCTCAACACTATTATTCAACATAGTTTTGGAAGTCCTAGCCACAGCAATCAGAGAAAAAAAAAAAAGGAATCCAAATCAGAAAAGAAGTAGTAAAACTGTCACTGTTTGCAAATGACACGATACTATACATAGAGAATCGTAAAGATGCTACCAGAAAACTACTAGAGCTAATCAATGAATTTGGTAAAGTAGCAGGATACAAAATTAGTGCACAGAAATCTCTAGCATTACTATACACTAATGATGAAAAATCTGAAAGTGAAATTAAGAAAACACTCCCATTTACCATTGCAAGAAATAGAATAAAATATCTAGGAATAAACCTACTTAAGGAGACAGAAGACCTGTATGCAGAAAATTATAAGACACTGAGGAAAGTAATTAAAGATGATACAAATAGATGGAGAAATATACCATGTTCTTGGATTGGAAGAATCAACATTGTGAAAATGACTATACTCCCCAAAGCAATCTACAGATTCAGTGCAATCCCTATCAAACTACCACTGGCATTTTTCAAAGAACTAGAACAAAAAGTTTCACAATTTGTTTGGAAACACAGAAGACCCCGAATAGCCAAAGCAATCTTGAGAAAGAAAAACGGAGCTCGAGGAATCAGGCTCCCTGACTCCAGACTATACTACAAAGCTACAGTAATCAAGAGAGTATGGTACTGTCACAAAAACAGAAGTGAAGATCAATGGAACAGGATAGAAAGCCCAGTGATAAACCCACACACATATGGTTACCTTATCTTTGATAAAGGAGGCAAGAATATTCAGTGGAGAAAAGACAGCCTCTTCAGTAAGTGGTGCTGGGAAAACTGGACAGGTACATGTAAAAGAATGAAATTAGAACACTGCCTAACACCATACACAAAAATAAACTCAAGATGGATTAAAGACCTAAATGTAAGGCCAGACACTATCAAACTCTTAGAGGAAAACATAGGCAGAACACTCTATGACATAAATCACAGCAAGATCCTTTTTCACCCACCTCCTAGAAAAATGGAAATAAAAACAAAAATAAACAAATGGGACCTAATGAAACTTAGAAGCTTTTCCACAGCAAAGAAACCATAAACCAGACGAAAAGACAGCCCTCAGAATGGGAGAAAATATTTGCAAATGAAGCAACTGACAGAGGATTAATCTTCAAAATTTACAAGCAGCTCATGTAGCTCAGTATGAAAAAACAAACAACCCAGTCCAAAAATGGGCAGAAGACATAAATAGACTTTTCTCTAAAGATATACATGTTGCCAACAAACACATGAAAGAATGCTCAACATTGTTAATCATTAGAGAAATGCAAATCTAAACTACCATGAGATATCATCTCACACCAGTCAGAATGGCCATCATCAAAAAATCTAGAAACAATAAATGCTGGAGAGGGTGTGGAGAAAAGGGAACACTCTTGCACTGCTGGTGGGAATGTGAATTGGTATAGCCACTGTGGAGAACAGTATGGAGGTTCCTTAAAAAACTACAAATAGAACTACCATATGACCCAGCAATCCCACTACTGGGCATATACCCTGAGAAAACCAGAATTCAAAAAGAGTCATGTACCAAAATGTTCGTTGCAGCTCTATTTACAATAGCCAGGACATGAAAGTGACAGAAGTGTCCATCAACAGATGAATGGATAACAAGATGTGGCACAGATATACAATGGAATATTACTCAGCCATAAAAAGAAACGAAATTGAGTTATTTGTAGTGAGGTGGATGGACCTAGTCTGTCATACAGAGTGAAGTAAGTCATAGAGACTAAAACAAATACCGTATGCTAACACATATATATGGAATCTAAAAAAAAAAAAAAAAAAAAAAAATCATCCTGAAGAACCTAGGGGCAAGATGGGAACAAAGACACAGACCTACTAGAGAATGGACTTGAGGATATGGGAAACGGGAAGGGTAAGCTGTGACAAAGTGAAATTGTGGCATGGACATATATACACTACCAAACGTAAAACAGATAGCTAGTGGGAAGCAGCCACATAGCACAGGGAGATCAGCTCGGTGCTTTGTGACCACCTAGAGGGGTGGGATAGGGAGGGTGGGAGGGAGGGAGTTGCAAGAGGGAAGAGATATGGGAACATATGTATAACTGATTCACTTTGTTATAAAGCAGAAACTAACACACCATTGTAAAGCAATTATACTCCAATAAAGATGTTAAAAAAATAAAATTAGATAAAATGCCTGTCCCTCTCCTCTCCCTATCACATTACCTTGGTCAAAGGGAAAAGACATGACCGAAGCTGAACTAATCAATATTCCTTTCCTAGGAATTAGAATCTTTTTTTGTTTAATTGATTTAATTGATTTAGTTTTCACTGGGTTGGGTCTTTGTTGCTGCGTGCGGGCTTTCTCTAGTTGCAGCAAGCGGGGGCTACTCTTTGTTGCGCAGCATGGGCTCTAGGTGTGCGGGCTTTAGTAGTTGTGGTACACGGGCTCAGTAGTTATGGCTCGCGGGCTCTAGAGTGCACGCTCAGTAGTTGTGGTGCACGGGCTTAGTTGCTCCACAGCATGTGGGATCTTTCCGGACCAGGGCTCGAATATGTGTCCCCTGCATTGGCAGGTGGATTCTTAACGACTGCGCCACCAGGAAGCCCTAGGAATTAGAATCTTGAACTTAAAGACAGAAGGTAATTGGAGTTATATAATTCAAAATAACCCTAGAGATGATGGCCTGTGAATTCCCATGTCTGAGACAGCACCCAGAAGTACTCCATTTCTGACTTTCCTGTGAGCAGTAAGCTTGTGGTTGTTTCCTTTTGTATTGTTTTGTTGTTAGCACAATGCGGTATTTAGACTTTTTTGATTGCAAATGAAAAAATGTAATTCTGGCTCAGCACTTGTGGTTGTGGTTATGATCTTAGCTTTCAAAAGACAAAAACTGAAGCTCAAAAAAACTTAAATGGAAAAATAGACCTAGATTCTAATGCCAAAATTATTACCAAATGTCCAGAACCGTGAAAAGGTTGTGATTTTACTCTACTTACAGGCTAACAAGTTAGTCTGCTTCAGTATCACGGACTGTAGACATGAGACTACTGGTTCAGAGAAAAGAATGTTTTTCCTCACAGCAAAAGCAGAAACCAGAGCTTTATTATCATTTGTTTTGGTTCCCCCACCTTCTCCCTTCACCAGGTCTAAGGGAGTGCATTACAGGAGAGAAACTCTGGGTTATAGGATTCACCACTGTCATAGTAAGTGGAAGCAGTTTTTGCTAGGGGACTGGAGCGGGTAGAGACATTATCTCATTCCTCAAGGTTGCTTTCTGCTCATGGAGTCCTGAGAACTGGTCCAGGTAAAGAAAGCTCAAGATCTTGCATTCTTGGCATACCCGGCAAGTATGTGCTGGGATGCTCAAGGTCTATGGCAGATGGTGTCTCTCAACACTTCTGTGCTCTATTGCTTTTCAGACTTTGAGGTGGCCATATTAGTCTTCCAATAAATTATAAAATAAATTTCCCACTCCTTCTATTTGTGCCCCACTCCTGTTTTTTAGAAGCAAATTGAGTTAGAGAATAAAGGGAAAGGCTCAATTAGTAAAGGCACCAGCTCTGCTTAGAAATATTTCAGGACCTTTTCAGGCTGGTTAATAGGCATAGATTTGGTGAATAGTGCAGGGAGCACAAGAGGGAGACTATGTAATCATATTTGGTTTAATATGCTTGTGTCTTGATGCCTTAGACAGAAACAACACAGGAACCTAAATCAAAGAGATACATGTGCACACATAGCTGTATACACACTGGAAAATAAAAGCATAATCAGTATCAATGGTATTGCATTATCAGGTGTTTATTGAGTGAGTGCTTTAGTCCAGGTACCTCAATGGATGCTATGAATGTAGGGGTGAACTAAATAAATTTGGCTCCTGTGCTCAGGGAACTTGTCATCTTAGTGATATTTATGGAGGAAAACTCCTATTTATGAGAGACTTAACTAATGTTTGTGGAGCTCTTAAGACCTTTCCTGTCCACTTTTTCATGTAATCCTAAACATAATCTAGAGATGTCAGTATTACAAATAATAGTAGCCGACAAATAAGGAAACAAAGGCTTAGACAAGTAATTCATTTGCCAAAGAATGTACCTCTAGCAAGTAACTGAATCAACACTCACAGAATACTTCTTAGAAATCTCATTTATTCATTCGACAAATACTTATTGACCTCTATATGCTAGGCACTGTGCTATGTACTGAGTACACAAAGGACATGGTTTTTTGGGCCTCCTGTGTTCCATAATAACATAAGATACTTTTTTTTGTGTTGTTCAGTCCATATGGAACGCTTTTCTTTCCTTCACCTGGTAATTCTTCTGTCTTCCAGATTCAAGTTAATGATCCTCAGCACAGCCTTCCCAACCCTCAAATGGCCTCCAGAAACTTCTGCTTTGTTGTAAGTAGCACGATTAATCATATATTTATGTGTTTATTTCTTAAGTATGCAGATTTCTAAGTAGACTGGATGCTTCCCTGAGGGGAAGCACTGTATCTACTTTTGTTGACCATGTTTTATTCAACATGTAGCAGAGTTTCTGTCACAAATTATGCACTCAGTTAATTGTTTGAATGAGTAAATGGATGACTTAAGTACCCTAAATATCGTCTATAGTAGTTATCATTTAGTTTGCAGATTGTGATAGGTATTATAAAGTCCATTTTTCAGAAGGGAAAAACTGGATTCAGAGCACTTAATGGGATGCCCTGAGGTGGCACAGCTAATACAGACAGAGCTGGGACTGGACCCCAGGTCAACATGGTATCCAAGCCATTTCTCCTCACAGCCTCAACAGAGATTTTATTTGTGTTCTCAAGGAAGTAATTTTTCTCTGAGAGACTTTTATTCCCCTCATTTGTATCCTGCAAACAACTTTCATGGACCTGTAGATTGTCTTTCTCACAGATCCATAGCTCGATCCTCTGCTTTCTACTTCCTTTCCTCCTATTTCTAGCTAAATGTCCAAGCAGCACACAGCAGAAGGTGATCCGGAAGGAAAGGCTGGCAAGGGAAGAATCTGTAATTAAGCCAACGAGCAATAACATACAGTATCCTTGGGCAATACCACCTGGATTGACCTTCTAGCCAATGCAGATGTGACCTTCTAGAGGCCTGGGGGTGGGGGGTTAGAGGCTTTAGCTGCTGCAGCAGAAATCACTTGGGCAAGAGGTAGGAAGACTGGAGAGAGATGACTTTGTTACGTGGGCCATTGTTCCCTGGGCAGAGACTGCAGGCCTGGTCTTCAAAGACCTGCTGCTGTTTTGTGTGTTCAGAAGCAATTTGGAAAATGCCATCATGTCAACTTTATTTCCCTGCTCTCTAGGGGTACTCTGTGGTTGCCCATAAATAATCCTATCTGAGGCTGAAAATTACTGTGAAGTGTTCACTGCACTGGGCCTAACTTCAAACGTACAGGAGCCAGAATTTTTAATGAACTTTATAAAGCTTACTGATTTTTTCTAATAATAAAAGAAATGCACACTTGTAGAAAAACTTGAAATTATAAAGTATCAAGCAAATGAAAAGAACCCCTCTAATCCACGTTTTATTGTATATTCACTAAATGATTTACTCCAAATGTCTCAAAAAATATGCTTGTCTGTCTCTTATGTTTACTAAAACGTAGTGTTTTGTTTTTTTTTTTTGGAGAGTTGGCATTTGAAGCATAAGGTATCTTATGAGTTATTAGCACCCTAAAACTCAGTGTTGCATTATGTCTTCTTCTAACTACAATATGCAAAGTAAAATCTTGGTGACTGTAAGTGCTGTGACTACTTTTTCTGGAATTCATGAGTTCCAAGTCAGGAGTCAGATTTATTCAATTTTTCATTCTTTCCTAGACTTTCCTTTCTAGGACTTAGTGCATAATTATACCCTTTAAATAACTAGAACCAGGTCTACATGAGAATGTTATTTACTATAGGGCAAGATTTGCTGAACCTCCAAATGGTCAGGAAAAAGTGACTAAAGGAAAGAAAGAGTTGATGAATGAATGAACAGGTGTACGAATGGATGTATGAATTCTGTCGGGTCCTTAGTAGGTGTACCTTAACTTTAACTTTTTTCCCGTAGTTTACTAATCAGGTGTGGAATGTTTTCACAGTGGTTCTCAACCTGGGGGTGATTTTGCAAGATGGCATTTGGCGTTTCTTTTGTCACATCGGGGTGGGTGGGGTGTGCTACTGACATCTAGTGGGTAAAAAGCCAGGGATGCTGCTAAACTTCCTACACTGCACAGGCCATCCCCCCTCCCTGCTCCCCAACAAAGAATTATCAAATTATTCATCACTCAAATGTCAGTAGTGCTGGGAGGCTGAGAAACCTTGGTTTAACATAAAGGTGGGTGTGTTTCATTGGCTTCATAGGGGAGATACCTATAGGTCAAACATGGAGGATTCTTGTGTGCAGATAAGCAAGATTATAAAAGTGATAATAAAACATGCCATGTTTTCTATTAAGAAAAAAAATCATCTTCTTTTCTTGGTACAGATGGTCTTATGCCTGTAAATCTGCCATTCTTTCAGTAATCACATAAAGAAAACGGATGATTTAAAGCAGTTATAAGGTTTATCTTGCAGGAGGAAAGTGTGGGTGTCTAAAGAAGAGTAAACATAAATTCTGTTTTACATGTGAGAAGCGAAGTCATTTAGAGTGTAACACAGCTTCCATCTGAACTGTGGCTGAAAGAGAGGTGTAAGATATGGTCAGTGATTTACGAGTATTTTTGTAAGAGAAATACGTAGGCCTGGGTAGAGCCAGCCTTTTCTGATGTGCCGTAATAGAAATTTTACTGTTTTCCTCGCAGTCAAATAAAGTTCAGAAGTATAGATAGATTGTTACCTTGTATTAGTACTTTCTAGGCTGCCTGTCAGAGTGCTTTATTCAAAGAGACAGATTTATATTTCACAAGGTAATGATTTCTAAAGCTCTCCCATTAATAATTTTTCATTGAGAGAAAAACCAGATTCAGTCATTCCACCCATAGATTTGGGAGATTAGCCCGGATGAGCTCTTAACATGAAATACTTTTTTTGTTATTTAAATAGGGAATAGTATTTTAATGCTGTGAAAGAGAACATAGAAAAATGACTGGTCTCTTTACAGAAAATTCTACTTGTGATTTCCTTTGGTTTTCCATGGCCAAGAAATCAGCTGATGAAGAATATCCCTAACAATTATTGTTGCCCGAATACATAGTTGCTAATGCAATGAACTTAATCAGCATATATGGGCAGGGTGCCCCAAAAATGTATCTAAGGGGAAAGACTCATAAATAGGAAAAAATAACATACTGTTTGCTTGGAACAACCTTCTTCCTTCTTCTCCTTCTTCTCATTCTTTTACTTCTTCAATAAACCGTTATAGAGCACCTACCATATTCCTAGTACTGTTCTAGGATCAGGGAACACGACTGTGAAAGGCAAAGCAAATGAACAAAAATGGTTGTTTCCCACGTACCAAGCACTGTCCAGGGTCCTGAATGGGTGGAGTTGTCAAGTTCACGTGTAAAGAGAATTTGTATGTCGAGAATGGCATATTAGAAAAGGACAGGATCAAAAATTGGGACCCTGGCTCTTATCCAGTATTATGGCTCATCAGCTCTGTGACCTTGACTAAAACTCTTAACCTTTCCTACAAAATTATTTTCAGATGTAAAGTCAAAATCCTATGTAAGTGAGATTCCTTGTTTAATGAAAGAGTGGCCTTCAACAAACATTTAACTCAATTCAGTACAATCAACATTCATGGTAACTATACCTAACTAGTACGTATCAAATGGCAGTGAGGACTGAGATACAAAAAGGAATTCAGTCCTTGCCGTCAAGGTGTTAACAATAAGAAAAATAAACATATGAACTCATTATTTGACTGTTAAGCTAAAGGAAACCTGTTGTCACATTTGATGAAACAGAATAAAACTTTATGCCTAATTCACTAGTGAACATATGTGTATTTATATGTTTCCATACATATATACGGAGGCTAACCTACTTAAATATACCCTCAGTGGAACATTTTCTGCTTGCCTCTCCAGATCCACTTTCTACTTTTTTCCTTCTTGTCTTGTGCCATGAGAGGCTGACCTGTATAGACTATATACATGGAAAGAGGGAGGGTGGAGAGTGAGCTTGGGGGGTTTAATCCCCCAGATCCTCACTGTGGCTCGCTGTAGGCTTGTTCTCTCTTTTAATTGAAAGTTCTCAGCTGCGTAGAAAGGCTCTCAGCACACAACCTTGTCCATTTTGAGCAAAACCGCCCCTTTTTACCCACTCTGTTTTAACCCTAAGGTACTGTAATATCTTCCATGTGTTCTATATCATGTTTCTCACGTTTTAAAATAGTGTATTTATTAAACTCTCCTCAAGGTATCCTAGTTTCAAAGTGCCACATGTTTTCAGCTGGAACCCCACTTGAGAGACTCCATACCATCTTGTATTATTATGTTACCTTGAGGAACAGTTTAGTTCACATTTACTCTGTCAGCCAGTACAGGTATTTTGCAGATTTCCCCTTTTAATATTCTGTTAAGAAATAATAATTTCATCATTAGAATCTATCTAACTTTACTAAGGTCTGCAGAGTTTATGATATTTCCACCAGTTTTTGCTCATAGTTGAAATGTCACATTATAAGACTATGGAGAATTCTGGGGCAATGGAAAGTGAGATTTTGGAAGGTAGGCAGGGGCCTAATTATGATAAAGGTGATGATGATGATGATGATGACAGTACTGATGGTGGTGATGAGACAGAGGTTAAAAAACTTTAAAATTTATAGAGCATGTGTTGACGTAAGTGCTGTGTGGCTTATCTCATTTAATTTTCACAGTGAACCTATGATATAAGTAGTATTGATATTCCAATTTTTCATATGCAGTTCCACAGACTCCTTCCTATACTTTTGTTCTTGTTACCCTCTCCCACCGCTTTTCCCTATTCTACTTGACTCCTGCTCTTATCAATATCAGTTTAATTTCTGTCTGTCTCTCCTGGAAACTTTCCTTCAGTCCTTGGATATTGCCTTCCTCAGCCTTCAGTGGGAACACTAGGAAGATCTTCTCGATACGTAGATTGGCCAGGAAACAAATTGAAACACCTTGTGAGGGAGTGGGGGTGGTATTTAAATTAATTAAAAATTGAATAAGATTATATAAATACCATTGCACATATTTATACAGGTAGCTTTAAAAAATTGAGATATAATTGACATACAACATTGTATTAGTTTTAAGTGTACAACGTAATGATTTGGTATATAGTTAGCATTTGTTCAAAAGCTGTCACTGTAAAAAAGGTCCTTTTAATACTGCTAGATATGATTGGAAAGACCAAAAAAAAAAAAAAAAGTAAACCATTGTACTTTGCAGAATGCAGCTCCACACTTGATGTTTGAATAAAGCCATCCTTCCCACAAATATCCTTACATATTTAGACTACAGAGGACATGACTGAATACAAAAAGGAATTCAGTCCTTGCCGTCTTAAAGTGGATAAAGTTACATTCAGTAACTTTATCTCCTAAGTCCTACCTGCCAAGACTGCTGAGAAGGTGAAACAAGGTATTGTATTAAAACATTTAGCAAATAACAAGAGCTCAAAAATAGTGCTGATTTCTGTTTCCAGTATTAATTTATTGTATAATCATGCAGAGGTAATAATTAAATAGCTTTGGAAATGAACGCAGAAAACACCCTAGGTTTCCCTCAGTCTCTGAGTGAACTTCTCATGACTGGATTGCTTTGAATGGTATAGACACATGCATAACATGAGGCAGGGCAGGGCAGAGATTAAGTCACTACTTTAAAATGAGGCTTCTTGGGTAATCTTGGGCAGATCACTTAACTCCTCTGTGCCTCATTTTTCTAATATATAAAATAAATATTATAATGGAGCTATGACATAGAGTTGCAGTGAAAATTAAAATAAAAAATTACGTCAGTCAATGCATGTAAATAGCTTAGAACACTGTTTTATTAGCTAGATCTAATAAAAGCTCAATTAATTATTATTATTTGCCCCCTTTTTTCCCCCCAGCTAATAGAATGAGAAAAGCTGTGTTAAATAAAACAAGAATGCTTGCCTAAAGACTCTGAGGAAAAAAAAAAATAATACTACATATAAATATCAATAAGACTCTAGGTGGGAAACGTGGAGAATGTGTGTTTAAGATTTAAAAATATTTTTCATGAGTCAATGAGGAAACTGATCATTGACTTTCCCAACTTAATAATAAAATGATTACTTCATCACCTGTTGACCTTGTGGTCAAGAGAAAATCATTTAAACTTTCAAAATGTGAGTTAATTTCGTCAGTAAATTGAAATGATATATACCTGAGTGTTAAGTTCGGCAATGTATAAGTCCAAAATATTTTTCTGTATATCTCTATCCTAGTTAATTAATTCCTTTTATTATTTAGTTCTTAGCTATTATTTTCTCCCAGTGCCTTTCCATAGCAGAGGATACCTGTAGGAGACTGTGGGGCAGACGTGGAATTGTGGAAGAGTACTAAATGCCTATAGATGACCCAAAATAAGAGTGGAACAGGAGTCAATGGATAGCTTTTCCTTTCATTCCTCCAGGGAATAATTCTACACACTCTTGAAAGGGTCCAGTGGTATCATCAGAGCCAACTGGGTAATGCATTCTTTTTCTTGGTTTTCCTTTCTCCTTTATTTCATTCTTCCTAGTCCTGATGCCTGCTTCCCATGATCACTTCCAAAATAAGCCACTTGTACACAACAAGCTCCTTTCCCAGAGTCTACTGTTGAAGCTAAGAAAGAAGTCCTTAGATTCATTCAAAATACTAGATAGAGTGGACTTGCCCAGTAAATCTAGACCTTATATCATGGGCTTTTTTTGTTTGTTTTGCAAGATGTAACTCTGGCTATCTGAAGCCCAGAGGGAATTTATAGAAAAGAGGGTGCCACAGTGCTACAACTTTCATCTCAGGAAGGAGAGCAGCCTGAAGAATTCTTGGCACATCAGCAGAAATTTATGGCACATCACTTTAAAGTATCACAGTGAGATGCCTCAGAGGCAACTATTTGTGTCTCTGAGCCCTCAATAAAGAGTCATACTCCACAAGGGGAGACTGATCTACCTGCACATCTGTGTCTAGCAGTAGGGTGTCTCGTTTTAGCTCCCAAAGAATCCTAGAATTGGGGAAAGGCAGAACCCAAATGTCAGGATTATGGGCAGATGGGATGCCTAACTCAGTTGTAAATCCAGCATTTCTCTCTTATTGTTTCCTGACCTTCAGCAAGTCACTCTCCTGTTCCAGTGACCTCTGGAAGAGGGGTGAATGCAACCAGATTAACTTCACGTTATCTACAAGCTCTGACTGACTTTTAAAATGTGACCTGTAATTTTGCTCTTGCTGGATCACAGGTTATTCTAGTTCTAACATCTTCCTTTCTGCTTCAATAGTGATTTATGCTTGAAATCTTCTGATGTCATTTTATTTGACTACTGGAAACATAACAGAAATGGCTATAATCACTGTAGTTTAAAAATAAAAATTTAACACTGCCATATGCACAAGTGGTGAGGTGACAGCTAGATGACAGTCATGACTAAGCATGGATACAGAGTAGAGAAATACTTTCCATTAATTAATAAGTGAATGAGTGAGCCATGGTATATGGCAGTATTGTCTTAAGGAAAAAAATATTCTGTTGTTTATAAGGGAGTTGATATTTGAGAAAGTCAATATTGTTATTTCTTTATCAATTGCTCCCGCTTTTCCAAACTCGATCCTAAAAGTTGGACCATCAGAATACAAATTATAATGTTCCTTTCGTCTTCAGCATTTATTGAGTTAATGTGATAGTGAATTGAATAATGTGAAAATGCCTTCTGTAAAATGGCGGTTAAGTATATTATTACTTGGTTAGTTTAGTGTCTTCAAAAGGAAGTTCAAGTCAATCGTCGTGTTAAGTAAAGACGATAACATGTGAAAGTACTCACTTTCATTTGCTTTCAGCATTTGCTAAACAATTACTATTTGCCAAAACTTGTTCCATGAGAGCGACTTCAGCGTATTCATTATCGCCTTCCTTAAACCAACCACAGTGCAGGTCATACCCATGAAAGGCACATTCCTTTAGAGCCTTCCCTTGTGGTATCTTTCTCCTTTTCTTTGCCTCCCTTCTTCTTGGCTCCTATGACACCCCACATCTCCATCACATTCATTTCTTCTTTAGATGGATTATATTATCCTTCCTATTTAAAACCAGGGGGATGGGTGGAGATTTATTATGTGGATTCTATATGTATATATACATATATACATCTTTAAAAATTAGCAATTAGGAAATATGGAGGACTCGATTTTTTACCCAAAGCAGTACCTGCATTAATTCTGGTTCTGAATGTGCTCATTCCTTCTGCTCTTTTTGATTAAACTTATGATGGGTTTAGGTCTCACTTTACCTATGCATTCATCTGCAGACAGTCTCTTGCCCCTATGAAGCCAGATGGGGCATAAATCTTAAATAAATAAGTAAGTAAGTAAAAAGTATGATGAAATATCACTACCCTGGTTATACCATAAAAATGAATCCAGTAAGCAAATAAATATATGTGAATTCTGAAATAAAATACCATCTGCTTTTGTAGGAAAAAAACACGTTAATTTTATATTACATGTTGTCCTGTGGAAATTCAATTCAGTGATGTAAATAAGGTACTTAAAGTAAATACGTGGAATACTCAAATTATCTTCCTGTTCCTGCCAAATTAAAAAAAAAAAACTTCCTTTTTTTGGCAATAATGTGCAGTTAACTGAGTTAGATTTTAAAACGTCTGGAACTGGCAGATTTCCCCAGAGTTGCATCAGACACCAGAATCAAGGGTTATTAACATTACAAAGAGCACCACTGTCCTACAGTGTCCCCTTTATCATTTTGAGCAGCTGCCTCAAGGCAACGTATTTAACCTTGGGAAATGTGATAGAAATTCTGGGTAGTCAAAACCTGCCAGCAGATTTCCTCAACTGGGATCTACTGTAAAGCTTTATTTAGCTGTAACACAGGAGAAAGATGAAACTCTTATTATCATTTGATGTTTATCATTTCCATTCATCCCTTCTAAGTCCCCTGAATACTGTTACTTTTACTTATAAATAGCAATATTCCATTTGCTGGCAGGACACTGTTTTCCCCACTGAGAATGTCATTAAAAATAAAGGCCTCTGAGAAAGGAGTGCTAAATATTAAAAAAATAGATGCCCTGATTATTTCCTTTCAGGTGTTTTAGAGCAAGATGCTAACTTTGACTTTTTTCTTTTTGGTAGAACTTTATTTTCTATTTTGGCTGAAAAAGGCTGTTGTTTGTACAATTACTTGCTTAAAATTAGAAATCAGTTAGGAACAGTGCTGGTGACTGAATAGGGAATGGGCATGCTCAAAAATGACTGCTGGAATAACCATTGACATAAACCTTTAAAAAAGTGTACTTGGCAAGGTTTCATAATAGACTTAAAGCCTTTTATAGCTTTGATCCAGTAATTTCAGTTCTGGAAATCCATTATGGTAATACTATTATTTATCAAGAGAATGGGTTATTATTTTATGCCTGGCGCTGTCATCTCTTTTTAATTCTTAAAACAGGATGAATTCAGTCTTACAAATGAGGAAACTGAGGCGTGGAGTGTTTTAGCTGCTTTCTAAGATCTCACAGGTAGGAAACCGTAGAGTCAGGTCTTCAACCCAGGGGATCTAACATCAGTGCTTGAACACAAAATCACTAAAACCTCAACGCTCTGTGTAACGTCGGTCTCCTAAAATACTTGTTGCCTTTGTATTTATGATGATCCCAAAGTTAAAGACAATATAAGGAGAATGGCTAGGTAAATTATATTACATAAAATGCTATAAACACTTTATATTGACAGCTTTTAAAAATAATCCTAAATCTAAATGTATGATAAAAACACATTTGTTTCAGCTACAAATAGCAAAAAACAAACAAACAAAACCCCCCCAAAACCCCCAAACATCAAAATGTCACTAGGGATTGTATTTAAGTTGTACAAATATGTTTGAATGTTTAATCCTAATTCTCCTTTTTTTCTATATTTTCTCTTTCTCTGTAATGAGTGTATTATTGTAGAAATAATAATTGTATTTATTTTAAACACATTTAAAGATGTCTGTCAAGGACATTGGAAACATATTTTTATTTTTTTAAGTTAAAAATCCACTACTTTATAAGTCAGTCCATAGTCACAAAAAGAGTGAAATACTGACTTTCATCCTCATTTTTAGTTGGTATATCAAGAATCATAGGACTTTCTGATACGATGGTCAATGTACTAATCTATCTGAAAGGTTAGAGAAAAAATTTTGCTTCATATCACACAGGTTTAGATTTGCAAGAATTTCAGGTTATGTACACTTAGTGACATCTGGTGTCACATTTCATGCTAAATCTAGGGTATAAAAATATTTTATCATTTCTGCTTTAAGGTCATGGCTATTTGTATCTGTGAACTATCTGCCTACTGAAATTAAGACGGTTAAGAGAAAATGTATTATTCAGCAGTTAGTTCATAATAAAATTTGCAATCTCTAGTATTTGCCTTAAGAAATGAAGATAATAGAGCAACCTGATTGATTAGCCAATTTATAGCATATTTTATTTCAGTTCCATTTAAAAAAAAACTACATTTTTTAGGCAGATGAAAATCCCTCACCTTGAGTGGCATATCTCTGATCCCCAAGTTTGAGATTAAACTTTGACTCTATATGTCACCTGGGCCCCATATTACAGATCACATTTTCTCACTTTCCAGGTCTAACCTTACCTCTTACTTCTTTGTAGTGTAGAAAGATTTATCCATTAAAGGCATGATATGTTTCCTCTCAACTGCTTTTCTGACTGTTTTGTCCTTAAGACCCTGTAGATGAAATAGTCACTACCCTTTTCCATCAGAAATTTATTTTCTCCTTTTGTTTTTCACTTCTGAATTCTATATTTTTTCCGGTATGCATTGTGTTTCTCATTATTTTGCTTGCCAAATTAAGGCTTAAAACTATAAGTGTTATTCAATAGAACCTTCTGTGATGGTGGAAATAGTCTATATTCACGCTGCCTATTATGGTAGCCATTAGCCACATGTGACTGTTGTGCACTTGAAACGTGGTTTGTGCAACTGAGGAACTGAATTTTAAATTTTGCTTAATTTTAATTAATTTAAATTGAAGTAAGCACATGTAGCTGGTGGCTACCATATTAAACAGTACAGATGAACACATCGTTATAGAGTAATGAAATCTTAATCTATCGTTATGTTTAGAGGGAAAGTGGAGCACGCTGGAGCGTTCATTTATTTTCTCATCCATTGATAGTCTCCTCTTTCTTCTATAACCTTTCCATCATTTCTCCTTTGTTCTCCTCCATCGTTCTTTCCTCCTTCCCTTTCAGCAAGGATCTTTGATACATGATTAGCAGTGTGGAGATAGGAAATCTTGAGAGCACATGGGAGAAATGGTGATTGTTTACTTTCAAACATTGAATGGAAGGAATTGATGATGGAGAAAGCTCAAGACTTTCCTTCTCTTTTAATCAACTTCACCGTCTAAGAGGAGAAATTCCATCTAAGGAGAAAATAATGTAAATTTGACAGGAGTGTCCACTAGGGTATCTAATATTCATGAATCCAGACCAGCTAATAAATTCTGTTTACTGTGTAAGCTAGTTTGAAATTGGTTTCTATCAACTAAAAAGTTCTCCCTAATTCAGAAGGTTAGCATGAAGATCATTTGAATGACGTATGTGGAGTAGCATGGCATTGCAATTACCTAAAAAGTATTACTTTCTTTTTTCCCCGGAACTTCATCTGATACCATGCATAGTGGTATGCTTTTTTACTGGGTCCATTTACCTAGCACATTCATGGAAATCCTGTCATTCTCATGTTTTGGAGAAAAGAAATATATCATAGAGGCCATGGTGCTTCCAAATGCCCTGCCCTCTGTTTCTCTTAAATACTCTGATACGTGTGAGTTGTTTTGGGATCTTATTGATATCTTCCTTTGGCTTGATGCCACGTGATAGGCTATAAAGTTTTCTGCATTTTGGCAGTTTCCATGCTGGGCACAGCTGTCAGTATCTCTTTGCTTCATTTCAGAGAATATGATGGTACTGGCAAGACATCAGGAGGCAAGCCAGAGAATAACTGGGGTTTCTCTTTAGCAAAGGAGAAATGGAAAGATCATCTTCCAGACCTTTCCTCTACCCCAGCTGTTTTCTGGGCAGTGCCTCCATTTCAGTGATGAAAAAATCAGATTTTTTTCTTTATTTTTCCTATTCACATGCCCCAGTGCACAGAGGAGAAGCTGAATTGTCCCATTTTTATTACATTACTTGCTGTTTTAGCACAATACTGTGCTTGAAGTTATAGAACAAAGAGATGGCTTTTACACAGAAGGCATATGCCCTGCCTGCTGGGAACAGACTCTTCAGGTTCGTCCCTGAGCCATGGACTGTGAATCAACTTATTAGTCTTTACTAACAGGCAAATGGAAGTGGAAGGACTGTCCTCTTCAGTTATTCAGTTGACTAATATTTGGCTCATTAATATCATTTGTAATTGCAGTGCAACAACCAAGTAGCTGAAATCAGTCTACTTAAAGGCAAAGGGTAGGATATTGGAAGGTCACAAAAAGGGAGAAGGAATGATGCTATACAGAGGGAGAGGGGATAAATGTAAAAGTCCTTTAAGTAAGTAAAAAGTGAATGATCAGGATGGGGGAGATAACATTTTTAGGTGATCAGAAAAGCCATTGGAATGCTTGTTGAATGCTCAGTATAATAAATATTAATATAAAAGCCAAACAATCTAATATGTCCTTGGACCATGTTCATAGATTGGTAAGGTCTGTAATGTTGATAGTAGCAAAGTGGTGTTCACTTTCTTGTTGGTGATGCCCAAGGTTTAGTTTGAACTCTGTGGAAGTGATTTGCTAACATAATCTTAATTAATTATCATGATAATTTTGGGAAATAGATAATACTAATCCCACTTTACATATGAGTCAACTGAAACTACGAGTAGATAAAAACTTGACCATACTCCTAAAAAATTGGATTCAAACCCAGAGTGCCGGAACCCAAGCTTATCACCTTAACCTACACCTTGCCCTCACTCTGGAATGGCAGCCTGTGTATCAACAATGACTAACAATGCTGCACAACTGGTTTTCTTTAGCCAACAAGCTCCAAACTCTTAGCCTCATA
Source organism: Stenella coeruleoalba (assembly GCF_951394435.1). Taxonomy (NCBI): domain Eukaryota; kingdom Metazoa; phylum Chordata; class Mammalia; order Artiodactyla; family Delphinidae; genus Stenella; species Stenella coeruleoalba. Next base: position 26,153,934 of record NC_137166.1, on the reverse strand, counting down.
ATCTCCAACACATTTCCTATCCCTTACCTTGTCTCTCTTTTCTCTATGAGCTTCATCTTTTCTTTGCCAGGGAAGGAGCACTTGGGTACTCAGTGTAAGGGGAGGACATTGCAAAGTACTTTAAAGGGTCGAAACACTGTGGATGGATGGATGGAGGTAGAGTTAGAAAAACTTGGCAAGAACTCGATTTATTTAGTAGTAGTGGGAAGACCAACTATTTGCAGTGAGTAAATAATGATAATTTTTTCAAGAAGTATTTTAAGTAATGAATTCCTTTCCTTGGTTTATTTGCTGTAAATAAATATTGGCTGTTTTCTGGGCCTTAATAATTACTCAGAAATTTAAAATAATATTGTGCCATCTAAAATTAGTCTCCTTAAAGTATTTTTCAAGACTTTATTTTGAAAATGAAGACATGCCACATGTTAGGGCAGTTCTGCTGGAAGCGATTTGGGAAAAAGTAGCCCAGGTTTTTTTCTTTATTGTAATTGTTTTATCGGAAGAGGTTGACCTCTTATTTTAGAAGCAAACTGTTCAGTTTTCTCTACTTCCATTTCTTGATCTCTATAAGAGTAAATGTTGGCAACTTTCAGAGTGGTTTGATTTCAGGTGAATATCCTGAGGCTTTGGAATTAAAGTTAAAAAGACCTTCTGTGGCCAAAGATCCTGTTATTAGTATTTTTGTGTTTTTTAAAAATTGAGGTAAAATTCACATAACATAAAATTCACCATATTAACCATTTTAAAGTGTACAGTTATTGGCTCTTAGCACATTTAAAATGTTGTTCAACCATCATCACCACTTAATCCCAGAACATTTTCCTCAACCGAGAAAGAAACCCCGTACCCATTCCCCATTTCCCCCTCTGCCACAGCCCCTGGAAACCACCCATTTGCTTTCTGTCTCTATGAATTTGCCTGTTCTAGACTATTCATATAAATGGAATCATATAATATGTGGCCTTTTGTGTCTGGTTTCTTTTACTTAGCATAATGTTTTCAAGGTTCATCCCTGTTGTAGCATGTAGTTTTGTGTTTTAGTAGGGTTGAAAGAGTCAAGCTTTTCAACATAGATCAAGAGCTAATGGCATTAATTTTCATGTAGTCTTGGATATACTTAAGGAATTTTCTTATTTCTTTCATAGCACTTGTGCCCATCCAAGAACAATATTTATTATATTTTTAATAAAATAGAGGGATATGCTAATCTTAAGCAAACTACAAATACATTTTTTTCTCCATAGAATAATTGGGAGTGAAGAGATAAGTAGCTAAAATGGACAGTGGAGAAGAAAAGAAAATTATAATAGAAATTCAGTTTAAACATATTTATTGCAGTTGAGGCTAAGATGGATAATTATAGTTGAGCTTCCTGGAAGACAATGTGAAAAGGGAATCAGTGGATGCATACCTCTGAAATGTGTCAGAGTTCATGTTGCCAGGCCTAAACTCTAATAGGAGTACACTGTGTAAATGCTCATATAAGGAATGCTGAATCACTTTAGGGAAAATGTCCTCAAAAGCCACAAACATTTTCTTACCTCAGCTGCCATAGGTAGATGCCTTGATCCATCTGTCTGGTTTTGCAGTGCCCACATAAGCTTTTCCAAAGGTTGAGGGTTTTCATGATTGCTTTTCTTTGCTAGGGCGCTGTCTCAACCCCAAACCGTATCCCACATCTTCTTGGGTTGATGGTTCTACTTTCTAGAGTTCTCTGAACTTGTAATAAGGAAGTTTTGTTTCATTCAGTTGTGTTTTGTACGTTTACTGTGTCAGCTGTGCCACACGACTGAGGAAGGTGAGAAGGTGATACTACAGTTAATAAAGACATGTTCCTTGCCCACGAAGTGGTGATATTTAGTGAGAGATAGGACCATTTAAATACACTGCAGTGATGTATCATAGTAAGGGACTACAGTATGGGCAGGGTTAGGAGTCATGAATAGAGAGTGTGCTCTGTGTAGAGGGAGGTCTAGCATCATATGGGTTCCTGTCATCCTTTCATAGATACCAAGTCAGAGAGAAAAGGAAAAAGCCAGAGGCAGGTCACAAGATTCATTCAGAGTCACCTTTCTGTTTGTTCTCAGACCTATAACTGACTGCTTTCTTCCTTTCTCTCCAGTCACTGGCTTTATAATCTAGCTTTTGTGGAAATTTCTCAATATTCATCATTCTGTTTAGAATAGACATCCCTTTATATTAGTTACTAAAGTGCTCACTTTCTCCTTTAATTGTCCCGTTGCAACTCTGTCCTTTTTACCTTGGAACTCTTCCTCCACCACATTTTCCTCTGCAGAGTACTCAAAATAGAGCCTGAGATATTTTAGACTCCCCACGCATTGCTTGTTGAATAAATATAATAGCACATAGTGAAATAGTTAAAACCTTGTGGTCTGAAGTCTGAAATCTTTGGATTCCATACCAGACTCTACCACTTGTTAGCTTTGTAACCTTGGGCAAGTTAGTTAGCCTTTATGAGCTTCAAAATCCTCATCTGTAAAATCAGGATAAAAATCAACTTACTTGGGACTTCCCTGGTGGTCCAGTGGTTAAGAGTCCGCCTTCCAATGCAGGGGACGCTGCTTTGATTCCAGGTCAGGGAACTAAGATCCCACATGCCGCGGGGCAGCTAAGCCTGCAGGCTACAGCTGCTAAGCCTGTGGGCCTCAATTAGAGAGCCCTTGTGCTGCAAACTACAGAGCCCACGCACTTTGGAGCCCGCGCACCACAACTAGAGAGGAGGCTGTGCGCCACAACGAAAGATCCCTCATGCTGCAACGAAGATCCCACCTGCCGAAACCCGACACAGCCAAAAATAAAATAAAATAAATACATTTAAAAAAATACTAAAAAAAAATCAACTTACCCCATAAGGACATGCTAATATTCAATAAGGTATTGCATATCAAGTGCTTAGTTTATAGTAAATGCTTAATAAATATTTACTACAGCTGCATGTATTACTGCAACTCACCCTGAAATTCTCTGGGCTATTAGAGCCACTTCACTGGTAAGATTCATTAAGTCTGAGTCTAATTTTTCAATCAGCAGCAGAATTTATTTTCTCTTCAGTTAAATTTTTATTTATATTTTTCTGGAATAAAAGAATCCTAGAAGAGTCTCCCTTGCTATTATGAAAATAGGCAAATGAAATTATATACTTATTCAGCGATTATGTATTGAACATCTGTTATGTGGTAGGTACTATTTAGTTACTGAAGATGCAACAGTGAACAATACAGATAAAAATTCCCGCCCTCTTAAAATCGCTAACATGTGTAAAGAACTTATTCTGTGCCAGGAATTTCCCAAAGCACTGTATAAATATTACCCTATTTAATCATTTGAATGACCCTATGAGAGATTGTAATTATCACTATTTTTATAAGTAAGGAAACTGAAACACAGAGACTACGCACTGTGTCCATAGAGCTATTGAGATGAAATAAGCAACACAGCTGAGAAGTTAACTCAGGCAGTTTGGTTCCAGAGCCATGCTTTTATGCTGTTTTTCTATATAAATGACTTTCAGGTAGTGAAATTTGCTGAAAAGGCAATTGTTGGAAAATAGGACAGATTTTTGCTTAACTAATGTTGACCATCAATTTGATACCAAGGGGTAAACTAGAATGGAGAATTGAAAAGAAAAAAAAAACCACAATCAACACAGCTAGAGAGTATTTGCCTTAAAAAATAAGTTAAAAGCCACAAACATCTAGGACCTTTCTTCCATGCCTCTGAAAGATAGTTAAAATAAAGTTCCAATGTTATTTTTAGAAGGGAAGAAAACCTTTCCAGAAAGCACTAAGTGCTCCGTGGGAGTGGAGGGGGCCATTAAGGTAACTGCCCCAGATATCAATTTGCATCTGAGAGAATATCTTCAATACACAACTGTCTTTTCAAGACTTCTCTGCTGGGTTTACATCATCTGTCTTGCGTTGGGAAAAGCCTCCAAGCTGCAAAGATAGGATTAAACCTGCCATGAAATTAAGCCCACAATGGAGTCTCCATCTTTTAGTTAGGATTTCTATGCAAACCCTATTAATTATCAATGTGAATAATATACAAGTACACAGCAAAATGCTTGTGGCAAAATAGGTACCTGATACATTTATCTTTTATTTTAAATTTTAGGAAAAACAACACTTTACTGAAAGACAAAATGATCAAACGTTGTGATATTTGTATCCTCAACCCCTCTCTGAAATTATATTTTTCCCACCTTTCCTGCTGATCTGTCATTCCATCATGAAAAAAAAAATTACTAGAAACAAATATAACATGTTATATGACTTAATTATCTTCCCCCAGCAGCCCACACCTAGGTACTTTCCCTTACACCAGCCTCTCCATATTTATTGCATATTTTTCACTCCACCATTTTTAATGTCACGCTCAAGGCCTGCTTAGTCACAAAATCCATCCCTGACAAGTTCAGGTGCAGGCAGTTTTCTCTTTAAACTCTTAGTATGATTGTCTAGATTCTTAACAATCAAATGAGTACTTCTAATGAGGAGGTGGGGCATAGGGAACAGTTGTGAAGCATAGATGAATGCGAATATGAAGTAGACTGTTCAGGCTTAGCTCTTATCAAGGAACTAAGACAAATTCATAAAAGAAGTTTTAAAAAATGCACTTAACTTGGTTATACATATGTGGCTTGGAGGCACATTAGAGGCCAAAAAGGTAACATGTCTAAAGATGCTCTCAGGTATTAGCAGGGTAAGCAGGAATTCTAGCTTAACTCAAGGGCAGGAAGAAAAACAAAAGGATACAGAAAATCAAGTGATGCAGGGAACACGGAGACGGATGAACGCTGATGCACTCCTCTTTGTTGGTTGTTATTAATTCTTTTTAATTCTGCATTTCAAGAGCAGTCCTGAGCCCAGTGCTCAGTGTCCACTATTCTTTGTCCGTCTTCACCTTCATTGCACAGTGAATAGAAAGTGTGATTCTAAATTGATAGGCTGCAAAAAAACCTCAGCTCTGTCGGGTGACTTTGAGCAAATCACGTAACCTGTTTAATCGTGCCTTTTTATTTGCAAGTGAGAAAAATAAAGAATTTATCTTACAGTTTTGTGTAAATACAATGTCTGCTTTGGACCTTCAAATGTTGGATTATTTCTCTCATATCAGAATTCTTCTCTCCTTGTTTTCATGTCCTTTGGTCCTTTGGGGAAAGTACATGTTTTTAAGCAAAAAGTGAGTAAATTGTGTCATCACTTCACATATGCTTGTCTTTATCCCTAGAGAGCTTGCCAGAACTCTCTGCGGATAGAAATTATGTTCTGTTCTTTTTTTCTTTTTCTTCCTCAGGATTCTTTGTACACTGTGGATACTCAATATATCTTGTTTGATGATGATTGACAAGAACAGATTCAATTGCTCTGCTTCACCTTTATGAAAGATGCTTGCCTCCACTAGAATTCTGCATCCATTAACTGTCCCCTCCCGTCTGTGAGCTGTGTTGAAGCTAAAATCTAAATAGCTGTCTATTTTTCAATTACTTGCCACCTTTGATTTCTAGAAGATGTAGCAGAGGATATTTTGAGGGAGTGGGGAGAATGTAAGGACCTTTATTCTGGTACATTTTTCTCTCCTAACTAACCATTAAGTCATAAGAACTGAGTTAGATTCCAGTGCCTTAAAGATCGCTTTTATATTTTTGATTCAGCTTAACAGTTTAGTAAATGTCGTGTCTCTGCATTCTACCTCGTATTTTCTTTTACCTTTGCTGAACGTTAGTATTCATTGGACCTACCTATCTGACCACTCAGTAAACTAAAGGAAAGGTGATTTCAAAGCTATATGTTCTCTCCACTGAAATCCCACGTCCAGAATGTGAAAAATAATGAGAATTAAATACCCCAGGGAATATATAATTGGGAAAAATAATACCCCTGGCTCAGACGCAACGAGCTCCAAATCCTAGCTTTATGATTTACTAGCTGTGCTTCTCAGTTATTATTGCCCAAAAACCTTAGTGCTTTAAAATAAACTATTTTATTTTGCCCATGATTTTGTGGGTTAGAAATTTAAGTAGGGCCTGGCTGGGAGGTTCTCACTTAAGGTCTCTCATGCAGTTGCAGTTAGATGGTGGCTGGAGTTCCAGTCATCTGAAGGCTCAACTGGGCTGGATGTCCAGGACGGCACACTTACATGACTGCCAAGTGATGTTGGCTGTTGCCCGGAAGCTCAGCTAAGGCTATGGCACCTACATGTGACCAGTTCAATGTGGTAGTCTCAGGGTAGTTGGAATTCTTATGTGGTACCTAGCTTTCATCCAAAGAGAATGAGGCAGGAGCTGCATGGTCTTTTGTAACCTAGCCTTGGAAGTCATATAGCATCACTTCTGCCATACTCTGTTGGTTAGAGCGGATGCGAGATTTCCCAGAAAAATGGAGAGAGGGTATAGACTTCATCTCAAGGCTGCATTGTAGAAGAGCATGTGGAGGTATTGGTATGACTGCCTTTGGAAAATACCATCTGCTGTATCCTGCGACTTTTATTAGTTACTGACACATTTGGAGCCTCACTTCCCTCATCCCTAAAACTTGTGGTAACTCATAGGGAATTTAATGAGAATCAGATAGATAGGTACATGTTTGCTAAACATTTTACTCTTATATGTTTGACATCTTATATAGTTATTTGGCATCCCCAAATCTAGTTTATCTGCAGATATTTTAGACCTTTTGACATGTCTATAAATGCATGTCTCTGCAAAGATAATTCTGAGATTACATCTGCATTTTCATACTGAAAGGGCCTTCAAATCCATTGACTTGAGTATATTACGGTGACTGTAATATATCCAAATACTTCAGTTCTCTAATGGAACAGTCCCTAAGAGACTGTCATATCTAGTGTAGTTAACCATCCAAATTTAATTATTATTCAAGCAGTAAAACCTAATATTCATTTTCTTACAAAGAACTTGGCTTTGGTACCTATTGATATGTGCCAGGCAATAGGTTATAATTGAAATGGGAAAGGAGTCCTGACTCCCATCCTGGGTCCAAGATGGAGTATTTATGGTTTAGGATCATGATTGCTGGATTCATTTTGAGTGTTGAAATTCAAGCTGACCAACCCCAGGGATTGTGCTTTCAGAAATGGGCTCCCCATTCCCATTTCCACCTCAATGAGCAACACACAGGGCCAACTCTCTTCTTCAGGTATTATTAAGAGGAAGGCAAAACAGTACTAATTTGCAATGGTCTTTTATGTCATATTTAATTTATTATGAATTAATAAATGGCTTACCATCCAAATTTACTTAACATGCCTGCTAATTTGAAGGTGGGGAGGACCCAAACCTTCACATTTATTTGTCTAATGGACATGCCTAACTGAAAATAGAAGGTTCTTCATATAAAGATTATTTACTATTATCAACAGTGGGTAGCAGGAAGGGATCACTGTTTATTGTATTATATTATTAGAATACTCATCATTGTCAAGCTGTAATGACTCTAAAGGGAGGAGGCCTGTGACTTCCTTGGTGGTCCAGTGGGTAAGACTCCGCACTCCCAATGCAGGGGGCCTGGGTTGGATCTCTGGTCAGGGAACTAGATCCCACATGCATGCAGCAGCTAAGAGTTTGTATGCCGCAACTAGGAAACCTGCATACCACAACTAAGAAGTCTGCATGACTCAACGAAGATCCTGTGACTGCAACTAAGACCCAGTACAGCCTAAATAAATGAATAAATAACAACAACAAAACTAACAAACAAAAAACACCTAAAACTTTAAAAAAAAAAGGGGAGGAGACCTGAATAAAAGAAAACTGTTTTTGTAAAATAACAGTGTGGATCAATTTTTAAAGAAACCATGCAAATACGGAGATATTCAGGAAACTTTTCCCATTGAGCTATCAACATACTGAAACTTTTTCCACAGCTTATCAAGTAACTAAATTTTAGGACCTCACTTTATAAAACTGGCAGGATTCATCTGAATAAAGTGGGAAGGGGGAGCTAAAGTTTTAACCTATAGTTCTGACTGAGTTGGTCCCTTTGTAACTGATGTATGTATATAGAAATTAGAATTTAGAGATGCCATCACACTGTGCCCAATTTTCTGTTAAGTTTTACAAGTAGTGAAACCATGTATGTAAAGATCAAAATAAAGATGAATATGTTCTACTCTAAAAAAAAATTAAAAAAGAAAGAAAGGTTCTTTGCACATATCACTAACTTACCAATGAGTTGCTTGGTAGAAAGTTGGAAAATTAAAATGAAATGAAAGGTGTCTTAAATAAAAGTGCCAGCTGTAATCTTGTGCCTGTTCGTTTGTTTGTGTGTATGTGTACAAATTGCGTTATTGTGGCATAGATCTAAAATGCCGTGATCTTTTGGACATTTAATATAGGGTAGAAGAGATCTCTTATCTATATTGCATTACATGCCTTCTGGGAATTCAAATCCCAAATGGAAAGTCTAGGGATGCTTTCTGGAAAGAATGAACCTGGATCATTTCTATAAATAGGGCTGTGTGCCATGGGATATATCCTACCCTGATAAGATATTTTATTTTATTCTCCCTAAAACAAAAAATCTTAAATTTAAATCACTGAGGATGAGCGGTTGGTTGGGAATATTTTCCAGCTGTTTAGTTTCAAGACAGAAAGGAAATGAAGTTTATGGGCAAAAAGGTGAAGAAGGCATTTAAAATTCTGTTTCCTTATGAATGATGTCTCTGGGTCTTAAATGAATAAGAATAGGTTACATATTTAATGTCTGTGATGTATAACATCAGGATAAAATAGTATATGTCAATCCAAATGATCTTGTACCATGATATAGAAAGAATGGTAATGTAATTTCATATTTTCCTTTTCTTAAGAAGTTGTCATACTTATTTGAATACCTTTTCTGCCAACTATTGTGCTGGCTGGTTTAATTGCGTTATCTCATTTAATCTTTGCATTACTATAATAGCAGTTTTTATAGCTGGCAATTTAGTAGGCTAAATTCTAAAACATAAACTCCAAAGTAATAATTTCAGATTCACTTTTCTTCCTAGATTAGTGACACATTACACTTAATTAAATTGTTAAGTTTATCTTAAAATTATATTTCCTTTCCATGGAAACCATTTCACTTAGAGAAACAGGCACCTCCATTCTACCTCATGAGTTGTCCATGCAAAGTTTTAGTTGTTGACTTGATGGAAATTGTAAGCATATGAATGCCTTGGCTAAAACTGGTCCTATGTGAATTGAGAGAAACACGGAATGCAAAGCTTTCCAAAGAAGCATAATCAATTTCAGAGGCAATTAATACAATTGGACTAGAAATTAGCCTGGGAAGATTGAGCAATACCAAAACAAAAATTACAACTCTGAGCACTTGCAATGTGCTAGCAACATTAAATATATTTTTGATAATTTTCATAAAGCTCCTGAAAATTAGGTATTGTTATTCTCATCATATAGATAATAAATGACCTAGAGAGATCAAGGATTTTGTTCAGGGTCACACAATTGGTAATAAATTTAGCTAGCAGTATGTAGCTTCAAGGATCCTTTACGTCATTGGTTATTAATGGGAACATCTATTTTAAAAATAGAGATAATATAGTCTTAATACTTGACATAACATATTTCAAAAACACTGAGATAGACTGAGGATGAGAGAATCAATTCAGCTGATCAAAACTCTGTTGAATGTGAAAATGGTAAAACAAAAATCCAATGAGATTACAACTATGAGAGGTAAAGATTCAGGAGAAATTAAAGTGGTAATTTGGCATTTGTAGCATCAACACAGAAGAAATTTGGTCTCCATGTAACTTTATGCCTTGCATTATTTGATTTGCCATCTATTTTGATTAAATTATACCAAATAATTGCCAAATCTCCTCTTCAGTGTATGCTTCACAGACAGCTCATGGGATAGGATTGGACAAGTAAAGCATTGAAAATAAATGATTGGATTTGTTTTTTTTCCCTGTCCATGAAGCAATCTGATTAACTGTGTAGAACATTTCTGCTTTTGTGATCACTGGGTTAGTCACAGAGCAGATGCTATAAATACAATACAAACACCTACAGGAGATGTGTGGTTAACATACATGCTTGAAACATGTTGGTGTAATGAAAAGGTGTTAAGCTGTAGGTACTGGGAATGAGCATCACAGCTGCTTATTTGCACTGCATTTTAAAACATGGTGTGGCAAAGAATGCCATGTACCCTTTTTTTTTTTAACATCCTGAGGAATGTTGCCAAACAATGTGTCTTAATTTGGGTTACCCTAGAAGCAGACCTAAGACAAGACGAAGCACCTGGAAGGTGATTCCAGTAGGCACCAGTAGGGAAGTGCAAAAGTGAGGCACGGAAGAGAAGGGAGAAAATATAGGGTGCATAAGTCAGATCATTACTGCTGTGAGCCCTGGGATTAATCTCACCAAGAAACTCTGGGTGACGTTGCTGAGTATCCCTCAAAGCTGTCCCCCACAAGATCTGAGAATACTAAGTTATTTTCCACCAAATCCTGCTGTCATTCATCTAGGGCTGTTTCTAGTGATATAAAATACATAGCACTAATGGGTTGCCTGTGTGGACTAAGAACGTTTGTGTGATGAGAAAAATCTCCAGGCAGAGAGTTGCATGTGTTTGCCGTAAAATGCCATTGGTAAGTAAGAAGCTGAGAAGTGAGAGTCAAGGGCTTAGGAATGGGGCACCAACTACATCTGAAAGTTAGGTATTGTTACTCTCCTTACACAGAGATAATGTCTAGTAAGGCTTTTATTTGTTACACTTCAAAATTTACTAAGCACCTACCCACCTCCTGTGCCCAGTGAGCTGAGTTAGTAGGTGCTGGGAGATGTAAAAACAAAGAAGAAACATTCCCTATCTATAAAGAATCACCATCTTTAGTAGTCCAAAGCTCACCTAGAATGGTCGCTCATGTTTCCTTAAGTGCTTCTATCACATGATCTGAACTACTCTGAACCAAATAATTGGTAGGGTCGAGTTTTAGGCAGTGTCAGTATGACACATCACCAACATACCTTCTTCAATCAAGGGTAAAGACCTACTGCTATTGATACTTTCCCATTAAACACTGCATTACATTCTATCTTTCTCTTTTTAAAAAAAAAAAAAATACATTCAGGAAAACATGTTTTTCCCTGACTTTAAACTCCTCCGCAATTATTGCACCCTTGTTGACATTTCACTGTTACATCCACATACCCAAAAGAATAATTACAAAAATATAATGTGAAAAAAGAGAAACATCATTGTTTTAATTGGTGGGGATTAATCAAATCATAAATCCACTACATATTAACCACAATGAACTGTTTCAGGCTCTCACCTCCAAAGTTGATATAAAGGTAACCTGAGCTCTCCTGTGTGGCCTGTTCGTATCCATTAATTGTTACAATACAAGGTACACTGGCTCTCAGCTCGTTGCCGTTTCTTCTGTATTTGAAATGTGCTTCTCAGCAGAGATCGGAGGACACCATTGGGACTCATTTGAGTCTGACTTTCACAATAATTTTGCTGTGTTGTGAAGAATAAAGGCAAAATCAATGTCCATCAGTGATTATTCAAGGTAAAATATCTAGTGATATTGAATACCAATGGCAGTACCAGGCATACAATTTACTTAAGGTTTGTTGAGTTGACAGCCATTTATTCCAGTCCTGCTTCACTTTCCATGTTGCACATATTTTTTAGGAAAATAAAACCATTACAAGGAAAGAAATAAATTCTACTTACTGACTCAATTTGCCAGAAACCAGATCTATTTCAGAATGGTAGAGAAGAATTAAAGTTGTAAGATTTTTATAAACCTAACTGAGGATAATATCTTTCCAACTGGTAGAAGCAAAATATTTCACAGTGCATATTGACACAAAGCCACGTGGCTCGACTAAATTTTCATAATGAAGGTTCTTTGTAACTGAACTTGAAAAAAAGTAGAGCCTAGAGCTATTTCTTGGTTCCTGAATAAATATTCTTAAGCTGAACACATGCTCATGGCAAAAGAGTAATAATATATCTGGGTTTAAAAGTTTGTTTCAACTGTTAGGCTGAAATTCAGATATGTTCTCAACACTATGTTATGCTTTTGAAAAAATTACAAACAAAAAACAATAGCAGGAAAATATTAAAACCTTCTTTACTTTATCATGCCTGAGGTGCCAATGTAACTTTTTGGTTAAATAATGGTAGAAGAGTGATGGGAGGAGAGTCTCCAATCAGTGTTTGGGCCACTAGCAACTTGGTAGATACTCTTTTCCATCACATTGAGTTGGTGATGCTGGCTCGACACATGCATCATTTCCATCTGAACTATTGTTTACACATTCAGCATTGTTGAACAGAAAAACAAAGGATAAAATTTCAGACTTTTCTTTGTCTTTCTGGCAACAAATAGTTTGAGTTTATTTTTTCAGTGGCTATTTTGTTATAGTGTATGCAATACTTGGTATCTTATATGAGCATTACCTTCTGAGATGTTATCTTCCAAGATACAGCTTCCAAGAACGATCTTCCATTTTTACTCCTGTATTTTGTAACTTCACATGAGAACTTTCAAATTTAGCCCTGAGGGATATTTGCTTCCCTGTTTATTCAGGTGACTGCTTCCAGGAGACCAAGGGCAAAGTGCTGAATCAGATAAAGTTTTATTCTTCCCACATTATCTCCCTCTTTGAAGAGCCTGAGGTTTGACCTGATACCTAGGTTGATGAGGTAGGGATGATGATGAACTAGAATGGGTGATTCTGAGGTCATGGAGAAAATCTGAAGTTTGGGGACTCTGGTCTAATTCAGGATCAATGTACACATGTCTTATGTTACGTCTAAGCCTTCATTGGGGCCGTTATTCCTTCAGAACATACGATATATAGGACTGGAACCTATATATTAGTTCCACATGTGCTCAAGTAAGAATATAGCAGTGGATGATGGAAAGGGTCCAGATTACCAGGCAGAGGGTAGTGTTCAGGCAATAGGCACTTGGGGATGTATGTTCAGTTGATACTGAGATGAATGAAATATTACTATGCCTTCAAGGAGTTCACAACATTGTGCGGGAAATAAGTAGATGCTAAAACAACCATAGCTTGGAATAACAAGCTAATGACAGCTATAGCTTTCATAAAGAGAGAAGAAATGAATTCTTAGATTTCCCAAAGTAGGGGAGACTTTACTTTTTGGAATGGAGGAGGGATTTGGAAATGTGGCAGAAAACGACAGCCTCCTTTCACATGGCTGCATTTAAGGACAGACCTTCATCCTCTGTATCCTTCTTAGAAAAAGTTATGACCCAAGGACTGAAGTTGTTGCTAAGTATATTCCTGAGTAGCATTAAAGTGAGCCCTTAAAGGTGTGAGACGTGTAACCTATACCTTATTAAGAAGTTTTATTCTACACACTGTGAATCCAGTACGTTTGGTTTGCAATAAATATATACTTGGCCTCTATGCTTTATTGTCATTTAGGGCATAGGACAAGTTTACTTCTAACATTTGATTTTCATGCCTAGCACAGCACCTGGAACAAAGAGTAGGCTCTATAAACATGTGCTGACTGAATAAATAAGAGCCAAGAGGAGACAGCCTATGTCTGGGAATTCATATCTCAGTTTTGTTGCTAATTATTCTTGTAACTTTGCCAATCTGTTTCAGCAGCTTCAGTTTTCATTATGTGTAGAGTTAGGGGTGCAGCTATTTGTGTCCCAAGTAGGATCACTATTCAATAATTTATTGCATTCATTTTGCCTGTTCTTAGAGTTCCATATAAATAGAATCATACAGTATGTACTCCTTTGTCTCCTTTTTTTTTTCAGAATGAAATTTTGAGATTCATCTGCATTGCTGATGTATCAATAGTTTGCTACTTTTTAAAATTGCAAAATAGTGTTCCATTGTATTAATAAACCACAATATATCAAATTGTGTGAATATACCATTCATACAATGTAAATCAATGTATAAATCAATCAGTAATTCATACAATGTATATACATGTGTGAATATGCCATTCTCCTGTCAGTGAACATTTGGGTTGCTTCTGCTTCTTAGCTATTATATGTAAAGCTGTTCTGAATATTTTTTTTTGGCAAGTCTCTAAATGCCTCCTCAACTTACTTTGGTCTGGTTCCTAAGAATTCAGTCTGTTTGATATTGGAGATACTTACCCTCCAACACCCATTGCCGTACAAACACAGACAATGTCTATTCCTTTTTACATGGACTCTACATCAGTTAAACACGTGCACATGATTAATTTTCACTCAAGGCATATTTTACGGGAGAAGCACGGCATGTGTTCAGCAAAGATGAGCTCTTTCTTGTGACAGGTTCCATCAGGTTATCATCATATAGCTCTGTCTTCTTGTCACTGTTGTCAGTTATTGATGGTTCAGCATCCAACCTTCTTGAAAGAGCCAAAAGTAGGCTCAGTGGCTGGTGTGTGATAGTTCCATGAAAACTGATGTCAAAGTTTCTGACATTGGACACTCCAATGGTTTCTTTGTTAGAGTCTTATTGCAGAATAGAAAAACCGTGTCACCAAAAATGGCCCCTGGCTGTGGTCTCATAGATCAGAACAGGCATGAAGTGGAATTGTTCCTCCAATAGCTCTCAAGAAAAGAGGGGGTGAAAAAGTAGCTATTGGCTAGAATTCAAATGACTGGTAAGCTTTGAGGTAGGCTGCTGTCTGAACTACTGATTGGTATAACAAGAGGGTGGATCATTGGGATTTCAGATAATGTTATCATCTGCCAGAAAAAACCACTGTAGGTTAATACTATTCCCTTGTCTTGATTTTTTTCCTTGAGATAATTCTCTTATATACTCTACATTAGGAACTCATTACTATTCTTTGTTGAAAAGAATTTTAGGGGGAGAAAGAGTAGGGTGGATGTACCATCTAAACTCTACACGTGTAAATGTTTAGCACATATATATCCCCCACACCACACATGGATATACATACATAAGCTTAACATTTGCCAAGTGTCTGTAACTTGTTTCTGAACTACCACAATGAAGTGGGCACCAGAGTTGCTGAGGTCTATTTCAAGTCTAAAGTTCAGTTTAATTTTAATCCTTTGTTTTCCTCTTTGTTTCCTCAGATATCTATTCATTACGCGGTGCAAAGTGAAAAACATCACAAGGAAAACCCACGTAATTGATTTTTATTAGTGTGTCCAGACAGAGGTCTGTCTTCTTACCAAAATATGGGTTCGCATAAAGTAGAAACTTGGGCATAGTACGGCCTGAGGAAATAGTCTCCTCATGGTGTTTATCTCTCTATTATTCTTCTTTCTTAACATCTTTATTGGAATATAATTGCTTTACAATGTTGTGTTAGTTTCTGCTGTATAACAAAGTGAATCAGCTATACGTATACGTATATCCCCATATCCCATCCCTCTTGCGTCTCCCTTCCACCCTCCCTATCCCACCCCTCTAGGTGGTCACAGAGCACCGAGCTGATCTCTCTGTGCTATGTGGCTGTTTCCCACTAGCTATCTATTTTTATTCGGTAGTGTATATATGTCCGTGCCACTCTCTCACTTCGTCCCAGCTTACTCTTCCCCCTCTCCATGTCCTCAAGTCCATTCTCTACATCTGGATTTTGATTCCTGTCCTGCCCCTAAGTTCTGCAGAACCTTTTTTTTTTTTTTTTTTAGATTCCATATATATGTGTTAGCATACGGTATTTGTTTTTCTCTTTCTGATTTACTTCACTCTGTATGACAGTCTCTAGGTCCATCCACCTCTCTACAAATAACTCAATTTTGTTTTTTTTTTACGGCTGAGTAATATTCCCTTGTATATATGTGCCACATCTTCTTTATCCATTCATACGTCAGTGGACACTTAGGTTGCTTCCATGCCCTGGCTATTGTAAATAGTACTGCAATGAACATTGTGGTACATGACTCTTTTTGAATTATGGTTTTCTCAGGGTATATGCCCAGTAGTGGGATTGCCGGGTCATATGGTAGTTCTATTTTTAGTTTTTTGAGTAACCTCCATACTGTGCTCCATAGTGGCCGCATCAATTTACATTCCCACCAACAATGCAAGAGGGTTCCCTTTTCTCCACACCCTCTCCAGCATTTATTGTTTCTAGATTTTTTGATGATGGCCATTCTGACTGGTGTGAGGTGATATCTCATTGTAGTTTTGATTTGCATTTCTCTAATGATTAATGATGTTGAGCATTCTTTCATGTGTTTGTTGGCAGTCTGTATATCTTCTTTGGAGAAACGTCTATTTAGGTCTTCTGCCCATTTTTGGATTAAGTTGTTTTGTTTTTTCGTATTAAGCTGCATGAGCTGCTTGTAAATTTTGGAGATTAATCCTTTGTCAGTTGCTTCATTTGCAAATATTTTCTCCAATTCTGAGGGTTGTCTTTTTGTCTTGTTTATGGTTTCCTTTGCTGTGCAAAAGCTTTTAAGTTTCATTGGTCCCATTTGTTTAGTTTTGTTTTTATTTCCATTTCTCTCAGAGGTGGGTCAAAGAGGATCTTGCGGTGATTTATGTCATAGAGTGTTCTGCCTATGTTTTCCTCTAAGAGTTTGATAGTTTCTGGCCTTACATTTAGGTCTTTAATCCATTTTGAGTTTATTTTTGTGTATGGTGTTAGGGAGTGTTTTAATTTCATTCTTTTACATGTAGCTTTCTAGTTTCCCCAGCACCACTTATTGAAGAGGCTGTCTTTTCTCCACTGTATATTCTTGCCTCCTTTATCAAAGATAAGGTGACCATAGGTGCATGGGTTTATCTCTGGGCTTTCTGTCCTGTTCCATTGATCTATATTTCTGTTTTTGTGCCAGTACCATACTGTCTTGATTATTGTAGCTTTGTAGGATAGTCTGAAGTCAGGGAGCCTGATTCCTCCAGCTCCGTTTTTCTTTCTCAAGATTGCTTTGGCTATTCGTGGTCTTTTGTGTTTCCACACAAATTGTGAAATTTTTTGTTCTAGTTCTGTGAAAAATGCCAGTGGTAGTTTGATAGGGATTGCACTGAATCTGTAGATTGCTTTGGGTAGTATAGTCATTTTCACAATGTTGATTCTTCCAATCCAGGACCATGGTATATATCTCCATGTGTTTATATCATCTTAAATTTCTTTAATCAGTGTCTTATAATTTTCTGCATAGAGGTCTTTTGTCTCCTTAGGTAGGTTGATAGCTAGATATTTTATTCCTTTTCTTGCAGTGGTAAATGGGAGTGTTTTCTTAATTTTACTTTCAGATTTTTCATCATTAGTCTATAGAAATGCAAGAGATTTCCATGCATTAATTTTGTATACTGCTACTTTACCAAATTCATTGATTAGCTCTTGTAGTTTTCTAGTAGCATCTTTAGGCTCCTCTATGTATAATATCATGTCACTGCAAACAGTGACAGCTTTACTTCTCTTTTCCGATTTGGATTCCTTTATTTCTTTTTCTTCTCTGATTGCTGTGGCTAAAACTTCCAAAACTCTGTTGTACAATAGTGGTGAGAGAGGGCAACCTTGTCTTGTTCCTGATCTTAGTGGAAATGGTTTCAGTTTTTCACCATTGAGAACGATGTTGGCTGTAGGTTTGTCATATGTGGCCTTTATTATGTTGAGGAAAGTTCCCTCTGTGCCTACTTTCTGGAGGGTTTTTATCATAAATCGGTGTTGAATTTTGTCAAAAGCTTTCTCTGCATTTATTGAGATGATCATATGATATTTCTCCTTCAATTTGTTAATAGGGTGTATCACATTGATTGATTTGTGTATATTGAAGAATCCTTGCATTCCTGGTATAAGCCCCACTTGATAATGGTGTATGATCCTTTTAATATGCTGCTGGATTCTGTTTGCTAGTACTTTGTTGAGGATTTTTGCATCTATGTTCATCAGTGATATTGACCTGTAGTTTTCTTTCTTCGTGACATCCTTGTCTGGTTTCGGTGTCAGGGTGATGGTCGCCTCATAGAATGAGTTTGGGAGTGTTCCTCCCTCTGCTACATTGTGGAAGAGTTTGAGAAGGATAGGTGTTAGCTCTTCTCTAAATGTTTGATAGAATTCGCCCGTGAAGCCATCTGGTCCTGGGCTTTTGTTTGTTGGAAGATTTTTAATCACAGATTCGATTTCAGTGCTTGTGATTGGTCTGTGCATATTTTCTGTTCCTTCCTGGTTCAGTCTTGGCAGGTTGTGCATTTCTAAGAATTTGTCCATTTCTTCCAGGTTGTCCATTTTATTGGCATAGAGTTGCTTGTAGTAATCTCTCATGATCCTTTGTATTTCTGCAGTGTCAGTTGTTACTTCTCCTTTTTCATTTCTAATTTTATTGGTTTGAGTCTTCTCCCTTTTTTTCTTGATGAGTCTGGTAATGGTTTATCAATTTTGTTTATCTTCTCAGAGAACCAGCTTATAGTTTTATCGATCTTTGCTATCATTTTCTTGATTTCTTTTTCATTTATTTCTACTCTGGTCTTTATGATTTCTTTCCTTCTGCTAACGTTGGGGTTGTTTTGTTCTTCTTTCTCTAATTGCTTTAGGTGTAAGGTTAGGTTGTTTATTTGAGATGTTTCCTGTTTCTTGAGGTAGGATTGTATTGCTATGAACTTCCCTCTTAGAATTGCTTTTGCAGCATCCCATAGGTTTTGGGTCGTCGTGCTTTCATTGTCATTTGTTTCTAGGTATTTTTTGATTTCCTCTTTGATTTCTTCAGTGATCTCTTGGTTATTAAGTAGTGCATTGTTTAGCCTCCATGTGTTTGTATATTTAACAGATTATTTCCTGTAACTGATATCAAGTCTCATAGCATTGTGGTCAGAAAAGATACTTGATACAATTTCAATTTTCTTAAATTTACGAAGGCTTGATTTGTGACCCAAGGTATGATCTATCCTGGAGAATGTTCCATGAGCACTTGAGAAGAATGTGTATTCTGTTGTTTTTCCATGGAATGTCCTATAAATATAAATTGTCCATCTTGTTTAATGTATCATTTAAAGCTTGTGTTTCCTTTTTTATTTTCATTTTGGATGATCTGTCCGTTGGTGAAAGTGGAGTGTTAAAGTCCCCTACTATGATTATGTTACTGTCGATTTCCTCTTTTATGGCTGTTAGTATTTGCCCTATCTATTGAAGTGCTCCTATCTTGGGTGCATATATATTTACAATTGTTATATCTTCCTCTTGGATTGATCCCTTGATCATTATGTAGTATCCTTCTTTATCTCTTGTAATAGTCTTTGTTTTAACATCTATTTTGTCTGATATGGGAATTGCTACTCCAGCTTTCTTTTATTTCCATTTGCGTGGAATATCTTTTTCCATCCCCTCACTTTCAGTCTGTGTGTGTCCCTAGGTCTGAAGTGGGTCTCTTCTAGACAGCACATATATGGTCTTGTTATTGTATCCATTCAGCCAGTCTTTGTCTTTTGGTTGGAGCATTTAATCCATTTACATTTAAGGTAATTATCGATATGTATGTTCGTATTACCATTTTCCTAATTGTTTTGGGTTTGTTATTGTAGGCCTTTTCCTTCTTTTGTGTTTCCTGCTTAGAGAAGTGCCTTTAGCATTTGTTGTAAAGCTGGTTTAGTTTTGCTGAATTCTCTTAGCTTTTGCTTGTCTGTAAAGGTTTTAATTTCTCCATCAAATCTGAATGGTATCCTTGCTGGGAAGAGTAATCTTGGTTGTAGTTTTTTCCCCTTCATCACTTTAAATATGTCCTGCCACTCCCTTATGGCTTGCAGAGTTTCTGCTGAAAAATCAGCTGTTAACCTTATGGGGATTCCATTGTGTGTTATTTGTTGTTTTTCCCTTGCTGCTTTTAATACTTTTTCTTTGTATTTAATTTTTGATAGTTTGATTAATATGTGTCTTGGCGTGTTTCTCCTTGGATTTATCCTGTATGGGACTCTCTCTGCTTCCTGGACTTGCTTAACTATTTCCTTTCCCATCTTAAGGAAGTTTTCAACTATAATCTCTTCAAATATTTTCTCAGTCCCTTTCTTTTTCTCTTCTTCTTCTGGGACCCCTATAATTCAAATGTTAGTGTGCTTAATGTTGTCCCAGAGGTCTCTGAGACTGTCCTCAATTCTTTTCATTCTTTGTTCTTTATCCTGCTCTGCAGTAGTTATTTCCACTATTTTATCTTCCAGGTCACGTATCCATTCTTCTGCCTCAGTTATTCTGCTATTGATCCCTACTAGACTATTTTTAATTTCATTTATTGTGTTGTTCATCACTGTGTGTTTGCTCTTTATTTCTTCTAGGTCATTTTTAAAGATTCCTTATACTTTCTCCATTCTATTTCCAAGATTTTGGATCATCTTTGCTGTCATTATTCTGAATTCTTTTTCAGGTAGACTGCCTATTTCCTCTTCATTTGTTTGGTCTGGTGGTTTTTTACATTGCTTCTTCATCTGCTGTTTGTTTCTCTGTCTTCTCATTTTGCTTAACTTACTGTGTTTGGGGTCTCCTTTTCACGGGCTGCGGGCTTGTAATTTCCGTTGCTTTTGGTGTCTGTCCCAGTGGCTAAGGTTGGCTCAGTGGGTTGTGTAGGCTTCCTGGTGGAGGGGACTAATGCCTGTGTTCTGGTGGATGAGGCTGGACTTTGTCTTTCTGGTGGGCAGATCCACGTCTGGTGTTGTGTTTTGGGGTGTCTGTGGCCTTATTTTTATTTTAGGCAGCCTCTCTGCTAATGTGTGGGGTTGTGTTCT
This sequence comes from Stenella coeruleoalba, assembly GCF_951394435.1. Lineage (NCBI taxonomy): Eukaryota > Metazoa > Chordata > Mammalia > Artiodactyla > Delphinidae > Stenella > Stenella coeruleoalba. Next base: position 26,133,242 of record NC_137166.1, on the reverse strand, counting down.
TGTCTTGCTAGTTGTTTGGCATAGAGTGTCCAGCACTGTAGCTTGCTGGTCGTTGCATGGAGCTGTGTCTTGCCGTTGAGATGGAGATCTCTGGGAGATTTTCACTGTTTGATATTACGTTGAGCTGGGAGGTCTCTTGTTGACCAGTGTCCTGAACTTGGCTTTCCCACCTCAGAGGCACAGCGCTGATGAGTGGCTGGAGCACCAAGAGCCTGTCATCCACACGGAAAAAGAGAAAAAGGGTAAAAAGTGTATATATCGTTGCTCCCAAAGTCCATCTCCTTAACTTAGGATGATGCGTTGTCTATTCAGGTATTCCACAGATGCAGGGTACGTCAAGTTGATTGTGCAGATTTAATCCGCTGCTCCTGAGGCTGCGGGGAGAGATTTCCCTTCCTCTTCTTTGTTCGCACAGCTCCCAGTGTTCAGCTTTGGATTTGGACTCGCTTGTGCTTGTAGATCGCTTGAGGGCATCTGTTCTTCACTCAGACAGGATGGGGTTAAAGGAGCACCTGATTCGGGGGCTCTGGTTCACTCAAGCCGGCGGGGTGGGGAGGGGTATGGAGTGCGGGGCGAGCCTGTGGCGGCAGAGGCAGGTGTGACGTTGCACCAGCCAGTGGCGCGCCGTGTGTTCTCCCGGGGAAGTTGTCGCTGAATCACAGGCTCCTGGCAGTGTTGGGCTGCACAGGCTCCCGGGAGGGGAGTGTGGATAGTGACCTGTGCTTTCACACAGGCTTCTTGGTGGCTGCAGCAGCAGCCTTAGCATCTCATGCCCGTCTCCAGGGTCCGTGCTGATAGCTGCGGCTTGCGCCCATCTCTGGAGCTCCTTAAAGCAGTGCTCTGAATGCCCTCTCCTCCCGCACCGTGAAACAATGGTCTCTTGCTTCTTAGGCAGCTCCAGGCTTTTTCCCGGACTCCCTCCCAGCTAGCTGTGGTGCACTAGCCCCCTTCAGGCTGTGTTCACGCCGCCAACCCCAGTCCTCTTCCTGGGGTCTGACCTCCGAAGCCCGAGCCTCAGCTCCCAGCCCCGCCCGCCTTGGCGGGTGAGCAGACAAGCCTCTCGGGCTGGTGAGTGCTGGTTGGCACCGATCCTCTGTGCGGGAATCTCTCCCCTTTGCCCTCCGCACCCCTGTTGCTGTGCTCTCCTCCGTGCCTCCAAAGCTCCCCCCCTCCGCCACCCACAGTCTCCACCCACGAATGGGCTTCCTGTTGTGTGGAAACCTTTCCTCCTTCATGGCTCCCTCCCACTGGTGCAGGTCCCGTCCCTATTCTTTTGTCTCTGTTTTTTCTTTTGCCCTACGCAGGTACGTGGGGAGTTTCTTGCCTTTTGGGAGGTCTGAGGTCTTCTGCCAGCATTCAGTAGGTGTTCCGTAGGAGTTGTTCCACGTGTAGATGTATTTCTGATGTATCTGTGGAGAGGAAGGTGATCTCCGCGTCTTACTCTTTTGCCATCTTGAAGCTCCTCCGCTGTGTTTGTTCTTGTAGGTCTTTTCCTTCTCTTATGTTTCCTGCCTAGAGAAGTTCCTTTAGCATTTGTCGTAAAGCTGGTTTGGTGGTACTGAATTCTGTTAGCTTTTGCTTGTCTGTAAAGGTTTTAATTTCTCTGTCAAATCTGAATGAGATCGTTGCTGGGTCGAGTAATCTTGGTTGTAGGTTTTTTCCTTTCATCACTTTAAATATGTCCTGCCATTCTCTTCTGGCTTGCAGAGTTTCTGCTGAAAGGGCAGCTGTTAACCTTATGGGGATTCCCTTGTATGTTATTTGTTTCTTTTCCATTGCTGCTTTTAATATTTTTTCTTTGTTTTTACTTTTGGATAGTTTCATTAATATGTGTCTTGGAGTGTTTGGGACTCTCTGTGCTTCCTGGACTTGATTTAACTATTTCCTTCCCCACATTAGGGAAGTTTTCAACTATTAATCTCTTCAAATATTTTCTCAGTCCCTTTCTTTTTCTCTTCTTCCTCTGGGTCCCCTATAATTTGAATTTTGGTATGTTTAATGTTGTCCCAGATGTCTCTGAGACTGTCCTCAATTCTTTTCATTCTTTTTTCTTTATTCTGCTCTGTTATTTCCACTATTTTATCTTCCAGATCAGTTATCCATTTTTCTGCCTCAGTTATTCTGCTATTGATTTCTTTAGAGAATTTTAATTTCATTTATTGTGTTGTTCATCATTGTTTGTTTGCTCTTTAGTTCTTCTAGTTCCCTGTTAAATGTTTCTTATATTTTCTCCATTCTGTTTCCAAGATTTTGAATCATATTTACTATCATTACTCTGGATTCTTTTTCAGGTAGCCTGCCTATTTCCTCTTCATTTGTTTGGTCTGGTGGGTTTTTACTTTGCTCCTTCATCTGCTGCATATTTCTCTGTGTTCTTATTTTGCTTAACTTACTGTGTTTGGGATCTCTTCTTCTCAGGCTGCAGGTTTGTAGTTATTTTTGGTGTCTGCACCCTGCGGGTAAGGTTGGTCCAATGGGTTGTGTAGGTTTCCTGGTGGCGGGGACTGGTGCCTGTCTTCTGGTGGATGAGGCTGTAATTTGTCTTTCTGGTGGTTGGGATCGCGTCCGGTGGTGTGTTTTGGGGTGTCTGTGAACTTACTATGATTTTAGGCAGCCTCTCTGCTAATGGGTGGGTTTGTGTTCCTGTCTTGCTAGTTGTTTGGCATGGGGTGTCCAGCATTGGAGCTTGCTGGTCATTGAGTGGAGTTGGGTCTTAGCGTTGAGATGGAGATCTCTGGGAGAGCTCTTGCCGATCGCTATCATGTGCAGCTGGGATGTCTGTGGTGGTCCAGTGTCCTGAACTTGGCTCTCCCACCTCAGAGGCTCAGGCCTGACACCCGGCTGGAGCACCAAGACCCTGTCAGCCACACGGCTTTTGGGAAGTCTGAGGTGTTCTTTCAGCATTCAGTAGGTGTTCTGTAGGAGTTGTTCCACATGTAGATGTATTTTTGAGGTATTTGTGGGGATGAAGGTGATCTCCACGTCTCACTCCTCCACTATCTTGAAGGTCCTCCTCATGATATTTTAGACGTGCCCATCTTTTGGGGCCACCGACATAGGTGAAAGTAAAGGTGGAGCCTGAGTATCTGAAATTAACCTGGGCACGGTCATGGTGGGGCCAGGGGTTCCCAAGTTGCGGGGGAGCCTGACGAAGCAGCCTTTGCCCTTCTGTATTATTATCCTTATTCTCCCCATCATCTTCCATGACCTCTCCCCACATTTTTCCAAAGCTGTGGAATTGGAGCAGTCACCATCTGTGAAAAGTATAAGCTCCAAGCAGAGGCTGGTAATGCCAAGACAAGTTTCCCAGTCCTCACTTAGAAAAACAGAAAATGACATTTTTAATTGGGGAGTAGATATCTGGAGAGTTGTGCCAATATTCCCTTATCTAACTGGCCTTTCAAAATTGAATGCACTCGCTGGAACCGCTGGATCAGATACTGTCATTCTTCACATTCTGGGCGAGATGATTTCAGGACTTTTCAGTCAGTCTCTGTTCAGCTCAGATTATATCAGCTTTAAAAGAAGGTGAAACCAACCACGTTAGTTTCATTTCACTTCATCAGCAGATATGTGAACCCCATTATGACAATCTAATTTATTTTTCATCTAATAATTTTCATCAGACTCAGTGCAGACTTATTCAGTTCCTAGGCAAAGCAGTTAGTTACTGCAAGACTGTAAGATGAAAGGTGCTATAAAAATGTATAATGATAATAATTAGAATCATAATATTAATGATAGTGGAATTAACACTTAGAAGTTCATCATCTTCTACAGGTAAAAACATCAAAATCTGATCATCATTCCTGAGGGTAGAGCTGAAAAAGGCTTTTCTGTACCTTGTCCTTCTCAAAAGCAATTAATTTTCACATAAGATAGTATTATTAGAATTCACAGTAGTTTTAAAATATAATATTAGTTTTTAAGGATATTCTGGCCAATGATTCTAAATAACTCTTGAAACTTACTAATGACATCATCTTACTGTTCTATAGAGACAGGTGGTAAATGGTAGGTGCTTCATTTGAGTTTTTGATAAATAAATGAACAAACAATAAGTATTGAGTACTTACTACATAGTGGTATTGAAGTGCCTAAAATGTTTGCTCTTAGCATACTCATTGTGGCAAGTTTGGAAGACAAATATTAAAATATATTACAAAAGAAAAATAATCATAACCTAATTTGCTATTCAGAAGAAACCATTTGTCCCATGACATGATGGATCATTTCCTTCTAGTCTTTATTTTTCAAGCACATTAAAAGTAGTAATAATAACAATAACTGTGATTATACTCAGTACAATTTTGTGTAATACTTATTCTAGTTAACCAGTTTTCAGTTGTTAACTTAGTTCTTCTAAGGACAAGAAATGAATTCAGTTCACTTAAAGGAAACAAGCCAACCAACAGAAAACAACAGAGGAGGTTGTGCATTCTTGAATGGCAGCTCTGACTTGGATTTGGAACTGAGAGCTGTTAGAGGTCGAGGAGGCACTAGTCAGTTTTTCTCTCTCCCTCTTGACTTTGTTCTATGCCCTCTCTCCTTCTTCTGTGAATCTTCTCTTTTGCCTTCATCACCTGGCTCATCCTCGTGATGGTCTCTAGAAAAAGCTTCAGAAGAAGCTGGTCTGGTTGGCATACTTATTTACCATTGCCCTAAAGAGTAAGAAAGAGAGAGACCACTTGTGTGTCGAACCCTAGCTATTCATCCGCCACCCCAGCCGCCTGCCTCCTTGGATCAAGCTCCATCTCTAGTTCAAATAGACTGATGTGGTTTCATTAAGTGAGTGAGTATTTTTGGCCAAGGCACTTTCTGCTAAAAGGACAAGTTGAATGGATATGTACAATATATACCATTTATCAGATAAATGCGAACTCTTTATTAGCATTCATTCATTCAGCAGATATTTATTGAGTGTCTACCATGTGTCAACATTGCTGAAGGTGCTGAGGATACATCAATAAATAAAATAGACAAGAATCTTTCTTTTTATGGGTCTGAGATTCTATTGGGCAGAGACCAACAGTAAACGGAATGAATGAATAAATGAATAAATAAATTAAAAAATAAATAACATACTGTGTTAGATTTTGGTGGGTGCTAAGGAGAAAAATAAAGTAGGGAAAGGCATTATGGAGAACAAAAATGAGAGGGAGAGAGCGAGCTTATGCTGGTGAGGGTGGGACAGTTGTTTGCAATTTTAGGTTGGTCAGCAAAATGCTCTAGGAGATGAAATTTGACTCAAGATTTGAAGAAGGTAAAGAAGGAGTAAGCCATATAATTTAAATTATATTTTTATTGCTTTTGTTAAATAATCTTTGTACCAATTATTAAAATTCATTAAACACTTATGTTCCAGGGGCCATTCTAAGCATACTGTGCCTATTTCTCAATCCTCAGACCACCTATTTGAGTTGGGTACTGTTACTGCTATTTCACAGATGAAGAACTGAAGCAGAAACAGGATTGGCTACTTGCCTCTGGTCTTTAAGTCAGTAGATGAAAGAGCTTGAATTTAACAGATTCTGGAGCCCTGCTCTTAAATGTTACTGCTGCTCTTCCAGTGACATACTAATTTAAAAAAATCAAATAAACCCACAGTCATACAAAGAAGAAAGATACATTCAACACAAATATTCCATCTAGGGCATGCAAAAAAATGGTGCATTTTGATGAATATCCTGCTCAGATACCTTTCTGTGTCTTCTTATGCGCATCACTGATTGTGTATATTTCACCTAAGCGAAGCAGTACTGTCTGTGCTGTGCTGTAAACTGCCTTTCCACTCAAAATCATGTCGTGGTCATGTTTCCTAGTCAGTAAATGTAGATCTATGCCATTACTTTTATTGAATTTCAAATATTTCATCTTATGGATACATTGCTCTTTAGTCAGTCAGTATTTTTCCATTATTGAATATTTAAGTTATGGAAACCAGTCTGTGTTCATATCTACTCTTACTCTTTCGCTAGCCATTCCTAACAGCTGATGTGAATTACTAGAAGATCAATATAGCCCTTCAGCAATTAGTACCCATGGTGAAGGCGACTAGAATGAAGAGACACAGCTATTATAGGCTCCTATAGGAATAGAAGCTGCTTATGACTCCCATAACCAATGTTTTGGGATTTTTTTTTTTTTTTTTGCGGTACGTGGGCCTCTCACTGTTGCGACCTCTCCCGTTGTGGAGCACAGGCTCTGGATGCGCAGGCTCAGCGGCCATGGCTCACGAGCCCAGCCGCTCCACGGCATGTGGGATCCTTCTGGACCGGGGCACGAACCCATGTCCCCTGCATCGGCAGGTGGACTCTCAACCACTGCGCCACCAGGGAAGCCCCGGCAGGTGGATTCTTGAGTACTGCGCCACCAGGGAAGCCCGGAAATTTTTTCATTCTGGACATAGAAGTTGACTTTTCCACTTATAGAATATGTTGATTCCAGTTATGGGGTTTGGGCAAGTCAATTTATGGTAGGATATTAAAATGGAATGGAGCATCACCTCCTTTGGAAAGCATTCCAGGCCATCCCCATTAAGGTGGGTGGCTCATCTCTGTTTTCCTATAACTCTCTATCCTTACCACTCCCTATTCCCACACTTACCATACTTTAGTTTTGTTTCTCTTCTCTGTTCTCTCCACTAGATGATGAGGTCATTAAATGAAAAACATGTTCCCTTAATTTCTGTGTCTTCAGTACAAAACTCACTACTTCTGGCATCTAATATGTAATGAAAAATGTTTTAGAAGAAGAGAAAGGAAGACTTCAAGGGGAGATGAAGAGCAGCTTAGCTTAGTTACCAGAGATGGGCAATAGGTTGAAAATGAAGGATGGAAGAAAGAGCAAAAATTACGGAGAGGAGAGAAAAGCTGGAAGACAAAATATGTGACCAAAAATATTGATATTCTCAAATGAACAGTATTGTTCCAGTTCCATTTAATATAATTTGAGAAGAATAAAGAATTTATGTCAGAGACAATGTATCCTTTTACTGAATTGCCAACAGTATTTAAAAAAAACTACTCTGTGTATTTTACTAGAATCCATAAAAAGACTGTTGTCTCTGGCTTTAAAAGCTATATATTCAATTTCATGCTACTGTGGTTATATATGATTCATTTAACGTATTTATTGCAGGTCTACTCTGTACATAGTGATATATTAGGTAAAGGGACATTTAGATGTGAATACTTCAAGCCCTTCTCCCAAGGAGCACCCAATGGAATAGGGTATTCAGAGTATGGTGTGATAAATATAATTATGGAAACATGTTTATTATACAAATCTGTGTATTGTACAAGAATCTCTGGGGAGGGACTTCTTCAGAAGTGCTCAGAAGCTCTTGACAGAGTTGTAATAGGAGTGTGTGGAAAGTGGGGAGAGAAAAGCACATGAGCCTGAAGAGAGAGGCAGGTGCCAGACCATGGAAGACTTCATGGACCAACTTTGGGCTTTACCCTGCAGATGACAAGAAGTCAGAGAAAGGATGACTCTAAATTGCCTGGAGTCTTACAGCCTGACTAGACAATTAGTACATTAGAGGAGAAACAAAGAAAAATTTGACAGAGCAGCTACTTCTTCTTTATGCCAAATGATGAGCCTTTGGGGCAAGGGAATCTTAACGTAAAAAGAACAGAGGTGCCCAACCCTTGAATTTCCCTCACCAGTACAGGGAGACATTTTTGGGATTCTACAAATTAAAAGTTCTACAAATGTTATCTCTGAAGCAAACTGGTTAAGTGAGACAGGCTGGACCTTGGGGCAACTTTTATAAAATCACTCACTTTCAGGGTTGGAGGGGCTTTAGACTGCCCAGTCCAACTCCTCTGCAAGTCTCCACCCTAGAATAGGCCAGGGAGTGGCCTGTTCTTACCCAGGCATCTCAGCTGCTTCTAAGAGAGGGCATCTCAATATAAGATCTTTTTAGAATTTAGAAAGTTCTGCAAATTGAGCCAAAGTCCTGTACAATCTAATATCATACTCACTGGCTTTACTTCTTTTCCTCCAGAAACCCACAGATCATAATGCATTTTACTTTCCAGGATAAATATCTCTTGGTCCTTTAGTTACCATGGTGTTCCATGGTTTTACATTCTCCTTCTACCTTTGTTTCTATAACCTTACCTATGACTTTCCTCCGGTTTTGTCTTGTTTCGGTCGTGTGCCTTTTAAATGGTGAGATCCAGAACTGGAGTTCAAGATGAAAATACTTACTATTGTTGGACACCTACTCCCAGGTGGGCTTTTGGTCCCTGGTCCCTTGATAATAACCCTAAAAAACCTCAGCCTCAAAAATGTGATCTCTTGGAGACCAAGTATCCAGAAGTCTGGGTAGCAACAGGGACTCCCTTTCAGAAAGCCCTAGGCAGAGAGGGGACCATTTATCTTGACCCATCTTGGTGAAAATTGTCATTCTTTATATTGCCATGAAATAACAAGCTGAAGCTGGGATAAGGCACACAACTTCCTCTGCCCAGTTGTCCCCAATGGCAGCGCTGCAGAAACCAATTATGCTAATAATATTTTCATATTAAAAAGAAAATGTGTGATTGCTGGTTATTTTGTTTTGAGCAGATGCCGTTTTTTTCCACTGGGAAAAATTTAAATGAAATTTTGTTGTTTCCCTTTCCTCAAAAATGGATCTCAAATGGCTTTAAGCCCCAGGTGCAGAACTCTTCTGGTGAATTTTGAAGACTATAGTGTAGGTAACAGCTTTTGCATTAAGCTGCTTTCAACCTGTAGCAAGTTAGCCTAAGTGCCAGGAATTCAGCTGCCCATCTCATCCTGCCCCGACCTCATCCAGCTCCTTAGTCATTTGTAGTCTGTATCCAGACCTACAACCCAGATGCTGGTCTTCTGTGGCTCAGCATCGCATCCCACAGACGAACTTGCTGTGGGATTATCCAAGCTGCGTGGTTCTGTCTCCTGCATCACTAGGGAGGAAGCTTTCTCCCCTGTCCAGGTCACACCACTGTCAAATCAAAACAAGCCCACCCAAGCCCAACACACAACAATCTCCATGCTCTCTCCACTTTGAGTCCACTCCCACCCCTGCAGTAGTGACGCCCTTCCTTCTTCAGAGTGATTTCCAGTAACCTCCAGAGCCGTTTTTCTAATTTAAAAAAACCTCATCTCGTGTGGAGAGAAGGGAACCCTCTTGCACTGTGGGTGGGAATGTAAACTGGTACAGCCATTATGGAGAACAGTATGGAGGTTCCTTATAAAACTAAAAATAGAGCTACCATATGACCCCGCAATCCCACTCCTCGGCATATATCTGGAGAAAAACATGGTCCGAAAGGATACATGCACCCCAGTGTTCATTGCAGCACTGTTTACAATAGCCAAGACATGGAAGCAACCTAAATGTCCATCAACAGAGGAATGGATAAAGAAAATGTGGTACATATATACAATGGAATGCTACTCAGCCATAAAAAAGAATGAAATAAGGCCATTTGCAGCAACATGGATGGACCTAGAGATTGTCATACTGAGTGAGGTAAGTCAGACAGAGAAAGAGAAATATTGTATGATCTCGCTTATATGCAGAATCTAAAAAGAAATGATACGAATGAACATATTTACAAAACAGAAACAGACAGACTGAGAGTATGATCTTATGGTTACCAGGGAGGGGAGGGATAGTTAGGGAATTGGGGATTGACATGTACACACTGTTGTATTTAAAAGGATAACCAACAATGACCTACTATATAGCACAGGGAACTCTGCTCAATATTATGTGGCAGCCTGGATGGGAGGGGAGTCTGGGGGAGAATGAATACATGTATATGTATGGCTGAGTCGCTTTGCTGTGCACCTGAAACTATCACAACATTGTTAATCGGCTATACTCCAATATAAAATTAAAAAGTTAAAAAAAAAAGAATGATATTGGGAGGAAAATGGTCAAAAAACAAAGAACAAAACTCATCTCGTCTAGCTTCTTGGTCAGCATTTCGAACCCCCTACAGATGAGTTTGAAGGACTAACAGCAAGTCCTCCTTGACCTCGCTCTGGCAGGTAGGTGGCATGTGTCTGAAAAGTACTCAGACCAGGTTTGCCTCCTCCCGCTTCTCACGGATAGAACACCCAGCAAATTCATCTTAAAGTGCTGCCCTTCACAACCCATAGAATCGCAAAGGAGGCCAAACACAAATGATAAGAATTTCATACGTGGAATACATTACCACCTCCCAATAAATGAAAAAGCATCATCCTGAGGGGCCAAACAGTGGCCAAAGCTGGCAGCTTTCATACTTGTTAGACAGAGAAACGATAAATTTGTGAGGGGTTGACAGGACAAAGAAATGTAAGCTTGGGTGTTTAACTAGTGAAGAATCTAAAACGAGTTTGGGCTTGGGATCGTAAATTAAAGAAGTAACAAGGTTTGTTTGTATAGGCTTCTTGGCCTGAATTCCCTCTTTCTGGCGATAAGGGTGTCCTTCTTCCTCCAGATGCAGGGAGGGTAGCTTTCACATAGGAGATTTATTTCCTGCTTTCAGGGAGACAGAGGGGAGGGACAAACTATCCCTCCTGCATTGGCCGTTTCTTAAGTAACTAATTCAAAATGATCAGTATGCTACTTTTGCATATTTGGGGGCAGACTTCTCTGAGCCCCAGCAAGTGGAACTTGAGTTTCTAGACCATGTATCATTCCTCTAGAGAGTCAGTATACTTTGACGACAGAACTCCTTGAATTCCCCAGGTGATACAGGTGGCAGATTGCTGATAACTAGTTAATGATTAGAGGAAAATGGCTTATAGAAATTGAGGGGACTAGTCAAAGGTAACATGGGGAAACAATTCAGATCAAGAATCCAGGTCTCCTGATTCTTGCTTATGTGTCACCATATTCTATGAGCATACTGGTTTTATTTTTCTTCATTCCTAGGGTGACCAGATGCCTACTTTTGCTTAGGACAGTCTTACTTTACACCTGTTGTTCCAGAATAATTATAAAAAGCGCCCCTTTTTACATTCAAAAGAGAAGAGGTCTGGAAAATTGAATGATGACTCACCATCTGACATATATTTTTTGTTTGTTTATTATTCATCTCACCCATTAGAATGTCATATCCATGACAGCAGGGACTTTGGATGTTTTGTTCAGTGGTCTATTGTCAGTACCTTAACTGGTGCTGACTCATAGTATATGTTCAATAAATGTTTGCTGGTTTAATTAAAAAAATCATCATCATTGTTGGTGTGAAAGCGAGACATCTACATCCCTCAGGGGTTAAGAAGGAAAAATAAGATACTGCTACATTTGCATGTTGGATATAGATCTAAGGAGAGAGGAACTTTTCAGAGGTAATTTTCTGTGCAATGTTAGCATTTATTCATTTCTGACCTTTGAGCTGTGGGCAATGAGAGGCAGCTTTTTTAAAGTCTCCGTTCCCTAATGCTGATTTTCTAGGCATGAAGGTGCCAGCAGGAGCTGGTAAATAACAACCAAGCTTTTCTCCTATTCCCTTCACTCTCCCTGACATCTCGTGAAGCACTCTCTTGTTTGATCAATTTTTTCCCACCTAGTAAGGAAGAAACCTACAGAGCCTGCCTCAGCAAGACTTCCCAGAGGCTCCAAATGAATATTAAATGGCTCCCTACAAACTCACTGGTCTGGTAAAATGTAACATGAGTCAAAAAGTTCTGAGATGCTTGATAACAAGAGAAAGAGAAGGATCTTATCAAGGATTTGGAGCAGATTTTCATTGGGGCCACGTTTTTTTTTTTTTTTTTTTTTTTTGCGGTACGCGGGCCTCTCACTGTTGTGGCCTCTCCCATTGCGGAGCACAGGCTCCGGACACGCAGGCTCAGCAGCCATGGCTCACGGGCCCAGCCGCTCCGCGGCATGTGGGATCTTCCCAGACCGGGGCACGAACCCGTGTCCCCTGCATCGGCAGGTGAACTCTCAACCACTGCGCCACCAGGGAAGCCCGGGGTCACATTTTTAAATTGCATTCTGGTGGGACAAACTAACCAAATTTCCAGAACATGTCACAGAAGGCAATATTTGCACTTATTCATTTGCTGCTGTTGTTTTTAAAATCATTCAGTTTTTGTTTTTAGGTCCTTCTCGAGTCATTAGATATGTTTATTTCTTGAGCAGCTATTATGTGCCAGAAGCCATGCCAGATGCTTAGAATATAAACATGAATAGGAAAGCCATAGTTCCTTCTCTGATGAAAGTTACATTATGCGCGCACACACACACACAATATGAGAGAGGCCGAGAGCAAGTGAGACAAGTGAGAGAGCTTGAATAGGTATTGATTGTGCTTACTACTTTGAAGGAAGAGAAAGGTGCAGACATAAGAATATTCAGAGGTCCTCCCTCCCTTCCTCCCTTCCTCCCTTCCTTCCTTCCTCTTGCGAAGCAATAAAACTGTATTAGCGATTGATGTGATTGCTTATGTAGAAAAGCCCATGGTATTGGGTTGACCAAAATGTTCATTCGGCTTTTTCCATAAGATGGTTCTAGTAGCACTTAGTTGTCTTTAACTTCATTCAAAGCAATTTTGTTAGATTGTATGTGACAGCTGTCATATCAGTGTGCATTTTAAAAAAGACATCAAAATTGGTGAATTTTTGTGTAGCCATTTTAATATTGAAGATGGAAGAAAAAAAAGCAACATTTTGGCATATTATGCTTTATTATTTCAAGAAAGGTAAAAATGCAACTGAAATGCAAAGAAAGATTTGTGCAACGTATGGAGAAGGTGCTTTGTCTGGTCGAACATGTCAAAAGCCATTTGTGAAGTTTCGTGCTGGAGATTTCTTTCTGGACGACACTCCATGGTTGGGTAGACCAGTTGAAGTTGATAGCGATCAAATCGAGACATTAATTGAGAACAATCAGCGTTATACCACGAAGGAGAGAGCTGACATACTCAAAATATCCAAATCAAGCATTGAAAATCATTTGCACCAGCTTAGTTATGTGAATCGCTTTGATGTTTGGGTTCCACATAAGTTAAGCGAAAAAAACCTTCTTGACCATATTTCCGCATACGATTCTCTACTTAAAAGTAATGAAAACATTCCGGTTTTAAAATAAATTGTGGCGTGCTATGAAAAGTGTGTACTGTACAATAATGTGGAACAGAAGAGATTGTGGGGCAAGCGAAATGAGCCATCACCAACCACACCAAAGGCCGGTCGTCATCCAGAGAAGGTGATGTGTATATGGTGGGATTGGAAGGGAGTCCTGTATTATGAGCTCCTCTGGAAAACCAAACAATTAATTCCAGCAAGTACTGCTCCCAATTAGACCAGCTGAAAGCATCACTCGATGAAAAGCGTCTGGAATTAGTCAACAGAAAATGCATAATTTTCCACCAGGATAACGCAAGACCTCATGTTTCTTTGACGACCAGGCAAAAACTGTTACAGCTTGGCTGGGAAGTTCTGATTCATCCTCCCTATTCACCAGACATTGGATTTCCACTTATTTCGGTCTTTACAAAATTCTCTTAAGGAAGAAATTTCAATTTCCTGGAAGACTGTAAAAGGCACCTGGAACAGTTCTTTGCTCAAAAAGATAAAAAGTTTTGGGAAGATAGAATTATGAAGTTGCCTGAAAAATGGCAGAAAATAGTGGAACACAAGGGTGAATACGTTGTTCAGTAAAGTTCTTGGTAACAGTGAAAAATGTGTCTTTTATTTTTACTTAAAAACCAAAGGCACTTTTTGGCCAACCCAATATTTACAAAAGAAACTTTAGATAAGTGAATTTAGCATAGTTCTAGTATATGTGATAAAGACACAAAAATCATGATCCTATTTTTGTAGAGAAAAATGTATATCATTGAAAAGAAGACCAGAAGATTGTGGTTCTCTATGGGTGATAGATTCCTAAATTTTCTTTTCTTTCTTCCTTTTTTATTTTTGTTTTTTGCCTACCTGTATTTTTTTAATGGGTCATTCCTTATTCACCATTTTTGACACTCAGTGGGGCTTTTCAATTAGAATATTCTGAAATTTTTAAAAACTGAGGTACAAGTGACACATAATATGTTGGTTTCAGGTATACAATATAATGATTCAATATTTGTGTACAGTTGACCTTTGAACAACATAGGTTTGAACTGCATGGGTTAATTTATATGCAGATTTTTAAAAATAAATACAGTATTGCATGATCTGAGTTTGGTTGAATCCATGGATATGGCACTGAGGCTACAGAAGACCAACTGTAAAGTTATATGTGGAGTTTTCTACTGTGAGGGGGGTTTGGTGCCTCTAACCTCCAAGTTGTTGAAGGGTCAACTGTATAGTGCAAAATGATCTAGTTAATATCAATCATCATACATAGTTAAAAAAAATTTTTTTTCTTGTGATGAGGACTTTGAAGATCTACTCTCTTAGCAACTTACAAATATGCAATACAGTATTATTAACTATAGCCACCATGCTGTACATTACATCCTTTTGAGAGGTTCTTTTTGGTGGGGAGGAGATTAGTGTTTATTTATTTAAAAAAATTTTATTGGAGTATAGTTGATTTACAATGTTGTGGTAGCTCCTGCTGTATAGCAAAGTAAATCAGTTGTACATATACTTATATTCACTCTCTTTTTAGATTCTTTTCCCATATAGGCCATTGCAGAGTACTGAGTAGAGTTCCCTGTGCTATACAGTAGGTCATTATTAGTTATCTATTTTGTATATAGTAGTGTGTCTATGTCAAAGAGGTACTTTAGTTAGGATGTTGGAGGATGCCAAGCTGAGCCTGAAGGATAAAAAGAAGACAGCTGTACAGAGGTCAGTATGTTCATCAGCTAGGACTGCTGTAACAGAGTACCACAAACTGGGTGGCTTAGAACAATAGAAACTTATTGTTTCACAATCCTGAATTCCAGAAGTCTAAAATCAAGATGTCGGACCTCTGAAGGCATTGGGGAAGGATTTGTTTCAGGCTTCCGAGCTTCCTCAGGCATTCCTTGGCTTGTAAAGCGCCGTCTTCTCTCTGTCTCTTCACATCATTCTTCTTTCTGTGTGTGTCTGTCTCTGTGTCCAAATTTCCTTTTTTTATAAGGACATTAGTCATATTGGATTAGGGCCCACCGAATGACCTGATTTTCACTTGATTGCCTCTGTAAAGATCCTATTTCCAAATAAGGTCATATTCTGGGATATTGATGTTTGGACTTCACCATACTTTTTTGGGGGGTGGGGTGGGCACAATTTAACTCATAACAAGGTGCACCAATAGTGTTCCAGGCAGAAGACCACATGTTCAAGTCCCTGAGCTAGAATGGAGGTTGGGGAGTCGGAGAATCAGAAGACTGGTGGTCTGAATAGAGCAGGCAGAGCGGCAGGAGGAGACCAAGAGGGGGACTGCACTGGCAACTACAAAACCTTCAGTATGGATGATACATTCATTTTTGCTACTAACACCTGCTGCAATAACTTTTAGGGGATATACAGAGAGATTGCAAAGATAGTTCTATCTTTTCCTCTTTGTAGTTCATGGAACTACAAAGGAAGGGAGCTTCCCAACTGGTCATGGTCGTTGCCAACTTAGAAAAATTAATTTTCCGTGCAAGTCAAATTGCTGCACTTGTGTCCCCTGCCTGTACCAGGAACAACGGGAGCCACGCTGTGAATCATCTTCAAATAAAACTATGAAAGACAGCAGGACATGGACTTTGCACCATGTCAGATTCAGAGGCCAAGTGGCTTCCTCCAGGGGTCATACCACTCTTCTGGCCACTAGGTTTGCATCAAGAAGGCTGGGTATTTAGTGGAGGGGGAGAGGACACAGAAGAGGAGAAAATGAACACTGTGGAATTATGATCTCACTTCAACCAAATTGCTGTGGGCTTAGTGTATTTAAGAAATTGGACTTTAGGCCATCTATATCTTTAGTCTGACCACCCTTATCCCCAGGGCCTTTCATATGAAAAATACATTTTCATGAATCTGTGTGTATCTTCTAGATGATATTTCTTTTTTTTTTTTTTTTTTAAGTGTTCTACCACATGCCTTTATTCATTTCTTTATTCACTCAACAAACCTGGCCTTGGGGCCTTGCTTAAAATTTTGGCTTTGATCTCCAGGAAGTGGAGGTTTTGGAAAAGGAGTGTGATGTGGTTGGAATGGTCTTTTTGGAAGGTCAAGAACAGAGAGTGGCTTAATGAAGTCAGGGCCTGGCACCTGGTAAATCAATTAGGAAGTCAGGGAAATGTCCCAGGAAGATCACCTGCTCATGGAGTTCTGTTATATGTCAAATGTGTGTTGTTCTCTCTCACTGCAAACAAAAAGGAAAAATCAATGAAGAAAGAAACACAAAATATAGCACCAATGTTTGGAATAAGGCCCATTTCAATTTAGGCATCATCATATAGACCTGGTGGCCAGTGCTGCTATAGGTTTTTGCTCTCTCATTACTGGTGAGGATGAGCTTTATATGATTCTCCCCTTGATTCAGATGGAGAAATGGAAGCAAATGTGATACATTAGTTACCTGTAACAATTTTGCCACAAATTTAGCAGCTTAAAACGGCAAAGTTTATTATCACACAGTTTTTGTGGGTCAGGAGTCAGAGTTGCCTAAGCTGGTCTTCTACTTGTGGGTCTCACAAGGCTGTAATCAAGGTGTTGGCCAGGGCTGTGGTCTCATCCGAGGTTTGATTGGGGGAAGAATCTGCTTCCAGACTCACATGGTTGTTGGTAACATTCAGTTCCTTGTGGTTGTAGGCCTGAAGGCTTCTTGTTGGCTATTGACGGAGGCGACCTTCAGCTCCTAGAAGCTGCCCTTAACTCCTTGACACATGGGCCTCCCAATATGACCTCTTACTTCTTTACTCCAAAGGAGAGAGTTGCCTTAAAATATGGGTATTGCAATCTTATGTAATCAAGTATACATACATAACCATGCACATCCTGTCACTTTGCCATATTCTATAAAGCTAGAAGTAAATTACTAGGCCAGCAGATACTCAAGGTCAGGGGATCACTAAAGGGTATGAACACAAGGAGGCAGAGGTCATGGGGGCCACCCTAGTAGGCTGTCTGCCATATGTGATGTTCAGTGACTTGGTGGAGGTGATGGAATGGATAAGAGGGTGAAAAAGACCAGAGCCTATAGGCTCCCGGAAAACATTGTCGCCATCACAAAACCACCCTGTTTTCCTCTTACTCCATGTAGTCTTGGGAAATTGATCCAGAATCCCCACTGAATCCTTCAGGCTGATTATTTTAACCCCTCTACGAGGGTAAGGCAAGAGCTGTTCTATTATCTGTGTTCTGGAATCCTGGTGGCAGCAGCAGTTGGTATTGGTTTTATTTTCCTATTCCTTTTTTGTTGTGTTTCATTCCATTAAATATTATCTTCTTTGCCTGAAAGATTTTGCTCCTTTTTTTTTTTTAATAGATCTTTATTGGAGTATAATTGCTTCACAATGTTGTGTTAGTTTCTGTGGTCACCAAAGTGAATCAGTCATATGCATACATATGTCCCCATATCCCCTCCCTTTTTTTTTTTTTTGTATTCAAACAGAAAGTCACAAAAATTATAATCATCCTCATCAGTTCACCCAGTCCCATGTAATTAATTTTTTTTCATCTTGATCTTTTGTTAGCACTTTTATGAATTCATGAGTTTTCCATTAGAGTTCTGAAAATGCTTTTTCATTCAGTTCAGCAGTATAGTCAGTTACCAGAAACCTGTACTTGTCAGAGTCTTTTCCATGAATTCCTTGAAGATGAAACCCTTTTATAGGAACATTTTTGCAAAAGCATCAGAGTACACCCAGAACTGTCTGTAAATGACAAAAGACTTAAAAATGACCACGGTTAAAGATTTGATGAAAGTTCATAATAATGCAATTGACAAGGAAATGTAGTTATTTCTGAGATATACATTTTAAAGTAATAACTAGAATTATGACGTATAACATTATACCAGAACATATAAGATTTTTAGGAATTTCATATAATGTCAGAAACATTTATATTAACATATTTCCGTAGAAATAACTCAAAGAAAGTTTAGTATTATTCTTTAATTTTTGAATTTAATTTAATTTATTTTTTTATACAGCAGGGTCTTATTAGTCATCAGTTTTATACACATCAGTGTATACATGTCATTCCCAATCTCCTAAGTCAGCACACCACCTAGATGGTATTTCTATTTCTTTTACCCTGCCTTAATCTACTGTCAAGTATGGAAGCTTATATTTCTTATTTTATCTCACAAACTTAAGCCCTGGGTCAGCCCCTTCTTACTGTAGTGATTAAATGGAACTTATTTTTTTAATTTTTTTCTAATTTCAAGTATGCATTTCTGTTTTAATCCTTAAACAACCTTGCACGGTAGGTAGCCTAATTGCATTTTAAAGATGAGGAAACTGAATCGTAGAGAATTTAAGTGGTAGTAGCGACACACCTAGTGTTAACAGCATGAAACTAGGAGCTGCCTGCCTGGGTTCAAATCCCAATGCTGCTGTTAATTGGCTTGTACTGATATGACCATAAACTGGTTATTAAACCTCTTTGAGTCTCAGTCTCCTTATCTATAAAATGAAGATGGTAATAATACTTGACTCACAGAGCTGATATAAGTATTAAATAAGTAAATATAAGTATAAAGGACTTAGCCCAGTGTCTGGCACATAGCATTTACTAACTAGTTGTTGTTAAACACTAGGTATTAATCTCAGTTGCAAAAATTGCTGGCGCTGTGCACTTGGGCAAGTTCTTCCACCTTCTTAAATCCTTATCTCTAGTATTCCCTCCAACAGCTACTCTGTTGAAGCATTGCAGTGATGATTAAAGAAGATGTTCCTTGTTGGGTATTTAGCACCATTTCTGGCCTAATGAGTGCTGTTATGAGTTAAAGTCAGAAAGAGAAATGCTGTGCATGGTTTTGTAAATCAGAGTACAGAGTTTGTATTTTATTTCATATGCATTAGAGAAGGCTTGAAGGGTTTTAACTAGAGAAGTATTGGTATGTTTTAGGTTTTTAAAAGATAACTTTGGCAGTAGTGAGTTAACGGAAAGGTTGGGATTGAGAGGTGCAATGGAACAGCCAGAGGAGGCTATTTCAGGCATCCACTCAATAAATGTGGTGGCCAGGACTACGTAAAAATGGAGGTGGAGAGAAGTGACCCAGTTTAGGATCTATTTTTGAAGTAATATCAGACGCATTTGCTGATGGATTGGATGTGGAAAGTGAAGAAAAGGTGAGAAGTTGGTGCTAATGCCTGGAGGATGATGGTGCCGTTTCTTGGGAAAGGCAAGGAGGAGGGAGGTTTGAAGGGGTGACAGAAAGAGTTCTGTGGGGGCATTTTAAGGTATTATGGTTGCTAGGGGATGCTGCTTGATTATTACATTAATAAGTGTTTTATATACCCTGTGGGATTTATTTAGACCACAGTCCCTGCCCCCCAAAAAGTTGAGGAGGTTTTCATTGATATTAACCTTGACAAGGCATCTATTGAACTAGTAATAAAAGATTAACATCCATTGAAGGACGCAGAAAGTAAGCACCCTAACAATAAAGATTAATAGAGCTGTGATGGAATATGTGATTTATATTTTAGCCACTTAGAAAGAAATTTGTGACCATTCACATTTGAGCATCTGAAAGTCAGAAGCTCACAAACCATTTGCATCAGGAAGAATGTGATTTTTGAAATGAGTGGCATAATGAACAATGTCTGCATCAGGAATTTTAAAGTAACTCAGAAGCACATGTTGCATGGCCACCCATTTTAACCATGTTATCATAAATCAGGGGTGATAATATGAAAGAACAGCCTCTTAATGTACATGAGAGGGATCATGGTGGTGTCCCTTCCATCTCTGAATCACTGATAGCACAGCTGCTGGCAAAAAGTTTGTGCTTAAGAAAATAGGTAAAGAATGGAAGAGGGAAGGAGGAGAGTAAGGGGCAAATGCTAAACCATAAGCAACACTCCTCTCCCTGTGACACTCACCTTGAAGATACAATCAAATCTACCAAAATTCATGGAAAACTTGGCATTGTTAGAGTTCACATGGGAACCAAAGAAAGCAATTTACATCATACCCAGGGTGATGCCAGTGTGAGTGTGATAGCAAAAGCCATAGTGTTAGCCCAGTGTTTAATATTTGTAAAATCATACTTACTTAGACTTAGGAAATTCCTCAGTGTTTATGTGTCGAATTGTGCTCCCCCATCCCCAAATTAATATGTTGAAGTCCTATACCTCCAGTATTTTAGAATGTGACTGTATCTGGAGATAGGGTGTTTTTAAAATATTTTATTTATTTATTTATTTTTGGCTGTGTTGGGTCTTCGTTGCTGTGCACAGGCTTTCTCTAGTTGTGGCAAGTGGGGGCTACACTTCGTTGCAGTGCGAAGGCTTCTCATTGTGGTGGCTTCTCTTGTTGTGGAGCACGGGCTCTAGGTTCATGAGCTTCAGTAGTTACAGCACACAGGCTCAGTAGTTGTGTCTTGCGGGCTCTAGAGCGCAGGCTCAGCAGCTGTGGCTCATGGGCTTAGTTGCTCCACGGTATGTGGGATCTTCCCGGATCAGGGCTCCAGCCCGTGTCTTCTGCACTGGCAGGTGGACTCTTAACCACTGCACCACCAGGGAAGCCCTGGAGATAGGGTCTTTACAGAGATAATCAAGTAAAAATGAGGTCATTGGGGTGGATGGGTCCTAATACAATATGACTGGTGTTCTTATGGAAAGGAGAAATTTGGATAGTGATGTACATAGAAGGAAGACGATTTAAAGAAACACAGGGAGAAGATAGTCATCTATATGTCAAGGAGAGGGGCCTGGAATAGATCCTTCTCTCACAGTCCTCAGAAGGAATCAACCCTGCCGACACCCTGATCTTGGACTCCCAGCCTCCAGAACTGTGAGACAAATTTCTGGGTTGTTTAAGCCACCCAGTCTGAGGTATTTTGTTATGGCAGCCCCTGCAAACTAATTCACCCAAGCCATGGACTCCAGGTTCCAACAATTCTATTTTAATCTCAGGGGCCACATAGCCTTCCCACTGACATTTGAGCTACATATAGTTTACCACTAACTATAGGCTTCTCAAACCCTATATGATTCACCCAGAGATCCAGAATTCTGGATCCCTGCCATGGGAGATTCTAGTTCAGTTGGTCTGGGGTGGTGCCTAAGAATTTGCATTTCTAGCAAGTCTTAGGTACTGCTGTTACTGCCAGTCTGTAGCGCACACTTTTAGGAGCCTTGAGTCTAGTACAATGCCTAGGACATGGTAGGTGCTCAGTGAAAATCAAATGAATTAATTTTAGGAATTCTGCTTTAGATTAAGAATCAAATAGACACATGGCCACTCATCTCATTCAGTGATTCTTAATGGGGGAGATGCATGGGATTTACAGAATTAAAATTTCTGGGGTGTGTGTTCAGAATATGTGTATTTTTTTTTTTTTTTTTTTGCGGTACGCGGGCCTCTCACTGTTGTGGCCTCTCCCGTTGCGGAGCACAGGCTCCGGACGTGCAGGCTCAGCGGCCATGGCTCACGGGCCCAGCTGCTCCGTGGCAGGTGGGATCTTCCCAGACCAGGGCACGCACCCATGTCCCCTGCATTGGCAGGCGGACTGTCAACCACTGTGCCACCAGGGCAGCCCCAGAATATGTGTATTTTGCTATAGACTTGGTATCAGAGTGCTGCTCTAAGCAAGGCACCACTTAAAGCAGAGTGCTTTAACAAACTTATTCTGATGTTGTTGAGGAGGAAGAGGTTTCAAAGGATAGAAGTAATTGCTGCAGCCAGAAGTCTACAGGTGCAAGTGATTGAAAATGGTGACCGGGTCAGAGAATGCTAATCATCCATGAAGTGGGCTCGCTGCGACTCTGACACCGTGTCTCCTGGTGCACGCTGTGGTAGGTGCATCTTTGCTGAATAAATACAAAGTGAACTTGACGGGAAAGGAGACCTCAGCAGTCCTACAAAGGCAATTTTGCAAGCTGTCTGGCGTGGAATTACTGGAATGTTTGCTCAGGAAGAAACAGCTGACATCATCTTTGCTCTCTTTGTATCTCAAGGGCAGAGTTATCCATGCCTCTGGCCTGCACCGACACCCACAGAGGGAAGAATGGCTTCCAGAGGGAAAGGTTAAAGAACAGGTCAGCTGGGCATCCACGCTCCCTTTCCCTCCCTCCCCCCGTTTGTCATTTTTCTGGCAAGGTGAATTCAATGTCCAGTAATTCCTTCTGGCTTTCTAAGAGCTATGAGACACAAAAGTGTGAGAAAAGTCATCCCGGCACTAACAGGATTAGCTCAGCTTCATAAACTAATCACTCTGGCCAGAGAGAATAAAGAGGAAAGCAATGGGCATGGGCAAGCAACATAAAGATAATGGAAGTTTCCATTAAATATCAAGGAGTGAGAGAGAGAGAGAGAGAGAGAGTGTGTGTGTGTGTGTGTGTGTGTGTGTGTGTGTGTGTGTGTGTTGTCTAACTCACAAAGACTGTCCTCTTTTCCATTTCAGGGGGCTTGTTCAATATGAAATGGGAACGTGTCTTATCTCAGCTTTCCCTAAAAGCAATCCCAATGCCTGGCACATAAGCTTCTATAAAAGCTTTGTTGAATTATTAAATCAAGGCCATTCTGATAATCATAGAAGCAGCAATTAATTAAGAGAGGCAGAGTAGTGTGGCAGCATGAGGACTAGATTTGTGAACAGACACTAGGATCTGCTTTTTTCTTGGCATCACTTGCTGGAGAGACTTGAGGAAATCACTTGATTGCTCAGGAACCTTATTTCCATCTGTGTAAAACAAAGAGATTAGACTAATTTTTCTCCAGTGTTCTGCTGGATACCCACCAATAAGTAGGGTATAATGAGTCAGCTTTTAGCTGTGTGTGCTTTTACAGTGATTAATAAGGTACACCTCTAAGGTTGGAGTCCACCTGTGTCTTGGTGTGCAATTTTAGGCAATATAAGTGTCTTGCATGAGTAGTTCAGAAAATAAATGGAAAAATACATAATGGTTAGAGCACGCATTATGGAATTTAGATACAACTGGTGTTTGAATCTTGTCTTTGTGATTCACTAACTGTGTGATACTAGGTAAGTTGCTTAAATTCTCTGGTCTTCAGCTTTTTTTTTTTTTTTTTTTTTTGCCTGAAAATGGAGAAATCGATAATATATGGCCATTACTTTAGGCATCATAATTCTTCATTTTCCTTGAAGGAGGTGATGAGAGGGTAAAGTTTTTAGGTGGGACAGCCTAGGAAAGTCCTATGCTGGGCACATTTTGCTCATTCATTTAACGATCATGAATGGACTAACTGATGTGATTTGATACCAAGATAGTACAGCAGAAACTAACACAACATTGTAAATCAGCTATACTCCACTAAAAATTTTTTAAAAAATAAATGAGATCATTAAAGAAAAAACCATAACCCCTGTATTCAAGGAGTTTAAGGTCTAATAGAGGAAAAAAAGTTTTCATACTTACTTTCTCTGAACTAAAAGACAGATCTTTGAGACTTTCATGTGTAGAAAAATCACCTACTCTCTCTACATTTTAATATTACCATATGCAGAGGTAGGGGTGATATAACTTACCTCATAGACTGGACACACAGTGCAAGTCACAAGGAATCACACATCACACAAGTGTTTTGCTTTTCTCTTTGGTGCTTCTCCTTCTTTTGGTTCATAGCCCATGTCTCCTCATCCTGATACAGGCTTGAGAAGCAGTGTGAAGAAAGGTTGAATTTACTGAGTAAACAAAGACAGATGTATTGCGTGTCTGAGAAGGAAATGATGTCAGAAACGTTTTTTTACCAGATAGTGAGCAAAAGATGTGTGGCGAATGGATGCTCTGTAACTAAGGTGGGTAAAGTCGAGCTTTTCTAGAGGAGCACATTGTGCATGTATATGTGTGACAGATAAGTGTGGAAGATGCTTCCTGTTAATACTAATGAACTTACCTAGGTCACACATTGTTAAAGAAATGGAAAAATAGAAAAGAGGTTTTGAGCATGAGGAGAACTTGAGGTTTGCATGTGAAATTAAAGAGATTGACTAGTAATTGATAGCAGAAATGATTGAGGTTCACTTGAGGATAATTTTTTTTTACTGGATTCTTAAGATAGCATTTACTCATTTAGTCATCAAAGTTTTATTTAATGTCATTTCTGTGTTAGGTTTGGGTCTTGGATAAGAAGTAGAAAGAAATATGTCAAAGTTTATTTAGGAATACATGACAGTAAGACATGACAATAGGGAATTCCCTGGTGATCCAGTAGTTAGGACTCCGAGTTTCCACTGCAGGAGGCCTGGGTTTGACCCCCGGTCAGGGAACTAAGATTCCACAAGCTGCGTGGTGCTGCAAAAAAAAAAAAAAAAAAAAAAAGACATGACAATAAATAAGATTCAATGCTAATTACTGTATTGGAGGCATGTATTGCAGGAAGATGTAATGGATGAATTGAGTAGTAAGAGCAGATTTCTCAAAAGATGTAACATTTGAATGTAAGACGTACCTCTCTAAATGGATTATTAGTTATCCTGGAATCCTTATCTTAAAAGGTAAGATAATACTTTGTGGGGTTTCCTCTAATCAAGCACAGCTTATTAAGGAATGCACATGTTCAAAAACTTGATTTTATATGGGGGGTTCTGAGTAAAAAGTAGAGTAAGAATCAAGCTTTAATTACTAGGAGTCTAGATTGTGTGTTGGGGGTATGTGTGTGTATCAGTTCCTTCCTTCCACCATCCCTTCCTTCCTCTCTCCAACTGAGATCTGAGAGTCCTTTTCCAGGAACGCTTTTGCAGAATTCAGATCACATACATTTCATCAAAATAGCATCTTTAGGATAATCTCCTCCAAATCTATTTTTGCAGGAGATGAGAGGAGGATAATGTGCAGCTTTTAGAATGACTGTGAATGAATCATGGATTCTGACTTTTGCTTACTTTGTTTTGTTATGAACATTTTGTGACTATTAAAAAAAAACAACAAAAAAGGCAACATCATACTGTTGGAAGGCATAATGAAAGAATATGTAATTTTAGCAAAGCCCAAACTAAAACATTGCAAGCTTATGTCTAAGTTTTTCATTACTAAGAAATGTAAACTCTTTTTAATTTTTCTTGCCAAATGGAAGATAGCAGATGTTCATCTGTTACCATGAAAGTCTATTTTAATTGGCAGTTGTGGTCTCAGAGTAATTTTAAATTGCTACCAGGCTGTCACTTTTGCTTTTGCTGACTTGCAAGGAGGTTTAATGCCTCCCCCACTGAGCTAAACTTTATCCTTCTAGTTGGAACTGTTGGATCACCTCAATTTACGACAAACATAGAAGAGATTTAAATAGTCCACAGAAATGCAATGAAAATGCCTCGGATTTAAATAGTCCACAGAAATGCAGTGAAAATACCTCGGAGTAGAAGTGTGATGTTTTAAAAGCACTCTGAGATCCAGAGATGTAACTTGTTACGAGAAAACACGTGCAACAGATAGAGGCATCCAGGGTAAGGAAGAATAAGGCCCTTTGGTCAGATTGAATTGTTTTAATATACTCATAACAACTACTGGTTAACAAGCAATCACCTCCATATATAGTCTATCAAATTTGATCTTTAGAGTGGCTTATGGAATTAGAATACTACACTAGTTTTCTGTAAGTTTGCTTGCTTTGTCCATCCTGACATGGAGAAACTTCTATGATAATTCTATCTGACTAGGTACTAATCAAGGTTTGTATGTTGGAAGAACTGAGATTGGAAGATTGTATAGGGCAAAAGCAAATATATGGAGCTGGAAACCAGAAGATCTGGAACTTAACCTAGGCTCTTCTGCTAGTTGGCCGTGTGGTTGATGATGTTTGTTTTGTGAAGGGAGTCGGGGTAGGGGGCAATGTGATTCTAGAGATTTTCTCCAGTAAAAAGAATTTATACTTTTTATTCTCACTTCATATGCTGCATTTTTCTTGCTTTACCTCTTCTTACTCTGGGCCTTTTTGTTTTCTCCAGATCTGTACCCAGATGTCTCGTGTGTTCTTCAGTAAATAATCTTGTGCATAATACAGAGACATTACGGCAAGATGGATATTAGACTTTGGGAAAATTGTTTTACCTTCTCTGAACCCCCTTTATCCTCGCCTGTAAAATGGTTATATATACCTCATAGGATTACTGTGAGGATAGACTGAGAACTGATGTAAAACGTTTAGGAGAGTGGAACTGCCGAGTGATAGAGCATATATTCAGCATTAGTGTTGCCTGCCTTTTTTTTATTTGTGCCAGTCTGGTATAGTATAGTTTCATCCCATTTGATTTTAATTTTAATTTTCCTGAAGACAAAAGAAGTTGAGCATCTTTTCATGTATCTACTGGTCACTTATGTACCATGTTACATGGATTTCTTTTTTTTTTTAACATCTTTATTGGAGTATAATTGCTATACAATGGTGTGTTAGTTTCTGCTTTATAACAAAGTGAATCAGCTATACATATACATATATCCTCATATCGCCTCCCTCTTGTGTCTCCCTCCCACCCTGTGGATTTCTTTTTCAAGTATTTTGCCAATGTTTCCATTGGTTGTTTGTCTCTTAATGATACAGCTAAAAGAACATGTACTTTGGATGCAAGTCCATTGCAAACTGTGCGTTGTATTAGTCTCCTAGTAACAAATCACACAAACTTGGTGGCTTAAAACAACAGAATTTTATTTTCTTGGAGTTGTAAGTCCAGACATCTGTAATCAAAGTATCAGCAGGGCTGAGCTCCCTCTGGAGGCTCTAGGGGGAGGTTCCTTCCTTGCCTCATCCAGTTTATGGTGGCTAGAGGCATTCCTTGACTTGGGGCTACATGAAACCATTCTCTGCCTCCATCTTCTTATGAATCTTAACCTGGCCTTTCCCGTTGTGTCTCTTTGTCTCACATCTCCCTCTCCTTTCTCTCATATGGACATTGGTCACTAGATCCAGTATGGGATTTTGGATCTAGATCCTATATCCAGGATGATCTCATCTCAAGATTCTTAATTACCACTTTAAAAGCCCTTTTTCCAAATAAGATCATATTCACAGAGTTAGGACTTGGACATATATTTTGGGGACACACTCCTTCTCTTTGCCCAACTCAAGCTTCAGAGCTCTCTGAGATTCTCCTGTGTCTCTCACACCTCACATCAGTTGCATTGGTTCTGTTATGTTTCCTTCTTTCTGCTTCCATCTCATCACTGCCTTCAATCAGTGCCTTCTCTTGCCTTTCAATAACCTCCTAAGAGATTCTGATATCTGTAGTCTCTCTCTCTCTAGTGATTCCTCCTTTGGCATGGTTTGGCTATTTCAGTTCCCTCAAAAACCATAAAGAGCTTCTCCTTGAAGAAAGAATGAGAAGATGGCAGAGTAGAAGGACATGCATTCACGCCCTCTTGCGAGAGCACTGGAATCACAACTAACTGCAGAACAATCATCGACAGGAAGACACTGGAACTTACCAAAAAAGATATCCCACATCCAAAGACAAAGGAGAAGCTGCAATGAGATGGTAGGGGAGGCATAATCACAATAATATCAAATCCCATAACTGCTGGGTGGGTGACTCACAAACTGGAGAACAGTTATACCACAGAAGTCCAGCCACTGGGGTGAAGGTTCTGAGCTCCATGTCAGGCTTCCAAACCTGGGGGTCCGGCAACGGGAGGAGGAATTCCCAGAGAATCAGACTTTGAAGCCTAGTGATATTTGATTACAGAACTTGGAGAGGACTGGGGGAAACAGAGACTCCACTCTTGGAGGGGCACACAAAGTAGCGTGCGCATCAGGACCCGGGGGAAGGTGCATTGACCCCATAGGAGACTGAACCAGACCTACCTGCTAGTGTTGGAGGGTCTCCTGCAGAGGTAGGGGGATGGCTGCGGCTCACCGCAAGGACAAGGACACTGGCAGCAGAAGTTCTGGGAAGTGCTCATTGGCATGAGCCCTACCGGAGTCCGCCATTAGCCCCAACAAAGAGACTGTAGGCTCCAGTGCTGGGTCAGCTCAGGCCAAACAACCAACAGGGAGGGAACTCAGCCCTGCCCATCAGCAGACAAGCACATTATAGTTTTACTGAGCTCTGCCCACCAGAGTAGCACCCAGCTCTACCCACCACCAGTCCCTTCCATCAGGAAGCTTACACATGCCTCTTAGATAGCCTCATCCACCGGAGGGCAGACAGCAGAAGCAAGAAGAACTACAGTTCTGCAGCCTGTGGAACGAAAGCCACATACACAGAAAGACAGACAAAATGAAAAGGCAGAGGACTATGTACGAGATGAAGGAACAAGATAAAATCCCAGAAAAATAATTAAATGAAATGGAGATAGGCAACCTTCCAGAAAAAGAATTCAGAATAATGAGAGTGAAGATGATCCAGGACCTCGGAAAAAGAATGGAGGCAAAGATTGAGAAGATGCAAGAAATGTTTAACAAAGACCTAGAAGAATTAAAGAACAAACAAACAGAGATGAACAATACGATAAGTGAAATGAAAACTATACTAGAAGGAATCAATAGCAGAATAACTGAGGCAGAAGAATGGATAAGTGAAAGGGAAGACAGAATGGTGGAATTCACTGCCACAGAACAGAATAAAGAAAGAAGAATGAAAAGAAATGAAGACAGCCTAACAGACCTCTGGGACAACATTAAACACACCAACATTCACATTATAGGGGTCCCAGAAGGAGAAGAGAGAGAGAAAGGACCCAAGAAAATATTTGAAGAGATTATAGTTGAAAACTTCCCTAACATGGGAAAGGAAATAGCCACCCAAGTCCAGGAAGCACAGAGAATCCCAGGAAGGATAAACCCATGGAGAAACATGCTGAGAAACATAGTAATCAAATTGACAAAAATTAAAGACAAAATTATTAAAGCAACAAGGGAAAAATGACATAACATACAAGGGAACTCCCATAAGGTTAACAGCTGATTTCTCAGCAGAAACTCTACAAGCCAGAAGGGAGTGGCATGATATGTTTACAGTGATGAAAGGGAAGAACCTACAACCAAGATTACTCTACCCTGCAAGGATCTCATTCAGATTCGACAGAGAAATCAAAAGCTTTACAGACAAGCAAAAGCTAAGAGACCACCAAACCAGCACCACCAAACCAGCTCTACAACAAACGCTAAAGGAACTTCTCTAAGTGGGAAACACAAGAGAAGAAAAGGACCTACAAAAACAAACCAAAACATTTAAGAAAATGGTAATAGGAACATACATATCAATAATCACCTTAAACGTGAATGGATCAAATGCTCCAACCAAAAGACAGAGGCTTGCTGAACGGATACAAAAACAAGACCCATATATATGCTGTCTACGAGAGACCCACTTCAGACCTAGGGTCACATACAGACTGAAAGTGAAGGGATGGAAAAAGATATTCTATGCAAATGGAACTTAAAAAAAAGCTGGAGTAGCAGTACTCATATCAGATAAAATAGACTTTAAAATAAAGAATGCAACGAGACAAGGAAGGACACTACATAATGATCAAGGGATCAATCCAAGAAGAAGATATAACCATTAGAAATATATATGCACCCAACATAGGAGCACCACAATACATAAGGCAAATGCTAACAGCTATAAAAAAGGAAACCAACAGTAACACAATAATAGTGGGGGACTTTAACACCTCACTTACACCAATGGACAGATCATCCAGACAGAAAGTTAATAAGGAAACACAAGATTTAAACGATAAAAAAGGCCAGATAGATTTAATTGATATTTATGGGACATTCCATCCGAAAACAGCAGAATGCACTTTCTTCTCAAGCGCACATGGAACATTCTCCAGGATAGATCACATCTTGGGTCACCAATCAAGCCTCGGTAAATATAAGAAAGTTGAAATCATATCAAACATCATATCCGACCACAACGCTATGAGATTAGAAATCAATTACAGGGGAAAAACTTAAAAAACTCAAAAATATGGAGGCTAAACAATATGTTACTAAATAATCGAGAGATCACTGAAGTAATCAAAAAATACCTAGAGACAAATGACAACAAAAACATGACGATACAAAACCTATCGGATGCAGCAAAAGCAGTTATAAGAGGGAAGTTTATAGCAATACAGTCCTACCTCAAGAAACAAGAAAAATCTTGAATAAACTATCTAACCTTACACCTAAAGGAACTAGAGGAAGAAGAGCAAACCAAACCCAAAGTTAGTAGAAGGAAAGAAATCATAAAGATCAGAGCAGAAATAAATGAAATAGAAACAAAGAAAACAGTAGTGAAGATCAATAAAACTAAAAGCTGGTTCTTTGAGAAGATAAACAAAATTGATAAACCATTAGCCAGACTCATCAAGAAAAAGAGGGAGAGGACTCAAATCAATAGAATTAGAAATGAAAAAGGAGAAGTTACAACGGACAGTGCAGAAATACAAAACATCATAAGAGACTACTACAAGAAATTCTATGCCAATAAAATATACAACCTGGAAGAAAAGGACAAATTCTTAGAAAGGAATAACCTTTCAAGACTGAACCAGGAGGAAATAGAAAATATGAACAGACCAATCACAGGTTAATGAAATTGAAACTGTGATTAAAAATCTTCCAACAAACAAAAAGTCCAGAAACAGATGGCTTCACAGGTGAATTCTATCAAAAATTTAGAGAAGAGCTAACACCCATCCTTCTCAAACTCTTCTAAAAAATTGCAGAGGAAAGAACACTCCCAAACTCATTCTACGAGGCCACCATTACCCTGATACCAAAACCAGACAAAGATACTACAAAAAAAGAAAATTACAGACCAATATCACTGATGAATATAGATGCAAAAATCCTCAACAGAATACTAGCAAACAGAATCCAACAACACATTAGAAGTATGTGATCAAGTGGGATTTATCTCAGGGATGCAAGGATTCTTCAATATACGCAAATCAATCAATGTGATACACCATATTAACAAATTAAAGAATAAAAACTATATGATCATCTCAATACATGCAGAAAAAGCTTTTGAAAAAATTCAACACCAATTTATGATAAAAACTCTGCAGAAAGTGAGCATAAAGGGAACCTACCTCAACTAATAAAGGCCATATACGACAGACCCACAGCAAACATCATTCTCAGTGGTGAAAAACTGAAAGCATTTCCTATAAGATCAGGAACATGACGAGGATGTCCACTCTCGCCACTGTTATTCAACATAGTTTTGGAAGTCCTAGCCATGACAATCAGAGAAGAAAAAAAAAAAGGAATATAAATTGCAAAAGAAGTAGTAAAACTGTCACTGTTGGCAGATTACATGATACTATACATAGAGAATCCTAAAGATGCCACCAGAAAACTATTAGAGCTAATTGATGAATTTTGTAAAGTTGCAGGATACAAAATTAATGCACAGAAATCTCTTGCATTCCTATACACTAACAACGAAAGGTCAGAAAGAGAAATTAAGGAAACATTTACCATTGCAACAAAAATAATAAAATACCTAGGAATAAACCTACGTAAGTAGGTAAAAGACCTGTACTCAGAAAACTATAAGACACTGGTGAAAGAAATCAAAGACAACACGAACAGATGGAGAGATATACCATGTTCTTGGATTGGAAGCATCAATATCATGAAAATGACTATACTACCCAAAGCAATGTACAGATTCAGTGCAATCCCTATCAAACTACCAATGGCATTTTTCACAGAACTAGAGCAAAAAATTTCACAATTTGTATGGAAACACGAAAGACCCCAAATAGCCAAAGCAATGTTGAGAAAGAAAAATGGAGCTGGAGGAATCAGGCTCCCTGACTTCAGACTATCCTATAGTGCTGCAGTAATCAAGACAGTATGGTACTGGCACAAAAACAGAAATATAGTTCAGTGGAACAAGATAGAAAGTCTAGTGATAAACCTACGCACCTATGGTCAAATAATCTATGACAAAGAAGGCCAAGGATATACAATGGAGAAAAGACAGTCTCTTCAATAAGTGGTGCTGGGTAAACTGGATAGCTACATGTAAAAGAATGAAATTAGAACACTCCCTAACACCATACAGAAAAATAAGCTCAAAATAGATTAAAGACATAAATATAAGACTGGACACTATAAAACTCTTCGAGGAAAACATAGGAAGAACGAACACTCTTTGACATAAATCACAGTAAGATCTTTTTTGATCCACCTCCTAGAGTAATGAAAATAAAAACAAAAATAAACAAATGGGACCTAATGAACCTTAAAAGCTTTTTCACAGCAAAGGAAACCATAAACAAGACAAAAAGACAACCCTCAGAATGGGAGAAAATATTTGCAAACGAATCAACAGACAAAGGATTAATCTCCAAAATATATAAGCAGCGTATGCAGCTCAGTATTAGAAAAACAAGCCAATCCAAAAATGGGCAGAAGACTTAAACAGACATTTTTCCATAGAGGACATACAGGTGGCCAAGAAGCACATTGAAAAGCTGCTCAACATCACTAATTATTAGAGAAATGCAAATCAAAACTACAATGAGGTATCACTTCACACCAGTTAGAATGGGCATCATCAGAAAATCTACAGGCAACAAATGCTGGAGAGGATGTGGAGAAAAGGAATCCCTCTTGCACTGTTGGTGGGAATGTAAATTGATTCAACCACTATGGAGAACAGTATGGAGGTTCCTTAAAAAACTAAAAATAGAATTACCATATGACCCAGCAATCTTACTACTGGACATATAACCAGAGAAAACATAATTCAAAAAGACACATGCACCCCAATGTTCATTGCAGCACTGTTTTCAATAGCCAGGTCATGGAAGCAACCTAAATGCCCATCGACAGACGGATGGGTAAAGAAGATATGGTACATATATACAATGGAATATTACTCAGCTATATAAAGGAACAAAATTGGGTAATTTGTAGAGATGTGGATTGACCTAGAGACTGTCAGAAAGAGTGAAGTAAGTCAGAAAAAGAAAAAAAAATTGTATATTAACACATATATGTGGAAGGTAGAAAAATGGTGCAGATGAAGTGGTTTGCAAGGCAGAAATAGAGACACAGACGTAGAGAACAAACGTATGGACACCAAGGGGGAAAGCAGGCGTGGGGTGGTGGTGGGATGAATTGGAAGACTGGGATTGACATATATACACTAATATGTATAAAATAGATAACTAATAAGAGCCTGCTGTATAAAAATAAATAAAATTGAATTAAAAAACAAAAGAAAGAATGAAATGAATATTCCTAACATGGCATTCCTGGCCATTCAAGATGTGAAGAAACAGTAAGGCATGGTGATCAAAACATGGATTCAGTAGCATATTGCCTTGGTTTGAATTCTGACTGTCTGCTTACCCGTTGAGTAATCTTGGTATGTTGTTTCACCTCTCTCTACCTTGGTTTCCTCATCATCTATCTTGCATGGTTGTATGTAGATTAAATAATTTAACATATATAAAGCACTCTTACCTCAGAAGCTTTATAAAAGGTTAATATTGTTAGTGTGTTGTTAAAGCTTTTCTTTCCAATAATAATAATATTGCAAGAAATTATAACCAGTATTTACTAAGCACTTAGTATGAACCAAGAACACTGTGAACACTTGCCTTGCTGTATCTAATTTACTCAACAATAGCTCTGTGTTGTGAGTCTCATTATGCTGTAGGACTAAGCAATGGTAAGTGATGTATTTTCTGACCCTTCCCACCTAAACACTTCCCAAACATACTTTTGACTCTCCTCACAACTTTTCTCACAGTGTCCCTATCCCTCTGAGACCATTCTGCTTTATTATCTCGGGATAATCCTACCCATCCTTTGGAGCTCTGTGCAAACTTCTATTCCAAGGTGGAATAAAATGGAACAAAGGATTAGATTCAGCGTTACTAAGCACATTTACTGTAAAATAAAAGTGTTAATTCCTTTCTCCTGCAGGATCAAAAGACAGCCTTACATTAGTGAGTTAGACTTTCCTGGCACCTTCATTAGCCAGGTTGATTCTTTACAAACTGACTACACTGACCCTCTGGCTCTTTTTGCAGTTTCAAGACAGCTTCAGCTTGGTTCTTCCAGGTGGCTCATCAGACTGAGCTGAGTTAGTACAGAGCTTCCAGCCAAGTAAGGCCTCTCAGCACGAAGTGTCAAACATAAGACAGCTAATGCTGGGAGCCAGAGGAAGAAGGCTCTTCTTGACCCTGCTCTGAGACTAGTGCATTCACAGAGAAGTGGCTGGCAGGCTCCCTTTTGATGCAGTGAACAATGAACAGCAGGGATTAAGTCTTACCATATCCACCTCATGTGTGTGTGTGTGTGTGTGTGTGTGTGTGTGTGTGTCACATGCACACTCTTCATCCTTAGCAAAAGATAGTGTGGAAAGTCTGTGACCTATTATTTGAAAATAACCCACCCAGGATCACAACTGAGGAGAGAGATCCCATAAGCCGGACAGTCGTAGTGGAACAGCTCGGCGTACTTAGAGTCTATTTTATATATGAGGAAATTAAGGGCAAATGAATGGTCATAGTTTTGCTTTTGTTTGTTTTTGATCCGTTTTCTCAGCTTTCTGCAATGTGGACATCTGGGTACAAGGTTCACACACCACAGTTGCATTTTAAGTCATCATTAGGTTCTTCTTGAATGAAATAATAATGGTGCTCGTTCAAACCTAGGTGGTCTATATGAACATAACCCTCCCCTTCACAGTTTCTATAATTCAGAGTTCTTCTTGGACAGAGTTTCTCATTCTAGCGATTTCTAGACTGGGAGTCACATGTTAGAAATATAGACTTGTTTGTCAGCACAGTGTTAAAGACAAAAAAAAAAAACAGCCTTAAAAGTTCAAAAATTTTAAAGTTAGGGCATACAATTTCAGGTTTCTGCAGAATAGCATTACCTGTATAATCTCTTACCAGGTTTTTTTTTTTTTTTTTTTTTTTCTCCAAGTTTATTGGTCCTGCCTGGCCCCTGATGAAATATGAATTTGTCATTGGTGCTCTAGACGTATTTTACTACTTATCTTGGCCTTAGAATCACAGAATCTGAAGAGGCCTTAGATGCTAAAACTTAGACTCAGGTGGCTATTCGTTAGAAGTTGAATATTTTCTTTAAAGATAATCTTGAGTGGAAATCCAATACATTAGACTGATCAAAGTGCAACTGTTCCGTTTGGAGGTGTGTTCTGGGGGTGGATGGACAGGAATGGGAGGGCTCAGAGTATTATAGCAGTTGGTTTCCTTCTGGGCCCCTGAGAGCCCTCTGTAGAAAGTAGTGCTCTGAGGTGCCCAGTTTGAAAACCTCTGGTAGAATATACTTCTTCACTTTACCGAAGACTGGGGCCTGAAGCTTGCTTGGATGTAATTCCCAGGCAGTGTTCTCTTTCTCATTGGTGTGTCCAAAATCTTGCCCAGTCTAACCTTTATAAGTAGCTTTATCAGCCCCCAAAGCCATGGGGTTTTAATTATCAGGATCAATTAAACAGTTTTCATCATAATAATTCATAAATGTATAATTTATAAATTAAAATTAATTGTTTTAATAATTTAATTTTATATTTTATTTGTACATTTAATTTATTTCCCAAATTTGATTTGTAAAGTTTTAAAGAGTTTAAAGTTTTTTAGAATAGGAAGAGCATGAGGATTATGGGCAAGAAGACCAGTTTGAAATCAGAGTATACTGTCTTCTATCTATGTGTGACCTTTGGAAAGCATTTTTTTTTTTTTTTTTTTTCCTTTGGTCATGTTGCCCAGCTTGCAGGATCTTTGTTCCCTGACCAGGGATTGAACCCATGCCCCCTGCAGTGGAAGCACGGAGTCATAACCACTGGACTGCCAGGGAAGTCCCTGGAA
The DNA here is from genome assembly GCF_951394435.1 of Stenella coeruleoalba. NCBI lineage: Eukaryota > Metazoa > Chordata > Mammalia > Artiodactyla > Delphinidae > Stenella > Stenella coeruleoalba. The sequence goes on along the minus strand of NC_137166.1, from coordinate 26,097,411 downwards.
AGCTATTTAATCTTATCAAGTCTCACTTACCTCTTTTTAAGAATAGCAATCTTAGTGCCTACTGTATGTTTTTTTAAAAATATTAAATTATATAATGTCAGAGGTTCACTCAGTGTTTGGAATATAGAAGGCAGGCAGTAAAAATCATTTCTACTGTACCTATACCATGATTTTAAGGGTTGATTCCTCTCTGCAGCCTCCTATGTAGTCCGTTCGCATATGTTAGGTACTCAGGAAATGTTTGTGAATGGTGAATCAGTATTACTGAAACGTGAAGAATGTGGCGTGTCTTCAGACTCAAGCAGTATGTATAGCTAACAATTTTCCTGTGTTCAGAATAAAGGAGGGTGGTGGAGAGTGAATATGTGAATTTCTGCCTGCCATATAATAGGCATATTACAGACCAAAGGAGGCTATCTCAGAGGAAGGAAACTTTCCTAAATAGAAAAAGAAAGAAAAAAAAAAAAAGATGAAACATCTTTCAACAAAGAACTGCTAGTACTTAACTTGTCAGGACAGGATTTTGAAAAACAGCATTCCCAAGTATACCTTTGTAAAAAGTCTTAAAAAGAAGCAGTACAAACCTGGTCCCCAGTAGCCTTTTACTATTTCTCATTGATAATGGCTTGCAAGAGCCTCATTTTAGAAAACTCAACACACTACTGTGAACATGAAAAGCAAACCTACTTTCATAAAGCTGATGTTCCATTGGGTAAATGAGGGGTCAGCGATAGCATGGCCAATTATAGATTCTAGCTGTGTTTACACTGTGCCCAAACAAGGGAAGGAAACAAAAAATTCAACCCAAACATGAACGTTTTTTGAAAAAGAAAGAATAAACTCTTGCTTATATTGAGTGCAATCACAAAGCACACATAGCTGAAACTCTTCTTCCCGTACGTATGACATTTTTTATGAGAAAGGGAAACACACTTGATCAGAATTCTACAATCTTTGAATTGTAATCACTGACATTCCCAAATGTGAACTGATAAGATTCTTCAGTAACTTGTAGATCATCAAAAATATTTACGTAGTCTGAAAATTGATGGTTCATCAACTTATTCTTCAAATACTCATTAAATATTCAGATGCCAGGCACTGCTCAATTTGCTGGTGATACAGAAGTGAACAGAACAAAATCCCTCCTTTGGAGCTTATATTATATTAAGAGTAATTGAAAACTAGTTCCTAGGTATTTTGGAAAGAGTACTAAATTAGGTAATGGAAGACCTTCATTATAATCCCAGGCCTTATTACATAGTAGGTACTTGCTTAATATTTGTTAACAGAATTAGTTTTGCTGATACCTGGTTCTGTGATCTTGTGCAAATCAATTAAGTACCAATTCTCCACCATCATAAAGTATGAAAATTTGTACTAAAAAGTCTGTAAGGAAGTTCTCAACTTTCAAATTCCACAATAATGTAGATGTGATGACTTCATTTTCTAGAACCTTTAATTTTGTTCTAAAAACATGCATTAAACAAATCACACATGACAGAGCTCTACGTTCTATGGGAAATACAAAAATAAAGAAGTCATGATTATCTTAATTAATAATCTATTGAAGATTAATCTATAGTAGTTATTAGGATGATTGGAGGAGAAGAATGCAGGCTGGGATAACAATGGGAAAGCCTTAGAATGCAATGAAATATCTCATTCCCAATTAAACCTTGTACTTGCATGTGTATGTGTGTATGTATGTGTGTGTAATTTATTTATATTATTATATATATAACTTATTAAGGGAACAGAATTCAACTAGTAAAGAGAATACTATATGTATAATATACATGCAGAAAACCTTTCCCCTCCCCTTTTCCTGATCTGTTTTGTTTATCTTCTGCTACTATAAACTTTCTTCCTCCCAGTGAACTTGCTGATTCTCATCCAGTTTCTCCCGAGGCAGAGGTAGGGCCTGCAAACTGAGACTAGACCACGGAAGATTGGCAGAGAGCTGTACTGTAATGAGATACCAGAAGACACGTGCATTTAGACATGCTTTCACCCAGCAGAATTCTGAAGAGCCACAGTGCAGTCACAGTCTTGGTTGTGTGTGATCAGGAGTCTAAGGATGGCTGGCCCTATTGTTTGATGACTGAAGGGTTCTTTTCTGTTGGTATCAGGTTCAGTGCCTGAGTCAATGGTTACTAGTGAGTTGGAGACTCAGGGGAAATTCCTTAGGAAATCCTGGTCTCTGAATCCTGGCAACAAATTCTCTACTTGCTGTTGTAGAGCATTCTCTACATATGATACTATATGTTAACTATTCTTGCTTTGCTAACTTGAATGGTGTACAGGAAAATTTTATTTTAAAGGCAGAGTTTTCCTCCTAATTTAACAATGTTCTGTGTATATTTATTGGGTTGGCCAAAAGGTTCATTCGTTTTTTCTGTAAGATGGCTCTAGTAGCACTTAGTTGTCTTTAACTTCATTTGAAACAGTTTTGTTAGATTGTATTGTGGCAGCTGTCATATCAGTGTGCATTTAAAAAAAAAGACATCAAAATTGGTGAATTTTGTGTAGCCATTTTTGAAGATGGAAGGAAAAAAAGGAACATTTTGGCTTATTATGCTTTATCATTTCAAGAAAGGTAAAACCGCAACTGAAATGTACAAAAAGATTTGTGCAGTGTATGGAGAAGGTGCTGTGACTGATCAAACATGTTAAAAGTGGTTTGCAGAGTTTCATGCTGGAGATTTCTTGCTGGACAGGTACCCCATGGTCAGGTAGGCCAGTTTGAAGTTGATAGCGATCAAATCGAAACAATAATTGAGAACCATGAACATTATACTACATGGGAGATAGCTGACATACTCAAAATATCCAAATCAGGTGTTGAAAATCATTTGCACCAGCTTGGTTATGTTCATTGTTTTGATGTTTGGGTTCCACATAAGTTAAGCGAAAGAAATCTCGACCGTGTTTCTACATGTGACTCTCTACTGAAACGAAAAAAAAAGTTCCGTTTTTAAAACAAATTGTGACAGGCTATGAAAAGTGGACACTGTACAACAATGTGGAATAGAAGAGATCATGGGGCAAGTGAAATGGACCACCACCAACCACACCAAAGTCCGGTCTTCATGCAAAGAAAGTGATGTTGTGTATATGGTGGGATTGGAAGGGAGTCCTCTATTATGAACTCCTTCTGGAAAACCAAATGATTAATTCCAACAATTACTGCTTCCAATTAGACCAACTGAAAGCAGCACTCCTTGAAGAGCGTCTGGACTTAGTCAACAGAAATTGTACAATATTCCATCAGGATAACACAAGACCGCATGTTTCTTTGATGACCAGGCAAAAACTGTTACAGTTTGGCAGGGAAGTTCCACCATATTCGCCAGACATTGCACCTTCAGATTACCATTTACTTCAGTCTTTACAAAATTCTCTTAATGGAAAAAATTTCAATTCCCTGGAAGACTGTAAAAGGTGCCTGGAACAATTCTTTGCTCAAAAAGATAAAAAGTTTTGGAAATATGGAATTATGAAATTGCCTGAAAAATGGCAGAAGGTAGTGGAACAAAAGGGTGACTACATTGTTCAATAAAATTCTTGGTGAAAATGAAAAACGTGTCTTTTATTTTTATTTAAATACTGAAGGCTCTTTTTGGCCCACCCAATAGATGGGTTGCTTATTTTTTGAAAATCAACTTGTCTTCAAATGAGTGGTAATGATAGTTGTCTCTTAGGATTAGTTTTGTGGATTCAGTGAGATAGGAGATACCAGATGCCTAGCATAGGTTCTGGCACATAATTGGTGCTTCATCATGAATGTGGAATGTTAGAACCTTTCCCTTTCCACTGAAATCTTTGTCAAAAAGCTTAAATTAACTTATTGTAAGCATTGATTCAGTTATTTTCATAGAATTCTCTTTGCAAATAATCAAAATCACACTTATACATCTTTTAAAAAACTTTCTATAACTTGATTGCCATTGACAGTTGTCTAATTTTATCTCTTTTAAACTTTTTTCATTATAAGATGCAACTGGTCTTAATGGAAACCCCCATCTGGCTATTGGTCAGGAACTTGAGCTCTGGTAGATCCTAGGAGATCTGGGTTGACAGATGGGTAGCTTGTTTATGCGCTCTGGTTTAGATTGTTCTCAGTCCTGAATGTATCATTTCAATATCACAATGTATTTTTGCTTAGCCTGTCTTATCTTAATACTTTGTGGGTCTGACAGAACCTAGCTCATGATGGACATTCTGATTGTACAGACAATGTTACACCATCATCAAGCATTTTTTCTCTCTACCAGAGCCTAGAAGCATGCCAGAGTTTTTTCCTTCAAAAAGTTATGCAATTCTTTTCTTCAGTTGGCATGGCCCTACTCCAGAAACTTAGGGGTCTTCATTGTGATTTTTCACTTGGGGGCTTGTCATAAAGCTCCACAGCATCTTTTTCACCAGTGCCTCTAAAACCATATATCCTCCTGGCTTAAATATCCCAAGGGGCAGAGCTTTTTACACTGCATCCTCAGCTTCCTGCACAGTCCTTTCACGCTCTGGTCCCTATTCAAAGATGACAGCCTTTTGCGACACTTGGTATATGGATAAGAGTAGTAGTCCCAAATAATGAACATGTTGTCTCTAGAGCCCAAAGAAGCCCACTAGGTGTTCTGTTTCCTTTTTTATGGAGTAAGATACCAGGTGTAATATTTAATCCTTTGGAGGGGATATCCCAGAATGCTCCTGACCACTGGATTCCTAACATTTTACTCAGGTGGCAAGGCCTTGAAACTTTATATGGCTTATCTTCCCCCTCTAGAGCACATAAGACTTGCCAAGGCTTCCAGCTTGATAGACACTCTCATTCAACTCTTTTTACTAGCATGATAATAATTTATGTAGTGGAGCAAGACCCAAAAGTATGAGAGTGTTTCCAAGTAATTTATCTATGTATCAGAACAAAGCTTTAATATGTTTATAGGAATACAAAAACTATTCAGCACAAACAAGGTAAAATTCACAATGTTTGGTATCCAATTAAAATTTACCAGGCATGCAAAAAAATTCTACCCATAATTAGTGGCAGACAAAGACATTAAAACAGCATAACTGAATTCCAAATGTTCAAGAAACTAGAGGAAAGGTTGAGCATATTAGTAAAGATGTGGAAAATACAAAACTTGAAATAAAACAAATAAAAATTACTGTGTCTGAAATAAATGGATGGGAGCAATAGCAGGTTAGAAATTGTGAGAAAATATTAGTGTACTCTAAAGATATAGTAATGCAAACAGTGTAAAATGAAACATAGAAGAAAAGCCTAAAAAAAGAAACAATGCCTCAGTAAGCTCTGGGAAAATTTCAAGGAGATATATATGTGTGTGTGTGTATACATATGTATACAAAAAATTCTATATTTAGAATTTCTATCAAACTAGAAAGAAAACTGTTCCCACTGTTTCTTCAAATAATTTTCTATACCTCCTCACTTCTGGGACTCCAAATGTATATAAGTTCTAAATATACAATACATGATACATACAAATTCTAAAGCCATAATACCAAGAAGCTCAATGAACCTCAAACACAAGAAACATGAAGAATATTATACCAACGCACATGATAATCAAGTTGCTTAAAACCAGTGATAAAGGGAAGAACCTTAAAAGAAAAATTATATATATAGAAATGAAGGTAAGGGTGGAAGTGGATTTCTTATTGAGAACAAGGCAAGCAGAATCACCAAAGGTGAGAATAAGAGAATAGTATCACTACAGATATTACTACAAATGTTGAAGGGATAATAAGGGAGTATTATGACCACCTTTATCACTATAAATTTGACAACGTAAATGAAATGAGTAAATCCCTTAAAAGACACAACCTACCAAAGTTAATTCAAGAAGAAATAAATAACGTGAGTAAGCCTGTATCTGTAAAAGAAATTGAATTTGTAGAACAAAGTTTTTTACAAAGATCACTTCAAGGCCCAGATGGCTTCACTAGGGAGGAAGAATTAATAATGATTCTACCCAAGGTCTTCCAGAAATTTGAAGAAGAAGGAAAATGTTCCGACACATTCTATGAGGTCAACATTACCCTCATAACAAACCCAGAAAAACCCATTGTAAGAAAAGAAAGCTACGAAGCAATCTACTTCATGAATATAGAATTAAAAATTCTTTAAAATTTAGCAAATTGAATCCAACAGTGTATAAAAGTATAATACATTATGACCAAAGTGGAGTTTATTCCAGGAGTGCATGCTTACATTAATATTTAAAAATCAATGTAAGTTACCTTTTTAACAAATGAAAAAAGAAAAGAACATGATCATCTCAATACATGCAAAAAATATTTGAAGTAAGCCAACATCCATTCCTGATAAAAACTCTAAGTAAACTTGAAATCAATTGGAACATCCTTAACTTGATAAAGGGCCTCTACCAAAACCCTGCAGTTCTATAATACTTAATGGTGAAAGATTGAATACTTTCCCCTTTAATCAGGAACAAAGCAAGAATATTTGCTCTCACCACTTCCATTCAACGTTATATATTTGGAGGATCTAGCCAGTGCAACAAGGCAAGAAATTTGAAAAGCCATCCGTATTGGAAAAGAAGAGGTAAAACTGTCTTTTGTTGTAGAAGATGTTGTAATCTATGTAGAAAATGGAATGGAAAATGTAAAAAACCTACAGTACTAACAATTGAATTTAACAAAGATGCAGGATAGAGGATCAATGTACGAAAATCAGTTGTACTTTTATGTATTAGCAATGAATCAGAAATTGAGATAAAAAAACCAAAACCACTTACAATAGTATCAGAAACATTAAATACTTAGAGTAAGTCTGACAAGAGATATTAAAGATCTGTACACTGAAAACTACAAAACATTGCTGAGATAAACTAAAGATGAACTAAATAAATGGATTGGAAACTCAGTATAGTTATGATGACAATTTTCCCAAACTGATATACCTTCATTGCAATCTTAATAAAAGTCCCAGAAGTCTTTTTTTGGTAGAAATTGATATACATATTCTAAAATTTAAATGAAAATGTTAAAAATTCTTTGAAGGAATTTTGAGGAAAAACAATGTTGGGAGACTTTTTGCTTCCTGGGTTTAACATTTATTATAAAGATATAATAATGAAGACAGCATGGCACTGCCATTATAATAGACAAGTAGATCAACTGAGTAGAATAGAGTCCAGAAATAGACCCTTACACATATGGTCAATTTATTTTTGACAACAAAATACAATACAAAAGTTTAACAAATGGATCATAGATTTAAGTGAAAAATTGAAAACTATAGAACTTCTAGAAAAAAAACGATAGGAGGAAATCTTGTGACCTTGGGTCAGGAAAAGATTTACTAGATGCAATACCAAAATTATGATCCATAAAATTTTTTTAAAATGATAATTTAGACTTTATTAAAATTAAAAACTTTTGGTTTGAAAGACACTATTACTAGGAGAATGAAAAGGTAATCCAGACAGAGGGGAAATACTAGAAAATCTCATATCTGAAAAAAGGACTTGTATCCAGAATATACAAAAACTCTCAAAAACCCAGTAATATCAAAACAAGCAACCCAATAAAAATGAGAAAAATTGAACAGATTCCTCACCAAAGGAGGTATACATATATCAAATAATTACATGAAAACATGCTCAATATTAATTATTAGGGAACAACAATCACAATGAGATGCTACTGCACAAATGTTGGGAAGAAGGTGAGCAACTGGATTTCTTATAGACTGTAGTGGGAATGTCAAGTTAAAGTGGTACAGCCACATTGGAAAACAGTTTGACAGCTTTTAAAATTATTAAACATGTACCTTCCACATGACTCAGACATTTCGTTCCTAGATATTTACTCAGGAGAAATGAAAGCATGTATCCATTCAAAGACTTATTCTCAAATGTTCATAGCAGTTTTACCTGTAATAGTCAAAGTGTTAAAAACAGAACAGACCAAAATCCCATTCAGGTGAATGGATGAAAAATGTGGTCCATAAAATGAGAAACTATGCAGCAATGAAAAGAAATGAACTAATGATGCATGCAACAACATGGGTGAATATAAAAGTAATTATGTTGTGAAAGAAGCCAAACAAAGACTACATGCCATATGATTTCAATCACTTCAAGTTCTAAAAATATAAGCATACCTTGTTTTATTGTGTTTTGCAGGTAGTGCATTTTTTATAAATTGAAGATTTGTAGCAACCCTCCGCTGTCAGATAATAGTTAGCATTTTGGGGCAATTTTTAAATTAAGGTATGTACATTTTTTTAGACATAATGCTATTGCACATTTAATAGACTACAGTGTAGTGTAAACATAACTTTTATATGCACTGGGAAACCCCCAAAATTTCATGTGACTTGCTTTATTGAGATACTCGCATTATTGCAGTGATGTGGAACTGAACCTGCAATTCCTCCAAGGTATGCCTGTACAGACCCATCTACAGTGATAGAAAGTATATTGGTGGTTGACTGAGAATGTGGTGGGGTGGGGTGAGGGCTTGGAGATGTGATTACAAAACGGATAAGTAAATTTTTGTTTGTGATTGATATATTTATCTTGATTGTGGTAATGGCTTCAGAGATGTGTGCTTATCCAAATGTACATTTTAAATATGTGCAGAGCTAATTGTATGTCAATTATACCTCAATAATGCTGCTGAAAGAACTGAAGTTGAACACCATAATTGGTGAAACTTATCATATGTAAATCTTACCATAACAAAACTGATTTTAAAAATTTAAAAGTTACAGACATGGTAAAAAAAAAACCAGAAAGAACTCCTGTTTCCTCCAATAAGTCAGAATTTTTCCATTTGTAGGGAAAAATCACTCATATTGCCATAATATGGCTGATAATGTATGAAGAAAGAGGCAAGGTTAGTTGTCATTTGCGGATGTTCTCCTATTTTATTGAAAAGAGTAAATTTGCAAAATCTTTCATACACACAAGTTTTGCCACACCAGGTCTAACACCTCATCTCCATCTATCTGTAACAAAAACATCATTTATAAAATCATTTAAAAATTAGAATATTAGCTAATTTGTCCCAGTTTATATTTCATATACCATATTAGAATGTGAAATGTATAACTAATGGCTTCTCACATTTTAAGAAACAATGATTTTTAGAATTTCTTGTAACTGCTATGCTAGCCACAAGTGCCCAGATGTGGAGAACATTAAGACAAAGGCCTAATTGGGCTACTTTAATTTGCTTCCACTCTGCAATATAATAATAAATACAGATGTCTTTCCAGCATTAATTCCTATGTACACAGCAGAACTTCATTAAGGACGACCAGCCCCATTTTAATTAAGCACCCATACTTTGGTTGTGCACTGTCTGTGCTTTTGGCCCATCACAACAAGCACTTAGTCAATTAACTATTTTACTAACCAATTGATTTTTGCTGTAGGTCCCTACAGTTAGAAATGATCATGGAAGGTAAATAAATTGGTTCCTTTCATCTCTAAAAACAACGATAAATAGTGAAACATTTCAAACAATGTTTCTTTGAGGAACCTAAATATAAATAAAAAATACCTGCCATTTATTCTGGAATGTAAAAACTGACTGCTTGCATTTGCATTATATTTGAATAAATCATATTGTCACAGTGACTGTATTTATTTTATTTTATTTTTAATGTTTTTAAAACATCTTTATTGGAGTATAATTGCTTTACAATGGTGTGTTAGTTTCTGCTTTGTAACAAAGTGAATCAGTTATACATATGTTCCCATATCTCCTCCCTCTTGTGTCTCCCTCCCTCCCACCCTCCTATCCCACCCCTCTAGGTGGTCACAAACCACCGAGCTGATCTCCCTGTGCTATGTGGCTGCTTCCCGCTAGCTATCTATTTTACATTTGGTAGTGTGTATATGTCCATGCCACTCTCTCACTTTGTCCCAGCTTACCCTTCCCCCTCCCCGTATCCTCAAGTCCGTTCTCTAGTAGGTCTGTGTATTCCCGTCTTACCCCTAGGTTCTTCATGACTTTTTTTTCTATTCTTAGATTCCATATATATGTGTTAGCATACGGTATTTGTTTTTCTCTTTCTGACTTACTTCACTCTGTATGACAGACTCTAGGTCCATCCACCTCACTACAAATAACTCAGTTTCATTTCTTTTTATGGCTGAGTAATATTCCATTGTATATATGTGCCACATCTTCTTTATCCATTCATCTGTTGATGGACACTTAGGTTGCTTCCATGTCCTGGCTATTATAAATAGAGCTGCAATGAACATATTGGTACATGACTCTTTGAATTATGGTTTTCTCAGGGTATATGCCCAGTAGTGGGATTGCTGGGTCGATGGTAGTTCTATTTGTAGTTTTTTTTTTTTTTTTTTTGTTCTCCATAGTGGCTGTATCAATTTACCTTCCCACCAACAGTGCAAGAGTGTTCCCTTTTGTCCACACCCTCTCCAGCATTTATTGTTTCTAGATTTTTTGATGATGGCCATTCTGACTGGTGTGAGATGATATCTCATTGTAGTTTTGATTTGAATTTCTCTAATGATTAATGATGTTGAGCATTCTTTCATGTGTTTGTTGGCAATCTGTATATCTTCTTTGAGAAGTGTCTATTTAGGTCTTCTGCCCATTTTTCAATGACCTTTATTGATATACTCTTTCCCAACTTAAAGCATCAGTCCTGCTGCTTAAAAGATCTTTAGTTGTGCAAGACCTGCAGATCCATCAGGTAACAAAATAATGATTTGATATCCGTGGACTTTGTAAATCAATAATTCAAGAAGATCCTCAGTAGCTTCCTCCCAACCCCTCACTCCACCCTGTTGCCTATGTTTGCAATTTCAGTTATTCAATTTACTGATATCATTAGAGACCAAAAAATGTTATTTAACTGAGGGAAAATGCAACATATGGCTCTTGCCTTCTCAAGATAGCATGTATTTCTAAGATATACTATACGGCTTAATTTGGCCCAGCACTCTGTGGTGAGCAGAGGGTGTAATTTGATATAGATCATTTTTTCTAAACAAATACAATTTCTCCCTGATGAATCAAAGGGCTTAAACTCAATGCTCTCCCCCTTCCCCGAATGTGTGTGTGTGTGTGTGTGTGTGTGTGTGTGTGTGTGCGCGCATGTTGGTGTGCTTTATACAGATATAGTAACTTATTTGTCTAACATCATTGTTGGGTTAAATGGTGTAGTAATACATGGAAATTGGACCTGTTTTGGGATATGTAGTATGGTTGTTTACCCTAATAACATAAAAAAAATACATATTCAGAAATGAAAGGTGGATGAAAAACTATCTGTGTCCTCATTCTCTTGTAACAACTGCTCTTACTGTCAGTATTCTCCTAACGGGAAAGGGCATTTAAGATACTGATTTTCTAAGGACTCAGAACTAGGACATGAAAGTCCTATATCGGAATTCTGATACTTTTACTAACCATTTGTGTTATCTGAGGCAAGTACTGCTACCCTGTAGAAACCAGTTTCTTTTCATTTATTTTTGAATATTTTATATATTCCCTAAGTTTAGAGTTAATTCTGAGGATCTGACAATACTAGTAATAATAATGGTTATTCTTTATTTAGCACTTAATACATTAAGGGTACCTTACAGACATTATTTATAACCTTCACAATGACCCTTAAGATGAGTATCATCGTCATCCTCACTTTACAGCCAAGGAGCCGTAGGGACGTTAGGCAATTTGCTTAAGGTTACCTAGGCTTACACAGCAGAGTTGGAATTGAAATCAGTGTCTGCCATACACTGTCTCATGCTTCTTCCACTCTGACACACTGCTTCTCCATGATGTAATGTCTAAAAATGCAGTGTAAAAGCCAAAGCACAAGACAGAGGCACAGTGGTATTACAGCCATTATAATGATTAATAGGCATCATGAAATGTAGGACCTGACACCCAGAGGTGATGTTGCCCTTTCCTTGAATGGGAGTTACACTATGCCATTAGACAGATAATTATAGTGAGATTTTTCAAAGGCAAATTTTTGCCACTGTCTTCATGCATGGCCTTGCTAGCTCTCCAGGAGAAGCAAAAAATAACAACGCTGATTGATTTCTGTTTGCCACTTGCTTCAAGTGGTTCCTATTTTAACGCCTTCCCAATTGTGACTTCATTGTCATTCGAAGCTGCTGATATTTCAGCCTCCACACAGGCTAAACAGTTGGGCTCCTCAGCAAGTTCAAAAGTCTGCACAACGGGAAAAATATGCTATCTTTTCTAAAAGCTGTTTTGGTGATTCTATTAGAAAGCATGGCTCTTTCGCCTTTATAGTCTGGTAGGCAATAATCTGCCCATTCGTTCTACCCACCACCTCCCTCCATAAAAGAAAGACTTCTAATTGATGGAGATGCTCAAAGCTTTCTGTGACCAAACCCAAATATCACAATAACACAGAGTCCAGCTGACTTGAATCATTATATTCTTTATCATAGTCTAGCCATGAATTCCAAATCCTACATGAAAAAAAAAATCCATTTTGTAAAATACACACATGCTATGCCAAGACGAAATAGAAGGATTGCATAGAAGTTCGACAAAATGGCTTATCGAGTACAATGTGGTTACATAAGGTTGGGAAATTATCCAACCCTGGTGTGCATCCCCCAAATCTCCATAAAATTTCCTGTGTACTTTTGTTTTTGTTTTTTTTTTTGGTACGCGGGCCTCTCACTGTTGTGGCCCCTCCCATTGCGGAGCACAGGCTCCGGACGCGCAGTCTCAGCGGCCATGGCTCATGGGCCCAGCCGCTCTGCGGCATGTGGGATCCTCCCAGACCGGGGCACGAACCCGCGTCCCCTGCATCGGCAGGCGGACTCTCAACCACTGCGCCACCAGGGAAGCCCTCCTGTGTACTTTTAATGAGGGCAGCCTGGGGTCCCAAGGACAGTAAGAATATTTGTTTCTCTAACAATGGGGGCTGCCTCTCCTGAAGATCTTAGATGATTCTAGATACTTTAGACATTTTCCTTTCTACTTTTTCCTCTGGTGAAGTCAGTAAAACACACTGAACCTTTATTAAGTATGGGGCTTCCCTGGTGGCACAGTGGTTAAGAATCCGTCTGCCAATGCAGGGGACATGGGTTCAAGCCCTGGTCTGGGAAGATCCCACATGCCGCAGAGCAACTAAACCTGTGTGCCACAGCTACTGAGCCTGCGCTCTAGAGCCTGTGAGCCACAACTACTGAGCCTGTGTGCCACAACTACTGGAGCCTGTGCGCCCCAACTGTTGAAGCCCACGTGCCTAGAGCCTGTGCTCCACAACAAGAGAAGACACTGCAATGAGAAGCCCATGCACTACAATGAAGAGTAGCCTCTGCTTGCCGCAACTAGAGAAAGCCCACACACAGCAATGAAGACCCAACGCAGCCCCCTCCCCCCCAAAAAAGTATACCCTATGATCTAGGCATTAGATATCAAAAGATCACCAAGTGGAGCTCCCTCTTTGTATCCACATTACTTACCATGTAATGTACTCGATTGATGTTTATTAAACTGAGTTGGTTTAATATCCAACATCTCACTACCCAGGCCAAAAGAAGGATCATGTACTACACGAAGCTAAAAGGCACATTTAGGTTAAAATATGAAACCTCACTGGGGAAGTGGACAGAAGGATATTGTAGTTCCCATCTGTCCTCCTCTAACAAATAAAACTATAAGCAGTTCAATTTATAAATGGGTTGGGTTTTTAAAACGTTCTTTATAATAGGAGGAACAAAGACTTCACACTTTATTAACTACTAACAAATAAAGCAAAAAGGCATAAAGGCAAAAAGAAAAAGTACAAGTTGAGGGGGAGAAAAAGGTAAGTGGTCTGTTTTTCCTGAATCAAATATGAAATATTTTGTAGTAGATGAAAATTAAACTATCTGTCAGAGCTCCCAAAGTTTAGTACCTTTGCTCAATTTCCTGTGATCTTCTATTCCAGTGTTCAGAAATATGGGTTAATTGTTGACTGTTGTACCATCACTTAAATACTCCACTGTGTTTTACCTAGACTTCTAAGTGCTCAATGGCACCAAATAATTATTGCCTAAGCCCAACTGATTTTTTAATTCTAACATTAGAGCAGATATGAGTTAAAGTTTAACAGAGCAATTTTTATTAAATTAATTCATACCAATATATAAATGATTAATATCCACTTAATAGTCCAGCAATAGTTTCAGTTTAAAGATGAATGCCCATTATCACAGAGATGTCCAATTAATGAGGCCTGAGATAAAACAGCAGGAGGTATTATATGACAGGAGGACAATATCAATTGAGGTCATTACAACCTGGGAATCTGATCCAAACATTTGTCAATAACTCATTTATTTATTCAACCAGAATTTGCTAGGCATGAGACAGTGAGTTAGAAACAGAGTATACAGAAGAAATATCACCTGCTTCTAACTTTGACTTAAACAATTTCACCTTCCAGTAGAGGAAATAGATCTTAAAGTAATAAGTGATAAGTACAACTATAGAGAGATCAGAAGACACTCGGCATGTTATTTCAAAGATTTTTCCTTCCAGATAACCTTTGCGATTTCTCAGGTTAAGATGAGTGTCAGAGGGTGGATATTAGAAGGCCATATAAAGGCACTGTAAAGGTCAGGGTCTCAGCAGGCAGCACACTCAGTAGGGGTGATCAAAGAGATTTTAATGAAGGAATTACTTATGAATCTAAATAAACAGTTAAGGAAAATCAATAAGGAATGATGAAGCATACTCAGGTCAAGTAAAGCTGGAAGCTGTTACCACTCTTATGTTTGAAAGGACAAGAGGAAGGAGCAATTACCTAAACTGAGCAAGGCTCCAAAGAGAAATATTGCCCTACATTAGAGAAACACAGCCAGTGCCAAACCGTGGCCTGTTTGGGAAGAAGCCAAGGAAATAAATACCCTGACTTCCCTCTCCTCCAGCTCTCTGATGTTCTGGAATTCCCAGTAGGAAAAAGTCCAGCAAAAAGCCAGAGGGTACTGGAACCCAGTTCTTCTGAAGCAAGAGAAGGGTGAAGAATGAAACTGGAGGGACCAAAATAAAATAACCAGCACAGCCATGAAGTTGGAAAACATCACTGTGCATTTTCTGTTGCCGGAGTGTGAAGTGTGAGGCACAGAGTGGTGAGAATAAAAGATAACTGTGATCATATGACTGTTATGCTTGAAACCTTCCCATAGATTTCATCACCTTCTCAAAAACACTTGTGTCATGGAAACCCAGTAGCTTCTAGCTCCCTCTGCTTCTCCAGGCTTACAGATGGTTTTAGAAAACCTGATGAGGAAAAAGAGGAGCTTGCCTGGAGACAGAACAATTTGTGGTTTAGGGTAGAAATGATGACTAACCTGAAATAAGGCAATGGAAATTAAGATGGTAAAGAAGACAAAACTTTGAGAAATATGATGGAAATAAAATCAAGACTTATTAGCTGAAGTATGGGAAAGTAATAGCCAGGCAGCAAGGGGGAACTACTGGATTTCTGGTTTCATTCACAAGAGGGATGGAGCTGACAAAAATTACAGGAAAGTGTAGGAAAAATGGGAGGTTTTGCAAAAGTCTGTTTGCATATCTGTAGCAAATACTCGAGCAGAGTAAGCGTGGCAAGTTGGTAGAAGTCTGAGTTGGGATATAGATTTCAGAGGCCCTCACCAGAGGCTCTGTTCAGTGTGTATATTCCTAGGACTTCAGTGATTTGGAGATGGTGGAACAGAAGAGACTGTGAAACACAGAAAGGAAAAATAGTCTCCCAATATAAGAAGGATGAGAAGGGTGAGAATAGTAAAAACTCTGTTGGGCATTTCAGTTAGAAAGCCATTGGTGACCTTTGGAAAAAGTGCTTCATTAGAACAATGAAATACATGATAATGGAGGTTTGAGGGATGCAGGAAGGCTTAGGACATGTGGACAGTGAGTGTAGACAATTCTTCTGGGAAGTTTGGACAAGTGAGAGAGGAGAGAAAGTATGTGATGGTAAAGGTAGAGTCAGAATCAAGGAAGAAGACTGATAGATGAGAGAAGGAGACCTGCTTAATCACTGATGAGAAGGAACAGCAATGGAAAGTGGATCTGAAGTTACAGGAAAGAGAATCCTGAATAGATGAAGAATTGAATTAAGGCTTGACTTACCAAAGTTACGATTAATTTAAAATTGCAATGGAAATTGAGATTTCTGTGTTGTTTTTGGCAAGTTGAATTTGGGGATTACACTACAAATCACTCCTGAATGATGAAATTTTTTCCATATTCTTTCTCTAGGAGTATAGGTCCAAAAACATTGTGGAAAGCAATTAGGGGCATATTTCTAGAACAAGCAATTTATTATTACTATTATTATTGTTATTATTATTATTACTAGTAGGCAGCCAGAGTAAAGAAGTGACTTCCAAGATACACACGTAGAGGCAGGCAAAGTCTAGAGCTGACATTACCATTTCTAATGTGCTCACCGTAAGGCCTCCCATCCTTAATCTTTATTTCAAAATCAGCTAAGGTTTTACTAATCAAATCACTTCTCTCCCTCTTTCTAGTGTTAGGGTTTTACTCTTCTTGTAAATGAACTTTTAAATTTTCTTTTATTTCTTTTTACAAATTGCTCATTAAAAATATGAAGCCATTCTACTCTGGCCACTAAATTCATGAACAATGTCTAACTGCCTATTATTGGGATCAAGTCGTGATTCAGGAAACAGGCTCTAAAGTTATGCTGTATCTCAGACCCTTAATGACTATATAACTTTGGGCAGTACTTACCTGTTCTATGCTTCAGTTTCATCATATGAATAGTAGGATTAGCATATTACATCATCATAACCATAAGGGGATTAAAGACTAAGTGTATGTGATAAACACAGTATAATGCACCTGACCAAAAAAAATCATTTGATATTCATTATTGCTTTCCATAGTAGTGACATTGAGGGTGTACCAGTCATAATGCTGTTACTGTCTCAAGTAATAATTTACTCAAGTAAATAATTCATTCTTATTAAATAAATAATCCCCTGCCATACCACATAGTTCATATTCTAAGCAGACAAACCCTTCCAGATTGAGTGAGCATCCAGCCAGCCATAGTTGTAAGATGCAGTAACAAAGACATAGAGATCTAGGCAAACAAAACTGAGTTTCTATTATTGTTACAGTAGAAAAGTCTTTCTCTGGAATTGAGTAATGCTATTTATCACCTTCTGTACCCTGCCTCAACCAGGGAGGAGGAATGCACAGGCCTAGGTGAGTGACTCAGGGCTCACCACAAAGTACATACCTCTCTAAATATGAAGCTCTGTGTTCGTAGGGGCTTAAAATTTGTTGACTTGATGTGGCTCTTCTTCATGCTGGTTAGTACTAACTGGTTGGTTATCCTCTTAGTACCCTTTTTGAATAGAAATGCCTGTGTTGAGGTGTAAATTCTCTGTTCATGCTTTCATAAGCCCTTATCATTCATTTGTGTCAGTGAAGGTGAAATGTAAGTGGAGATGGGTATTAAACCATTTGAATGTGTTTACAGAATTAATCTCCATATCTTTTCACGATAACTTATCTGCTCTGGCCAAGATGAGTTTTGACTGGTACTATATCTGCCTACATCTTGTAGGTATGTGGAGGTGGGGTTTCTGCTGGAGAAACTGTCGACTGAAAATGGGAAGGATGACAGCAAGCGTTCTTCCTTGGTACTGGAGTTTGAACATTATGTACCCTGTTTGTCTGAAAAGGATACACTATGCTTTATGTCTGATTTTTCAAAGGTTTCACAGATTATGGCTGAGCCAAAAGTGACTTATATTCTGTTATTTAAAATATTTGATAAAACAGAATAAGTGCATAAAATTGCCATAAAAACAGCTGGAAAAATTAGGGACAGAGAGCTCTAGAGGATTGCATTCAGAACAAAATATAAACTCTTTAGAAGAGAAAATACAGTACAGTCTTTCGCAAAATGTATTCTTCAAAGCACTAATTCCTTCAGAATATGGGCAAAGGGAAATCTGTGGTCAAATCAGTTTGGGACACATAGTACAGTATATATTCCTCTTAAATGCTCATATAACACAAAAAGATGAACTATGTTTACTATTGCTGTTTTCAGTAATTACCCAAAAACCCTTATCTAAGATTTTTAAAAAATTAACATTTATTGATATCCCATGGATCAGTCTAGAGTTCTGTTGAACACATTTTGTCAGTTGCTTAGATTGACAAAGTCTTCAGTTTGTGGGATGTGGAAGGTAGGAAGCCACTGCGTCAGATTTTCAAAACACCCTTCAGTAGAATGTTCTAGGAAACCTTTCATTGATAAAGTTCCTACACTGATTTCTATTTGGTTTAGTATCAAATATGAATCCTTCATCAGCAAGAATTCTCGAAAAGATTAAGATGGGGCACAGACGCTGTTTGAACTAAAGGTTATTAAAATTTAGTTAAGGATTAATTTACATTATATATTTGAAGCTGATGTTATTATAGTTAGTTTTAAATGTGCTCTAACATTGCAACTCTGAGACATCCTTTTGACTAAGGGAGAAAGGTGTAGAATTACAGCAAAATTTACTGGTGATGATGGGAGTTTTTCTTGCCAAGTGTATCTTGGCAGGAGAAATGGATTTAGAATCACTGAGATGGTGGGTGGCTCTCTTGAGATGGTAGGCAAATTTTTTAGGTAGCAGAGAGTAGAGGAGAGAGTAGAGGATTTAGTCAGACTCAGTCATCTCCGTTGGTTTTGAATGGTAAGCCTATAGGCATATTATTGCATTAGTTGGAATATCAGTTTCTCCATCTGTAAAGCAGGGACATTATGCTTATCTTAGAGTGTTGTTGGGAAGAGTAGGACTATAAAATATAGATAAAGTACTTGGTACATGCTTATGCTCATCAGACATTGGTTCCCTATTTTTTCCCTCCACAGCAGTGATTCTTAACCAGGTGCAATTTTTGCTTCTCCGGGGTGGGCTCGGGGGGCACTTGGTGTAATATCTGGAGAGTTTTTGGATGTTACAACTGGGGGAAATGCTATTGGTGTTTAGTGGAGAGATGCCAAGGATGCTGCTAAACATCCTACATAGGACAGTCCCCACAGCAAATAATTATCCAGTACAAAATGTCAACAGTGCCGAGATTGAGAAGCCCTGCTCTACAGCATAGTAATGAAGCACTGCCTGCTTTCCCTACTCCTATATTTAGTTGTTTCAGCACCAGATCAGAGCAAGCAGAGGCATGTCTTAAGGAAAAAAAATAACACTTTGGAGATGAGAAGCATTCAAAACCTTGAAAGTTTAAATTATGAATACTGTATTCACTGTAATCATATAAAGTTAGCAGCAATGAATATATGGTATTTATTTATAAACCAAAGTTGGTGACTAAAAAAAAAAAAGAAAAAGAAAAAAGAGATTAGGAAATGTTCTGGCAGGTATAGAAAGGCAAAAATATTGTTGAATCACCTTTTGTTCCTTTTGACTATTAACTAGGTCTATTTCCCTATGGAATTGGGGAATTCAGCAGTTGACTTCAAAAAAAAGGCCTACAATATTCTATACCTAAGCTGTGCTTTTCCTGCAAGAAAATCAGGTGCTAGAATCCATACCATGGAACTTTGGGGATATATAACACTAGATACCTTGAGATGCTGTGATTTTTACCACGGCAAACAGTGATGGGGGATTAAGAGAGAAGTGTGTGTTTTTATCTGTGTGTGTGTTCCCCTGAGTGTACACACGGGTCTTTGTTTGGAGATGGTGTAGTAGTATCATTCAAGTGGGCTGAAGGTCACTTCACCAATGATTTGGAAAAACTGGAGGAAGGACTGGGATTTAATTTTTGTAAAATATTGTCAGTTGCAGGCAAAAGTAGAGAGGCTACCCATAAGCACAGATTGATTTATCTATAATACAGTGCCTGTGAGGCTGCAAGATGGAATATTGCTTTCTTCTTAGAGTTTGGAACTTCACAAGGAGTTTGAAGGAAACAAAACTAAGATTCAAGGTGAAAGAAGAAAGAATACCTTTTTAAATAGGTAAGCATTACTTACGAGGAAGTGTTTCTTTTGAAAATTGATAGATACATAGAGAAGCCCAAAGATACTCAGAGATGAAATAAAAAACACATGTAGGTGTTTGAAGGCGAGTAAGCAGATAGCAGGATTCAGCAAACCCATCCTTCCTTGATTCCTGATTAGATGAAGGCAAATAGAAAGGCCATCTGTTGGAGTCCCCCAAACCTGGAGTCCAGGTAGCCTCAATACAGGCATTGGTGGCATTCTCCACCTCTAGCAAGAAAGACTTGTTCTGTTTGGAATCCAGTGTCTTTATCAACCAGGTTTCCTTTTGGTCTTTCCCTTGCTTGTTAGAGCTGAGATTCCAATAAATGGAAATTTATTCACTTGAGGCCTGGATGTAGTGACTTTTCAGTTTATTCTAATATTAGGTCTTCATTGTTCTAACTAGGGGAATTTGGAAAAATCACTTACCCTTTCAACGCGTCATTTTCTTCACCTGTAAAGTGGGATAATAATAATGGCAGTCCCATGGGATAGTTTACGGGAATTAAATGTGAGGCTCTGAGTACAGTATCTGGCATATGTAAGTTGACGTAGTTGTTATTGTTAATATCTTTAGTATTATTTATGACTTAAAATTACTTCTATATATGGGACAGTCAGTGTCATTCATTCACCAAACATTTGTTCTTATATGATGATATTCCACGAAATTTCCTAGGCACTGAAATTAGAGAGCTGATAAAACAGTCTCTGTCTTCAAGGAGCTTGCATCTAGGGATGGAGGCATGATAACATTATCATGCCCAAACCATATGGCTGTCAGGCTAGTAGCAAAAGCAGGTATCAAGGAAGGCTTCCTGCAGGAGGCCTACCTGAACCAGGTCATGCCGTACAAATAGAAATCAGTCAGAAGTGGGTTAGGTAGGGTGTAATATGGTGGCGGAGGGAACAGCATGAAGAAAAGCCGATGCTGTCTACAGGAGTCTTAAATTGCCATCAGTTGATGTATGTCAGCTTTGGTTAATTGTGAACAAGCACAATAAGTGTCCTTCCCTTTTACATGCCAGGTACAACATCCTAACTTGACATGCACAACTGCTTTCAATCTGCATCACCCCTAAAATTATTTGTTACTATTATTATCATAATTTTACAGATGTGGAAACTGAGGTACAGAAAAAGCAAACTATTTGCCTATGGGTTTAGACCTATTAAGCGGCAGAGTCAGGGTTTGAACGGACCCAGTCTCTTTCCACAGTCTATTTGTAACCTACTTAAACAATATAAAACACTGGGATCAAGTAACTGGTCCATGGCTTTTAACTGCGGTTACAGAAATCAAACCCAGTTCTTTCTGGCATCAGCAACTTGGAAGTTTGGTGCAGTAAGCAGGCCATCTGCTGTGGGACTATCAGACCAGGCTTTTTCTCCATCCTGCTGAAGCTCTTTATTGTACCATCTGGACCTTTTCAAAGACTGCAAAAAATGTCAGAGGACTTCTGGTCTTGATAAGCATAGACTTTACTGTCACACCTTGTGATGTCCCTTGTATGATCTGTTGCTGTGAATGATCTGCACAAATGATCAAAACAGCACACAGTTAAGCAGACATCACAATTAGCTAGGGATGCATTCTTTCGGAATTTCCCAGATTTAGCAAATAAAAATACAAGACACCCAGTTAAATCTGAATTTCAGATGAACAGTGGTTTATCTGACTATAAACCAGGTGACATTTGGGATATACTAAGAGTATCCATTGATGGATAAATGAATAAAGAAGTTGTGGTATAATGTACAATGGAATATTATTCAGCCATAAAAAATGAGGAAATTCTACCAATTGCGATGACATGAATGAACCTTGAAGACGTTATGCTAATTGAAATGTCAGGCAGAGAAAGACAAATACTATATGATCTCACTTATAGAATCTAAAAAAAAAGATATCAAAAAGAAAAGATACAAAAAGATATCAGACTTGTGGTTACGAGAGGCAGAGGGGAGGGAGGCATTAGAGGAAGGTGTTTAAAAAGTACAAACTTCCAGTTTAAGGTAAACCAGTACTAGGGATGTCCTGTCCAACATGATGACTATAGGTAACACTGATGTGTGCTATACCGGAAAGTTGTTAAGAGAGTAAACCCCTGAGAGTTCTCATCACAAGGAGAAAATATTTTTTAGTTTTTCTTTTCTTCTTTCTTTTTATTGTATCCATATGAGAAGGTACATGTTAGCTGAACCTATTGTGGGCATCATTTCAAAATATATGTAATTTAAATCATCATGCTGTACATCTTAAACATATACAATGATGAATATCACTTATTTCCTAATAAAACTGGAAAAAAGACTTAGTATGTCTTTCTAAACGAACTAGGGAGCCATCCTTTGAAGCATCTGCTCAAAGACAGAGTGTTATCTATTGAACAGTGGAAGGAAGCGGTAATGCAACAATTTAAAAAATTAAGGTCCAAGGGAAATAAAAATGTAGCAACAGTAGAAAGACTTTGGACAGTTAAGAAATACAGACAATATGGGTAGATTTTGCCTGTAGACTAAATAAAATCAAGAACAATGAGTACAACACGGGTGAACAATACTGTGTGCCCTGGCATTGTGCTGTCTTATTCTGTAACTATTTTGTTTGTATTCGCTTACTTTCTACTCTGTCTAAATAAAATGACCTTCCAAGTTTCTTCTAAATAATAGTTTGTGGAGAAAGGAAAGACTTGAATTATCTGTATATTCCACCTCCTGTTTGTAAAAATACATTATATAGCCTGCATGAATTTAATTTTTAATTCATTCACTCAGTTAAAAAGATATTCAGAGAGTCCTTATTATGAGTTAGAGACAAAAGATGTAGAAAGTCATTAACATCAGACCAGCTTGTAGGTAATGCATAATCTTATGTCCCATTCCAGACCTACTGAATCAGAATCTGAATTGTGACACAATCCTCCGGTGAATCGTATGCACTTTAAAGTTTGAGAAGCACTGAAAAAAACTATTCCAGTTGACTCAGGTGTTTTAAAGTATTATTGTTTGCAGTCTGTTGGCAATCAAAAACAAATAAAAAATTCATCTCAGAAATATATAACTCCTTAGAAGTATCAGATCAGTTGGAAAACAGCTGAAAGTGCTAAAAGCCCTCAAAAGTTGTTTTATTGTTTTTTTTGTGTGTGTGTGTGGTACGCGGGCCTCTCACTGTTGTGGCCTCTCCCGTTGTGGAGCACAGGCTCCGGACGCACAGGCTCAGCGGCCATGGCTCACGGGCTCAGCCGCTCCGCTGAGGCATACTCTCAACCACTGCGCCACCAGGGAAGCCCCCTTAAAAGTTTTGACCATGAAATATGGATAATGCAGGTAGCAGAGCAAACTGTGTGGTTCTTTAATTATTGGTCCCATTGAGAAAAGAATTTGTTTATTTTTAATTTTCCTTTTCAATTTGGCCAGTCTTAATTATTTTCTGATGTATACACCGTCAGCAATCAGTTGCAAGAACAGAAAGACTATTTTTCTCCTTAAGAGTGCTTTCTTTCATCACCAAATTAGCATGGTAACCCTGGAGCTTGGTGGTCACATTGTTATGACTTCTAAGTGGAGAGCTGTCACAGTCAAATTTCTGCCCTGCTAAAAGCTTTGCTGTTAGGCATGAGTGTCTTGTTTGGCAATACATGGACGGTATGCCTGCTGTTGTTTAGTTCTTTAATTATAGGCAATTTCCCTTTGTGGGAATAACGAATTGGACCAATGCTTAAATTAATCTGTGTGCCATTTTTGATAAAAATTTTCTAGCTATAATAAGCAAGACAGTGTGGTATTGGTACAAGGATTAAAAAAATAGAAAAACAGAAAAAATTAGAGTCTTGAAGCAGCCTTATTTGCATATGGTGCAGCTAATTTATGAAAAAGGTTCTACTGCATGTGATAAACAGAGCTGAATCAGTTAGATACATAGATCCATTAAACCAATTAGATCTTGGATACCAATCAATTAGATTAACTAGTTAGAGATCAAATACATGGAGAAGAGTAGTCACTGGGTTCAAGGAAAATGTTTTAGAGAATCTGGAAAACATGCTGCTTTTATAATGTTTTGTTTACCCTAAAGAAGTGCTAAAATGGGCCAAGATTCTTCAAAACTTAACAAAATATTGGAGTTTAGTCCTGAATGTGCCATTCTTCCTGTTTTCACCTTGCATTTTTCATTTATTGTCCCCCCATTGCTAAATCAAGCTATGCGGGTCTACCTCTGCCCTGTCTCAACCCATCTTTTAAGTTTTGCTGTCCGATTATCCACTCTGGGTCTTCCCCATTTTGCTTGAAAATGACTTCAAAAGTGCATCTTTTCCCCCCATGTTTTATTTTTTTGTTTGGTTTTTTTTTGTTTGTTTTGTTTTTTTGTTTTTGCGGTACGCGGGCCTCTCACTGTCGCGGACTCTCCCGTTGCGGAGCACAGGCTCCGGACACGCAGGCCCAGCGGCCATGGCCCACGGGCCCAGCTGCTCGCGGCACGTGGGATCTTCCCGGACAGGAGCACGAACCCGTGTCTCCTGCATCGGCAGGCGGACTCTCAACCACTGCGCCAGCAGGGAAGCCCTCCCCCCATGTTTTAATGCTACTGCACATCACCCTATCCAGTCTGGAAGGTTTGCCCAACATTCTGACTAATCTTTCACATAGATGACCTTAATGTTAGGTCTCTTGGGATAGAGAGATACTCTGCATAGAAAGTTCAGTTGGAGCTTGAAACAATGAGAGTAAATGATTGTAGTGGAAATCTGTTGTTTTCCTGTTGGAAATCTCCTTGGGGAATGAAGCTTTGCGTACTCTTTAACTAAGTAAGTGGTAGATTGTATTGTAGTTCCTTTCTGTGGGAGAGCTGTTCCATTCTTAGGCTCTGCTGTGTATCTTGCTTCAGCCAATAAAATGTGAGCAGAAGTAACATATGCCAGTGCCAGGTAGAAACTTAAAAGAATCATTTACAAGCACGAAATGTCTTTCCCTTTATCTTCTACCTTGGGCTGGCATGTCCTAAATAGTAGTTACTCCTTCAGCCTACATCCTGGAATGGAGAAGACACATGGGCGGAAATAGCCACAGTCTACCCATAGCTGATAACCAACGTGAAAGAGAAATAAATCTTTGTTGCTGCAAGTGTAGGGGAGCAAAGCTTGCCACCCTAAATGTCTCTTTGGCATGTGGATTTTTTCAAGCTGAAAACACTCAACGTGCAGCAGACTCAGGAAGAAACTTTGAACTTCCTCCTGTCTAAAAGAATTTACATAGAGGGTTTCTGGAATAGCGCTATCACCAGAGATATCTGAAAGAATATGGGCTGGGGTGGTGGAGGAAACTCTAGGCAGGGCCTAGAGATCAGGGTACACTCTGTGTCGCATTGTCTCTGCAGGGCCCAGCAGTTATTTACCAAACATTTGCTTTTCCATTTCCATGTGAATTACTTTCCTCCCCTGTGACGTCCCAAACCACTACCCTCAGCATCCTTTTGTGTCTTTAGCTGAAGATGGTACTTAAGGTGGGGTCTTCGGCTATTTTGGTGAGTTACTCAGTTTTCCATGGCCTCTCCCATGAATATATGCTATTAAGGTTTTGTCTGATTTTCTCCTATTAATCTGTCTCATGTCATTTTAATACTTAGACCAGCCAGAAGAATCTGGAAAATTAGAGGAAAATTTCTTCCTCCCTCAGTCAAGTCATGGTTTTAAAGTCTTTGTTACTGCAGGATAATCAGGCCAGTCAGACTAACACAGAAGGTTTTGAGCGAAATTCATTGCGATGTCAGGTCTAGGAGTGAACATATAACCCAATCCAGGTCAGACATGTCTTACATCTTTCTGGACACAAGTGATTGGTTGGGTAATAGAAATTGGAAACTAAATCAGGTCAGTAGGATTTAATATTGGAACTCCTGTTGGTGCTATTTAAATTAGGCACCTGTTTTTACTCAGGGGTTACTGAAACAAAATTTTGTAAACCTAGAGTTTCCAGAACCCACCATGAAGTAGCAGCCTGTCTGACTGTGAAACTAGCACAGTAGAAGGTAGAGTCAAGAGACGGTAAGTGAGAAAGACAATTCTAGGTGAGACTGTGATTCAAGTCTGACCTAAAATCTGTCCCTGAACTTTTCACAACAATTAAGAGTACTGACCAATAATAGAATGTGTGTGTGTGTGTGTGTGTGTGTGTGTGTGTAATAAAATTTGGTTACATGAGGTACAAACTGGCAAATCATAACTACCAGGCATGTGTATAATCTCTTTTTTTTCTTTAAATTAAGTTTAGCTTTAGTTAAACCATAATTTGGGGGACTTAAAAGAAACTAACCAGGATAAAGAGTTTGTGTAGATTATTTCAAATTCTAGTGATCATAATCTGATTACTGAAGTTTATTTTTTCTGTTTAAAAATAATATACTACAAATGATATATAATAAAAGTAGGACAGGGAAATGAAAGTACATACATCTTATTCATTGGATTAGATTTATGCTTAAATTTCTCCAGTTGCATGAAGATAAATAATTTAGAGGTGGAATATGGCATAGAAAGATTTTGTGTCCAAAGTTGACCAGTGTACCTTTACGACAAGACACTGGGGATGAAGTATGGTCAATATTAAAGCTTTTTTTTTTTTACTAGTATATGTTTGATGCTAATAGTTCTATTAAATATATAGTGAGATCTTACAAAATTTCAAAACCTTGTTTTTTTAACATTTCAAAACAAATACCATAAGCTGTATTGGCACATGGCCTTAAACTACTTCCATGGATGATTAGACAAAAGTATTTTTTTCAGTAATAGTTAGGTTTAAAGTACAGTATATGAGGAGGGATGAAAAATACTAAAAATTTAAGCAGCTTTCCAAGTTGCCTTAATTTCCTCTTCTGATTCAATTAATTCTGGCCAAAATACTGCAGTTTTATTCTCCAGGCATGCACCTTCCCACAACTAGAAAGAGTTTGGTCTCAATTAATGTAAAATCGCAACCCACTTTGACTGGAATATCAAGATATTGGAGGGGAAAGCTTTCTAAACTTTAATAATCTGGATAATTGCTTTAACTCTCCACTTTGCTGGGGAATCTAGTCATAATTAACCAATTAAATCACATCAGCAGTTCACTTTTTCCCTAAGCATAGAATTTGGAAGGATAGAAAGAGGGAGAGAGACTAGAGAATCTATCCAAACATAAATGTCATTCCATTATAGAACCTTATTAAATACATTTAAATGTTTTAATTTCGAGCACTCTGTTGTTCATAATGAACTCTGCAGGAATTGAAAATGAATTTTTATTCTGAGATTTTTGTCCCTTTTGAATTGCAAAGAGCATTCCTCTTGAATTTCCACGAGATATAATGAAATATATTTTAATATCGCATCAAGCTAGACCCCTGAGGAGACAACTGTCAAAAATTCATGGTATCTTTAAATCACTTTAATAATTACATTTTGCTCAATGCAAAGTAACATGTAAGAAACTGTTTAACTTTATTGATGCCGTAGTATTTTCCATACAGTTGTGTTACACACTATCCAAGCAAGATTGAGTAGTTCAATTAGCCTGGGGTTCAGGATGAATGTAGATATATAGTAAGAGATGGATATGAAAAGAAAGGTTCAGAACAGAATATAAAGGCACATAAAGACCATGTATAAAGTTTTAACATTCAGGGACTAATATGATACCTAATAACAAAATAACTAAAATTAATTTAACTCTTACTAGTGTCACATTATGTGTTTTGCATTTATATACATTATTCCAATTAATCTTCCCAACAGTTCTTTCAGGCAGGTACTATTATTATAAACATCATCTCATAGATATGGAGACTGAGGCTTAGAGGGTTTAAGGTCACACAACAGGTAATAAGTCAAATTCATAGCGTCATACATCAGTATGTACTTTATTTATTTAAATATAAATGTATGCATACTTAAATGAAAGGGTAATACATTCAAAGATTAATCCAGTAAATTCATTCATTCATTCAATAAACATTAGTTGAATACTTGTCCCATGCCAGGCACTGGGCTCAGTACAGGGGATACAACACGAATATATGGACTTTCCAACAGGAGCCTAAGATACATTACAGTGAATTAGGGATCTGACATGGGGGCTCAGGGTGCTGCAGGAGCACACAGGAGTGGTATCTGACCCAGACTTGGTGAGAAGTGAGAGGGACAACTCATTCCTTTAGGAAATGAAGGCTAATATGAGGTCCAGTGAAAGTTATCCAGCGAAAGAAAGAAATGTATGCCTGCGGGTGTGACAGTGAAAAAGTTCTTGGTGATTTTATTTATTTATTTATTTACACAGCAGGTTCTTATTAGTCATCAGTTTTATACACATCAGTGTATACATGTCAATCCCAATCTCCCAATTCGTCACACTACCACCCCGATGCCCCTGCCGCTTTCCCCCCTTGGTGTCCATAGGTTTGTTCTCTACATCTGTGTCTCAAATTCTGCCGTGCAAACTGGTTCATCTGTACCATTTTTCTAGGTTTCACATAGATGCGTAAATATACGATATTTGTTTTTCTCTTTCTGACTTACTTCACTCTGTATGACAGTCTCTAGATCCTTCCACGTCTCAACAGATGACCCAATTTCATTCCTTTTTATGGCTGGGTAATATTCCATTGTATATATGTACCACATCTTCTTTATCGATTCGTCTGTCGATGGGCATTTAGGTTGCTTCCATGACCTGGCTATTGTAAATAGTGCTGCAGTGAACATTGGGGTGCATGTGTCTTTTTGAATTATGGTTTTCTCTGGGTATATGCCCAGTAGTGGGATTGCTGGATCATATGGTAATTCTATTTTTAGTTTTTTAAGGAACCTCCATACTGTTCTCCACAGTGGCTGTATCAATTTACATTCCCACCAACAGTGCCAGAGGGTTCCCTTTTCTCCACACCCTCTCCAGCATTTGTTGTGTGTAGATTTTCTGATGATGCCCATTCTAACTGGTGTGAGGTGATACCTCATTGTAGTTTTGATTTGCATTTCTCTAATAATTAGTGATGTTGAGCAGCTTTTCATGTGCTTCTTGGCCATCTGTATGTCTTCTTTGGAGAAATGTCTGTTTAGGTCTTCTGCCCATTTTTGGATTGGGTTGTTTGTTTTTCTCATATTGAGCTGCATGAAATGTTTATATATCTTGTAGATTAACCCTTTGTCCGTTGATTCATTTGCAAATATTGTCTCCCATTCTGAGGGTTGTCTTTTTGTCTTGCTTATGGTTTCCTTTGCTGTGCAAAAGCTTTGAGGATTCATTAGGTCCCATTTGTTTATTTTTGTTTTTATTTCCATTACTCTAGGAGGTGAATCAAAAAAGAACTTGCAGTGATTTATGTCAAAGAGTGTTCTTCCTATGTTTTCCACTAAGAGTTTTATAGTGTCCGGTCTTACATTTAGCTCTTGAATCCATTTTGAGTTTATTTTTATGTATGGTGTTAGGGAGTGTTCTAATTTCATTCTTTTGCATGTAGCTGTCTAGTTTTTCCAGCACCACTTATTGAAGAGGCTGTCTTTTCTCCATTGTGCCTCCTTTTTCATAGAATAGTTGACCATAGGTGCATGGGTTTACCTCTGGGCTTTCTATCTTGTTCTATAGATCTATGTTTCTGTTTTTGTGCCAGTACCATATTGTCTTGATTACTGTAGCTTTGTAGTATAGCCTGATGTCAGGGAGTCTGATTCCTCCCACTCCGTTTTTTCCCCTCAAGACTGCTTTGGCTATTCAGGGTCTTTTCTGTCTCCATACAAATTTTTAGATTTTTTGTTCTAGTTCCGTAAAAAATGCCATTGGTAATTTGATAGGGACTGCATTGAATCTGTAGATTGCTTTGGGTAGTAGAGTCATTTTCACAATATTGATTCTTCCAATCCAAGAATATGGTATATCTCTCCATCTGTTGGTATCATCTTTAATTTCTTTCATCAGTGTCTTACAGTTTTCTGCATACAGGTCTTTTGTCTCTCTAGGTAGGTTTATTCCTAGGTATTTTATTTTTTTTGTTGCAGTGATAAATGGGAGTGTTTCCTTAATTTCTCTTTCAGATTTTTCATCATTAGTGTATAGGAATGCAAGAGATTTCTGTGCATTAATTTTGTATCCTGCAGCTTTACTAAATTCATTGATTAGCTCTAGTAGTTTTCTGGTGGCACTTTTAGGATTCTCTATGTATACTGTCATGTCATCTGCAAACATTGACATTCTTCTTTTCCAATTTGTATTCCGTTTATTTCCTTTTCTTATCTGATTGCCATGGCTAGGACTTCCAAAACTATTTTGAATAATAGTGGTGAGAGTGGACATCCTTGTCTTGTTCCTGATCTTAGAGGAAACGCTTTCAGTTTTTTACCATTGAGAGCGATGTTTGCTGTGGGTTTGTCGTATATGGCCTTTATTATGTTGAGGTAGGTTCCCTCTATGCCCACTTTCTGGAGAGTTATTATCATAAATGGTTGTTGAATTTTGTCAAAAGCTTTTTCTGCATCTATTGAGATGATCATATGGTTTTTCTTTTTCAGTTTGTTAATATGCTATATTACATTGATCGATTTGCATGTACTGAAGAATCCTTGCATCCCTGGGCTAAATCCCACTTGATCATGGTGTATGATCCTTCTAATGTGTTGTTGGATTCTGTTTGTTAGTCTTCTGTTGAGGCTTTTTGCATCTATATTCATCAGTGATATTGGTCTGTAATTTTCTTTTTTTGTAGTATCTCTGTCGGGTTTTGGTATCAGGGTGATGGTGGCCTCATAGAATGAGTTTGGGAGTGTTTCTTCTTCTGCAATTTTTTTGAAGAGTTTGAGAATGATGGGTGTTAGCTCTTCTCTAAATGTTTGATAGAATTCACCTATGAAGCCATCTGGTCCTGGACTTTTGTTTGTTGGAAGATTTTTAATCACAGTTTCAATTTCATTACTTGTGATTGGTCTGTTCATATTTTCTGTTTCTTCCTGGTTCAGTCTTGGAAGGTTATACCATTCTAAGAATTCGTTCATTTCTTCCAGGTTGTCCATTTTATTGGCATGGAGTTGCTTGTAGTAGTCTCTTAGGATGCTTTGCATTTCTGTGGTGTCTGTTGTAACTTCTCCTTTTTCATTTCTAAATTTATTGATTTGAGTCCTCTCCCTCTTTTTCTTGATGAGTCTGGCTAATGGATTATCAATTTTGTTTATCTTCTTAGAGAACCAGCTTTTAGTTTTATTGATCTTCGCTGTTGTTTTCTTTGTTTCTATTTAATCTATTTCTGCTCTGTTCTCTCCTCTGCTAACTTTGGGTTTTGTTTGTTCTTCTTTCTCTAGTGTCTTTAGGTGTAAGGTTAGATTAATTACTTGAGATTTTTCTTGTTTCTTGAGGTAGGCTTATATAGCTATAAACTTCCCTCTTAGTACTACTTCGCTGCGTCCCATAGGTTTTGGATGGTCGTGTTTTCATTGTCATTTGTGTCTAGGTATTTTTTGATTTCCTCTTTGGTTTCTTCACTGATCTCTTGGTTATTTAGTAACGTATTGTTTAGCCTTCATGTGTTTTTCACGTTTTTTTTCCCCTGTAATTCATTTCTAATCTCATAGTGTTGTGGTCAGAAAAGATGCTTGATATGATTTCACTTTTCTTAACTTTACTGAGGCTTGATTTGTGACGCAAGATGGTGATCTATCCTGGAGAATGTTCCATGCACACTTGAGAAGAAAGTGTAATCTGCTCTTTTTGGATGGAATGTCCTGTAAATATCAATTAAATCTATCTGGTCTATTGTGTCATTTAAAGGTTCTCTTTCCTTATTTATTTTCAATTTGGATGATCTGTCCATTGGTGTAAGTGAGGTGTTAAATTCCCCCACTATTATTTTGTTACTGTCAATTTCCTCTTTTATAGCTGTTAGCAGTTGCCTTATGTATTGAGGTACTCCTGTGTTGGGTGCATATATATTTATAATTATTATATCTTCTTCTGGGATTGATCCCTTGATCATTATGTAGTGTCCTTCCTTGTCTCTTGTAACATTCTTTATTTTAAAGTCTTTTTTATCTGATATGAGTATTGCTATTCCAGCTTTCTTTTGATTTCCATTTGCATGGAATATCTTTTTCCATCTCCTCACTTTCAGTCTGTATGTGTCCCTAGGTCTGAAGTGGGTCTCTTGTAGACAGCATGTGTATGGGTCTTGTTTTTGTATCCATTCAGTGAGCCTGTGTCTTTTGGTTGGAGCATTTAATCCATTCACATTTAAGGTAATTATCGATATGTACGTTCTATGACCATTTTCTTAATTGTTTTGGGTTTGGTTTTGTAGGTCCTTTTCTTCTCTTGTGTTTCCCACTTAGAGAAGTTCCTTTAGCATTTGTTGTAGAGCTGGTTTGGTGGTGCTGAATTCTCTTAGCTTTTGCTTGTCTGTAAAGCTTTTCATTTCTCCATCTAATGTGAATGAGATCCTTGCCGGGTAGAGTAATCTTGGTTGTAGCTTCTTCCCTTTCATCGCTTTAAGTATATCATGCCACTCCCTTCTCGCTTGTAGAGTTTCTGCTGAGAAATCAGCTGTTAACCTTAGGGGAGTTCCCTTGTATGTTATTTGTCATGTTTCCCTTGTTGTTTTTAATAATTTTTCTTTGTCTTTAATTTTTGTCCATTTGATTACTATGTGTCTCAGCGTGTTTCTCCTTGGGTTTATTCTGTATGGGCCTTGCTGCACTTCCTGGACTTTGGTGGCTATTTCCTTTCCCATGTTAGGGAAATTTGCGTATATAATCTCTTCAAATATTTTCTCAGGTCCTTTCTCTCTCTCTTCTCTTTCTGGGACCCCTGTAATGCGAATGTTGTTGCGTTTAATGTTGTCCCAGAGGTCTGTTAGGCTTTTTCCCTTTCTCTTCATTCCTTTTTCTTTATTCTTTTCCGCAGCAGTGAATTCCACCATTCTGTCTTCCAGGTCACTTATCCGTTCTTCTGCCTCCGTTATTCTGCTATTGATTCCTTCTAGTGTAGTTTTCATTTCAGTTATTGTATTGTTCATCTCTGTTTGTTTGTTCTTTAATTCTTCTTGGTGTTTGTTAAACATTTCTTGTATCTTCTCGATCTTTGCCTCCATTCTTTTTCCGAGGTCCTGGATCATCTTCACTATCATTATTCTGAATTCCTTTTCTGGAGGGTTGCCTATCTCCCTTTCATTTAGTTGTTTTTCTGGGGTTTTATCTTGTTCCTTCATCTGGTACATAGCCCTCTGCCTTTTCATCTTGTTTGTCTTTCTGTGAATGTGGTTTTTGTTCCCCAGGCTGCAGGAGTGTAGTTCTTCTTGCTTCTGCTGTCTGCCCTCTGGTGGATGAGGCTATCTACATACATTTAAAGTATGTTCTTTAAATACTTTGTAAATGAGAAAACTTGAATTGGTACTAAGACATTCTACAGTGTACGCTTACTAAAGAAAAGGAGTCAGAAGAGACTGTCTGCAGTCTATACTTGGTGGTGGCAGTTAACAAAACAAACAAACAGCAACAGAAAGGAATGGTAACTATGTGAGGTGATGGATGTCTTAATCAACTTGACTGTGGTCATCATTTCACATTACATACATGTGTAGTAAGTCATCACCTTGTTCACCCTAAATGTGTACCACTTTTATTTGTCCATTATACCTCAGTAAAGCTGGACAGAAAGAAAATAACAGTGTAGCAGTCACAGAAGTAGAAATGGGGAGAAAAGGATAATACCAATACTTGAGAGTCTGGGATTCTGGCTTAGCCTCACCTGAGACCAGTTCTGGGATGGATTTGTGAGTAGGGAGCTGTGAAGACTTGTGAAATGAGGAAGGACTTCCACGACTAGGCTTAATGGATCCACATCTCCCATCACCGTGCCATCCAGGAATGGTAGTAACCCAACCAGCTGTCTCCCATTCTGAGGTAGACCTCACCTCTGCCTTTCAAAACTGCACGTTGTCACTGTATATAAGGACATTTTCCACTTCACCCCTTTTAGGTCCAGTTTGTCAATCTGCCATTCAATGTGATATCCTCTATCCCCTTTATCATCTCAGAAACTCATAGTTAACGTTCCCCAGAAATCTTGTCAAATGTCTTTCCTGCATCTATTGAGATGATCACGTGACTCTTGTTCATTATTCTATTAATATGGTATAACACATTAAGTAAAATTTGGATATCAAGTCAACCTTATATTTCTGGGGTAAGTCTCAGTCATAGTATATCAGCATTTTTATATGTTGTTGAATACAGTTTGGGACTATTAAGGATTTTTGTGTTTACATTCATAAAGAATACTGATTTTCTTTTGATGTATTTGTTTGGCTTTAATGAAAGCTAACACTAGTTCCAGAGAATGAGATAGAAGTGCTTTCTTCTTTTCTATTTGCTGAAATAATTTGTGTTATTTTCTTTAAATATTTGATACAATTTGCCAGTGAAACTTTCTGTGCTTTTCTTTGTGGGAAGGTTTTTAAATTCAATTTATTTATACATTATTGTCTTATTCAAATTGTATATTTTTTCTTGAGTCAGTTTTGGTAATTTTAAGCTTTCTAGGAATTTGTTTATTTTGTCTGAGTTGTCTAAGTTGTTGAAATAAAGTTGTTGATAATATTTCCTTATAACCTTTTAATTTCTATAGGCTCATTAATGATATTCTTTCATTCATTCCTAATTTGGTAACTTGAATCTTCTCCCTTATTTTCTTGGTCAGTTTGTGTAAGTCAAGTGATCTTTTAAGAAATAGTTTTTGGTTTCATTCACTTTCTCTCTTGTTTTTATGCATTTTATTTTATTGATTTCTACTGTGATCTATTATTTTCTTCTACTTGCTTTGGATTTAATTTGCTTTTGTTTTTATAGTTTCTTAAGAGATTTGATAACTTTATTCTCTTCTTACATATGTATTTAGATCTATAAATTTTGCTCTGTGATGAGTCATTTTCTTTTAATGCTTTCAAGATTTTCTCGGTGTGATTATGATATGTCTGGATAAGGATCTTTTTATGTTTATCTTATCACTGAACTTCTTTGATCTGTAGGTTAATGTTATTGAGTTTTCAACTCCAGAATTTCCATTTTTAACTGATTTTAACTCTTTTTATTGAGATTCTTTATTTACTGAGTTATTGTCATACTTTCCTTTAATTATTTAAGCATGGTTTCATGTAGTTTGAACATATTTAACAACTTCTTTGACATCTTTGCTAAATCCAGTATCTTACTGACACTGACAATTTCTGTTGACTGCTTTGTTTTTTTTTTATGAGTCACACTTATTTCTTTGCATGTTTCATAATCTTTTGCTGAATACTGAACATTTTAGATAATATATTGTAACAACTCTGGGTTCTTTTTTCCCTTTGAGAATTGTTGTTCTTTGCTTAGTAACTTGCCTAAATGAAATCTGTGAAGTCTTTCCTGTAATGTGTGGCCACTGATGCCTCTGCTTAGTTTTCTATTTTTCTTTCATTTTTGTTTGATTCCTAGGGGGTGCCCCTATGTCTGCATAGCTTGGTGAGCCGTCAGAAATTGGCCAGAGGTTGTGCTCAAACACTTGAACTAGCAAAGCTTTTATTCTCTGGCAGTGGATTTGTGGGCGGGCTCAGGAGTACATTCGCACATTAGGCCATATTTAAGTCTGCTCTGCCTTATACTTTCTACTGGGCTTTATTGCATCTCCTTTGTTTGTGCAGCCAGATTCCATTTGCCAGGGATGTGTGTAGGTCAGACCCTCTCCAATCTCTGCCATATGTGTACACGTCAACCTGGGCTATGTGACAAGCTTCTCAAGCCCCTGATGGCTGCCTCCCCTTTTAATTCCCTCCCTCCCTTCCTTCCTTTTTCTTTCTTTCTTTCTTTTTCCTTCTTTCTTTTTTCCTTTCCTTCTTTCCTCCTTTCTTTCTTTCTTTCTTTCTTTCTTTCTTTCTTTCTCTTTCTTTCTTTCTTTCTTTCTTTCTTTCTTTCTTTCTTTCTTTCTTTCTTTCTTTCTTTCTTTCTTTCTTTCTTTTCTTTTCTTTTCTTTTCTTTTCTTTTCTTTCTTTTCTTTTCTTTCTCCTCCGTCCCTCCCTGCCTTCTTTCCTTTTTGCTTCTTTTATGAAATAAAGCTTCCGAATCAAGGTCTTCTTCTCTTCCAAGATAAGTGTTGAATAAGCATTTATGAATTTTATGATATAGGTGGATATTCTGTGATGAGTACCTGGCTTCCATGGGCAAGATCAGGGTGTTGTCTTGTTTGGATCACTTGCTGGTTTTGTGATCTTGCCTAAATCACTCAACATTTGAGAAAATGAGAGTAAATTTTATGGTGGGAAAGAGAAAAATTGAAAATAAAGGTGAGCATGGCTGCCTTACATATATTTATCTAGGATTCTTACAGTGGTTCCTGTGTACTGTCAGGTTCATGTTAGAGCCAGAACTTAAACTCTGGTCTTTTGTGTCAGTCCAGTTGTCCTCTCATTATATTAGTCTTCATTATAAATATGGACCCTTTGTACAGTAAAATTTTCACAGCCGATATAATTTAGGGAGTTTAAATATGCCTAATGTTTGCGTGGCTTCCCTCAGGGAGGAAAGAAGGGATAAAGGTGTGGGTTGTTGGTCTCTTTAACTCAAAAATCAACCAGATCCATGTCTTCACTTTACATGTTTTATGTATTCAATTTACCCTTAAAATCATGTTTAATCAAATGTTGACACAACTAATCTGGACACCACTCTCTTTGAACCAACCTGGCTTTGCAGGGCCTCTGGTAGCCCAGGGGCACTACATAGTTCCTTGGAGAGATTGGTAGTCAGCTGCTTTCTGTCCATGATTTGGCATAAAACATAATATGACTGAAGTTCTAAGCCAGGGAATAGTGGATACCTTTGTTTCCAAAGGACAACCTGGAAACAAGTAGATTGATGATTGCCTGACCTGGTACCACCTTTCTCATTGGCCTTAACTTCAACTCATCCTTCTGCTCAGTGTAGTCAGAAAATCTCAAGTGACTATATTTCAGTGTAAGCACATTTTGCCTGGGAAGCCTAAATGGTTCCCAGGAATAAATGCCCACCATGACAACTCCCCACGAACTGGGCATTTCTTCTTTTTAGTGATGTCCGACCATGTCATTTTATTGTACTGTTTTTACAGTAGTTTTTATTGCTCTGCTTTTGGTTTGAAAACTGGCCTGCCTATCCAAAGGGGAGAAAAATTTTTCCTTGTAATTCATTCAACAAGCATCTTTGTTCCATTAGCTGAGCACTTACCCACCAGGGGAGGAGAACTAAGAATACAGTGGAAGTGTAATAAAGGGCTGGAAATATGTATCCATAGATGCTTCAACAGTATAGACCTAGGAACTGCAGGCTTTCCTCTAGCGTGCATTTATTCTTCATATACTGTTTAAATCTCACACCTTTTCTGTCTGTTTCTTCTTTGTACCAGGCAAGGAGGATAGCAATATATTTATCCAACCCATGTCAGTTCAAATAAAGAATTCAGAGTCATCTGGGAAATATATATATAAACTAGTAATTTACTTGAAATCTCTTATTCTCCTCTCACTAAAATGCCTTTTCCAAATATCCATCCAATTTATTCCTCAATTTCCATGGCTCCCTCTCCTGTTTTATCCTAAGGCCACTGGTACTGAGAGAACACTAAAATCAAGCAAATAACAGGCACCCAACCTTTTTCTCCATCACTTAGCTGGTTAAATGGCTGGATATTTCCATCTCTCTCGTCCTAGGATGTAATTAAATAAACATTTTAAGCTGGCAGTTTCATAGGACAAAAGCCTGAATCAGGTTTGGCTTTGTAGAGGGGAAAAAAAATCGAATACACAAGAATAACATTTACAGGTTTTCAGAAACAAGGCTTGTCAGCTTGATGAAGTTGCTAATGCGAGCCATGTTGGATTGAATGGTTTTTATCTGTTTATAATAACTTGGATTTGTCTCCTGTTAAAATGTCACATGGATAAAGGAATAAATTCTAACAGCTGTGACAGGATTATCATTGCTAAGAGACTCCGATATGGTGGATTCAAGTGTCAGAGACATCTACTTCACTGTCTTTCATTCGGAATAATCCAGATGTTCTCTTCCACACTCAGGAAGACTAACCATGAGACACAGATAAAAGCCCATGATTCTGACATCTTATCTCCTAAGTTTGTTGTTAGATGAGATAGTGCACCAAGTCTCTAATATTTTCCTGAGGAAGTTAGTGGAGGGACTCAGGATGAGGCCACTATTCTTCTCTCAATGCAGCTATTTCACAATTGGGTGGAATTAATGACAAACCTCAGCAGGAATATACTAACGATTGTGATTTTTTTTTGTATTATAAACTTTGATATCTCTCTTTTTTTAATCTTTTTAAAATTGAAGTATAGTTAATTTACAGTGTTGCATTAGTTTCACGTATACAGTGAAGTGATTCATATTTTTTTCAGATTCTTTTCCATTATAGGTTATTACAAGATATTGAATATAATTCCCTGTGCTATACAGTAGATCCTTGTTGTTTATTTACTTTATATATAATCCTGTGTAACAATTGTGATATTTTACAATGTAACATAGACAAATAGAAAAACGATGAGTGTTGGGTAGTCCACAGCAGTCAACATGTGGGGAATAAATGAGAAAATAACCCAAGGCATCCTGTCAAATTAATAGGAGACAACATTCAGCTGGGAACCTAGTTATTGCTGATAAATGTTATAGGGAATTGTATCCAACCCAACCTTATAAATGTCATTCATTTATTCATCTGTCCATTCATTTGTTCATTTAATAAATATATGCTAGGCACTGGAATTAACACTGGCCATAAAAAGATAAATAAGCCATGGGCCCTACCTTCAAGTAGACCACATTTTAGTGTACAGTATTTGTGCAACTAACACATTATGGGGAGTGCCATAGTGGAGATGGGTTTAAGAAACACCAGTGGTCAAAAAAGGAAGACATGAACAGTGTGTGGGAAGCTCTGAGAATAAATCATGAGTGACATTTTGAAAAATGAGCAGGAATTTACCAAGTGGATGAAGCAGAGATAGATGGTCTTCCAGGCAGATGAAATAGCCTAAGAAAAGCCTTGGAGGCTTGTGAATTCCACAAAAACATCAGGGATGAAATCTGATTGGTCTAGATTGGTTCATATGACCTTCCCTGAGCCAGTCACCATCTCTTCTTGACTGTTTTCTCTAAGACCAGCCTACCTACCAACATGTAAGGTAAAATTACAGTGATGGCTTTAGTATTTCTTCATAGAGATGCAGCTGTGAAGATTAAATAAGCTAATCTATAGAAGGCAATTGTACAGTGACTGGCAAAACTGACAAGTTTGTTTTTATTGTTATTATTATTAGTTATTACTAATATTTTAATAAAAAAGCCAAACGTGGACATCTAGCAGCACTGCAGACCCTCACTGGGTTTCTTTTATGGAATTTAATAGGAACGTAGTAAAAGGAAATCCTCTGTTGCACACTGGGCAGCACAGCCTTCAGGAAACCTTTCCAAGATTTGCTTTCCCTAGTCCTGATTGGGTTGGCTCCTTTGTACTCCATAGATAGCTCCATCTGATCCTATCCCATTGTAATAGAAAAATCTGTCCCATTAAACTGTGAGTTCCTCAAAGGAAGAAGTGTATCTTATTCATCATTTTATCTCAAACACTTGGGATAATGTAGGTACTAAGTATGTCTGTTCAAATAACTTATGAATAGGCAGGTCAGAGAGAACACTTTATGATGGGGATGGTATTTGAGCTGGGTCCCAGAGGATGGGGAGGACTTTTGAAATGCAGAAATGGGAGAAATCACATGAAGGAGAAGGAGCTGCTCAAAATAAGTTTGGAGGTGGAGAAGGGTCCAGGTCCTTGAAAATGTCAGTTAATTAGATGCAACTGAAGTACACAGTGTGCGAAGCGGGTGTAAGGGTGAAAAGGTAGACTGTAGGGCAGGTTGAAAAGGACCTTGAATGCTGTGCTAATGAGATTAGATTTTGTAATCTGTGAAATAGAATGACTGAGACGTTTTCATCCGGGGACTGATATGGCCAGGATGCTATACACACACACACACACACACACACACACACACACACACACACACACACACACACACACACACACACACACACACACTCTCTCTCTCTCTCTCTCTCTCTCTCTCTCTCTCTCTCTCTCTCTCTCTCTCTCTCTCTCTCTCTCTGCAGGCATTTATTTAGACTTTACTTAGAAAATAAAAAATGAGTTACATAGGTTAAAAAGCACAATTCTCTGCTCTTGAAGAGCTTATGATTCAGTATGAGATGGATTTACCATGAGCCTAATGAAGAGTAACTTTCAGGTTATTTACATGGACCTCTTCTAAATAAATAGTAACATTGGTATCAAATTTTGTTTTTAAAAAACAGGTTCATTCCTTTATTTTAGTGGAACAGGAGCTCTAAAAACACCACTAGGGTTGAGAAACAGAAAGAGACAAATCGTCCTAATGAGAATGTAGTAATTATGAATAAAGGGATGGACTTCTGAATTCTAAAATTTATAGGATTTTGAGTCCTAGGTTTTAGTCTTTCTCAAGGACAATTCTACTCTTCCCTCTGCGTTTTGGTTATATGAGCAAATAAATGTTCCTTTTGCTTCAGCACGTTTGAGCTAACTGTCCTGTCACTAGCAATTGAAAGTACCTGGTAGTATTATTTAAATTATCATTTTACAGCTGTGAAAATCGAGGCACACAGAGCTTAAGGAACTTGCCCAAAATCATTGAACTAGTAAAAAATTGGACCAACATTGAAATTGAGATCTAATTTCAGAGTGCAAATCTTTATAAGGGGTGCAAATGCACTCTCAATATTTCCATTCTAAAGGAAAATCACTGACGTAATGACTGTGCCTTAATCATGCTTTTATCTCACACAACCACTAATACATTCCGTAATACATACATGTTTAATGCAGTTGCATTTCTTGAAGTGTAAAGCTGTAAAAATTCCAGATGTACTGTCTTTTTGTGGCTAAGAAATAAATAATACTCCCATCACTCATGTTGTAAATATTTCTTATTTATTCTTAAACCAAAATGTTGTTTATGTCTAGATGTATGTTATAATTGGTTGGTGTGGAGAAAAGCATTTTGTTGTCAACTCTTAAAGTAAACAGTGTACTTTTTTGTACTTTTCTGCCTTTTTGTCCTTCCACCATTTTTCTCTTTTATCAGCAAAATCTTTTTATAGACCTGCCTAGAGCTGTAAAATATACACATACCTTTAATAGTGACAGAGGTATCTTTGCCACGTCCTCTGGAGTGAAATATACTTCAAAAATTCATATTTAACAGGGAAACATAATATTGTTGAAGAACACAGAATTATAAATTCATGGACATTTGGGTACTGGGGATACTTTATAACTCACACATCCATACTGTAGCTTTTATGGCTATGTAGTTCAAATTACCCAAGATGGATAAAGCCAGCACTTTCATTATTAACTATATTTGAGGGGTTTTTAATAACTGCTCCATGAAAGCTCTTTATAACTTGAAACTCATACAGGAAGATGCAGGCCAAATGTGCTTTCTCCTTTAGGGTATGAATTTGTCACCTCTTGATGTAAATTCTCCCAAGTTTGATTGGTCTTAGAAGTATTCATTTTGCACAACATTCAAAAATGTCTCCTGCTTTAAAAATGAAAAATTGCAAGTGATTACTTTACAGCCCATTTAATTGCATTTGGAGATTTTCTGCCTCTTAAAGTCTCCTGGATAACCATGTTAATGCTCTCCCCAAACATACTTTTGAACAGAGTTTTATTATGGGTAGCACCTGACCTTTCAGCATAATTGCATGTGGTCCAAATTAATTGTTC
Organism: Stenella coeruleoalba; assembly: GCF_951394435.1. Taxonomy (NCBI): domain Eukaryota; kingdom Metazoa; phylum Chordata; class Mammalia; order Artiodactyla; family Delphinidae; genus Stenella; species Stenella coeruleoalba. The sequence goes on along the minus strand of NC_137166.1, from coordinate 26,055,485 downwards.
TGTTCTATTGTGCCTTGAATAATAGGTATTTGAAATGAGACTAATTATGCAGATACCTAATGGAGAAGAGAATCTTAGGGTGAGCTCTTTTGGGTGCCTGGAATTTAGAATGTAAGGTATAAAATGACACTTAATTAACTAATAAACCAACTGACAAGACTGACTCCATAGGAGACTTCTAGTCAACACAATTCAGAAAATGAGGAGATTCTTCCTTAACTGAAATATAATAAGATGAAGCTTACACACCAGACTAAATATTGCCATAAATTAACATGCTGGTGGGAGAGGCGCTTAGTATAGATTTTTTTAGAAAAACATAAAAAAACTTTTGCTTAACTATTTCTATTGCTTGTTTAATACATACTTCATTTATCTCTTGATGCCTTTTTGGAATATTTTCATGGATGTCATTGTGGTATTGAATAACAAGCACGAAAGTGTATGTTCTAAACCTAAATTTGACGCCAATTTGCTGTGTAATTAACTGATTTAAGAACCTCAGTAACTGTGTAAGTAAATCAGGCTCTTCAGATTGTTTATTTTTCTCCTCATCTGAAATTGCTTGTTAGATTCTCTCTCTACTTGTTGGTTAGAAGTATCTGATATGGAAACAAGAGTAGAAAAGATGGTGCATAAAATGCAGTGCCATGAAGTTGTGGGATATGGGGAGAAGGTGGAGCTGCTGCCCATCACCCATCCCGCCTTCGTTGGTGTTATCCTGATCCAGATGGCCAGAAGAGTTAGTTTGACTGAACTTTAGACAGTCTTCTCCCTAACTCTAGGCCCTGACCTCCCTTTTCTTAGAGCATTTACTTTGGAAAACTTGTAATTGTAAGTTCTTTCTCCGCCTCTTTGAGCTACATGTAAATCTTTTTAAAAGCCTCTTGCCAGTTTTACAACCCGAGGATGTCCTTCTCAAGGACCAGCGAACCATCTCTTTGAAATGTAAGCATCAAGGGATATAATATCCCTATCTGACAGGTTCTGTAGCGGGTGGGAGCCTAACTTCAGTGGATGCCTTACTCCAAGTTGTAAAACTACTCCCTGTCACAAAGATGAGAATATCTACTTTTCTTTTGGGTAAAGCCAGTTATCAAACGCAGATGGCCCAGGTTCTCCCTCTCACCTAGCACTTAAAAATCCTCCCACTCTGTTTCAGTGGAGTTGAGCTCCAGTTGAGCTTTGGTTTCTCTCTCTTATTATAATAGCCTTAAAGTCTTCCTTGCCTGTTCAACTGTGGTGGAATTTTTGCCTACTGTCAACATGATGCTCTGTGACATACAACCATTTCCAGTCACTTCAACCCTTTTATAGTTGGCCAGTAGCTGTGTTGAACATACATATAACCTAGTGTGCAAAGGTGCTATTGAACTGAAATATTTGGTTGTGTTTTTACCATGTGGAGCACACATACTTGTTATGCCACATGTCCAGTTAGTTTGCTAACTACAGTCTTGATACTAATAGCCTAAGCCTTTATGTAAAGGGATTAACATTTGTGAAGCTCCAAAGATGTACCACATGAACTGATTTGTGATGCACACACTGCATGGAATTTTATCCTGTCAATATCCCTGTAAAGTGACTAACATTATGTCTTGATAAATTTGAAAACTGGCAGGTTGCTTACTTGCCCAACCCAAGGACTTGAAAGTGTTGAAGACTAAGGTAGGTTGAGTTCAAGCTTGGGAGTAGAACCTACTATCCTAGATTTGAATCCTGTCTCTCTCACTTAGTACTACCTAATCAGCTAACTTACTAGTTAGCTCCCATTTTATATATGAAAAAACTAAGGTTTGCAGTTTTAAGTTACTGCCCCAAAGAGGCACACTACTGATAATTATCTTGTATGGATTTTGTGAGCACGGAGTGAGACAATGTGTATAAACTGCTTAGGGAGAAGATCCAAATTCGATAAGAACCCAGTAAATGTTAAATATTATGATTTGTGGTACACTTTGCCTCCTGTTCTTCTGGGAGTAAAGGCAACACTTGGTATATAGCACACTGATAATGACTTAGGATCCATGAGTGTCAGTTTGATTTGTAGATTTTTTTGGAAAGATTGTGGATTAAAACCGTCCTTTATGCAGGAATGCCCCAGGACAAAGAGCAAATACTTGCACTGAGTGGGTAAAAACCTTTTGTAAGAGCCAATGATGATGAAAGTGTGTCTTGAGAGAATCAAGAAGGCTTCTAGAAACAAAGAAAATCAGTGTTTGTTGAATTGAAAGTTTCCAGTTTGGTTTTGAACCCAGTTCTGTTGAGCTAAAGTCTAGGGCTGTGCCACTTACAACAAGATTTTAAATACTTTTAAATGCGTTAACAGTATTGTTTTTCACTTTTGGAGGGGGACCAGAAATATTCAATAACACTTATTTTAATATATAGTTAATAGAAATGACTCCCATGTTAATTTAATTCATTTCGATATTTAAATAACTTTTAATGATTAACTTTTTGGATATATTTTGGGAATAACAGCCTGAAATTAGCTTAATTTCAACAATTACCTAATGACAACATGGTGATTTAAAAGGTATTCAAAGAATCTAGAATATGTCAGTGTATGACATAAATTTTTCCCTGTATAACACTTTCTTATGAGTTAGTTAATTCCTTTCACATAATAAACAAATTATGTATGTGTTATGGTATCTTAAGAAATGGACTCAATTCATTTAATTGTTCATAATTACCTCAGTTTTCTTTGGTTTTGCAACTATGTAGTTTCTTCTTGTTAGGGGAAAGAATAAAATATTAGAAAAGAAAAATTGGGAATTTTAAGTATCAATTGAGCCTATCTGAGAATTTTGCTATGATAGTTTTATATATTTTTACAGTTGATTAAGTTTGCTTAGTAACTGCCTGTTGTAAGATAATCATGCAACATCTAAGAGAACAAAAGAATGGGAATTGCTCCTTACTTCCAGCACAAAATATCTTTTGTAATTCATAACGACAGAAAAGTCCATCATTAACTCTCATTGTATTGGAAAACAATAATGTCATGAGAGATTGAACGTGGAGATTGAAAATTTTGGCTTTTGGAGAGTTACTAAAATGTACATTTTAAAACTTTAACTCTGGTGTTTAAATTGTGTGAATATGTCTGCCTAGGAAATTTGATTGAGCTGAAGTGCTGTGAAATGCATGCATTTATGCAAAGGTCAATTATGATATAGGTAATCTATTTTAGGGTAAGCTTCCTTGCACCTTTGGAAATGATTCCTTTTTTAGCTAAATGAGAATCTCTTAAGGAATACAAAAATTAAAGAAAAAAGTCAAGCACTACAGTCTGTATTTTTTCTTCTAAGTCTCCCCAGTAGAGGCCATCATCTGCATTTATTTAGCAAAGGCAGCAGCTTACAGAGCCTACGGTGCATTTAGCAATCTCAGATGGGTGTGTCCTTCTGAAAAGAAAGATCGGGAGGGAAGGAATATAAAGCTGAAATACAGTGATGAGGGGATGTTGATATAGCATTAATTTAAAAAAAAGCAGGCTGGAAAACAGTATAATCCCAATTTTATTTTAAAAGATGTTTACACACCTATTACATATGCATTGCATTAAAAAAACACTGAGAAGAAATGCATCATATTTAATGATCTTTATCTCATCATAGGAAGGCTGGTGATTTGTACTTTGTATTTCTTGAATTTTTTTCTATATTTTACTAATGATAATATATACCTTTATCATTAAAAAAAGCAACGGTGTTACACATTTTAAAAGAAAGAGTAATAGAAACCTGATCTCTTTGAAAAAAAGGCTCTAGCCACCATTTCAAGGACCATGAATAAACAGATTACCTGGAAAAGACATGTTTATTTCTATTTTTGATTTTAATACTTATTAGCTCCTCATATATGTCGAGCAAATAGTATACAAGATGAACATTGACCCTATAGATTTCATTCATGTAGAAGATCTATATATTAACACATACAAATATGTTGATTCTCATTATTCAAAATTCTATATTTGTGAATTGATTTACTCATTAAAATATATTTGTAACCCCCAAATCAACACTTGAGGTGCTTTATCTGTCATTTGTGGACATACACATGCTCTAAGTAGCAACAGAACCTTGAGTCACCCAGTGTGTACATTTCCAGCCGAGGCTGAACAAGGCAACAACTCTGCCTTCTTGTTTCAGCTTTCCTACTGTAAACAAGTCCTTTCTGTGGTCTGTTTAGTGCCACATTTTCCACATTTTTGTGCCTTTTGTTGGTGATTTCACTGTGTAAGATTGCCCCAAGGTTAGTGCTGAAGTGCTGTCTAGTGTTCCCAAAGGCAAGAAGTTTGGGATCTGCCTTTCAGAGAAAATACATGTGTTAGATATGCTTTATTCAGGCTTGAGTTATAGAGCTGTTGGCTGTGTGTTCAATGTTAATCAATCAACAATGTATATTAAATAAGATATCTTTAAACAGAAATGCACATCCAACAAGTTATGTATTAATCAGTTAATGAAAACGTTGTGACAAGAGGCTCGCAGGAACCTAAAAAAACAGCAAATAGCAAGAATAAACTGTATAAGTATGTATAAAACTATATGTATATGTAATTTTTGTCCAGTTTTTGCATTAACAGAGTTCATGTACATAGTTTATGAATATACACAGGCGCATATACAACACCACATGTGTTGCCATGTGGTCATTTCTTCTGCCTCCTCCATCTCCCTCTCCAGTTTCCTGGTTCATATACAATACAGTGACTTATATGTGGTTCCCCAATAACTGAATATTGAAATATGAATACATAACAAAGTCTTTGTCCTGGCTTTTTTCATCTGCAGAAACTACAGAAGACTGTCCTATCCAAAAATTTGAACCCACTTAAGAAACAACAAAACTAATGATGACAATAACCATACTAATTTTGAAGCTTGTAACATTTTTTGTGTATTGTAACTAGGGAGTGACCATCAAGGGATAGATGACTCCAGTGAAAATTCCCGAGGGGCCTCAGGGTGTAATCGGAAAGCTAACATTTAAAAAAAGGAAATTAGCCCTCTACATAGTAATGTAAAATACTATCTCAACTGATAACCAGGAAGGTAGTACAGATTATGTTGTGGCAGGACCATATTTCTACTTCTGAATATGAATTTTTTGACTCTTTTTTCAGAGGCCTAGTGCTTGTTCTTAATAAACGTGTCTGGGCCTTGTGTGTGTGTGTATTTCATCCAATTGATATATATCCAAAGGATGGCTATGAAGAAAAGAGAGGAAGTGTATCTGCAGCTACACATAAGGACAGATGTCTGTGTGCAGTATTCCGCTCGGAACCTGAAGTACTTAAACAAGTTTTGAAAGATAAAGGTGAACATTCCAGGCAGAAGAATGAGAAGTGCAAAACCACGGATAAATGAGAGAGAGAGGGAAGTTCTTGGAATTGCAAACCTTCCACCCAGTGCATCTGTCATATTGATTCTGAGTCCATGGAGAAGCTGTGAAAGAAAAGATTGGAGAATTTGCAGCCTGACAAAGAAGGTTCATCCTGATGTTTCTGCCACAAGGCTTGGTCTTTATTCAGAAAGCTTTGTGGAGACTCTGCAGAGCCCTAACCAAGCAAACTTGGTAAGATTTCTATTTCAGAAAGACCTCTCTGTAGTCATGTGGAGGAAGTTGAGACAAAGAGACCACTTAAGAGTCTATTTCAGGGTCAGGCAGGAGCTAATAGAGGTTCTAATTATCCCAGTGCCTGTAGACTTTGAACTCCCTCGTGTGGCCACACTACCTCTCTCAAGGCAGGGGGCTCTTCTCTCTGTCCCTGTGGGTCCCTGCCCATCCCATTTCTCCCAGTTCCTGAGTTTCCTGCAAGCCAAGAAGTCCACTGGGGGCTAAGCAGAAATATCTGAAGTTTGTATTTGATGAATTCAGGGCCAAATTATTATTTGATCTTTCTGTAGATAAAGCATCAAATGCCAGTGGAATATAAAAATATTATGCCCTTTATTAATGTAGTCAACAAATATTTTTTAAGTGCCAGTATGTACCAAATAGATTAGGCAGCTAATGAATGAGCAGTGACACAGTGTAGAGAAATCTCACTCTTGAGTTTTTATTCTAGTAGGGATAAGAGAAAACAAATAACATAATTACATATTGTTATTACAATATTGTTATGGAGGAAATATACAGGATGGAAGCTTGATTATGAATTAAAGAAGGAAGTTTTATCTAAACGGGGTGTCAGGGATGTTCTCTCTGAGAAAGTGATATTCAAGCAAGACTTGAAGGATAAGGAAAAAGCAGACATATGAAAAATTAGGAGAAAGAGTTCCTGAGAGGGAGACATAAAATGCAAAATTGTGTGTGTGTTTGTGTTTTCAGGTTAGAATGTATTTGCAATTCTACTTTTTTTCTTTATAATATAATTTGCACCTTTTAGAATTTCTTTCTCTATCATTATTGCCCTCACAAAAGAGTTAGTGTATTCTTTTAAATTCTAATTTGAAAAATATAGTGTATTATTTTAAGTTCTAATTTGAAAAATATAAAAATAGCCTGAGTTTTAAATTCTGTGATTTATTCACAGTAGAAAATTAGTTTTCTGATTTTATATGTACATGTATTATATATTGGTATTGAAAAATGGTTCTTTGAATTTACAATGTTTCTTCACTGTGTGAGGACTTCTCTGGAAAAAGTAATAATAGCAATAGATGAAATTAATTGAGTCTCTATTAATTCCAGAAACTATTGTATACACTATTAGCTCATTTAATCCTCTCCAGGTTAGTATTATAATTATCTTCATTTTACAACTGAAGCCCAGAGAGGTTATATAACTTGTCAAGGTCACACAGCTATTAAATGTCAGTTCTATGATTAGATTCCAGGCAGTTTCTCTCTATAACTGACTCTCTCCATCAAACAGCATTAACTTCCCACACTGGTAACACATATGAAATATAGCAGCAATGCCATTCTGCCATTAAACAAAAGAAAACATTTCCAAAATTTCAGGACAATTAATACAGTAAATGAAATTTCCTCACTTGTATTTTCCCTCTTTTATTTGTTAAAATATTGGTATGTACAATGTCTTGTCCATGTCAGTAAATGGTCAGTAGATATCAATAGCCAGGCACTGTGCTAGACATTTTCCATGACTTAAATTATTAAATCTTACAAATAATTTTTGACATAGTAGCTATTAGTATTGACTGAGCTTGAATTTTGGCCTTGCCACTTCATAACTATGTAACCTTGGGCAAGGAGCTTATTTTATCTGTGTTTCAGTTTCCCCATTTGTGAAATGCAGTCTGATTTCAGAACTTGTGACCTTAACCACATGTGTACCACCTCCCACTAATATAGGATAGTATCTGATTAAAAAGGAATAATGTTTTAAATTATTTTTAAGTTTAACATTTTATAATTTATGATGTTCTGCAGATCATCAGAATTCCCAATAGTTCTATCAACAGAAAGATTAGAGAATCACTGACTAGTATCTTTTTGGAAATGGCTTCCTCTAATCCAGGACTTGGGTCACTGAGAAGCAGTGAACCTTTAACTAAGTTATTCTTACTGTTAAAGCCTTGTAATTAGTATCCTGAATTTACTGTGCATAAGCTGGACCACACAAAATAACATATTTTCATTTTTCAGCATTTTAAATTGAATGGCAGTTATGTTCATTTGTTGGCAATACCAATCTCAAACCTATAGCAAAACAATCAAAATGTAAAATGGCAAATCCAATTATGTAATCCAGAATGCAATTTTATTTCATTTTTTTAGTTGAGCTATATCTGTGCAATTTAAATAACCAGACCATGGTACTTTACTGGGTGATTTGGCTTACCAATGGCCAAGTCAATGAACTGCAAAAAAACTGACTCTATTATGGCTCATGAAACCAAGTCAACCCTGAATATAAATAGACAATTTCTCTTTAGGAGCCAGAGTAAAAAGCAAATATTCTTCATATATGGGGAAACTGATTCAACAAATAAGATTGAATCTAATTTTAAAAATTATTTCTTTATACATACAAAAATAAATAACTTTCTGGTTGTTCTGCCCATTATGTATGTTTTACTAATTTATTTGATGCATCTGAATAAACTAATGAAAGAATGGTAACTAACATTTATTTAACTCCTATTATGCTCCAGGTATCAATACTATGTGAAGTGATTCCAACTGTACCAGTTGTAACAAAACTTAATCTTCACAACCATTTTCTGAATTATGGGTTATTATTCTCTTTTATAGAGAAGGCAACTGAGCCTCAAGAGGGCCATTTAACTTCTATAAGCTGTCACATGCATTAAATCCAGGTGTCAAATTAGATCCCAGCATTCTGCATCGTTTTTAGCCCCTTTCTCCCACAAAAGAGATTTTTTTTTCAAGAGTAGCATCACTAATTAGACCAATGCGCAAATTGAGCTGGAATATTTATGATTTAGATTTGATGTCTAGAGAATCTTTTCTGTAGGGAACATCATTAAAAAAAAAAAGTGATTTTTCTGAATAACTGAAGTTGGCTGCCTCATGTATGGTTCCTCAAGTATCTGCAGTTAGCTATCTTCTCATCCCAATCTGCAGACACTGATTTTTCTTGACTACTGATTTTGGTCATTTCTGAGTCATTATTTCCTGCTCAGATTTCTGTAATGAGTTTTGTACGTGTACCTCCAGCTGCCCACTGGATACGGAGCTACCTGGATGCACAAAGGACATCAAACAAAACATGTCAATTACTGAGCTCATTAATTGTCCTAGAAAATAGCTCTTCTTCCAGCCATGCTGGATGCAGTGGATGGTCTGGTCATCTTCCATTTGCACAGTCAACAAACTTGGACTTCATTCTTCTTTTCTTTTTTCTTTTTTTATCATTTTTTAACATCTTTATTGGAGTATAATTGCTTTACAATGGTGTGTTAATTTCTGCTGTGTAACAAAGTGAATCAGCTATATGTATACGTATATTGCCATATCCCCTCCCTCTTGTGTCTCCATTCCACCCTCCCAATCCCTCCCTTCTAGGTGGTCGCAAAGCACCGAGCTGATCGCCCTGTGCAATGTGGCTGCTTCCAACTAGCTATCTATTTTACATTTGGTAGTGTATATATGTCCATGCTACTCTCTCACTTCATCCCAGATTATGCTTCCCCCTCCCTGTGTCCTTAAGTCCATTCTCTTTTTTTTTTTTTGGATCACCACAACAAAAGCAACAATGATTGCAATTACCAAACATGAAACACACTCATACTATGTCATAATATTGACATTCAGTCCAGTAATACTCCACTGTAACAGCTCCTTTATTTTTCAGTGAAAATTGATTTGTATATTTTTTGCCTCTGAGTCCTTGTGGGATTTTTTATTTTTTTTATTCAAACAGAAAGTCACAAAAATTATAATCATCCTCATCAGTTCACTCAGTCCCATGTAATTAATTTTTTTTTATCTTGATCTTTTGTTAGCACTTTTATGAATTCATGAGTTTTCCATTAGAGTTCTGAAAATGCTTTTTCATTCAGTTCAGCAGTATAGTCAGTTACCAGAAACCTGTACTTGTCAGAGTCTTTTCCATGAATTCCTTGAAGATGAAACCCTTTTATAGGAACATTTTTGCAAAAGCATCAGAGTACACCCAGAACTGTCTGTAAATGACAAAAGACTTAAAAATGACCACGGTTAAAGATGTGATGAAAGTTCATAATAATGCAGTTGACAAGGAAATTTAGTTATTTCTGAGATATACATTTTAAAGTAATAAGTAGAATTATGACTTATAACATTATACCAGGACATATAAGATTTTTAGAAATTTCATGTAATGTCAGAAACATTTATATTAACATATTGCCATACGAATAACCCAAAGAAAGTTTAGTATTAGTTGTTTTGTTTGTTTATACTGCAGGTTATTAGTCATCAGTTTTATACACATCAGTGTATACGTGTCAATCTCTATCGCCCAATTCAGCACACCACCATCCCCACCGCACCGCGGTTTTCCCCCCTTGGTGTCCATACGTTTGTTCTCTACATCTGTGTCTCAAATTCTGCCGTGCAAACCAGTTCATCTGTACCATTATTCTAGGTTCCACATACATGCGTTAATATACGATATTTTTCTCTTTCTGACTTACTTCACTCTGTATGACAGTCTCTAGGTCCATCCATGTCTCAACAAATGACTCAATTTCGTTCCTTTTTATGGCTGAGTAATATTCCATTGTATATATGTACCACAACTTCTTTATCCATTCATCTGTTGATGGGCATTTAGGTTGCTTCCATGACCTGGCTATTGTAAATAGTGCTGCAGTGAACATTGGGGTGCGTGCATCTTTTTGAATTATGGTTTTCTCAGGGTATATGCCCAGTAGTGGGATTGCTGGATCATATGGTAATTCTAGTTTTAGTTTTTTAAGGAACCTCCATACTGTTCTCCACAGTGGCTGTATCAATTTACATTCCCACCAACAGTGCAAGAGGGTTCCCTTTTCTCCACATCCTCTCCAGCATTTGTTGTTTGTAGATTTTCTGAAGATGCCCATGCTAACCGGTGTGAGGTGATACTGCATGATAGTTCTGATTTGCATTTCTCTAATAATAAGTGATGTTGAGCAGCTTTTCATGTGCTTCTTGGCCATCTGTATGTCTTCTTTGGAGAAATGTCTATTTAGGTCTTCTGTCCATTTTTGGATTGGGTTGTTTGTTTCTTTAATATTGAACTGTTGGGTTTCCCTGGTGGCACAGTGGTTGAGAGTCCGCCTGCCAATGCAGGGGACACGGGTTCGTGCCCCGGTCCGGGAAGATCCCACATGCCGTGGAGCGGCTGGGCCCGTGAGCCATGGCCTCTGAGCCTGCGTGTCCAGAGACTGTGCTCTGCAACAGGAGAGGCCACAACAGTGAGAGGCCCACGTACCACAAAAAAAAAAAAAAAAAAAAAGATAATTCAAAAAAAAAAAATATTGAGCTGCATGAGCTGTTTATATATTTTGGAGATTAATCCTTTGTCTGTTGATTCGTTTGCAAATATTTTCTCCCATTCTGAGGGTTGTCTTTTCATCTTGTTCATGGTTTCCTTTGCTGTGCAAAATCTTTGAAGTTTCATTAGGTCCCATTTTTTTATTTTTGTTTTTATTTCCATTACTGTAGGAGGTGGATCAAAAAATAACTTGCAGTGATTTATGTCAAAGAGTGTTCTTCCTATGTTTTCCTCAAAGAGTTTTTTTGCCTTTTTTTTTTCGGGCCTCTCACTGTTGTGGCCTCTCCCGTTGCGGAGCACAGGCTCTGGAGGCGCAGGCTCAGCGGCCATGGCTCACGGGCCCAGCCACTCCACGGCATGTGGGATCTTCCCAGACCGGACGCAGACCTGTGTCCCCTGCATTGGCAGGCAGACTCTCAACAACTGCGCCACCAGGGAAGCCCTCCTCTAAGAGTTTTAAGGTGTCCGGTCTTACATTTTAGTCTCAAATCCATTTTGAGTTTAATTTTGTGTATGGTGTTAGGGAGTGTTCTAATTTCATTCTCTTACATGTAGCTGTTCCGTTTTCCCAGCACCACTTATTGAAGAGACTGTCTTTTCTCCATTGTATATCTTTGCCTCCTTTGTCATAGATTAGTTGACCATAGGTACTTGGGTTTATCTCTGGGCTTTCTATCTTGTTCCATTGATCTGTGTTTCTGTTTTGTGCCAGTACCATAATGTCTTGATTACTGTAGCTTTGTAGTATAGTCTGAAGTCAGGGAGTCTGATTTTTCCAACTCCGTTTTTTTCCCTCAAGACTGCTTTGGCTATTGGGGTCTTTTGTGTCTTCATACAAATTTTAAGATGATTTGTTCTAGTTCCGTAAAAAATGCCATTGGTAATTTGATAGGGATTGCATTGAATCTGTAGATTGCTTTGGGTAGTAGAGTCATTTTCACAATATTGATTCTTCCAATCTAAGAACATGGTATATATCTCTCCATCTGTTGGTATCATCTTTAATTTCTTTCATCAGTGTCTTATAGTTTTCTGCATACAGGTCTTTTGTCTCCCAAGGTAGGTGTATTCCTAGGTATTTTATTCTTTTTGTTGCAATGGTAAATGGGAGTGTTTCCATAATTTCTCTTTCAAATTTTTCATCATTAGTGTATAGGAATGCAAGACATTTCTGTGCATTAAATTTTGTATCCTGCAGCTTTACTAAATTCATTGATTAGCTCTAGTAGTTTTCTGGTGGCATTTTTAGGATTCTCTATATATAGTATCATGTCATCTGCAAACAGTGACAGTTTTACTTCTTTTCCAATTTGTATTCCTTTTATTTCTTTTTCTTCTCTTATTGCCCTGGCTAGGACTTCCAAAACTATTTTGAATAATGGTGAGAGTGGAGATCCTTGTCTTGTTCCTGATCTTAGAGGAAATGCTTTCAGTTTTTCAACATTGAGAGTGATGTTGGGTGTGCGTTTGTCATATATGGTCTTTATTATGTTGAGGTAGGTTTCCTCTATGCCCACTTTCTGGGGAGTTTTTATCATAAATGGTTGTTGAACTTTGTCAGAAGTTTTTTTCTGCATCTATTGAGATGATCATATAGTTTTTCTTCATCAGTTTGTTAATATGGTTTATCACATTGATTGATTTGCGTATATTGAAGAATCCTTGAATCCCTTGGATAAATCCCACTTGATCATGTTTTATGATCCTTTTAATGTGTTGTTGGATTCTGTTTGCTAGTATTTTGTTGAGTGTTTTTGCATTTATATTCATCAGTGATATTGATCTGTAATTTTCTTTTTTTGTAGTATCTTTGTCGGTTTTTGGTATCAGGGTGATGGTGGCCTCATTGAATGAGATTGGGAGTGTTCCTTCCTCTGCAATTTTTTGGAAGAGTTTGAGAAGGATAGGTGTTAGCTCTTCTCTAACTGTTTGATAGAATTCACCTGTGAAGCCATCTGGTCCTGGACTTTTGATTTTTGGAAGATTTTTAATCACAGTTTCAATTTCATTACTTGTGATTGGTCTGTTCATATTTTCTGTTTCTTCCTGGTTCAGTCTTGGAAGGTTATACCTTTCTAAGAATTTGTCCATTTTTTTCCTGGTTGTCCATTTTATTGGCATGGAGTTGCTTGTAGTAGTCTCTTAGGATGCTTTGTATTTCTGGGCTGTCTGTTGTAACTCCTCCTTTTTCATTTCTAAATTTATTGATTTGAGTCCTCTCCCTCTTTTTCTTGATGAGTCTGGCTAATGGTTTATCAATTTTGTTTATCTTCTCAAAGAAGCAGCTTTTAGTTTTATTGATCTTTGTTATTGTTTTCTTTGTGTCTATTTCATTTATTTCTGCTCTGATCTTTATGATTTCTTTCCTTCTGCTAAGTTTGGGTTTTGTTTGTTCCTTTCTCTAGTTCCTTTAGGTTAGATTGTATATTTGAGATTTTTCTTGTTTCTGAGGTAAGCTTGTATAGCTATAAACTTCCTTCTTAGGACTGCTCTTGCTGCATCCCATAGGTTTTGGATCATTGTGTTTTCATTGTCATTTGTGTCTAGGTATTTTTTGATTTCCTCTTTGATTTCTTCAGTGATCTCTTGGTTGTTTAGTAACGTATTGTTTAGCCTCCATGTGTTTGTGTTTTTAACGTTTTTTTTCCCTGTAATTCATTTCTAATCTCATAGCGTTGTGGTCAGAAAAGACCCTTGATATGATTTCAGTTTTCTTATGTTTACTGAGGCCTGATTTGTGACCCAAGATGTGATCTATCCTGGAGAATGTTCCATGAACACTTGAGAAGAAAGTGTAATCTGCTCTTTTTGGATGGAATGTCCTGTAAATATCAATTAAATCTCTCTGGTCTATTGTGTCATTTAAAGCTTCTGTTTCCGTTTTTATTTTCAATTTGGATGATCTGTCCATTGGTGTAAGTGAGGTGTTAAAGTCCCCTACTATTATTGTGTTACTGTGATTTCCTCTTTTATAGCTGTTAACAGTTGCCTTATGTATTGAGGTGCTTCTATGTTGGGTGCATATATATTTATAATTGTTATATCTTCTTCTTGGATTGATCCCTTGATCATTATGTAGTGTCCTTCCTTGTCTCTTGTAACATTCTTTATTTTAAAGTCTATTTTATCTGATATGAGTATTGCTACTCCAGCTTTCTTTTGATTTCATTTGCATAGAATATCTTTTTCCATCTCCTCACTTTCAGTCTGTATGTGTCCCTAGGTCTGAAGTGGGTCTCTTGTAGACAGCATATATATGGGTCTTGTTTTTGTATCCATTCAGCAAACCTGTGTCTTTTGGTTGGAGCATTTAATCCATTCACGTTTAAGGTAAATATCAATATGTATGTTCCTATGACCATTTTCTTAATTGTTTTGGGTTTGTTTTTGTAGGTCCTTTTCTTCTCTTGTGTTTCCCACTTAGAGAAGTTCCTTTAGCATTTGTTGTAGAGCTGGTGGTGGTGCTGAGTTCTCTTAGCTTTTGCTTGTCTGCAAAGCTTTTGATTTCTCCATCGAATGTGAATGAGATCCTTGCCGGGTAGAGTAATATAGGTTGTAGCTTCTTCCCTTTCATCACTTTAAGTATATCATGCCACTCCTTCTGGCTTGTAGAGTTTCTGCTGAGAAATCAGCTGTTAACCTTATGGGAGTTCCCTTGTATATTATTTTTTGTTTTTCACTTGCTGCTTTCAATAATTTTTCTTTGTCTTTAATTTTTGTCCATTTGATTACTATGTGTCTCGGCGTGTTTCTCCTTGAGTTTATCCTATATGGGATTCAGTGTGCTTCCTGGACTTGGGTAGCTATTTCCTTTCCCTTGTTAGGGAACTTTTTGACTATAATCTCTTCAAGTATTTTCTCTGGTCCTTTCTCTTTCTCTTCTCCTTCTGGGACCCCTATAATGCGAATGTAGTTGTGTTTAATGTCCCAGAGGTCTGTTAGGCTGTCTTCATTTCTTTTCATTATTTTTTCTTTATTCTGTTCCACAGCAGTGAAGTCCGCCATTGTGTCTTCCAGGTTACTTATCCGTTCTTCTGCCTCCGTTATTCTGCTATTGATTCCCTCTAGTGTAGTTTTCATTTCAGTTATTGTGTTGTTCATCTTTCTTTGTTTGTTCTTTAATTCTTCTAGGTCTTTGTTAAACATTTCTTGCATATTCTCAATCTTTGCCTCCATTCTTTTTCCAAGGTCCTGGATCATCTTCACTATCATTATTCTGAATTCCTTTTCTGGAAGGTTGCCTATCTCCACTTAATTTAGTTGTTTTTCTGGGGTTTTATCTTGTTCCTTCATGTGGTACATAGCCCTCTACCTTTTCATCTTGTCTATCTTTCTGTGAATGTGGTTTTTGTTCCACAGGCTGCAGGATTGTAGTTCTTCTTTCTTCTTCTGTCTGCCCTCTGGTGGATGAGGCTATCGAAGAGGCTTGTGTAAGTTTCCTGATGGGAGGGACTGGTGGTGGGTAGAGCTGACTGTTGCTCTGGTGGACAGAGCTCAGTAAAACTTTAATCCTAATGACTGTTGATGGGTGGAGCTGAGTTCCCTCTCTGTTGGTTGTTTTGCCTGAGGCAACCCAACATTGGAGCCTACCTGGGCTCTTTGGTGGGGCTAATGACAGACTCTGGGAGGGCTCACACCAAGGAGTACTTCCCAGAACTTCTGCTGCCAGTGTCCTTGTCCCCACGGTGAGCCACAGCTCCCCCCACCCCCTGCCACCTCTGCAGGAGACCCTCCAACACTAGCAGGTAGGTCTGGTCATTCTCCCCTGGGTTCACTGCTCCTTACCCTGGGTCCTGATATGCACACTACTTTGTGTGTGCCCTCTGAGAGTGGAGTCTCTGTTTCCCCCAGTCCTGTCGAAGTCCTGCAATCAATTCCCAGTAGGCTTCAAAGTCTGATTCTCTAGGAATTCCTCCTCCCGTTGCCGGACCCCTAGGTTGGGAAGCCTGACATGGGGCTCAGAACCTTCACTCCGGTGGGTGGACTTTAGTGGTATAAGTGTTCTCCAGTCTGTGAGTCACCCACCCAGCAGTTATGGGTTTTGATTTTACTGTGATTGTGCCCCTCCTACCATCTCGTTGTGGCTTCTCCTTTGTCTTTGGATGTGGGGTATCTTTTTGGTGAGTTCCAGTGTCTTCCTGTCAATGATTGTCCAGCAGCTAGTTGTGATCTGGTGTTCTCGCAAGAGGGAGTGAGAACACGTCCTTCTACTCTGCCATCTTGGACTTCATTCTTAACATCTTACCACAAACATCGTTGAGTTCTGCCCATTCTATTTCCCTATATATTTTCAAATCCTTTTTTGAATATCCACAGTGACATGATTCTTCTAGACCACCATCAGAAGAATGCCTGTATGTCTTTACCAGCCTTCAGATTCATCTTTGTATATTTTAAGACTTGCCTTCCACCTCTAGTTTCCTGTAATGCACTCTTTGCATTTCAATAAGGGAATTCTTTAGAAAGTGAAATATGGTAATGCCTTGCTGTACTCTCATCTTTGAATGGCCCACCATTACTTTCAGAATAATGTCCAAGCTATTGAATATGGTTTGCTGGTCTCATAATCTAATGCTTTCTTTCTTTTCTGATCTTATCTCTTGCCTTTCTTGCCTTCACTCTCTGATTCATCCACAATACCATGCTTTATCAAAGATGCATTATGCATGGTTGTTCCCTGACTTTTGCATGTGTGTGAAACACTCTTCCCTCCTTTTCCCCTTTCTGGTTAACTCCAACTCATCCTTTTAGTTTGAGTTTAGATATAAGTTCCTCTTAAGATCTATTTGTGATCACGCTGTCTGTTGAGACATGTCCATGTGCTCTTGTATCATCCTAAATTTCCCCATTAGAGCACTTTGTACACAGCATTGTAATTCATATGTTCTTGTTTTATCTTCTAATAGATTGTAAGCTTCTTCAAAGGCAGTGACTCATTGCCTGGCATATAAAAGTTTCTCTCTCTCTCTCTCTGTTTTCTCTCTCTCTCTCTCCATATCTACTGAATCACAAATGTATATTAAATAATTCCTACTAATGTGCACAACTAATTTACCTTCCTTACTGAACTATTTTCCCTTTGATAACACTCACTCTGCAATAAAAGGAAAGCATGGAATTCTAGAGTTGGGATGGACTTTCAATTGAAATTTTCTTTATCTGAGTTCTGGGCCAGTTTTATCACTTGTTTTTTACATAAACTTAGACACATCCGTTGCTGTCCCTGGGATTTAGGGGCCATCTGTTTAAATCCTTCTAGATTAGGTTCCCTTACTGTTTCTTTCTTTTTTTTTGTCTCCATTTTTTAAAAAAATGAAGTATAGTGATTTACAGTGTTTCAGGTGTACAGCAAACTGATTCAGTTATCTATATATACATATATATATGTGTATATATATGTGTGTGTTTGTATATATATATTCCTTACTGTTTCTGAATATAGGTCACTTTAGAAATGACCTCAAATTATTCACATGCTTTTAGCTTATGTCAAGGTAAAATAAAACAAACAAACCTTAGGACTTTGTGTGCCCAGAGTATTCACTCTAGCTTCATTATGTTAACCTTGTTTCTGATAATTTTGTTAATCATTTTTAGTAAAACCTGAAATAAAATCTCATTTACTTTTATTTCAAGCACTGAAGCATGTTCTCATGTTGCTGTGTGTTTGAATGTAGCCACTTGGATGCACAGAAGACCTCAAAGCATGTCAATTACAGAGCACACTAACTGTCCTCAGAATGTAGCAGACAACAGATAAGACATGGCATGGTTAATAAGTAGGGTTTACTGAATACATGGTCAAAATGGTTGTGCATACTCAGAGAGCTATATATGAAGATATTAATACTTTAAAGAATTAGCTTTGTTATGAAAGCATCTGTTTTCTCTTTGTGGAATGGGCAACAGTATTTCTATCCAGTTTTAACCTTTAATGTATCAAGAGTCATCACAAAGATGTCTTTTCCAATTCTCAGTGGTAAGAGATGAATGAGAATTGCTATTTGGCCAGCACTTTGTACTAAATAGAGTCCAGGGATAATTGACCTTGAAATTTTCTCCTAAATCAGACAAACCAATCCTTCAAATATAAAATTAATCATTTTATCAATATCAGCCTTCAATCTGTACTCCATTAAATCCTTAAATTCATGCTAGGGATGGCATAGGAGGCAAATTAAAACAGGATTCTTGTAAAATGAGAAAGATAAAATCGTGCCTTCTGAAGAAGCAATTTAATCTTAATAAATTATTTTTAATATTCTTTTTTCAATGAAGCATCACACTGACCATAAAATGAAGTGTAAAAGGCACTGGTTGAGGAAACTGAGTTACAAAGAGACCACTGCACCCTTGAATAGTTATGCCTGCAATAATTTTCTTCATAAATGTTTATGCTGCATTTTACATTTTTTAAGAAAGCGAATATTCCCAGCAGTGTCATAATTAGAATTGTGACAGTGTGAGAGCAACTGTAGGAAATTATATTTGATCTCTGGAGTATTTAGCTGAATAGTTTTAAATAGGAATCTGTTGCTTTGTTAAAGATAGATTAGAGTCAGCACAGAATACATTACTTGAATGGAAGGCCCATGCTCTCAGATGGTCCACAGTCATGAACACAGCTTCATAGAAGAGCTAAGTGTCAATTAAGAAGATCCAGGAAATGGAGATGATTTGCCGGGGAGATTTATGGAGTATTTACTGAAAGAAAGGGTCTTAGTCTTTAAATGTCAAATATTAATATTGTATGCTAACCCTTCTTCTAGAAATTTTATTTTGCAGTGTTTTTCTCTGTAGTTTGAGAATCCAAAGGCCTCACTAAGAAATATCCCTTCAAGACACATTCTACATTTAACAAGCCCATTTTCCCCTTTTCTGTGTAGAATTACTCTACTGTCTATACCATGAGGATATTTTCCTGAAAGATAGAATGGAGCTGCCTTGGGCTTCCCTGGGGGCACAGTGGTTAAGAATCTGCCTGCCTGGTCCGAGAAGATGCCACATGCCATGGAGCAACTAAGCCCGTGCGCCATAGCTACTGAGCCTATGCTCTACAGCCTGTGAGCCACACAACTACTGAGCCTGCGTGCCACAACTACTGAAACCCATGTGCCTAGAGCCCATGCTCCGCAACAAGAGAAGCCACCACAATGAGAAGCCCGTGCACCACAATGAAGAGTAGCCCCCGCTTGCCGCAAGTAGAGAAAACCCGCGTGCAGCAGCGAAGACCCAATGCAGCCAAAAATAAATAAATTAAAATAAATATATATAAAAAAAAAGAATGGAGCTGCCTTAATTGTTAAGATTCAGGTAGTTTTCGGAAAGAGTGTGCCCCCTTCTTAACCTAGCCAGCTTCTACTTCTTAAGCACAAACATCTCTTGGAAGCCTTTTATCATCAACTCCAGACTATTGAGGACAGTGCCCGGAGCAAGAGAGCTGCTCACTAAAAGAGTCTTTGTTCCTCTAGTTATTCAATATATGTATTGTATGATGAGGGAGCTGGACTACAAGGGAGCAGCAGGGGTGAATGTTCTCTTCAGGCTCATACCTGGGTAACTACAGTCTTCCTTAGCCAGCAAGTCTATTGGCAGAAATAGTAGTAGAATAAACAAATAGCTAGTTGTACAGAACTCTCCTCTGTTCAGAGGGGAAATAGCATCTGATCTATGTCAATGGTGTAAGTGTATACTGTTTTCCTGTTAGGGGTAGGTCTACTCTCTCTTCATGATAAAAATAGTAATATAAGGGGTGCTTGTTGTGGCATTACAGTTGAATCTGGAATTTTTCTGAATTAATCATGGTTGTTACTCTCTGTGACCCTAGATACAAAGCTGTGAAACAGTCTTACTGACTTTTGGGAGATAAGCGGTCGAAACGCTACCCTCTCTTCTCTGAACTTGACAGAGAGCTGTTGTTTTCTGTTAATAAGGATAGCCCCAACCAAGATAATTGTCAAGGAAAAAGAGAAACATCAGGAGAACACGGGATACGTAGACTGGATCACCTGGAACAGCTCATGCACCTGGAGGTCCTGGAGGAGGGCAGTTTTGACTCATTGTGAAGCTAATGTGATCATTTCTTTGGGAATGAGTCACCCTGGTGCCACTGGGCTTGGAGAGAAATAAGTAGAGAATGTCAGAGCACATCGAAGTTCTTTAGTTTTTTGAAGTCCCAACTTGCATTAGCCTTTGACAAGCTTAGCTTTGGGGAAAAGGAATCATCTTGCAGGCTTGTTCAGAGACCTCTTTTATGGCAGTGGGAAAATATTTCTCAGGCCAAGGGGGACTAAGGGAAATCATGCAGCCATGAGAAACAAACTGTAGTGAACTAACCATATCCTTTACTCTGCATGTGGGACTGTAACTGATCTCCTTTGGCCTAAGTTCTCAAATTTTTTAGAGGATTCAAAAAATAGAGTAGGCTCAAGAGGTAGGATGTGGACCTCTTGCTAATAAGGCTCATGAAAGTTATAACAATTAATTAGAAAAAATATTAAAGGGATGGATTTTTGGAACAAGTTATAACTTGTTATACTAAAATATCTGCAGAATATCTTTTTTTGGATGTCCCAAGGCACATCAAAGTGAAGTCCAATGTGGAGTTCAACATCTTTCCCAATAACCAGCCATTTGCTATTTCTTCTCCATTCTTTACCTCCATCTTTTCTCTACATCATCTTCCCAGGCACCTGAAACAGAAAGCTTACAGGCATTCTAAATGTGTTTTTCTGTTTTATATCTCACATCAATCAACCATGAATTCTAGCTGCGTTTAACCTCAAAAGTATCTCAAATCCATTGTGTTTCCTGCATCCCTGTGGCTACTGCTGCAGTGCAGTCCTCATGAGGTTCTGGTCAGGCCATTGCAACAATCTCCTAAGGGGATTCCATATGTCTAGTCTGGCCCACTCCATTCTGTTTTTCATTTTGTACCAGATAATTACATGATTTTAAAAAATGGCCTTTTGGGTGCTTAACTAACATTTCTTCCAGGATAAAGTCCCACATCCTTAGCAGAGTACACAAGTCCTTCAGTGAACTGCACTTTGCCTGCTTCTATTACTAGGCTAAGATTTTTGCAGAAGACTATATTTATTTATTTATTTTAAAAGTCCCCAGGACCTAGTAGGATGCTTTATATATAGGAAACCCTCAAATGTTTATTAAAATTGAATTACTTTGTTTGTATGGAAAATAACACTTGAAATGCTGAATTTTTATAGTGTTCAGGTCCACTGTGTAATAATTGTCTTTGGTGCCGTTTCTGGCCTGTGATGTAGTTTTGCTTACCCTGGAGAAATTCTCCTCATGCCTCCTCTCTCTCTGTTGGTGAAGATTATACCTGCTGCTACTTTATTCCAGAAACTGGATAACCTTCTGCCTTGTTTTTGTGCTGAGTGACCCTTTCGACAGACTCTGTGACTCTGGCCCTTTAAACAGTAGAAGCATCCTGGTGTTTTTACTCGGCAGTGGGTCGTGATATTTAGAAGTCCCTTCGCCGAGCACCTTTGATTCTCCAGGGATGCCCATCATAAATATTTGCATTATTAAAAGAGTTATAAACACAGTATAAAAAATGAGTGCATGAGGAAGTCACCACTTGGCTTTTGATGATGTCTACCCAAATGAAGAATGAATGTGCAATTAATAATAAATGCCCTTGTGTTCATATTTTAATTTTAACTCATCACAGGATGTTAAAACGAAAGTGGAGCCAACATTTGCTTTATTGTTTCGTTAAAGGCAGAATGTGGCCCTCATGTAGCCGATTCCTGCAACTTTATAAAGCGTAGCATTCTAATATCTGTATTGCCACGTATTAGCTGTTAACTTTATGCATATTATTCTCTACTAGCTTCAGATTCCTCATCTATGATGAGAATAATAATAATGTGTCTACCATAGATCTCTGGATGGTATTAAAAGAAATTGTTCCCCTGATATGTAGCCACCAAGTATGTATTAGGATGACAGTTTTATTTGAGCCTCACTCATTGTTGGGGTAAGCAGTCTAGTATTTTTTTTTCTCATTTTAGAGATGAAGCAATGTTTTTATTGAAAGTAATCTGCCAAAGAGCCCTAGCTCCTCTAAATCCAACTATAATATATATATATTTTTTTTAGTTGGGAAGAATGTGTCAAGGAAAATCTCTTTCTATACTTCAGAGAAGAGGGAAATATTATGTTTGTGGCTAATGACTGATACAGGAGAGGAACCCCTCCACCCCTCTACCCCACCACCCCTCCACCCCTCCCTCTCTGGCTTTTCTTTCATCCCTTGCCTGTCATGACTACAACTTTATTTTATCAGAAACATTTTTCTAGACCTGTATGAACTTCCATGTATCAGCAGGTTGGTGACTGGCTCTAGCTAAGCCAATGTTAGAGCTTGATGTCCTTCAGTCCACGATGATCCTTGGAAATGTGATCTTTTCTAAAATATTATGCCGAAGTCATCAGGATCCGGAACTCTCTGTCTTTCCTTCTGTCAAGACCTTGTAAGGGTATAAATATGTTCCCATGGAACTGAGCCAGGTGGGAGAGAAGTTGTCATCAGTTTGGATAAATATTTAAGATGGATTAACCTAAGTAAATGTCTCATGTGGTTCCCAGGGGATGAAGTATGATAACAGGGGTACAGGCACTTCCTGCTTAAAGTTTATGATTGTCCGTAAAAGAACTTATCTCCCAAATCAGAAGGAGCTACTCTTAGCAGGACCGTTAAGATGATCTAACTGCACTTGATGGCATTTTCTTTTCTCCTCTGACCTTAGTTTCCAGGCTGTAGTTCGCAGGACTGTGCAACTTTTGAGGGCAAGGCAGTATCTTCTTCATCTCTTTATCTTTAGCATTTAGTGGTACCTGGTCCGCAAATGATGCTTTGATGATTGGTGAGTGGATGGACACTGTAGACACTCTTGTTGCTTTAAAGATCGTCTTACTTTACTCTACCTTTCCATACACTATTTCACATGGGAACTTGGGAAAAAGGAATAAGTGTCAGAAGGATGCTACTCTTACCTCTCATGAATCCTCATTTATGTTCAAGAGTTATACCTGCTCTTGGAGACTCTAATTCTGCCTCCACATTCTAAAAGCCACTAAATGTGTAGAAGAATGGAATCCCCACTCCCACCCCAATCGTGGAGCACTGGAGGGCCATTAAGGTGTGAAAATATGATCATTCTAGTAATTATATTTATGGGAGGAGAACATGGTCCAGATGGTTGAAGCTATGCTTGTTGTCACATGGAGTTTCAATGCTGCGATTTAGTCTGTGTCTCATTAGCAGGAATGAGGGGTTGAAATGCTCTGGATAGAATGGGTGGATACCATCCCATAATGAAAAAAAGTATTGCTGTGGCAGTTAATATTTCTAAAAGCAAAACATCGTATGCTGGGAGGGATTTCTTACTTGATGAAAATGGGAGCTAGTAAAAGTCTCCATTTGTGGAAGGAAAGCATGTATTCTGTTAGAAAAGTTCTGGATTTTTTTGTCCCCTTTTCCCATACTCCTTAAACATCAGGAGGCAAGAGCATAGTGAGTTTTACATAGTGTAATATATTATTTATTTATTTATTTTATGAGTTTTTATAGTTGCTTTACAGTGCTGTGTTAGTTTCTGCTGTGCAGCAAAGTGCATCAGTTATACATATACATATGTCCCCTCTTATTTAGATTTCCTTCCCATTTAGGTCACCACAGAGCATTGAGTAGAATTCCCTATGCTATACAGTAGGTTCTCATTGGTTATCTATTTTTTTAAAAAATAAATTTATTTAGTTATGGCTGCGTTGGGTCTTTGCTGCTGTGTGCGGGCTTCTCATTGTGGTGGCTTCTCTTGTTGTGGGCTTCTCTAGGTGTGAGGGCTTCAGTAGTTGTGGCACACAGGCTCAGTAGTTATGGCTTGGGGGCTCTAGAGCACAGGAACAGTAGTTGTGGCGCATGGGCTTAGTTTCTCTGCAGCAGTGTGGAATCTTCCCAGACCAGGGCTCAAACCCGTGTCCCCCGCATTGGCAGGCGGATTCTTAACCACTGCACCACCAGGGAAGTCCTAGTTATCTATTTTTTTTTTTTTTGCAGTACGCGGGCCTCTCACTGTCCTTGCGGAGCACAGGCTCAGCGCCCACGGGCCCAGCCGCTCCGCGGCATGTGGGATCTTGCCGGACTGAGGCACGAACCCGTGTCCCCTGCATCGGCAGGCAGACTCTCAACCACTGCGCCACCAGGGAAGCCCCTAGTTATCTATTTTATACATAGTAGTGTGTATAGGTCAATCCCAATCTCCCGATTCTTCCTACTCCCCACCCCTTCCCGCCTTGATAATCATAAGTTTGTTCTCTAAATCTGTGAGTCTATTTCTGCTTTGCAAATAAGTTCATCTGTACCATTCTGACTTAACTTCACTCTGTATGATAATCTCTAGGTCCATTGCTTATTTATTATTTTAAATGTATAGTCTATAAACCAGTTTGCTAACAGCTCTCTGTTGGAGCATGGTGCTAATGTCAAGGTCCAGGGTGGGTAGTAGAGCCTGAGGGCAATTTTCATGAGGGCAATGTCTTACCCAGCTGCAAAGGAGGCATATCACCCCGAAAAGGAAAGCTACTTCCAGTGGCTTTCATGATAACACAATTTCAGGAGGAATCCATTAAAGTTTTTCCCTGCATAGGAAATCTCTTACCTTCTTCTAGAAGCTACTTGGCCATTTCTTAGATGAAAATTAAAATATTACAGATATTGTTTTAAGAAGACCATAAGGCCAGAATCTTCAAGCAGGTAAATCCCAGCATTAGGGTTGGATGGCCAGAGTCTGAAAATGAAAAATGAACTAAATGCTTTTGATCCCAGCACAGAAGAACTGGTACCCCCAAAGATAGGAAGGACTGAAAGAAGGAAAGAAGGAGGGAAGAAAGTAGAAAAAAAAAACACAAGGGGGAGAAAGAAAGAAAAGGAAAAAAGGAAAGAAGGCAAGAAGGGAGGGAGGGATGGAAGAAAGAGGAAGAATGAAAAAGAGAAAGAAAGAAAGGAAGAAACAGGCTACAAGCTAGGGGAGTTTTTGTAGAGAAAAACACCAGAAAAAGTAATGCTAGCTTGCCTCTAACTAGTGTGAAAAAAAATTGATGAAGTGGACATTTTTTTCCCTGTTTGAACAAAGAAGGCAATACTGTTTGAAATTGGAACTGTTTACAAGACAAACTAAGCTACACGTGAACAACACTCTCAGCGTTCCACCCCCCAGTCTTGCACCATATTGTGTATCCACTTAAGAAAAACTGGCTCCAATTAGGGATCTCCTGTTGAGTATCTTATTTATCAGCTTCCAGAACAGCTGTGAACCATTCAGGATGCCACCAGTTTTTCCTCATTACACTCTCCTTAGAATTACAGATGTGCCTGGCTCATCCCCAGGGAGCCACATTCTAGTAAACATGTCCTTCTATGTTTCAGGGGCTTCTCTGAAATAAGCTTGTGAATGTAGGCTAACATGGGCAGTTGAAGTTAGCTTAAGAGACTTAAGGCTGTAAATGCCCCCTGTAATTTCTTGGGAAAGGAAAGCTAGATAATGAAAGGGATTTAGGATGTGTGGAGAAAGGGAGGAAGCCGGTTAAAATAACACACTTTTATTTTTAATCAGCTTTACCAAACAAGTTGCATGGGGAATTTGTGACCGAGAAACCGCTGCTGGAAGTGCTCACTTTATTGTCACAAGCTTATGTAATCAGGGGTTAAGGAAAGAGGCTGAGGCAAGTAAAAGGGAATGAGTGAATCAACATATTTCAAGGAGCATACATATTTTCTCTTTGATAGCTCAAACAACTCTATTTTAAAATCTTGCAAAGTGAGTTCTCTCTGCTCCTGGAGGATGGCTTAGTAGGAGATGCATAATATATTTAGCCAGCAGCCTCAAAATCTTATTTCCTCTCCTCTTCTCCACCACTACTTCTCTCAAGAGTAAATCATTGTATTAATGAGCACAGTCATAGTTGTATTTATTACTTGATAAAGTAAAAAAGGTTCTCATGTTAGCAGACAGGGGTATCTGTAACAATCAGTTATAGGGTTTATTGAGAAACAAAAATGTAGTGAGGCTGCAGTGCTGGCACCTAATTTGTTCACATCTCATTGTTGCCACATCCTTGGGTAATCCTACGTGGATTTTCTGGGTCATGTGACCCGCTGTGGGCAATGGGATGTCTCTGGTGCAAACGGAGACTAGGTGAGAACTTGTACATCAAGGTCTTCCTTCCTCTGCTGCTCTTGGGAACCCTGTAACTAACTACCTAGGGAAGAATCCCAGGCTAACCTGAGATAACTGCTCACCTGTTAGGGATTCCAGTAGGGGTTAGCGGAGCCAGCCCAGACCAGAGTGATCACCAGTAGATCCACAGAAGCCTGAACTAAGTGAATAGTTGTTTTAAACCGCTAGATTTTGGGGGTGTTATTCTAAACAGCAAGATCTAATGAATACAGAAAGCCACATAATGAAGTGGACCAGGATGTGTGTTGGAGTCATTTGAATTGCTACATTCAAAGTCTGTCACTTTGCACAGACACTGTGCAGAATATTGGAGAACAAGACAGTTTTCATTCCTTCAGTTTCTTCTGGAAAATGAAATGACCAGCAATTACACTAGAGGGTTATAAATATTATGAAAAGAGGAGACTAGCATACAGAGATAGGACACCCAACCCAGGCCTGGGAGCTGAGCTGGGGAATGTGCAGTAAAGCCTCGAAGGTAGAACCCTGATGATGTGCAGATGTCATTCAGGTGAAGGTGGGTAGGAAAGGGGTGCAGAGGTGGGGGTTGCTTGGGGCTCCAGACAGAGTGAATAGCACATGTGAAAGCCTGGAGTTGACAGTGCGGATTATCTGCTGGAGGAAATAAAAGAGGTCCAGAGCCAGATCTAGTACTAGCTTTCTACTGTCACACCTTTCATGACCTTTCGCTGAGCCACACTCCAGGACCATTCTGCTCCATTTATCAAGGTCTGGAAAACTTGCTTAAAATCTCCTCATGGTCTATGAAGGTAATACCAGAGAGATTGTTAGTGACATGCAGCCACGTGAATGCAACTCACTGGGCTGGTAGATTTGTAACATCGCTTTAAGTAAGTAGTAAGCCCTGGGGTATTACAGACCTGTGTTTGAGTGTCCTTGCCCAGCCAGTGGCAATTACAGAGGGAAGTATAGTACAGAAGGACATGAATGTCAGATGTATGCCCCTGATGTATGTCTATCACGAATAAGCACTGAAATGCTGGCAACTGAATTGCCCTGAGTACTTCACAGAATTGTTTTAAGAATAAAGAAATACCATAAGGGCATAAAGCACTGATTTAAAGTCTTAAAATGCAAGGTGATATTATAACTATAGTTTAATTGGATCGGATGGTTCCTTATTATAATAACACTAACTTGATGGGCCGAACACATTATGTTAATGGATTTCTAGAGCAGAAGCGAGGTAATGATGGAAGCGTCTTATAATGGTGTTTGGTTTTAGAAACCTCGGCCTCCCACCACCACTGCACCACCATCTGTTAGCTAGTGTGATTTGTGCATCTTTCAGTTCCCAGGTCCCTGGTGTACATTTTCCCACATTCCCGTTTATTTGCACAAAGTACCACTAAGGAAAGTTTGTTCATTTTGGACATTTGACCTGCACATTTCTTGAAACAAAATATGGATTTATCCAGAACAATGACTGGCCCTCACTGAAAATTGTTTTCTCATCCAATTTCCTAATTCTGTATATGCAATCAGATTGAAGTTCTGCATATTTTCCTAACTTTACAGGCAGAAATGCCTCTGTCATAGAGTAACAGTAATACTGTCGTTCATAATACTTCCTGATATGTCTTTAATGCTTTGAAGTGTGCCAGGAAGGGTTCCATGCATATGCTTGTGTACAAATCATAGCACCCCTGTGTGGTGGGCAGTACATCATTAATGTGCATATTTTTCATATGAGGAGATGTCAATGGAGAAAGCCTTCTGTGGCTAAATAGTTTGGATAAGAACCAGAATTCAAATCTAGCTGTGGAATCTTGGACAAGTAACCTTATCTCCCTGTGATGCAGGAACTGTGTTTTATAGGTAATTAAATAAATACTCAAGGAGGAGAGCATAGTTGTTCATGCACTTGTGGCCTCTAACCCCACATCCTCATGCCCCACTGCCCTATGGGAATATCTTTAGTGTACAACAAAAGACTTTACAACATCATTTGGTCTTTCTGGAGTAAAACAGTGAACTCATATGAAGAAGAAAATTAGATCCACAAAGGCTGGTTTCTGCCTATTGAGGACTGCCTTATCTTCAAAATCATCAGGGAGACGGAATGTAATGCCTTTATTTTATCTTTAACTAAGAGATCAGAAATATGTAATCATTAGTAACTGTTCTTTATTATAGTTTAGGGTCAACCTTTAAGGACTTTTCAATTTCATTCATATATGGGTACTTCAAGGTACTGATTCTCAACTGGGGGTCACTTTGCCCCACTCACTGGGCATGTGGTGAATTTTGGCATCATTTCTGGATGTCACAAACGTGTGTGTGCGTGTGTGTGTGTGTATGTGTGTTGAGGTGTGGGTGGGACAGTGTTCTATTGACCTGTACTGAGCAGAGGCCAGAAATGCTGCTAAACACAGTGCACAGGCTGTCCCTCACCATAAGGAATTATCCAGTCCCCAATGTCAGTAGTGATGAGGTTTAGTAAACTTTTTCTAGGGGTAATTTTTTTTAAAGTAGCACTTATTATACTATCTAATTACAAAGATATACATATTCATTATAGAACATTTGATGAGAAACAAAGTAAGAGCACAAAGCAGGAAGTGAAAATCACTCATAATTCTAAACCCAGAGATAACCTCTTAATAAATATTATTTCTATTTTACTAACCCTTACTAAGTCTAACTGTACTTTTTAAAAAGGAGATTGTTGCATGCATATTTGCTAATTTTGTAGCTTGTTGCCTTACTATACCTTAAATGGCACTCAGTATCACTAAGTAGTTACTGCAAAAATAGTTTGGAGTATGGTGTTCTGATTTATGTTCAGAGTATTTACTGCATCCACCATATGGTTTGACTTTTGGTTAAATCTGTTTTAACCTCCTGTTTTCCACCCCTTTGCCAACCTGGATAAGGTAGTCTATCTTAAAGTGAAAATCATTATTCTTGAAATTTAACTTTTGACTGTCAAATAGCAATGCATAATCACAGAATATGCTTAGAAGCCTTCCTGCACTGGCCGAGATTATTAGTTATTTCAAAGGTAGCATCCCTTGGTCACTAGAGGACCTCCCTTAAAGAAATTATTGATTTATGTCATCAAAAACCAAATATTCAAGAAGCAGTCTGAGATCCTGGCTAAAAGCAAAGTATGTGGGTTTCCCAGGAGTCCCATCGGTGAAAGGATCATTGATTTTTGACCTTTGGGGATGCTTCATCTCTCCCTCTCTCTCCTTTTTAAAAATTCTCGTCATGTTTTATTATGTGCTTGGATAACAGGAGGAGAAAAAGAGTAAAACTGAAGGAGAAATGACACAATTTCTCTGACTTTTCATTGGTACATGCCAAGGACCTCTTAGGCATGTTAAGTTGCATAGTTTAGAAATTTAAAAAAAAACAAAAATTACTGTGTCCAGGAAGATATCCTTTTCTAATAATCAGTACAGGCACTCTGTCTGTTTCTTCTTGATTTTATTAAAACGTTCCAAATAAGCAAGAAAAAGCTTCCTAGAGGCAGTTAATTAAGACAGCACCCATGTTCACATAAAGATCTTCATCTCCGAAGTGTTAGACATAGTTCCCAAATTGGAATCAAATTTATTTATAAAATTTTAATGATCCAGGTCTAGATTTCCAAAAGTTTCTTAAAAATCTTCCCTCCTAAATTTGCTTTGACAACTTGGGGATGCTGGATAACTATCTGTTTTGCACATGCTGAATTTCATCTTATGCCTCTCAGACAGCATCAGTAAGATCTCATATTGATATTAACTAAAGGCTGTGAAAATGCCACTTTCTAAACAAAAAAAGAGAACCAGTCCTGTCTATTCATTTGAAAATATTTTTTTCCTTATATTGATACATAAGATATTCATAACCTTTTGATGTGTAACCACCAACCTCAAGATCTCGGTGGCTTATAGCACGAACTTATATTTTATTGTTCAAGAATCTGCATACCCCCTGATACTCTGCTGGGTTTCGATCTAGGCAGTGGCTCGGTCCAGACCTATTCCACCTATTTGTTCATTCCCCTTGGATCTGCAGGACA
This sequence comes from Stenella coeruleoalba, assembly GCF_951394435.1. Taxonomy (NCBI): domain Eukaryota; kingdom Metazoa; phylum Chordata; class Mammalia; order Artiodactyla; family Delphinidae; genus Stenella; species Stenella coeruleoalba. Next base: position 26,025,211 of record NC_137166.1, on the reverse strand, counting down.
GATGGCGTAAGTGTGAGAGGCCAAGGCAAGCGCACAGCTCATTTAAAGCCTCTGCTCATGTTATGTCTCCTAACGGTACTTTACCCAAAGCAGGTCGGGTGACCAAGACTAACATCAGTGAAAAATATCCTTTGCCTATTCTCCTTTGCCTATATAGGCAAGTTTTAATTACTTTAATTACTGATATACCCTCATATATACTCTGAGGGTATATCAGAGGCACGGCAAGTTTTAATTGCTTGCCCAAGGTCACACAGAAGTAAATGCCAGACCCAGAATTCACGCCTAGCACCACATTATGCTGTCTTGATTTAACTTAAAGTGGCTTCTATTTTAAAAAACCGCAGAGGTATGTTCACGGGCCTGTTCTTGTGTCACTATTAAATAGTGAAATTCTTAAGGAAGAAACTTTATTTTATCCTTTGAGCCCACCTCAAGCATAGCATTTGTAGTGGAAGTCTGTGAACCAGGTGCTAATGAAATAATAGTTTAGTAAATGTATTTAATAAGGGCTTCCCTGGTGGCACAGTGGTTAAGAATCCGCCTGCCAATGCAGAGGACACGGGTTCGAGCCCTGGTCTGGGAAGATCCTACATGCTGTAGAGCAACTAAGCCTGTGTGCCACAACTACTAAACCCCGTGTGCCACAATTACTGAAGCCCACATGCCTAGAGCCCGTGCTCTGCAACAAGAAAGGCCACCACAATGAGAAGCCCGCGCACTGCAACAAAGAGTAGCTGCCGCTCGCTGCAACTAGAGAAAGCCTGTGCACAGCAACGAAGACCCAGTGCAACCAAAAAAAAACACGAAATGTATTTAATAAATTCATTCTAGTAACACAGTGAAAACCCAGTCAAATGGGTGAGCAGAGACAGTTTTTAGATGTCTTACCCTAAGAATGTAATAGAAATGTTTTCCAAAATGGATTTAAAATGGCTATGCTTACGATTCTATAGTTACAGTCATTTCAATGAGTTCATTTTAATCTGTTGTCAATATGTAATGAAAACACACAAAAGTGATTTTTATTACCACAGTTTCCTAAATTATTTTAATCTCTCTTATCCTGAGTCTCACCTCTGTGGTGTTTATATACAACCAGTTTACAAGAGAAACTGCTGCTAAAAAGAAGGGGGAGGCTATTGAGTAAAATGAATAGTTGACAATTCCAGGAACTCTCATTGTAGCCTTTCTTTGGGGACATGAGCTGCAGTCTCGTGGTTATTAATTCCTCATGATTTTCAGGTTCTTGGTCACAAGAATGACTCATTTGTTACTAGGACCACCTGTCTAACATACAACTCCAAATGCAAGAGGAAAATGGAAAATCGTTCTGCTTTTCTCTGTTTGTTTTAAGGTTTCAGTAACAATATTTGGAACGGAAAGACCTATATTGTATTATTACACCTTAAGACTGAAATATGCAATGAACACCGAACAAAAACATGGAAACACACACAACTACCTGTGCTTCTCTAATGTGATAACACGAATAGAAGTTTTCTGCGAAGAAATACAAAAAGGGGAAATGGATGATAAATCTTTCTCTGTCTCCCAAGATGTCCTCACGCATGTCAAAATTTGGGTAAACGTCTCTGCTGTGTCAGACTTAAATCACCAAATACCAATGAAACCATTCAGCCTTGTGAATACCAGAGACAGGTGCAAGGATCCAAGACAGTCTGTACTTACATATCATAAAAATCATGGCTTCTGGATGCAGACTTGGGCTTGAATCCTAGCTCCACCGTACCCTGTACATTTACGAAGATCACAAAGTTAGACTCTGAGCCTTAGTTTTTTTCATCTTTAAAATGACCACAAAGGGCTATTGTAAGGATTTACAAAGACACCTAGTTTGATGTGACAGCAAGTCATGTGCTAGATAAACTGTGTTTCCCAAATTGGCCCCATTTAAAGTTGAAATTTAAATATCAATCAAATTGCATTTGTAGTTTTAGCATTAAAGCGAAGGTTGAAGTAGCACACAGGACCATCTAGGTCTGGGCATATTTACTGCTAATAAACAACCATATTAGTGATCCAGGGCTCATCATTTAGCATACCGTTGTAAAGAGACCATGAAAACCAGAATAAATATTCTTGTCCGTGTGGTGTAGCACAAAATCCCAGGTTTTGAATCAGAAATTCATTATTTACTAGGTGTGTACCCAAGATAAATTACTTAACTTTTCCAAACATTGATTTCCTAACTGGTAATTATTGTACAATTAATGAAAAATACTGTGTTCCAGGGACTATATTAAACTTGTCAACATATTAATTCATTATTTCTTTTATTTATCAAGCATCTACAAAATGCTGGCCCCTGTGGGAAATTCTGGGTATAGAGGAATAAATGAATAATATTGACACCAACCCTACTTTCATCCAGGTAGAGAAGATGTGATTTTCCCCTTTGTGGTACTTTCTCACTTTAAAATTCCACCTCGATGTAAGTAGGCAAAAAGGATGCTGGGAGAGAAAAAAAGTAAAGTGAGACAGATACTTAAATAGGGTTAAAAGATTAATCCTTTCAGGGACTGTTTCCTTAAGTTGAGACTTGATGAATGAGATGCAACTAAGCAAAGAACATTCTGAACATAGACGACAGCATGTTTGAAGGCTATAAGAAAGCTCTAATGTTCCTTAAAGTAAACTTTAAAATGTAGGTGATACTTAAACATGAAAAAACCATTTTAGTCCTTGTGATTCCATGTAAAGCTCTTGGATCCCTAGGCTTTGGTATATAGAATCCAAGTTCTATTTCTTTCTTTTAGCATCTGGTTCTCACTGTCCAATCTGTCCAAGTTGAAATAGAATATGATAATTTATAAGCAAGAGAGGTAATGAAAACTAAGTCACTGATAATTACTCATTCCGTTTAGTGCACATAATCACTCAGAAATGTTAGATACTCTGTATAGCTTTAAATTTTGCTCATGTTTATCATAATAGAATAAAAAGAGGTCTAGTAGTCTCCTTGTGGATAAGATTAACTAGATGCACGTCAGTCTTATTTATCTTCCTTGGCATAGAGGATGACTGCACTTCTAAGCCTCACTTGCAGTTAGATTGGGCTCATATGATTAGGTTCTGACCAATAAAATGGGGGCAGACGTACTGCATTCCACTAAAAAACTTGGCCATAAACTCATCCGTATGCTCCCCCGTGCCTTTTCTTTCCATTCAGTGGCAACTGCGGAGGCCATGTGGAATGGATAGTGCACAGGAAGAGCCTGGGTCCCTGAGTCACCACTGGAGAAGAGCCATGAGGAGAGCTACTCCCTCTCATATGGGCAAGAAAAAAATTTGAACCACTGAAATTTGGGGATTGTTTATTGTAAGAGCTAGCATCCCATATCCTGCCTAACACACTAATCCTATGCATGTCAGAGGCTATCATGGCCAAAAATACTTTGACTAAATATTTGATTTTTAAGGAAATCATCAACCCCCCTTTCAATCCTTTTTAACAAAGGTACATTACAATCTATCTTCTTTTCCTAATTAAAAATCAATTTTTGAGATTATCTTAAAATGAATCAGATGGCATGGATTTGAGAGACAAAAGCACTCCTAATCCATTAGGTTGGATTTAACCACAAAATGATGATTAAAACCCAAAGATATTCCCTTCTATATTCTTTACAGATAAAGGGAAATGGCTAATGCCCCCATAACTCTGAACAAAAGGAGTCCATATTGAAGGCAAAGCAAGCTCCAGTACATTAGATGTATTTTTTCAAAAGAATTAAAACACACGTACATACAGAGAGAAACACATATTGCCAACCTTCTAAAGTGCATGACATTTCCATTGTCCTTAGAGCCAGCTTTGCTTGGGAACATATATTTATTGAAAGCCCGATTTCAGGGTAAATATTTATTTTTCATGCAAGCTGAACACTCTTATTGAAAACCGTCGGTGTAGGCTCACATGGTGGATGACTACCCACACAGGGAGTGTGGACACAGCAAAGGGTGTGAGATCAGAAATTAACTTTGCCTATTGCTATCTGCATCACTTAGGTAAAGCATCTGTTTCCCACGTGCAAAGAGGAAATAATAATGCTTTCCTTCAGGATAGTTTTGAGCACTAAGTAACCAGTCTGACATCTCTCTGCCTTTTCAGTTCTTACACATTGACTGCTGTGCTTTGAGAAAGAATTACACACCTTTGCAGATTTACCTTCTTTCTCCTCAGATGCACCCTAAGGGCTATTCAACAATTCTTCATATATCTCTGGTCAGCTACCTCTCATATGTCCAAAGCATCCATTCCAAATTTTAATCATTCCCTTCCAACTTGCTATTCTAGTACTGTCGAATTCCTGGCTTCTTTCTCCTCAGAAGTGGAGGCTGTACAGCAGGGACCCTCCTGTTGCCACATCATGGACTCTTCTATTTCTGTAGTATTACTCTCCACCCTCTGAGAAAAAGCCCTGTGTCTCTGCACAGAGGCTAATCTGCCCTCCTGTGCTCTTGAACTCATCCGTTGTATCTCATATGTGAGCTTGTTTGGTTGATGATTCATCCTCTCTTGCCCTTTAAATTTTCTCTCTCATCTGCCTCTCCTCCGGTCTATCAATACGCTGAAGTCCATTTCTCTTCCTGTGAGGGGAAAAATAAGATCAGAGAGAGTATTCTCCATCTTTTTTTCTCCCCAACCTCTCTCCTTTCTGTCATTAGCAAGCTCCTCCTACAAAGAGTATTCTCAATGAAATTGCCTATTTTTCTTTTAAATCAGCTGCAGTATGCTCTGTCCCTCAGCCACTCCATTAGAACTGCTCTGGAAAATGATCTGTTTGCCAGTTTCAAGTGACTCCATTCATTCTCTTTCCTTTGACTTCTCTGTAGCACTGGATGCTGAAGTCCCTTCTTCAAAATCTCACTTCCTTTGGCATCTCTGATATCGGTTCACTTGTTCACTCTCTTACATCTCTGAATATTTCCTACTTTAAGTGGTATATGAGATATTCTTCTGTCAGTATTTTCAGTGTTGGCATCTGGCAGTACTCTGTTGTCAGTCATCTTCTCATAATCTCCTCATTCTCCTTTTTAGATTTCAACCATTTCCCTTCCATTACAACCTACGTGAAATATTCTAATTCCAGGCCCAATCGTCTACTCAGCATCTGTAACTGGATGCCCAATAGTCATCTCCAGCCTCATGTGTTCAAACCTCTATCTCCACGTCTGTTCCTCTTGAAGTTACTTTTCTTTCAGCCTAGGCTCGTATCATGACTTTGACTTTTCAGTTTTGTGCTTTATTTAAAGTTACCTAAGATTCCTAAATTTCAGTTTCTTCATTTATAAAATGAGAATAATGCTAAATAATCAATACAGTTTTTGTGAGAATGATCTAACAGTGACAAGAAAATCTACTATTTATTGCATATTAGCTATGTTCTATGTGTCAAACACAGTCCTGATGGTTTACATGAATTGTTACTTATGAAAGGAGAGTATGTAAGTGGTTATTGCTATTATAACCAGAAGCCTGGGATTTGAAGCTCACTTCCTTTTTAATTTTATTCTCACTGAAGCTTAGAGCAGTGAGTATGCCAGTCACTGCTTTCCTGGGAGAGAGAAAAAAACTATCCTTCCGAGTCTATATTCTTGGAATACTAGGCAATTTCATTTTTACTTTATCCCAAGCAAATCCTTAAGCCTACGGGAGAATGTTGCATGCCAAATCTGCAGTTCATAGTTGAGACACTTGGATTGTTAATTTTCATAATTAACATTTAAATAATTATCCCAAATTCAAAAGTGTGTATAGTAATTGCTATTCAGTTCTCCAGTCATAACCAGTTACCTGATGGAATCAAAGAAGAAAAATATGTAATTTTGCTTTGGAATTATGACATTACACACTTGGAGCTTACCATGTAGTTATAATAGGGAACTTTTATGAACATAGGAAAGACTTACTTGTTTATAGATAAAAATTAGTACCACTGGTATTTGTCTTTCAGTATGAATTCTGCTAGAGATTTGCAAATCAATCTCATATGATTTATGAAATAATTGGATTCCTTAATATTTTTCAGGACTTCATCACTAATACCCAGTGGGCTGAGTAGCAGTAGGCTCAATGGGTTCATAATTTAGTGGTACTGAACCTCTTTGTTTATTTTTATGTTCACTTGTCTTTTTAATTTTGTAATATGTGCCAAATTCCTGACAGAATATTCCCAGGAAAATTCATAAATGCAGCCACACAAACTCATGTAAATTCTCAGGTATTAATTGAAGGAATAATAGGCCATCAGAAGCCCATCTATCAACGCTCTATGGATCTACAGACCCCAGGTTAAAATTCCTCTATATTAGAGGATCTTTGAGGGTCTTGGGATCCAAGCTTTTCAAAATACAGGAAGCAACTAGAATCATTAACTGTGTATCCATTTGTGTAATAAAAAAGTCATTTATTCCAATTAATTTTCTCAGTATAACTTGCTTCCTCAAGCGTTTTTAAAGTCTAACAGATATTTAAAAGTGTTTCTGCTTGGAATTAAAGTGCTCTTCCAGGAGGCAATGAATGAAGCACTTATCTTACATGTCTGCTGGAGGAGATTGTATCTTTATCCTTTCAAGAGAGTCTTTGGACCTGAAGAATTAAAACTAACCAGAAAGAAGCAGCACGGTAATAGAAGAACAGACACGTGCAATACTGTAATAATCTATATGTTGGAGAAAAGTAAAAAATGTTTTCTTTTATTTCATAACCTGGTGGTTTCCAGAGCATGTTTTTGTCTTGTCTATATAGATAATAGCATGCATGGCACATTTCACATATTTAGCTTTCCAGTCGTAATTTAGCTTCAAAGTCAATCAGGTACATTCAGTGAAGTATCTACGTTTATGGAGAAACAGCTTAAGTTTTCACAAACTGCTACTGGTGGCATAAACCAAATCCAATGAAAAAAATAACCTGAAAATGATGCATAGAATAATATTCTTTAATGAAATTGTTCTCATTTTCTGATTTGCATTTTCTTTAACAATTTCTAATAATATTAGGCCAGGCTTCAGAGACGTGGTCTCATATAAAAGATAACGAAGTGGGGCTTCCCTGGTGGCGCAGTGGTTGAGAGTCTGCCTGCCGATGCAGGGGACACGGGTTCGTGCCCCGGTCCAGGAGTATCCCACATGCCGCGGAGCGGCTGGGCCCGTGAGCCATGGCTGCTGAGCCTGCGCGTCCGGAGCCTGTGCTCCGCAACGGGAGAGGCCACAGCAGTGAGAGGCCCGCGTACCGCAAAAGAAAAAAAGATAACAAAGTGAAAATAAGACATTCCAGGCAGAAGTGGACAGGGCAGGTGAAGTTGTAGGGATGTGGAATGCCACCAAATTTTATAACACGTTTTCTTAATCCAAACATAATTACTTCATTACAAAAATTGGGATCGCAACATCATTTAAGAAAATTAGGATTGCAACATTGTGGGTATATTTCTTGTTATGTCTTATGTTTTGAGTTCACTATTGGTTTTGGTCATGAATGTATCATATCCCAATGGTAAGAAATCACAAACGCTACACTGAACATCTTTTCATCTTCTCTTTCAGTACACAACCACTAACAAACCCATCCTACCTTACTCAACAATGCTGCTATCCAACATTTAATAAGTCCCTAGCATGTTCATGTGTGATGTTTGATTGCATATATTTCAATGAACTTTCTCAATTACTCTACATAGTAATGAGAATAAAACATACATGTTTTATTCAAGAGAGGTAATTAAGCTCAGAAAGGTCATATGAAAAGCCCAAGACCAAACTACTAGAGGCTGAGGCAGGATTCGAATCCGACCATTATGGCTTCAGAGAAATCATTCTTACTAAGTGTACCATTGTTTGTGATAAATCAACAACTTTGAACACAAAATATGGCAAATCTATAACCTTTTCTCCCCATTTGGACTTGAGTCATCTTCTTTTTCCTTTATCTTGTACCTTTATTTCCCTAGCCCCCTATTCACACGACCCCCATGCCATTAGGGACCCATTTTTTTTTTTTTTTTGGTAGATTAGAGACAGATGTTCCAGAATACAGCAGGATAAATGTTTGTTTGTTTGACTTCTTCTCATGGGACTACTGACCTATATTTTCCTTTTCCGTAGGGCTCTTTCTGAAATTCTGATGTTTATACAAAGGGGAAATTCTCCTGTTTTGTTTGTGAATAATTGTTCCTCTGATTTCTCTGTTCAGATTTTTTGAGTGGTCTAGTATATAGAAACTTTCTTTCCCATTGCAGTTTGGTACCAATTGAATTATAAAATGAAGGAATAACATGGATAGGGACAGAAATATAGTCTTTACTATAAATACAAGCTGATATTAAATAATATAGCTCATATCTCTAGGAAGAATGTCTTTCAAATAGTGAAACTTAAAATTAAGCTGACATCACCCAGTGCCAACAACCATGGTCTGGGACAAACCCCAAACCCACAGAGGCACAGTGCAAAATATGATTTCTGTGGGGAGCTTGAGTTCAGAAGGAAGAGAGGAAAGAGCAAGGGGATGACATACACACCCAGTTTATCTCTCCAAACTCCCAAATCAACTGTGTCCTCCTTTTCCACAAGAGAAGGACCCAGTTGGGGGTAGGAGGAGAGAAGCCAGAGGAACTCCTGACACATGGAACAAAATTTCTGAAGTGGGGAAGAACCACCCCTCCACCCAATGCTCAGATATTTGTACAATAAGCTAAATATTAAACCGTGAGATGAGTCAAATAAAAGATGTGGATAACATCAATAAAAGACAGTGTAAAACTAGACTGAAGGCAAGTGCCATATATAAAACAGCTTTTTTAAAAAACATCTTTATTGGAGTATAATTGCTTTACAGTGGTGTGTTAGTTTCTACTGTATAACAAAGTGAATCAGCTATACATACACATATATCCCCATATCCCCTCCCTCTTGCGTCTCCCTCCCACCCTCCCTATCCCACCCCTCTAGGTGGTCACAAAGCACCGAGCTGATCTCCCTGTGCTATGCGGCTGCTTCCCACTAGCTATCTGTTTTACATTTGGTAGTGTATATATGTCCATGCCACTCTCTCACTTTGTCCCAGCTTACCCTTCCCCCTCCCCATGTCCTCAAGTCCATTCTCTGCGTCTGCATCTTTATTCTTGTTCTGCCCCTAGGTCCTTCAGAACCATTTTTATTTTTTAGATTCCATATATATGTGTTAACATATGGTGTTTGTTTTTCTCTTTCTGACTTACTTCACTCTGTATGACAGACTCTGGGTCCATCCACCTCACTACAAATAACTCAATTTCATTCCTTTTTATGGCTGAGTAATATTCCATTGTATATAGGTGTCACATCTTCTTTATCCATTCATCTGTCGATGGACACTTAGGTTGCTTCCACATCCTGGCTATTGTGAATAGGGCTGCAGTGAACATTGTGGTACATGACTCTTTTTGAATTATGGTTTTCTCAGGGTACATTAGTGGGATGGCTGGGTCATATCGTAGTTCTATTTTTAGTTTTTTAAGGAACCTCCATACTGTTCTCCATAGTGGTTGTATCAATTTACATTCCCACCAACAGTGCAAGAGGGTTCCCTTTTCTCCACACTCCCTCCAGCATTTATTGTTTGTAGAGTTTTTGATGATGGCCATTCTGAACAGTGTGAGGTGATACCTCATTGTAGTTTTGATTTGCATTTCTCTGATGATTAGTGATGTTGAGAATCCTTTCATGTGTTTGTTGGCAATCTGTATATCTTCTATAGAGAAATGTCTATTTAGGTCTTCTGCCCGTTTTTGAATTGTGTTGTTTGTTTCTTTGATTTTGAGCTGCTTGTAAATTTTGCAGATTAATCCTTTGTCAGTTGATTCATTTGCAAATATTTTCTCCTATTCTAAGGGTTGTCTTTTCATCTTGTTTATGGTTTCCATTGCCGTGCAAAAGCTTTGAAGTTTCATTAGGTCCCATTTGTTTATTTTTGTTTTTTATTTCCATTTCTCTAGGAGGTGGGTCAAAAAGGATCTTGCTGTGATTTGTGTCATAGAGTGTTCTGCCTGTGTTTTCAGTTTTATAGTGTCTAAAACAGACATTTTTTAAAGTAGAAAATGAAGGACTTTAAAAAAATCTAGAGTCCTTTCCCTTGAGATAGGTAAAAGTGGTCAGTAAATTTGCTCTTTATTTTACTATCTGGTCATAGTTTTTGTAAGTGTTTTCTGAAATTGTATAATCTAGCCAAAACATCTCAGGTCAGGAAAGCACTGAAAATAATTCCTTGGATGCTTTGATTAAATATTTGAGAGATGATAGTATTACAATTTGTTCTAAACTGCTCAGCAGAGCACACATTTTTAAGAGGAAAGCACATTATAGAAAATATGTCTCTTTCTTTTTTCAGTTGCTTACGATCCCAAAAAAGAGCTGTTGGAAATTGCAGAATAAGAGAACAGACCTCTCTTTTGTTGCAGGAGAAAGTTTAAAAAAAAAGTTAAGAGGAGAATAATAACTGAAAGTTGAGATTTGGCAGACAGTGTGATATGATCTGATTTTCAATCAATCTTGAAACGGAGAATTTAAACACCTCCATCTGACATCAAATAGAAATGACCTATCGGTCATGCGGTCAGTGTTTCTGAGCTCAGGATGCCTTGCAGTAAAAGATTTTCTGCTTTATTTTACTCTTTCTCCCTCCTCTACCAAATCCCCAAATTCTCTTCCTTGCTTTTAGTCCAAACCAATAGCTTGATGAGACAGAGTTGTGTATTGAAAAGAGTGTTGGGATAGAATGTCTTTGAATATTAACATCAACGTTTTTTGTCTTATAATTATGAAAAAACTCCCTGAGGTTCAGATTTGTGTGTAAATTGATAATAATACTATCTTGCAGCTTTTGCTTTGAGGTTTTTTAATCTATAATGTGTACATTCCATCAGGGCAGGCACGTGCCTCTTGTCATTCAGTTTGTTTTGAACAAATAGCACCATGCCTTGCACATAATAAAAGCTCAATTGATTGAATTACATTGAACTATGAGGATTAAATATGAAAAAACGTATAGAACCTAGGTCATAGAATTGTTTCCTAAGTGTTACAAGAAAACGGCATGAGATGTTTAAATGAACAGAGATGGGTATAATACTTTATTTTTGCATTCATAAATCTTAGACCAGGGAATCTGCAGAAGTAATCATTTTCCTTTATTTAAGAAGATCCAACACTGCTTTAGGGAATATAGGAATTTACATCATTCACCAAACACTTTCATTATTTTGTACCAATAATCCCTTCCATTTATGGAGTTCTTTTTTTTTTTTTTTTTTTTTTTTTTGGTACGTGGGCCTCTCACTGTTGTGGCCTCTCCCATTGCGGAGCACAGGCTCCAGATGTGCAGGTTCCGTGGCCATGGCTCACGGGCCCAGCCGCTCCGCGGCATGTGGGATCTTCCCAGACCGGGGCACGAACCCGCGTCCCCTGCATCGGCAGGCGGACTCGCAACCACTGCGCCACCAGGGAAGCCCTATGGAGTTCTTTTTAATAAAAGAAATACTTTTTTCTTCACACAAATCCTTGTTGCATAGAAAGTTCTGTTTTCTCTTTTATTTCGTAAGCCACGGAAGCATATTATGGTAAATAAAAGCTCAGATTTTGGAGTTCTTGGAGCTGAAGTTTAAATCTAAGTAGTCTAACCTCCTGTGTGACCTTGGGGAAATTATTTAACATCTCTGAGCCTCATTAGCCCCATTTTATAGATCAGGAAACAATCATGTTTACCCCATATGGTTGTCGTGAAGATGAGATGGGATAATGCATGTAAAGCGCTCCTGGCAGTGGTAAATAGAAAGTGTTAATCAATTTTGGCTTTTATTTTCGTAAGTAACACCTATTCTGTCCCAGGCATTATACTAGGCAGATAATATCACCTGTTACCATAATTAAACATTGAAGGTAAGAAAACATGACTTGTTCTAGATCACAATACTGGTGAGTGTGCAACAAGGATCTATGTTCCAGATCTCTTGGTTTCAACTTCCACCTGCACAGTCTTCAAGATAGATACAATGCAATGTTTTGCCCGATAGTATAGCAGTTTGAGACTATAATTGTGGATTATGCTAATAGTGATCAATGGGATATGGGACTCTATATCTTTACCTGCTCCTCCATGTTTAAACTTTGAAGAGTTTACAATTGTGTATCTTGTTGCAGGCCTAATAGTGACACTGGCCACGTGGAAGCAGGTCAGGTGGGAGAACTTCACAAGGCCTCCCTTCCTTATGGGGTCCGTGTGAATGGAATGGAGCCAGAGAGTACCAGATAGGAAGTCTGATTGCCCAGAATTTAGTTTTATTCAGTGCATCAAGTCTGCGAGGTAGAAATTTACAACCCCACTTTAACGATGAGTAAACTAAGCCACACTGTGTGTGACTAACTTGCTTAAGATCACAAAGCTAGTAAGCACTAGAGGTGGTATCAGTGCTGGACAGAGTCAATCAATATAATTATTCTTTTATTTTTTTAACATCTTTACTGAAGTATAATTGCTTCATAATGGTGTATTAGTTTCTGCTGTATAACAAAGTGTATCAGGTGTACATGAACATATATCCCCATATCTCCTCCCTCGTGCATCTCCCTCCCACCCTCCCTATCCTACCCCTCTAGGTGGTCACAAACTACCGAGCTTATCTCCCTGTGCTATGTGGCTGCTTCCCACTAGCTATCTATTTTACGTTTGGTAGTGTATATATGTCCATGCCACTCTCTGACTTCGTCCCAGCTTCCCTTTCCCCTTCCCCGTGTCCTCAAGTCCATTCTCTATGTCTGCATCTTTATTCCTGTGCTGCCCCTAGGTTCTTCAGAACCATTTTTATTTTTAGATTCCATATATATGTGTTAGCATATGGTATTTGTTTTTCTCTTTCTGACTTACTTCACTCTGTATGACAGACTCTGGGTCCATTCACCTCACTACAAATAACTCAATTTCATTTCTTTTTATGGTTGAGTAATATTCCATTGTATATATGTGTCACATCTTCTTTATCCATTCATTTGTTGATGGACACAGGTTACTTCCACGTCCTGGCTATTGTAAATAGTGCTGCAATGAACATTGTGGTACATGACTCTTTGAATTATGGTTTTCTCAGGGTATATGCCCAGTAGTGGGATTGCTGGGTCATATGGTAGTTCTATTTTTAGTTTTTTAAGGAACCTCCATACTGTTCTCCATAGTGGCTGTATCAGTTTACATTCCTAACAATAATTCAAGAGGGTTCCCTTTTCTCAACACCCTCTACAGCACTTAAGGTTTGTAGATTTTTTTTTTTCACATTTGCAAAACAGTTGTATTCCAACATTTTCATGGAATTTTTAAAGCAATTTTAAAAATTAAAAAAATTGTGACATTCATCTAGCAGTTTTACAGCGTAAGAACATGGTTTTCATACTTTTTTTTTATATTCCCATGGTGTATTTATTTATTTTTGAATTCTTGAATTTTATTTTATTTATTTTTTTTATACAGCAGGTTCTTATTAGTTACCCATTTTATACATATTAGTGTATATATATGTCAATCCCAATCTCCCAATTCATTACACCACCACCTCCACCCCCCACCCCTTTCCCCCTTGGTGTCCATACATATGTTCTCTACATCTGTGTCTCAATTTCTGCCCTGAAAACCAGTTCATCTGTACCATTTTTCTAGGATCCACATATATCCATCAATGTACGATATTTGTTTTTCTCTTTCTGACTTACGTCACTCTGTATGACAGTCTCTAAATTCATCCATGTCTCTAAAAATGACCCAATTTTGTTCCTTTTTATGGCTGAGTATTATCCATTGTATATGTATACCACATCTCCTTTATCCATTTGTCTGTCGATGGGCACTTAGGTTGCTTCCATGACCATGGCTATTGTAAATAATAGTGCTGCAATGAACATTGGGGTGCATGTGTCTTTTTGAATTATGGTTTTCTCTGTGTATATGCCCAGTAGTGGGGTGGCTGAGTCATATGGTAATTCTACTTTTAGTTTTTTAAGGAACCTCCGTACTGTTCTCCATAGTGGCTGTATCAATTTACATTCCCACCAACAGTGCAAGAGGGTTCCCTTTTCTCCACACCCTCTCCAGCATTTATTGTTTGTAGATTTTTTGATGATGGCCATTCTGAACAGTGTGAGATGATACCTCATTGTAGGTTTGATTTGCATTTCTGTAATGATTAATGATGTTGAGCATCTTCTCATGTGCTTGTTGGCAATCTGTATATCTTTTCCGGAGAAATGTCTGTTTAGGCCTTCTGCCCATTTTTGGATTACGTTGTTTGGTTTTTTGATATTGAGCTGCATGAGCTGCTTGTATATTTTGGAGATTGATCCTTTGTCAGTTGATTCATTTGCAAATATTTTCTCCTATTCTAAGGGTTGTCTTTTCGTCTTGTTTATGGTTTCCATTGCTGTGTGAAAGCTTTTAAGTTTCATTAGGTCCCATATATTTATTTTTGTTTTTATTTCCATTTCTCTAGAAGGTGGGTCAAAAAAGGTCTTGCTGTGATTTATGTCATAGAGTGTTCTGCCTATGTTTTCCTCTAAGCGTTTTATGGTGTCCAGTCTTACATTTAGATCTTTAATCCATTTTGAGTTTATTTTTATGTATGGTGTTAGAGAGTGTTGTAATTTCATTCTTTTACATGTAGCTGTCCAGTTTTCCCAGCACCACTTATTGAAGAGGCTGTCTTTTCTCCATTTTATATTCTTGCCTCCTTTATCAAATATAAGGTGATCATATGCGTGTGGGTTTATCTCTGGGCTTTCTATCCTGTTCTATTGATCTATATTTCTGTTTTTATACAAGTACCAAACTGTCCTGATTACTGTAGCTTTGTAGTATATTCTGAAGTCTGGGAGCCTGATTCCTCCAGCTCCGTTTTTCTTTCTCAAGATTGCGTTGGCTTTGCGGGGTCTTTTGTGTTTCCATACAAATTGTGAAAGTTTTTGTTCTAGTTCTGTGAAAAATGCCACTGGTAGTTTTATAGGGATTGCACTGAATCTGTAGAATGCTTTGGGTAGTAGAGTCATTTTCACAATGTTGATTCTTCCAATCCAAGAACATGGTATATATCTCCATCTATTTGTATTATCTTTAATTTCTTTCATCAGTGTCTTAAAATTTTCTGCATACAGGTCTTTTGTCTCCTTAGGTAGGTTTATTCCTAGGTATTTTATTCTTTTTATTGCAGTGGTAAATGGGAGTGTTTCCTTAATTTCTCTTGCAGATGTTTCATCATTAGTGTATAGGAATGCCAGAGTTTTCTGTGCATTAATTTTGTATCCTGCTACTTTACCAAATTCATCGATTAGCTCTTGTAGTTTTCTGGTAGCATCTTTTGGATTCTCTATGTATAGCATCATGTCCCCGGCAAACAGTGACAATTTTATATTTTCTTTTCTGTTTTCAGTTACTTTTATTTCTTTTTATCCTCTCATTGCTATTGCTAAAACTTCCAAAACTATGTTGAATAATAGTGGTGAGAGTGGGAAACCTTGTCCTTTTCCTGATCTTATTGGAAATGGTTTAAGTTTTTCACCATTGAGAACGATGTTGGCTGTGGGTTTGTCATCTATGGCCTTTATTATATTGGGGTAAGTTCCCTCTATGCCTACTTTCTGTAGGGTTTTTATCATACATGGCTGTTGAATTTTGTCAAAAGCTTTATCTGCATCTATTGAGATGATTATATGGTTTTTCTCCTTTAATTTGTTAATATGGTTTATCACATTGATTGATTTGCATATATCAAAGAATCCTTGCATTCCTGGGATAAACCCCACTTCATCATGGTGTATGATCCTTTTAATGTGTTGTTGGATTCTGTTTGCTAGTGTTTTGCTGAGGACTTTTGCATCTATGTTCATCAGTGATTTTGGCCTGTGGTTTTCTTTCTTTGTGACATCCTTGTCTGGTTTTGGTATCAAGGTGATGGTGGCCTCGTAGAATGAATTGGGGAGTGTTCCTCCCTCTGCTATATTTTGGAAGAGTTTGAGAAGGATAGGTGTTATTTCTTCTCTAAATGTTTGATAGAATTCGCCTGTGAGGCCATCTGGTCCTGGGCTTTTGTTTGTTGGAAGACTTTTAATCACAGTTTCAGTTTGGGTGTTTGTGATTGGTCTGTTTATTTTTTCTATTTCTTCCTGGTTCAGACTCAGAAGGTTGTGCTTTTCTAAGAATTTGTGCATTTTTTCCAGGTTGTCCATTTTATTGGTATATAGTTGCTTGTAGTACTCTCTCATGATCCTTTGTATTTCTGCAGTGTCAGCTGTTACTTCTCCTTTTTCATTTCTAATTCTATTGATTTGAGTCTTCTCTCTTTTTATCTTGATGAGTGTGGCTAGTGGCTTATCAATTTCGTTTATTTTCTCAAAGAACCAGGTTTTAGTCTTACTGATCTTTGCTATTGTTTCCTTCATTTCTTTTTCATTTACTTCTGATATCATCTTTATGATTTCTTTCCTTCTGCTGTCTTTGGGTTTTTTTTGTTCTTCTTTCTCTGAGTGTTTTAGGTGTAAGGTTAGGTTGTTTATTTGAGATGTTTCTTGTTTCTTGAGGTAGGATTATATTGCTATAAACTTCCCTCTTAGAACTGCTTTTGCTGCATCCCATAGGTTTTGGGTCATCATGTTTTCATTGTCTTTTGGTTCTAGGTGTTTTTTAATTTCCTCTTTGATTTCTTCAGTGATCTCGATTATTTAGCAGTGTATTGTTAGCCTCCATGTGTTTGTATTTTTTACAGATTTTTTCCTGTAGCTGATATCTAGTCTCCTAGCATTGTAGTCAGAAAAGATGCTTGATACGATTTCAATTTTCTTAAATTTACCAAGGCTTGGTTTGTGACCCAAGATATGATCTATTCTGGAGAATGTTCCATGAACACTTTAGAAGAAAGTGTATTCTGTTGTTTTTGGATGGAATGTCCTATAAATATCAATTAAGTCCATCCTGTTTAATGTATCATTTAAAGCTTGTGTTTCCTTATTTATTTTCATTTTGGATGAACTGTCCATTGGTGTAAGTGAGGTGTTAAATTCCCCTACTATGATTGTGTTCCTGTCGATTTCCCCTTTTATGGCTGTTAACATTTGCCTTATGTATTGAGGTGCTCATATGTTGGGTGTATAAATATTTACAATTGTTATATCTTCTTGGTTTGATCCCTTGATCATTATGTAGTTTTCTTTTTTGTCTCTTTTAATAGTCTTTATTTTAAAGTCTATTTTTTCTGATACGAGAATTGCTACTCCAGCTTTCTTTTGGTTTCCATTAGCCTGGAGTATCTTTTTCCATCCCCTCACTTTCAGTCTGTATGTGTCCGTAGGTCTGAAGTGGGTCTCTTGTAGACAGCATTTATATGGGTCCTGTTTTTGTATCCATTTAGCCAGTCTTTGTCTTTTGTTTGGAGCATTTAATCAATTTATATTTAAGGTAGTTATCGATATGTTGGTCCTATTACCATTTTCTTAATTGTTTTGGGTTTGTTCTTGTAGGTCTTTTCTTTCTCTTGTGTTTTGTGCCTAGAGAAGTTACTTTAGCATTTGTTGTAAAGCTGGCTTTGTGGTGCTGAATCCTCTCATCTTTTGCTTGTTTGTAAATGTTTTTATTTCTCCGTTGAATATGAATGAGATCCTTGCTGCGTAGAGTAATCTTGGTTGTAGGTTTTTCCCTTTCATCACTTTAAATATGTCCTGCCACTCCCTTCTGGCTTGCAGAGTTTCTGCTCAAAGATCAGCTGTTAACCTTATGGAGATTCCCTTTTATGTTATTTGTTGTTTTTCCCTTGCTGCTTTTAATATATTTTCTTTTTATTCAATTTTTGGTAGTTTGATTAATATGTGTCTTGTGTTTGTCTCTTTGGATTTATCCTGTATGGGACACTCTGCTCTTAGTGGACTTTATTGACTATTTCCTTTCCCATATATTTTCTCAGTCCCTTTCTTTTTCTCTTCTTCTTCTGGGACCTCTATAATTCGAATATTGGTGCATTTAATGTTGTCCCAGAGGTCTCTGAGACTGTCCTCAATTCTTTTCATTCTTTTTTCTTTTTTCTGCTCTGCAGTAGGTATTTCCAGTATTTTATCTTCCCAGTCACTTATCCCTTCTTTTACATCAGTTATTCTGCTATTGATTCCTTCTAGAGAATTTTTAATTTCATATATTGTGTTGTTCATCATTGTTTGTTTGCTCTTTAGGTATTCTAGGTCCTTGTTAAACGTTTCTTGTATTTTCTCCATTGTATTTCCAAGTTTTTGGATCATCTTTACTGTCATTATTCTGAATTCTTTTTCAGGTAGACTGCCTATTTCCTCTGCATTTGTTTGGTCTGGTGGCTTTTTACCTTGTTCCTTCATCTGCTTTGTATTTCTCTGTCTTCTCATTTTGCTTACCTTGCTGTGTTTGGGGCCTCCTTTCTGCAGGCTGCAGTTTTGTAGTTCCCGTTGTTTTTGGTGTCTGCCCTGCAGTGGGTAAGGTTGGTTCAGTGGGTTGTGTAGGCTTCCAGGTGGAGGGGACTGGTGCTTGTGTGCTGGTGGATGAGGCTGGATCTTGTCTTTCTGGTGGGCAGGACCACATCTGGTGGTGTTTTTTTGGGTGTCTGTGAACTCTTTATGATTTTCAGCAGCCTCTCTGCTAATATGTGGTGTTGTGTTCCTGTCTTGCTAGTTGTTTGATATAGGGTGTCCAGCACTGTAGCTTGCTGGTTGTTGAGTGGAGCTGGGTCTTAGCACTGAGATGGAGGTCTCAGAGTAGCTTTAACCATTTGATATTAAGTGGGGCCAGGAGGTCTCTGGTGGACCAATGTCATGATCTCGGCTTTCCCACCTCAGAGGCTCAGGCTTGACACCTGGCTGGAGACTCTTTCGGGAAGTCTGAGGTCTTCTGCCAGTGTTCAGTAGGTGTTCTATAGGAAGTGTTCCTCATGTAAATGTATTTTTGATGTATTTGTGGAGAGGAAGGTGATCTCCACGTCTTACTCCTCTGCCATCTTGAAGCTATCCCCAATATAATTATTCTTAAGTTGTGTATTATATTTCTAACGTACATTTGTATGATTATACTTTTATGGAGATATTTAGAATTACAAAGTTAGTTAAGATGGGATGTGGATGTGTCAGAACAATGCTACCTGGTAAATTCTTGAATTTTCCCAAGGATACCTAGCAAATCTTCAAATATTTTTGGGTGTTAGGCCTCTCAGCTGTGAAATGGCATGGTACAGTAGACATTTTAAGACTTGATAAGTTCTGCATTATTCTAGATACTCTAAATCAATGTCTATTTAGTTAGGCAAGTATTAGAATATCTTGACTTAAATGAGTGATTAATTACCAATCATCAGTCTGAGAGTATTATATTATACCGGTAGTTAATCTGTAGTTTTCAGGCCTCAACTATGTTAAGTAATATATTTTTGGTGGCTGGTAACATCCATCACACTGCTTCTTTTTGCTAGATATTTTAAAGCCAATAATCGTAATATTTTTACTGCATTAGTTTTAGTAATAATCTTTTATTGAATATTCAGGAAATCGATTATTAACAAAGTGTATGTTACATAGTCTGATCCTGTCTCCAGTAACCTCACAATATACTTGAGCACTAATAACCAAAAAAGAAGAGTCCCACACATCTGTAACTAACCAGAAAGCCTGAGTTGTATCCCACTGATGGGTAGGCTGGAAGCCAAGCTTGACAGAGCCTTCTTACCTTTATGTACTTTGTTTTCTCTATCATATAAATGGAGAGAATGTCAGATCTGTGTCAGAGGGTTTCCCTCTTAAATGCCTCTGAATATCTGTTATAAGGGCTTCTTATATTTCAGTTCAATCCATTCTCTAGATCACACAGGAAAAAACTGTAAAGATGAGAATGGTAAATCAACAGGAAAAGTGCTCAGAAACCATGAGCCCAAGTCTACCTTAGAAACACTTTGGTCTTTTAGGCAGGACACAGTTTTGAAGTTCAAGGGCAGAGTCCTTGTGTTAAAAGGTGAATATTTTCAGAGTTAAAAGCAATACTCTTTCATGCTCTTTTTTTTTTTTTTTAATGTTTCAGCAAAGCTCCAAAGGCCCAGAAAAGAAAATAAAGGGAGTAGTTTACTTTTCCTCATTTCTCATTTTATTTTTCTTTGTTCATGAGGAGGTGGAGCTTCTGCTGAGGAGCTGAGGTTAGGGCTGCTGTAAACTCTCTGCAGTGCCCCATCAGAGGACAGCCCCCACTGTCAGGGAGCAGTTGTGCTGACATGAGGACAAGCAGCAATTTCAAGGCATCGCCTGAACTGGCCGGCTCAGGAGTGAAGACAGCTTTGTTGCTCCATCCTCAGAACAGGGAAGGTGGAAATATGGCCAGGGCAAAGGTGGAGAGTCAAGAGGGGATACAGATTTGCCCTTCTGACAAATTCCACTGCTCTGGAAGTCATATGAGGTGCTTGTGAGAGATGCCATTATGATTTCTCGCCCCAAGAGTATAATGGAAGCAAAAAATCTAGGAACAGAAGTTGAACTTCAGATAACAGTTTTAAAGAAGAAAACTCTAAGGACATAGCAAAGATGACTATTTGATATTCTCTCTCTCTTTGGCATAATTACTCTTAAGGTAATGATTACTTGATTCTTTGGCCAAAAGAGGAAACAGAAGGCTAATACAAAGGAAAAACTAGTACAGACAGAAGTGTCACGTTGAGTGAGAGGAGAGGTTTGGGGGATGGAGATAAGAAATAAAATCTAGCTGAAATGCTGTATAACTGAATTAAGTAAAACATTTGTAATATATTCTCGATTGTAAAAAGTATATAGATCCTTCTTTTTTGCACATGTATGTACACATATATACAGACATTCACGCACATGTACATGCACATGTACATATCACCTTCCTTTTTAATAGAAATTTTATTGAAGTATAGTTGACTTACAATATTGTATGAATTTCTGCTGTATAGCAAAGTGATTTAGTTATGTGTGTATATATATTTTCATATTCTTTTCCATTATTGTTTATCACAAGGTATTAAATATAGTTCCCTGTGCTATACAGTAGGACCTTGCTCTTTATACATCCTCTATGTACTAGTTTGCGTCTGCTAATCCCAAATTCCCAATCCTTCCCTTCCCGCACCTCCTCCCCCTTCACAACCACAAGTCTGTTCTCTATGTCTGTGAATCTGTTTCTGTTTCCTAGCATATCAGCTTCCTTTAACGACTACAACTGGGGAGTAAGAATAAGAGTCAAGGAGAAAACTTTCCCTTTTTTACTTAGCCTGGCATGTATAGAATCTCAAAATATTTTTGTTGAATGAATGGCATGAGAAATGAACAAATGAATGGAAATAACTGATCCTTCAGATCACTTCTCTTTCAGGGTTGCACTGTATTCTTTGGAGACCCTAATTCAGCAGGGAGTAGAGATGAGAGCTGTCCTAGAGCAGGAGCAGAGTCAACTTTCTGCCCATTGATAACCTTTTGATTGAATGTCCAGTAGTTGGAGGTAGAGAGAAAAGCTGGGAGGCTTTTGTGAGTACTCAGTATTGGGCTCTGGTGAGCAAAATAGATCCCATTAGCTTGTATCAGTTTCATTTATAAATCAGATATGTCACAGATATTATCAAAATAGATCCCATACATACCTGGAATTTAGAAGGAGAAGGTATAGAATATGATATCTTTAATACTGTACAAGTTATGATTACTTAATAGAAATATTTGAGCATTAAGTGAAGAAATGAGAGTAATTCCTCTAAGAAAAAGTGGAGCTAATTTGTATTAAGTGCATACTAGATGCCAGCCTGTTTTTTGGTACTTAACGTGAAGTAATTAGGTACTTTACATAAAGTAATTTGGCATTAGTATTTTATTTTTAATACAGACAAGGAATTTGAAGGCAAAGTAAACACATCACAGGACAATAAAGTGAAATATTTTTGTCTGCATCTCTAGCTGTGATGAGGACAAGGAAAGTAGACTCTTGTATGGAGGGGAGGAGAGCATAGGATGAAGAATGGAATTTCGACTATTTCTTGAGGCCTAGGGTGGGGCTTTTATAAAGGCAGAAACTGTCAAAGTTTTCTTCAATCCCCCATAGCATTTATGTGTGAGAACCTGGATCTCCATCTTAGCATTCCTGTCTCCTTGTCATGTGTGTGTGTGTGTGTGTGTGTGTGTGTGTGTGTGTGTGTGTGAAATATTTATAGGTTGGGTTCTTTAGGAAACAGGACAAGACAGAGCAAGTAGTACAAAATGTATATTGGGGAGTAACCTTGGGGAGCTCCAGAACAGAGATTAGAAGTGGTTAGGCATTATACTACCAGTTTGCTTAGGCTTTGGCCAGAGGATGCTCCCAGAAGAGTAGGACCTTGACTCTAAAGTTGATAGGACCCTGATGAAACTAGGAGCTGGAGGCTGCCTCCTAATCAGACTGCTTGCACCCAGGCAATGAGTTTTTTCTTGAAGTGGGATTTGAGCAGTTTATCGCCAGTTCTCATTTCCGTCTAGTATATTTGGATCTTCTAGTATATTTGTTGATCCGTTCTTGAAAACATATGGAAATATATGAATGTTTTTCTCATCTTTACACAACAGGCTTAAATGATAAATGATATATCCAAGTTTTGAAGGATATTCTAAAATAAAGCCAATGTTTCCTCTGGAAGAGTGATTTTACTGTTTTCACCCATCTTTGGTTATTCTGTGAATTTTCACATTTCTGAATCATCAGACTGCAAATACTAACTTTTCTCCCCCTGGTTCCAAATCTAATTTAATCAATAGCAGTACTGGCTCATTCTCTGCTCCAATGTAGGTCTTTCAGCCTTGCCTGCTTTATTTTATTTTGCTTAATTCTTATTATATAAGTTTCAAGTGTACGGCATTATAATTCAACATTTGTATGCAGTAAAAAATGATAACCATTACAAGTCTAATTACTCTCCATCACCATACAGTTGACCCCTTTCCCTCTGGTAACCACTAATCTGATCTCTGTATCTATGAGTTTATTTTTGTTTTATTCCATTGGTTAATTTGTTTTTTGTTTTTTGTTTTAGATTCCCCATATGAGTGAAATCATTTAGTATTTGTTTTCTTTGTCCAACGTATTTCACTTGCATGATACCCTCAAGGTTCATCCATGTTGTTAAATGGCAGGATTTCATTCTTTTTTTATGGCTGAGTGGTATTCCATTGTGTACATGTAGCACATCTTCCTAATCCATTCATCCATCAATGGATACTTAGATTGTTTCAGTATCTTGACTAATTGTAAATAATGCTGCAATGAATTTAGCGTTTCATATACCTTTTTGGATTAGTGTTTTTGTGTTCTTTGGATGAATACCTAGAAGTAGAACAGCTGGGTATGTAATAGCCCTATTCTTAATTTTTGGAGTAATCTCCATACTATCTTTCCATAGTGGCTGCACCAATTTACACTCGCACCAACAGTGTATTTACACTCCCACCAACAGGACTCCCTTTTTTTATACATCTTCTCCAACAGTTCTTATTTTCTGTCTTTTTAATTATGGCCATTCTAACAGGTGTGAGGTGATAGCTCAATGTGGTTTTGATTTGCATTTCCCTGGTAGTTAGTGATGTTGAACATCTTTTTGTGTGTCTGTTGGCCATCTTTATGTCTTCTTTGGAAAATGCCTATTCAAATCCACTGCTCATTTTTAAATTGGGTTGTTTATATTTTTGTTGTTGAGTTGCATGGATTATTCATATATTTTGGCTATTAACTCTTTATCAGATGTATGATTTGCAAATATCTTCTCCAATGCAATAGATTGCCTTTACATTTTGATGATTATTTCCTTTACTGTGCAGAAGCTTTTTAGTTTGATATAGTCCCATTTGATGTTGCCTTTGAAGTCATTCACAGAAACATTGCTAACACAGATGTTATTGAGGTTAGCACCTATGTTTTCTTCTAGGAATTTTATGGTTTCAGGTCTTACATGCAAGTCTTTAATCCCCTTGAGTTAATTTTCATGTATAGTGTAAGATAGTGGTCTAGTTTCAGTCTTTTGCATTTGGCTGTCCAGCTTTCCCAGCACCATCTACTGAAGAGACTATCCTTTCTCCATTGTATTTCTTCTCTCAATTCTGTTCCATTGATCTTTGTGTCTGTTTTTGTGCCAGTACCATACTGTTTTTGTTACTGTAGCTTTGTAGTATAATTTGAAATCAGTGAGTGTGATACATCTAGCTTTCTTCTTTTTCAACATTGTTTTGGATATTTGGGATCTTTTGTTGTTCCATATAAATTTTAGAATTATTTGTTTATTAGTTCTGTGAAAAATGTCTTGGAATTTTGATAGGGATTGTATTGAATTTGTAGATTGCTTTGGGTAGTATGGACATTTTAACCATATTAATTCTTCCAATCCATGAACACAGAATATCTTTCCATTTATTTGTGTCTTCTTCAATTTCTTTCATCAATATCTTATAGTTTTCAGTATATAGGTCTTTTACTTTCTTGGTTAGATTTATCCTGAGGTATCTTATTCTTTTTGATACAGTTGTAAATGAGATTGTATCTTAATTGCTCTTTCTGATAGTTCATTATTAGTGTATAGAAATGCTATAGTTTCTATATATTTATCTTGCAACTCTACTGAATTAATTTATTAGGTCTAACAGTTTTTTGGTGGTGTCTTTCGGGTACTGTATATGTAATATCATGTCATCTGCAAATAGTGACAGTTTTACATCTTTCTTTTTCTTTCTTTCTTTCTTCTTTCCTTCCTTCCTTCCTTCCTTCCTTCCTTCCTTTCTTCTTCCTTCCTTCCTTCCTTCCTTCCTTCCTTCCTTCCTTCCTTCCTTCTTCCTTCCTTCCTTCCTTCCTTCCTTCCTTCCTTCCTTCCTTCCTTCCTTCCTTCCTTCCTTCCTTTCTTTCTTTATGCCTTTTATTACTTTTTCTTGTTTTACTGTTTTGGCTAGGACTTCCAATACTATATTGAATAAAAGTGGAGAGAGTGGGTGTCCTTGTCTCATTTCCGATCTTAGAGGAAATGCTCTCAGCTTTTCGCCATTTCATATGATGTTAGCTGCAGGTTTGTCATATATGGCCTTTATTGAGCCATGTTTCCTCTATACTTACTTTGTTGGGAGTTTTTATCAAAATGGATGTTGAAATTTTTCAAATGCTTTTTCTGTGTCTATTGAGATGATCATGTGATTTTTATTCTTTGTTTTGTTAATGTGATGTATTGCATTGATTAATTTGCAGATCTTGAACCATCCTTGTATCCCTGGAATAAATACCACTTGATCATGCTGAATGATCATTTTAATGTATTGTTAGATTCAGTTTGCTAATATTTTGTTAAGGATTTTTGCATCTATGTTCATCAAAGATTTTGGCCTTCAGTTTTCTTTTTCTGGGGTGTTCTTGTCTCATTTTTGTATCAGAGTAATTCTAGCTTTGTAAAATGTGTTTGGAAGGTTTTCCTTCTCTTCAGTTTTTTGGAAGAGTTTGAGAAGATAGGTGTTAAATTTGCTTTGAATATTTTGTAGAATTTGCCAATGAAGCCATCTTGTCCTGGGCTTTTGTTTGTTGAGTGATTTTTGATTACTGTTTCAATCTCCCTTCTAGTAATCAGTTTATTGAGGTTTTCTGTTTCTCCATGATTTAGTCTTAGAAGATTGTATGTTTCTAGGAGTTTATCCATTTCTTGTAGGTTGTCCAGTTTGTTGGCATATAATTATTTGTAGTAGTCTTTTATGATGCCTTGCATTTCTGTGGTATCAATTTAACTTCTCCTCTTTCATTTCTGATTTTATTTCTGTGAGTCCTCTCTCTTTTTTTTCTTGGTTAGTCTAGCTAAAGGTTTGTCAATTTTGTTTATCTTTTCAAAGAATAAGCTCTTAGTTTTACTGATCTTTTCTATTGTTTTTTAGTCTCTATTTCATTTACTTCCTCTCTGATCTCTATTATTTCCTTCCTTCTACTAATTTTAGGCTTTTTTGTTATTGTTGTTGTTGTTGTTCTTTTTCTAGTTCCTTTAGGTGTAAGTTAGATTGTTTGTTTGGGATATTTTCTTGTTTCTTCAGGTAAACCTCTCCTTTGATTTCTTCAATGACCTATTGGTTATTCAGTGAAATACTAACTCTTAGAATACAACTTTTAGATGTAAACTCATAAATTTGAATTTAAGAAATATGGTTGGAATATCTATTAATATTTTTAATTATGTTATTAAACATAAAAATTTAATTTCTATACCTATATATATTTATCCAGATCATAGGCATTATGTCTGTGATTTAACTCCACTTTGAGAAGTGGAGGAGTATAATTATTTAACTCATGCTTTGAGAGGTGGTGGAGTGTAATTTGATTAATTAGTTTATTTATTTATTTATTTATTCTTTAGAAAGGACTCATGGTTTTGAGATGAGTCCTGAACTATCTCAAGTTGAGATAAAACCTGAACTAAATGTTGAAAAAGGGGTAAGAGAGGATCACCAAATGAATGAAGAAAGAACAAGGGGAACTCCAGGAGGAATTTATTACATTGAATTAGCAAAGAATAAAATGTGTGACCTCCCTGAAAGCAGAGAGGTTTGAACAAGGAGTTGCTTGAAAGCTAAGTGGATCCAGACTGTGTAGAGTCCCATATCCAGGGCAGTATTTAACAGCAGTTAAGAGTATGACCTGTAGTGTCATAGATACCTGGACTCAAACTCATGTTCTGTCTTTTTCCAACTAACAAAGATGATTTTGGACAATTCCTCTTTCTTTAGTTTCCTCATCTGTATAATGGGAGTGATGGTACCACTTTAAATATCAAATGATATAATGAATGCAAAGTACTATTCCCAGTGCCTGGTACATAGTAAATACTCATCATTAGATAATGTAAAATAATCAGGATATGCATATCATTAATATTATAATTATTTTATATTTCAGTAATTTTCAAATCACATAACAGTATATGTAAGCACTCATTTACATCACATTCTTTAAATACTAAAGCCATGTCCCCTTTATATAAAACCATCTCCCATATGATGGGGTTTTCATGGCAGTCTACATACAGTCTGAACAGTGGGAGAGAGCTTCAGATATTTGCCTTTAGTACTACTGAAATCTGATTGTGTGGTGCTGATTAGATAATGCAGATGTGTGCATATCAAATGTCTCCAGAACACTCATTGTTTAGATTATTTTCACAATACCCCCTAGATGAGTCGTCTTCACCTGTCTGTTTATTGTGTTTACTTTCCTATAAATTGGTGAAGAACCTGTGGCTGTAATCTTTAGGTAGTTAAAAGAAATAAACAATTCAAATGAGGTGTTTGGTTATGTTTGTTTTTCTCTGTCTCTGATAATTAGGGATGAATCATGCCTTAGATTTATTCTCAAATGGGAAGCATTCATGAAACTAGCAAGACATGAACCTCCAATTAGTAGGGCAATAGATGGCAAGTTTTTTCCAATCACGCCTTACTCTTCTCTCACCCTACCCTACCCACCCCCTCCCACTCCCACTTAATTGAGAAAATGTTGTTATTTATCTGTCATTTCATGAGTGTTGATTAATGAAAATTGCAAGATGTTAGTGAATAAGGCCAAGTGTAGAATAGCAGGGCTTCCTAGTGTGCGGTTCCCTACTTTCAGTCTGTTGTTCCTCTAGTCCATCCCCAATGCTGTTTCCCTTGTGACTCTTAAAAATGTAAATCTGATCATGTAGGCCACCTGCCTCAACCCTTCAGGGGCTCACTCCACTCTCGCTTTCTAGCTAAATTATATTCAAATACCTTAGCATAGTGTTCAGGGCTCCTTCAGATTTGATCCTCAACTGTTGCCAGTCTCAGCTGCCATCCTTTGGTACTGCATTCTTCACCGGGATGGAGTGAGCTGCCAGAGGCAGCGTGAGCTTTCGTGAGTCTCAGTGCCTTTGCATCACCCCTGAGCCCCTCTTTTGTTTCCTCTCTAGTGCTCACTCATATTTCACAGCTAACTCAAAGGTGGTTGCTCTTTTCTAAATGCCTTCCTTGACACCCCATCTGACATGACTAAATTTGATTTCTTTTTCTCTGTTTCCATAGATACCTGAATGAATCTTCTTAATGGTAATTATGACAGTGTTTTAGAATATAGTGGCATTCATAATTTGAGACAGAGAGGGAAGAGAAGATTAAATTAGAATTGATACCCCTGCAACAGCCTTGATAAGAAAGGAAAAATTAAAGATAACATCATAATTATTTATGAATATTTTGAAGATCCAGTGAGAATGATGGAAGAATATTCTCTTGAACACACCTGCTCAACCCTGCCTCATTCAAATATTACGAAACACGTAAAAACAAGCAGAGGGTCTGTGCTATGCATGCATATGTAACATAATCCTGAAATGAATAATTGGTCACATTTATTGAGTGGCCTTTTCGTAGACATTGCTTTTGAGCCTGTGATGAGAAGTAAAATATACCCCGCTTTAGGCAGTTGAGGAAACTGATTTGTAAGTGCCAACTGTGCCACATCTCAATGTTAGTTAAGTGGCAAAGCTGGGGATAAAACCCTTTCTACTTGACCCTGAGGCCTATGGTGATGACAGGGATAACAATGAAGGTACCTTAGTGAATCAACAAAGATGAGGTCGGCTGAAGTGAAACCTCCAGTGTGGTTTGACAAACCTGTATCGTTTAGCGTAACCTGCTCTGCTGTCTAGGGCAAACCTAAGGGGTGACTAGGCTGACCTGATATATCTTTAAGTGTCCTAACTGTTATGTAATTCTAATGACCATTAGGAGATTAAAAAAAATTATTGGAGTGTAGTTGATTTACAATGTTGTATTAGTTTCAGGTGTACAGCAGAGTGAATCAGTTATACATATACATATATCCACTCTTTTTTAGATTCTTTTCCCATATAGGCCACTACAGAGTATTGAGTAGAGTTCCCCGTGCTATACAGTAGGTCTTTATTAGTTATTTATTTTATATATAGTAGTGTGTTATATGTCGATCCCAACCTTCCATTTATCCCGCCCTGCCCTTTCCCTCCTGGTAACCATAAGATGGTTTTCTACACCTGTAACTCTATTTCTGTTTTGTAAATAAGTGCACTTGTACCATTTTTTTAGATTCCACATATAAGCGATATCCATTAGGAGATTATATCTCATTGGAGGGAATGGTGGTGGGATCTTTGTACCAATAGAATGTATTTCAGTTGTCTTTTCAATTGTAGTTTTCCTGTCAACTGTGATCAGTTTCATGCAGAGGTCCTTTCTCTTTAATTCTTGATTCCGTCATGTCAAATTTAGTAGGTACCGTGCGGAAGACAATCAATGTTTCTTAAATGGTATTGAATGAATGTAGTTTATCTGTCTTTTAGATAGAGCCCAATGCTGAAAGAAGAGTTTAGAATGCTCTTGACAGTAGATTTATAGATTTGTAGAGTTGGAAGGAAATGTAGTGGTTGGGTAATCCAACACCTTCATGAGTTAGTGACCAGTTCATGCTTAGAAGCCATGCTTCTAGTTTGCCCACTGTCATACCTTCTCTCTCCTTTGGAGTTCAGAACTGAATGGCTGTTAGATTCATAACATTAAAGATTGATGAAGGATCTTGGTGTTCAAATAGTCCACCCTCTCACCCAATAAAGAGGCACTTTTTACAGATCTCTGCTCATTTTGGAGGCTGGACACTAAGCAATGTGACTAGGGAGATGTCTTCTACTAGTGCCCAGAATCATGGCAGCAAGACAGTATATGGAGCCTGTTGTTCAGGATTCCAGCTGAGGGCCAGAACAATGGGTCTTTTCTGAAAATATTTCCTGAGCTTTGGGTTGCTGCGTTTCAAACCAAAATATTGAAATGTGGCATATGGCCAATATTTATAGGCCATTTTGCCAAGGAACCTTCACAGAGCTTATTACCAGGAGGATTTTCATGATTACTACCATCACAATAAAAAAGGAATTCATTTAAGAAATAAACCCCTGGGCTCAGTAAACAAAACACAAGCATATCCAGAATCCTGGGTTACCTTTGCCAAATTCTCTCCCATCATCAGGCAATTGCCCAAAGAAACCCTGACTTCCAGCCAACTTGGGTTTCACAGAGAAATACTCAGACCTCTTCTGTTTTAACTTCTTCCGTTCATGACTATAAACATTGTTTTAAATTCTTCATTTCAGGACTATGAAGATTAAAAAAATCTTTATAGAAGGAGTTCTATAGATTTAGTATTCCTAAATCCATTATCGTCATAAATAGAACTCCTAGATTTGGAATATGAAGACATATGATCAAATTTTTAATGAAATACTCTGATTAAGTCAAACTGCTAATACGTCTTCACGTTGCCAAAACTCAGAGCTACTCAGAGATGGGGATAATTTTCCTGGGTGTAATCATGACTCTTTGAACTGGGGTCAGCTAAAAGTGCTTCAAAGCCTGTCTAGTTCTCTTCCCTTAACCACTCTTCCTTCATTGCAACATGTCCTTCAATATGGGGACAACTGGATCTTTTCAATTTCATATACAGCATTTAAATTCATAGCAGGGGTTGCCTAAGTTGAAATTTATCAAACAGTGGTGTGTTGGAGCTGGCTCATGAGGGCTAATTGTAAACTTTTCAGGAATGTTGAGAGCTGGTTGGTGGCCATGGTTGGGGTATTTATAACATAGAAATTGCCAAACGCAACAGATCAGGGCTTTTATTATTTGTTTAAGAGCATACCACTGCAAAGTGTTCACATACTAATTCATTCCTTCAAGGCTTTGTTAAAATGCCACTCCCTGTTTGAAGCTCTCTGTGATCCAGTGAAATCCCTTTCCCAATAGTACTTCATTTTGAAGCTTTTTATGAGATAAATAATTTTTACCCATGAAGTATGGACATTTATCCACATCCACATGTCTTATTGTTTCTAGAATCTTAGTTTATTAAGTGCTGGATTGCTATATGATTTAAAAAAATCCTTTAGAATGTCTTGTGTAATCCTTGCAGGTTTAGCACTCAAAATATTTTGTAAATTGCCAATAAAATATTAGCCCACTAGTGATCTAAGATTCTACTTATGCTCAGTTATGCCACTGCCTCCATTAAAACCTCAGTTGAGATTCTCCCAGTGGAAACCATAGCAGTATCAGGGTATTGACATGATATATCATCCAAAGAAGGTAAGAGTGAGCATGGAGTAGAGGGGGACAGCCTCTGTATTTAGCTTTGGCTGAGATAACACTCCTTAACTTTTAAAGACTGGTAATTTGATCCATTTCTTTGGTTATATAATTGCTCCCACTAGGGAAGGGGGTAGGAAGGGATATGCCATCTTGTGCTTTGAAACTGATAAATTTATTTCAGAGGGTACAGCATGCAAAAACATTACAATTTTTTTTTCAAGGTAGCCCAGCTATGAGCATGCTTAGAGAAAGGAGGAGGATTTAAAGAAGAGCAAATGATTAAAATTTCATTTGGCCATTTCTTCACTTATTCACTCAATAAACATGTATTGGTTGAATAATATATTCCAGACTTTGTTTTAGGCACTGAGGATATAAAGAAAATAAGAATTTATGCATCCCTGTGGAAATTGCAATCTATTAGAATTTGAAGGTGGAAGAAATGAATTTAGAAAGAGATTTCTTCAAAATTATGGGAAATTTAAGAGTCAAGTAGAATGGCAAATTGAAAGGACCAATCAAAAACAGTTTTAGAAAGTGAAATGTGCTATGTCTAATGGTGAAATATACAAAGACTCTTTTTTCTTTGATATGATTGGAGTTGAGTTCAGAGGGAGAAAGAGAGAGAGTAAAAGAGAGATAAGAATGTGGGTTTGAACAGATTCCTCCTTCCTCCAGCCCAGATTTATACTTCCAAAGGTATATATAGATGCTATTTATACCCAGTGGAGCCATTAGTGCTGAAGAGTTTAGCTACATGGCTAGTAATTAGGAAGAGGCAATGAGAAAACCTATTTCCCCGAGGTCTTCTCCCTGCTTCACTCCCACAACTTCTGTCTGCCCACTTGTGCAATGGACATAGCTACAGCGATTCCGTTCTCACAGTAGCAAGATAAATCACTAAAGCCGTTTTGCACTTGCCCAGGGACTTTCAAGTGAGGATCTCAAAGTGAATCCAGGCTGCTGTGTACCACAAAGAGGACCAACATTTCTCTTTGGCTTTAAAAGATGTCCCATTGTGAGAATGAACTTTGGGTTTTATCTCTCCCTTTGAAATAGATACATCAAAGTGAGACATCTGAAGGCAAAGACACAATGATCCTCAATCCAAAGCCAAGTTCAAAAACAGAGATGAGTTGTGTTATTATGATATTGTATTTGCTGGATGAGATGGAGGACAAAGAAAGATTAACTTGCAAACATAAAACAGGCTTTGAAATTTCTATTAGTCTTGGGCCCCAGGGCACATACTTTTTCAGCAGGACACTTAGGTTTTAGAAGTAGGGTAGCAATGGCACATGTAACACATGAAACCTCATTTTTCTCTCAGTCTGAAATGTACAGTTATTCAAGTGAAATTTATTAATGATTAGATGATGAATGAGGAAAATGAGTATTGGGAAGTTGTTATTGAGAAGTGCTTGCTTTTTGGGGGGACCCAAGCTCATGCTTTTGAGGGCTGCATTCAGGGTTAGGCATTTTAAGTACAGCAGTGGCTTTCTGTATGCCAACTTTCTAAAGCAAAATTCCAAGTCAGGTATACCTACCTAATTGTAACTGTGCTTGAAACTATAAATTATAATTAAATAATATATGTATCAATCATATTAAAGGATAAAATCTTCTAGCGCAGCTCTGAATATCAGTATAGAGAAAAGCATTTCAAATCTATTCATTTTTAATTCCTTATCCTTGATTACTACACCTACTTTTTTGCTCAAGTGATACTGGAATAGTTTATTTATTCATTCCACATTCAACACACCAGGAAGGTAAATTTTCAATTTCAGGATCATACCGCCTTCTGTTGTCTTAATTGGGGTTCCCCAGAACCAGACCCTAAAAAGGATTCGAAAGAAAAGAGTTGGCTTGGGAAGTGAAGGAAACAGGTAGAGAAGTGCATAGTGATGCAGAAAAGAGAAAACAGTCAATAAAAGGTACCGATCACCCTGCCTAACTAGAGTTACGATTTCCATTTGCATTGGCCAGACTTGTCTTCCTCATTGATAACTCAGTTCATATCTTGCAGGGTTGTTTTGCAGTCAAATGCTCTATCCCTGAGCTATACCCCCATGGGTTGTTTTGAAGATTAAAGTATGCAAAGCCAATTACCGGGGACCTGGCCTATAATGATCATCTATCATTATTATTGCAGCTAAATAATGAGAGAATAAATAACATTTTCACAGAGCTTCTGGAGACAGACATTGTCTTGAAGGCAGAATTATTGTGACATATCAGGGAAATGGAAAGAAAATCGATGTTTTATGTCTTTTCTTTGAGTCTGTAGCGCATAGATCTGAGGAGCTTCAATTTTGTACTTACTAATTGCTTTCATTTGAACCCATTAAACATTTCACTGGAGCTGTTTGAGATTTTACAGCTCTTTCTCATCTCATGTTGAAAGTGAACAGGTATGCCTTTCAGAGATGAATTGAGTCTACCTAAGCATGAATGAGAGGATCAGAGGAAGTTCCCTTCTGGCATCATTTCAGAGATTAGTAATTTGTGAAACTCTGATGATGCAAGGAACAGCATAGAAAGCCATTTCGTTCCCTTTTGTCCAGTCTAAGTGCAAATTTGAACTTTCATGGCAGTTTGTTTGCATGTTAATGTCTGTGCTCTGTCACCCTGGAGTGCTTTAGACTTCCTAAATTAGGTTGGGCAGGTGATTTAAAGAAGGGGTCATTCCATTACATAGGCTCCATTTCAGAGGCACAGAACTGGAAATTCACAGGAGCTTCATTTTATCCCAGGGATGGTGGCCTGGAGAAGGAGTGTCAAGGGCCAGCAGCTGGTCAGAAGTAGCCTCCGGCATGTCTCCTCAAATATGGAAAAGTCCAGCAAAAGAAGAAAGGGTAAGAGTACACAGTGGTCTAATTAGCATTTGCTTCTTGTAGCCCTGGAAATGTCAGTCACCAGTTGGTAACAAAATAAAGATGTAATGTCAGTGATAATGAATTAAATTGTGGCCATTTGCATTGGAATGCCATGATAATGATCTGAAATTACCATTGTATATATTCCCCTTGACAGTTCAAAATTGGACTCCAAGCTAATAGTATTTTGGATGAACTTTAAACCAGTGGAATTGCTTTGAGTACACTCCTTTTGGCAAGCCATGTGGATTTGAGAAAGTTAATTTACCTCTGCTTTGTTCAAGCTGTTTGGTAATTGATGAACATACCATAAAAGTTTTAATGAATAACCACAGGGACCATTTAACTTATTTACTAGGTAAAAGTGAAATGTACTTGATTACCTTCCCTAATCTGGCTCTCCAAATGAAGCCAACCCAGAATAAATACTGCCTTTTCGTGTGTGCATGCAGTCTCTGATGCACAAAACATCGCAGGCAAATATTTTCCGAAAATCTGAATGGAGGAGTTGCATTTTCTCCCATTAGCTTCGATTTATAGTTCTGCTGCAAGCATTAGACATTGCTTAGGGAGGACTTATGTCTCTGTGCATGAGGACTGGAGGCTCTGTTGCAGTGGGGTTAGGCAGCAACCCACAGAATCAGCACATTATCTTCAGAGCGTCTGTTGTGTGAATAACTCTCTGACAACACTCCACTATTGTGAAGCAGTTAAAATAAGAGCCACTTTTTTTCCCCTGGCCTCCTGGTGTCTAATTACACTATAGCATCCTTTCATAAGTAGAATGTTATTATGAGATAATTGCCCACATGTATCTTAGTTTCCATTAAACTGTATTCCTTGATACACCTTTGTAGAATGTTTTTTAACACTGCAGACAAAGAAGGTTGTGTTGAAGTAGTAGCAAAGTCAAAAGATGTGCTCTATCCCATTCACTCCACCTTAGTGGGAGCCTCTCACAGAAGTGGGTTAGATTTCCAGCCTTATCTCTTACTAACTATGCCTTTTGAGGAACCCATTCAGCAGCCCATGCCTCAGTTTCCTCATCTGGAATTATGAGCTGACATTAAAAGTTGGCCGTGAGGATTAAATGAGATAACTCCTGTGACACATATGATATGGTGCCTAGAACAGGGCTTCTTACCTGGAAGGCCTTCTTAAACACAGATCCTGGACCCCATTCCCAGAGATTCTGATCCAGTGGGCCTGGGGTGGGGCTCAAGAATTTTCATTTCTAGTAAGATCTCAGGTGGTATTAGTCCAGGGACCACACTTTGACAATCACTAGTCTAGAAGGTAAACAATCCTTGAGAATTTTGGTTTTCTTCTTCTGTGGCTGGAATAAATTGCTACATCAGTAGAAGCCTCTAGAGGACCCCAATCAAGTTTTATTCACCAGTAATATTACCTATCCCAGAAACTAACATAATTGGTATTGAGGACTGAATTAAATTGAGCTGTGGATTTTAGAAGGTCTAGAAACTACATAGTCTGTAACATAGTTGGTCAGAGAACGGAAACTGAAGCCAGAGCACCTGCAGTATGATCCCAGTTCTGCCACTTATTGTTTATATGTCCTTGGGCAAGTCTTAAGCTCCTTAAGCCTCTGTTTTCTCATCTATGAAATGGGTATAGTAATAGTACATACATCATCTGTTGTTTATAATATTTATATTCCTTAATCCCACAAAGTACTGTCAGTCCTACAAAGTACAGTATCAGGCACAGAAAGCATCCGAACATTTCTGGCTGTCCTTATTATTAGTAGTTACTTCTCTCCTCTGCAATGTCACCTCTCCCCCTATCAGGGAGAAATCAATTCTTACCATGGTTCTGTTTCTGAAAGCTGTCGTGTCACATTAGAGGCATTTCTGTGTTTTGATATTTGCTTCAAAAAGTAACTACCTGGGGAATTCCCTGGCAGTCCAGTGGTTAGGACTCTGTACTTTCACTGCCGAGGGTGCAGGTTCGATCCCAGGTTGGGGAACTAAGGTCCCCCAAGCCACGTGGTGCAGCCAAAAAAAAAGAAAAAGTAACTATCCCTGTGAGCGATGACAGATTAGGTATTAAACTAATTTGCATCAAGAAATAGTTACACCAGATAACCTAGCCCCATTACATATGGAAGCAGATGTCCTCAAGAAATAGGTTTTATGGATATAACTGGATGCACTAGGTTAAACTAAGTTATCAGTTTCTGATGGGAGCTTACTTGCGGGAGGTGGTGGCCAGCATAAATAGTGGAGACTGACCCATAGGTACGAACAGGGCACTAAAGATCCACTTCTCCCTTTCCATTGTTGTATCTTGATCTGACTGTATTTGCAAGTGGTGAGGGTTCTGAACTCAAGATGGACCTGGAATGGGGATGGCTGGAGCTGCTCCCAACTTTGGAAAAAAAATTACGTACCAAGAAATTGCAATTGTTAAAATAATGGGGCTTCCCTGGTGGCGCAGTGGTTGAGAGTCTGCCTGATGATGCAGGGGACACGGGTTCGTGCCCTGGTCCGGGAAGATCCCACATGCCGTGGAGCAGCTGGGCCCGTGAGCCATGGCCACTGGGCCTGCGCGTCCAGAGCCTGTGCTCCGCAACGGGAGAGGCCACAACAGTGAGAGACCTGCGCATGGCAAAAAATAAAATAAAATAAAATAATGTGAGTTGAGGAAGATAAAGAAAAGGTATAAGAAGAGTGTGAAAATCATCTTTATTTATTTTAAAAATTAATTTATTTTGTTTTATTTATTTTTGGCTGTGTTGGGTCTTCGTTGCTGCACGCGAGCTTTCTCTAGTTGCGGTGAGCAGGGGCTACTTTTCATTGTGGTGCGCAGGCTTCTCATTGCGGTGGCTTCTCTTGTTGTGGAGCATGGGCTCTAGGCACGTGGGCTTCAGTAGTTGTGGCTTGCAGACTCAGTAGTTGTGGCACATGGGTTTAGTTGCTCCATGGCATGTGGAATCTTCCTGGACCAAGGCTCGAACGTGTATGCCCTGCATTGGCAGGGGGATTCTTAACCACTGGGCCACCAGGGAAGCCTGAAAATCATCTTTATTTGTATCTTTCATAGTTAACCACATTAGTGTTTATGCCTACTAGATTTTGCTATGTAGACACACACAAACACACAATTTATGTATTTATTAAATCAAAATTATTATTTTTATCCATGCTGTTTTTAATGTGCTCTTTATCAATAATATATCATGGACAGATTTCCATATTAAAAAATAACTCAAGACATTATTTTAGTGTCTGCATAGAATTCCATTGCATGGATATATCATAATTGACTTATTGAATCTCTGCACTGCAGTGTGATGAGTACTTTGTACATATGTCTTTGTAGCTTTTTCATGAATTCTTCATGATAATTTATGAAGAGTTGAGTGAATCATCAAATATTATGCAAATTTTAGGGGTTTTGAGCAGTATGTTAGTTACACAGAGTAAAGGGCAGCCTTATTTTAGTGTAATATTTTTGCTAGCTAGTGATCACTCATTCATTGAGTCATTAATTATGAGTGAATTCCTGATATATGCCAGACCTTTGATTACAGCAATAAATAAGTATAGATTAAATTTGTTCAAGATGGTAAAAAGGCCAGTGCATTTTCTCTCATTGTGGGTGCAATGTGTGTTTACTCTTGGGCGGGAAAATTGTTGTGTCCGGATCTGCTTATGTCACCTTGGCTGCATATTAGAATCACCCAGGAAGCTTTTAAAGAATACTAATGCTTAGCCTCCTCTGCAGCTCTTCTGCAGTCTGCGTTTGGTTCTGAGCATCGGATAGTTTTGAAAATTTCCCAGTTGATTCTAGTGAGCAGCCGGGTTTGAGAATTACTAAGCTAAGACACTCACCCCTCTCTCATCTGGACTTTAACAAGACCCTACCCTCAAACTGCCAGTCCAGCTGAGCTTCAGTCTGTCTTTGTGTCCAGGTCTCAACCCACATGAGAAATACGAGGAATATTTTGTAACTCTGAGGGGAGAATGAATAGCCTTACTTTCATTTTTGCCAAGTTGGAGAGGGTCCCTCTTGCATTTGAGATGAGACTGATGATATCAGTGTCTCCTTTCCTGCTGAAACCTCCTCAAATTTGGGGTATGTGGATTGGGTCTGACCTTTCTCCAGTTTCTGGCTGAGATTCAACACACACACGTGCACGCACACACACACCCCACACATAACTTTGACTTTTATGTGGTTGGGTTATGTCAGTCTATCACTGGGGGATACCAGTGTCAAATTCACAGTTCTGAATGACTGAGAGTCTGTTTTACAATGTGGCTTAAATACTTGCTTTATTAAAACCAAAATATGCTTCAGAAGTACAATCTGGGGCTTCCCTGGTGGCGCAGTGGTTGAGAGTCCGCCTGCCGATTCAGGGGACACGGGTTCGTGCCCCGGTCCGGGAAGATCCCACATGCCGCGGAGCGGCTGGGCCCGTGAGCCATGGCCGCTGAGCCTGCGCGTCCGGAGCCTGTGCTCCGCGACGGGAGAGGCCACAACAGTGAGAGACCCGCATACCGCAAAAAAAAAAAAAAAGTACAATCTGGAAGAGCAAATTGCTTGGTTGGGAGAGAGCGATTTTATAAATCCCAGTAACAGTGAACCACTCAAACCTCCCTCTCGAGTTCCACGCCAGGCAGCAGCATCCTATTCTGTGCCATCTACTGCAGAGTGCTCAGCGTCCCCGATGTGTGGATGAACCTAATGCCCCACATGAGCTCTAGAGTAATTCAGTTTGTTTTCCCTGGATGGAGACATTAGGTTTTGAAAAGTTGTAAAACGTGCTTGCCTTGAGCACTGTTTGAGAAAAATACGAATTTCCTTCTTACTGTCTATTAAGTCTCTCAGGAAGCTTTAAAAAAAGTTCTGGTTAAAGAGGTTTGCATGAGTTTACTAGATTATAAACACATGTGATATTCAGAAAAATAATCAGCAACAATACAATTTGCATCTCAAGGTTGTTGCCCCCCCAATGAACCTCACTGCCACTTAATTTCTTCATTATTAAGAGAAGAAATTGTTTTTCTAGTCTTCAAATATAAAAGGAGAGTCCTTCCCTCTTTATAATATTGTTGAAGTGAATCTGAATTCAGTTCTTTTTATGTGCCAGGCACTGTACCCATTGCTTAGGTGTTGTATCTCATTTAATCCTACATTTGTGTACAGACCAAGTGCTTGTGAATGGCAGCCATTTATGTTCATAACTCATTGACTAGTCCTGTGCACTGAGATAGGAGAAAAACTGCATATGTTTAGGGTTATATGGTAGAAGAAACTGATGGTTTAAATAACCAAGTTTACTTTATGCAAGAGAAGAAGAACTGCTTTCTTCCAAAACGTGGTACTATTCCATGACCCAGTGACAATTCCTGGGCTTGCCCTCTCCCATCTCCTTTGAGTGTAAATGGCTCAAACACTTACGTGTCCACTAATGACATGTAAGATTCCAGGTGTTTGTCTCAGGCTTGTATAGGTGGGATATACAACTGCTATGTACTGCCCACCCAACTATTTCTCACTCTCTCAACATTTTTTGGTTCTCTGGTTCCGTATTTGATTCTGTATGTTAGATCCAGGGCTCTTTGTCTCCAGGGCTGTGTATCTGACAACTTATCTTAGAACCTCCTGAGACTTGGTCTTCATGTCTTTTCAGCTCAATGATTTAATATATATTTGTTTAACACCCCCTACTTTCAAGTACCCTGCTAAGCCCTGTAGATACAAGCGTGGAAAACAAATACCCTTGAACACAATGTTGACGTGGTACTGTAATTGCTTTTCCTTCCTTTCTTGTGGAGTCTTGTATATGGGAAACAAATAGTTTAAGGCTCCTCCAACCTGTTTCTTGATTCCAGTGGTTCACTTGTTAGTGGTATAAATTTGACCTATTTGATTGATCTCAACCTTGATTTTCTTCTCTGTACAATGAAGATCGTAAAGTAAAATCTACCTCATAGGTTTATTGTAGAAGTACAGAAATGCAAGAGGGAGTAAAAAATGATAATTTAAGCATTTAACACTGGAGAGTTAAAAAAAAGAAACTGTGCACTATTCATGTGATGGAATACCATAAAGCAACATGAATCAATGTGCTGCTTTGTCAATGTATTCCCATGATTGCACCTGTAAAAGCAAGATTCAATAAAAATTTAAGATCTAAGTAGTGGTATACAGGATGATACTATTAATGAAGAGTGAAAGGATAACTCCCCCAACGATATTATTTCCTGTTGCTTATGGACATATGCATATTAATAAAAATGTATGAACCCAAATGGAGACAATCACACCAACTTTCTAATGATGTTGATGGGGAGAAAAAGAGGGAAATGCATTTGGGCAGGGGTGAAGAGTTTTCATCCTACCTGTAACATCTGATTTCCTCCAAAAAGGATTTCATCAGATATGACAAAATGCTAATTTTGCAATTTTAGGATGAACGTGTCATTTTTCTCATTCTTTTTAGAATTTAAATACTTCTTAATCATAAAATGTAAAAGGAGAAGGAGAGGGAGATAGAGGGAAGCAAGAGGAAGAGGAAGCTTGTGTGAGATACTGCCTCCTTTCTGGGTTTGCCTTTCTTAGAGGGGAGTGAGGGGGAGAGCCGTTGAAAGTAGAGTTAACAAACAGCTCCACACCACATCGTGCCTGAGGCACCCAGTACCCAGAGAGGCATTCAGATAGACTGCTGGTGAGCCGCTGGTAGTTTGGGATGCTTCTGCTCTCATGTGAATGAAGCAGCAAAGGTTTTAAGAGCTTCACACCCCAGCTCTGATCTGAAATGAAGTTAGGTGTTTGAGAAACAGTTGCTGGAAACAGTTCTGCTCCCTCTGGAGCCTCTGTTCATCTTCAAAGCAGCTGCTGGAAGGGAGGGAGGGAGGCAAGCAAACTATCTTGGGCATGTGTGTGTGTTAATAAAAACAAAAGGGCTTTCCCTGAATAAAACATGGATGGTTTTCCCAGGATGAAGAATTCAATTGTAAGTCCACATTTCTGCCTCTTTTGAAGTTTTGAGCAAAGAACTTAGAGCCTCATCTTTCCTTACCCTTGGGGCCTTTGGATTCAAACAGCCCTGGACTCCTATCCCAGGCCCAGCTCAGCCATTTCCGGCTGTGGGATCTAGGGCAAAGTAATTAACCTCTCTGAGCCTCAGTTTACTCCTCTGTCAGTTAGCTTAGAACCTTGTTGTGATGATGTATATAGAGAACTTGGAAAATGATAGACCTCAATATAAGTGAATACCTCCTGCTAACCTTCTTCAGTAACATATTCCTTTTTATTAGACTCTCTTTTGATTGCCTTTTCCACTAATAGGGTGATCAGCTTGTCTTGATTTGCCCAGGCTTTCCTTGTTTTAGCACTGACGGTTCTGTGTCCTGGGAAACCCCTCAGCTCTGGGCAAAACAGAATGGTTGGTCACTCTGCAGTATGTTCTGGCGTATGCCAGACAGAGTTCCTTGTCCTCAGGAAGTTTATAATCTAGTGTTACTTCTTGATCGCCTCATCATCCTTGATGTATGAATTGTAATTATTGTTTACTTTATTATTGTTATTACTCTGCAGCCTCCCTGCTAGACTATACATTCAGAGAAAGCAAGGAATACATTATTTTTTAATTTTTTACATTATTTCCCCTATTATCAAACTCATATTTACTGGGGATTCAATAAATATGTACCATACACATTAATTAATACATGAGATCAACGGAGTTGTTTTCCTCCCAGTTTTTATGGTCTTAATCGTAACACTGAGTTATTTTAGTCTTTAAATTTCTGTGTGAATTATACACACATATATACAGAAACATTGAATTTGATTATCTCAGTCACTGGTGCATGAACATTAGTATGTTGAAGAATCACCTGGAGGTATTGTTAAAATTCAAAATTTGGAGCCCGGTACCTGAGATTCTGCTACAGCAACTAAGGGATAGGGCCAGAGAATCTGCAGACGCTCAGAATGAGTCTCATGTCACAGTAACAATGGGAAAAACACAGGTCTATCCTCTTGCCCTATGAATAGGGTACATTCTGGTCCAGGTTTACATGTGTCGATTCAGTGAAATTATCAATAGCACCCCTTTTACCTTCGAGTATACCTGATCTGATGAATATGTATGTAGTCACCTCACTTATGAGTCTATGCATTGCAATACTTAAGACAGCCTAGAGAGCTCTTCTGTTGGCTCCCTCTCTAGGGATCTTGTTTTTCTTTCATAACTTACAGCCGTGCCTGCTTCAGCAGCACATATACTAAAATTGGAACGATACAGAGAAGATTAGCATGGTCCCTGCACAAGGATGACATGCAAATTTGTGAAGCGTTCCATATTTTTTTTTAAGTTTAAATGGTATCATACTCTACCTATTACTTTTTCACTCAACATTTTGTTGTTGAGATTTATACATAAATATTTAATTCTTTTATTTTAACCTCTAAATTCCACTGTACAAAAAAGACCAAACTTTATTTATTCTTACCACTGCAATTAGATTATTTTAATTTTTTGCCAACAGTGCTACAATAAATAACTTTACACATGAAA
The DNA here is from genome assembly GCF_951394435.1 of Stenella coeruleoalba. Lineage (NCBI taxonomy): Eukaryota > Metazoa > Chordata > Mammalia > Artiodactyla > Delphinidae > Stenella > Stenella coeruleoalba. Next base: position 25,982,569 of record NC_137166.1, on the reverse strand, counting down.
AAAAAATAATTTACAGCCTGTCTTACTCATCCATCTAGTAAAGTAGGCTTTCTTTCTCACTTTTAAAAATTGTGCATCATCTCAAAACTTACAAACCCAAGGGACTGTTTTATGTTACTTTCTCAGTGGAATAGGAAAACCAGCTCACTTCATTCCCTTAATATGATGCTCATATTTCCACAATGGAGATAGTCTAGCCTAGAGCTTTAATGTAAATGTGATTATTATGACAAAATCATACCTTTGTGTATAGGAATATCTTTCCTGTGCAAATAACCCCAGGAGGCCAGTCCAGAAATCTTGGTGGATAATTCTATTAGAAGCTCTCATCAGAAGCTCTATACTCAGTTCTCACCTGAGTGCAGTCACAACTTCAGCTCAGTCCTAAAGGTACCTGCTTCTTAAAGATGTGTTAGGGAAGTCTATTTAGCCATGAGTTTCATACTTGGAAAATGTAAATAAGTCTCTTGGATAAGAGGTTGTGTAAATTAGGTAATGAGGTTGCAAGACTTCACATTCTAGGATCATCCGGCTTGGGTTTGAAGTCCTGTTCTACCATTTACTGGCTGTGTGAAGTTGGGCAAATTATATTCTCTCGGTCTTACTATCCTCATCAGTAAATGGGGATGATAACAGTATAATAGGGCGTTGTCAGGATTAAAGAAAATAAGTCTTATCACAGACTGTCTCGTTGCCATTGCAACCTCTTTTTGGCTCACCTCTGATTCCAGCCAAAGCTTTGCTGGATTATTTTGATTCATACTGATCACATCCCTCCTCAAGTGTTGCTTACCTTCCTGTGTTTTGCCCCAAGACCTTCTCCAAACCTTGGGAGTCCCCTCAGTTCAAGTGCAAGGGCAGCCCAGAAGTGCAGAGGAGATAATCTTTAACCAGTGGGAGCTGGAAGGCAGTGGATAAATGCCCGAGCCTCCTGTTGTTCGGAAGGACAATTATGGAGGTAATTTTGCATGCTTCCTAGAAGTCTTGGCAAGGTCAAGACCTTGTTGCTAAAATCAGAGATCTATATAGAAGATTCTTACTAGGTTTTGCTCCTTCCTCATCTCATTTCCCTCATTTGCTCACTCCTCTTTCCAAGGATTGACCCCCACTCCAAAAAAAACTTCTCCCCCCCTTCCCCCTCCCCCAGTCCTAGTCTTAAACTCCAGGAAAATCAAAATAAGTTATATAAAGCACTGAGCATAGTTTTGGCACATAATAAGCTCCCAATGAAAGTTAGCTACTACTACTAATCATAATAAAAATGACAATATCTTTTGCCCTGCAGGGTGAGCTAGAGATCTGTATAATATAAAGGAATCTTTCTGATTCTTTTTTGAAATAGAATTGAGATAAAAATTTTTTTCTACCCAAAAAGCTCATACACTCTGTAGTCTTCATTTTACCAAGATAAATATCTATTGTTTTCTACTTTCCACCTCACAGTAATGTTCTAAGGATCTAGAATCCTAGAATGAGTGCTTTTACTTAGTTTTTTCATCCCCCAGGCAGAGGAAAGGAAACCACTTAAATTCAGGGGAGTAGTCTGTATTGAACACCTGTTAATCTTTTTATATTTTACTGCTGTTTCCACAGAATGAAAGAGAGTGTTTTCATTACCGCACCCGGCAAATGTTGTTATTTGTTGAACATCCACTTGTCCTTGTATCTAGAGATGTAGGCCATCGTTGACTTTTTTTGTCTAATCACTTTGCAGAAATTCTTGTGGGTATTCTGAAGCTGAGACCATCTTTTCAGCTCATCCTAAACATATAGATTTCATTCTGTGTCACAAGAGATTACAAGAGGAGTTTAGACATACTTCCTAACCAGTTCTTCAGGTAAAGAAGATTCTGGAAATGTATGGCGCTCAGAAGTGTGCATTATTTATTTATTTATTTTTAAATAAATTTATTTATTTATTTTTGGCTGTGTTAAGTCTTCATTTCTGTGTGAGGGCTTTCTCCAGTTGCGGTGAGCGGGGGCCACTGTTCATCGCAGTGCGCAGGCCTCTCACTGTCGCGGTCTCTTCTGTTGCGGAGCACAGGCTCCAGACGCGCAGGCTCAGTATTTGTGGCTCACGGGCCCAGTTGCTCTGCGGCATGTGGGATCTTCCCAGACCAGGGCTCGAACCCATGTCCCCTGCATTGGCAGGCAGATTCTTAACCACTGTGCCACCAGGGAAGCCCCAGAAGTGTGCATTATTATTGTGGAAAGACTATTTCTAGCACTCTATTCCTCTCCAAATTTTCAGTCTCCTAAACTTTTTCCTGGTTGAAGATAACAAGTTCTGATTGGTCTTTGATGGAGTTAAAGATAGACTGTCTCAACTTTGTTTACCAAACCATTTCTTTTTTTAAATGTTTCTTTTCTTCCAAATAATAAGGAAAATGTGTCTGTTTTCTTTGTCGGCTTTTATTATTAAAAGTTGTTTGTATGAATCCCAGTCAATCAGTGCTACTCACAACTAGGTTAGATGTCTCTGTCTGGTATAATACTTTGTATTTATTCAGTCACAGTCAAGAAGATTGCCTCTATTGTCTTTCTTCCTGAATTGCAAGCTCCTTGAAGAGAAATCTTTTCTTAGTAACTAGTTCCTGACACATAAAGGAGCTTCTTGAATCTTTGGTTTCATTTCCATATTATATTTACTTCAGTTCCACAAATTCCATTATACAGCTTCTCACTGTGACACAAGTACAAGAATTAAATAGAAAATTCTATAATCTGGTTACTTATGCCGATTGTAGAAATCATGTCATTTGGAGAAGACATATTTTCCATTTAGTATAAATGATAGAAATGCATATTATGAAAAAGAAGATTATGAAATTTATAACCGGTTGGTAATAACTATTGTTTGTATGATACTTTAAGCATCACAAGTAATCTAAAAGATGAGAATAGGTAACATCTAGTGGCAGCTCTGTTCTGGGCATTGTGCTAAGAAACACTTTGCATACATTCTTTTGTTTGTAATTCAGTGATTCTATGAACTAAGTGCTATGTTGAGGTTAAGTATTGACTTGCCAAAATTAACATAGCCTGTAAAAGATGGATCTGGGATTCCAACCAAGGTTTGTCTGACTCCAGGATCTATAGATTAACTTTGACATAATCTGTCTTACTTCCTATCTATTATCTCATCTCATTCTTACTGCCCAGAAGCTATTAGTTTCCCTCTTTTAGGGTCAGGGTAACTGAGATTCAGGAAAGTTCAGGGCTTAGCCTTAGGCTTCCATACTGGAAAGGGCAGAATACTAGTCAATTTGTCTCGTTTTTCTCTCCTATCCTATCACCTCCCAACACCCTTTGATATATATCCTATTTAAAACCTTAAGGGTTCAGCTGCTACCCATTTGAACTACACATGCTTTTTCTACCAAAATAAAATTCTGTTGGGGATTGTCTTAGAACGGTTTCCCTAGAAAGCAGAGCCTGGGGCACAAGCTATGTGCTGATATTTTATCGAGGAGAACAGTTTTTAGGAAGCAGGAGTGAGATGAAAAAGGAAATTAAGTGTGAAAGGAGAAAAGGCAAATATAAAGGGGTCCATCACCTAGCTGGTTAAAGCTTTGTGAAAGTGGGGCTGATTGCTTATTCTCATGAGATGTCTTCCAAATGTCTATATATACGTTTTTTTCTGTTTCAATAGTCAGGGGGGAGAAAGGAAAAAGAATGTATTCATGGATTCTTATCTCCCATTTCCAAAGTTTTCCCCATTGTGTGTCAACTGGGTTATTCTCAGCCCTTCTGCAGCAGCTCTCCTAGGGAGTTACCAGGAAAGCTGAATTCTGACACAACGGAAGTATCCATGTAGCAAGCCAGAATATATGAGGTAATCCATGGTCTATCTCTGCCTGGTCACCTGCAGTTTAAAGTCAGTGGACCCCTAAGGGACCAGCCAGGGCACCTGCACAGGCACTAAGCTAGTTCTCACGAGCAACAAGGAAACCTATAGTTTGTGTGTTAAGATGCGAAAGGCATGGTTCTACCACATCGTGCTTGCACAGCACATTATCACAATTCCAAAACATTCTGCAGTGTGTGACAGGAAGAAGTGCCAGCAGGTTGAAAAGAATCCAGAATTCTAGAAAAACTAGGGGTCTCCTCAAGAGAAAGACTTCTCTTCTCTTCCCAGGAATAAATTACAGTTTTCCTGAATATCTGAAAGCAGTGTTGGGGGTTACCCTTGAAAGCCCAGGCTGGGTTTGGTCAAATAAGTTCATGGGCACATTTACAAATTAAATCCAAGTTGTTTTGAACTTTCATCTAGTAACAGTCCAGTCTACACAGGTACTCAGCATTCTTGTCATATAATAGTATCTCCACACACCTATGTTCTCAGATGTCCAATAGGAGACAGGCTTCTCCACCCCTGGTAGACCTCACTGTATCTCACTGCACATGCCCATGAGTTCATGAAGACACAGCCCCTGCCAGAGGATGGCTACTGAATTTAACAACCCTCCCTGCACAGAAGATGAAAACCTCCCTCCCCCCACCCAGCACTTATTAGAATGCAGTTGTTGCCAGGCAGTCTTCCTTAGAAGGTCATCCAAAGCATCAAGCAGAAAACTGTGGCTGATAGAATCCAGGGAGATGTTTAGACTCCATTGGCTAAAGCACAGGTTCCAACTTACCCCATTGTCATGCTGGGAAATACCTAAACCTGAATCAGGTTGGAGGACCTTTGAGTTAGAAGATGGGAGAACCTCCTGATACTAATTTATGTGATGGTCTTAGGTACTTCATGGGGGTGAGTCCATACTGAGGAAGAGAATGAGACGGAAATTTGGTCCCATGACAAAGCATCATTCAGCAGAAGGAGGAGGGATTTGCTCCATCTCTGTCCTCTTGGACTGTTTGAGTCCTAGATGAACTGGCTGGTAAACAAAGTGAACACTAAATCAGCTATCTGCGTTTACTTTTCATTGGGTGCTGTCAAAACTTGCATGGGTCACAAGGGTCAGGAAGTGGTACATGTAGCATCCCAATGGCAATATTCACTGTGTGATGAGCAAGAACAGAAATTCTGGCAGCAACTGTGGAAGCATCATGGTGGAGTTATCTGCCATGTTCCCAACATGTGATATTGGCATCACTGACTCAGACATTAGTGTCCTTGGTCTCCAGTATCAGCAACCTGGGTCCAGGCGTTAGCAGCCTTAGTAACATCAGCAGGCGTGAACAGCTGGAGGTGTACCTTTGTTAAGGGAAGTAAGGGTTCTAGAGGCAGACAGCCATAGTATAGGCTTGCGAGTGTGCTTTTCTATGTTCTTGAAGGACAGGTGAACTGGCTATGGGGGAGTGTTGACTGTGCCTGACACACACTTTACTGGTGGTGGTGCTGGGGCCATTTCAGAACCGCTCAGTTGCCTAGGAAAATTTGCTCTACACCCTCTAGGAGGCAGGGGATGGACTAGTCCAGGGGTCTGCACACGTTTTCTGTAAGGGGCCAGATAGTAAATATTGTAGGCTTGGCAAGCCTTACCATCTCTGTTACAGCTGTGCACTTCTGCCATTGTAGCACAAATGCAGTCATAGAAAATAGATAAAAAGATGAGCATGACTGTGTTCCAATAAAACTTTATTTACAAAAACAGGTCATGGGCCTGTTTAGGGCCCGGGGTTGTAGTTTGCTGATCCCTAGACTAGTTAAAGAAAACATCAGCACAGTTAGACCAAAGTAGAAGCTTCTTTTTATCCCTTATTTATAACAGACCAGAAAACAAACACCGCTTCTAATATCTTGCCATTTCTTTCTCTGCCATTAACATTTTATTTTGACTTTATAACTCTTTAACTGCATGAAACATTAATGTAAGACAGTAAAGTATAGTGATGTATTCATTATTTTTTATTACCTGGAGGATGAACGAAAACGCAGTGTACTCACCAGCTGCCATAGTCAACTGATAAAATTATATGTTCTCTGTTCATTGATCAGTATATAAAATGGTATAAGAAATATATATTCCATTATGTTACAAGCATAAAGTGTGAAACTCATAATTGTTTATAACACAAAATCCCAATTCATTCTGCAAGAGATATAAGGCAAGTGAATAACTGAAAAATCATGTCCTAGGCGTAATATAATCTTCAGAATTATGTCCAATATGCACATTAAGTAAAGTGAATACAAGCCACGAAATGTAACATCAAGGGAATAGTCTTGTACAAGTTGACTTGAATAATTAAATATACCCCCCTTCCTATAGTAGGTAGGGTGGGTATTCATCTGTAGAGGAATATGGGATGCTTCAGGTATCACTAGAATAGGGGTTTCAGAGATAATATTCAGTGTATACATATTTATACACACATACATCACATGCTTACTGTGTACATACATACATGTACATGCACATATACACAGATATACACATACGCATTTTTCAAGCTCTGTTGATTTAATCTTATTTTATTTAGGCTCAGGTAGTCTACAAAAAGAAGAGAGCTTAGACATCAGCATCCACTTTATTTTCACTTGATCGCTCTGCCGATCCAAGGGACCCTGTAACTGAGAATGGTTTATTCAAGACACTAACGCCAAATCTAAAGAAAAAAAAATGATACAAATGAATTTATTTACAAAACAGAAACAGACTCACAGACTTAGAGAAGGAACTTATGGTTACTGGGGGGAAGAGTGGGAGGCAGGGGTAGATTGGGAGTTTGGGATTGACATGTACACACTGCTATATTTAAAATGGATTACCAAAAAGGACGTACTCTATAGCACAGAGAACTCTGCTCAATACTCTGTAATAACCTTAATGGGAAAATAATTTGGAAAAGAATAGATACATATATATGTATAACCGAATCACTTTGCTGTATACCTGAAACTAACTCAACACTGTTAATCAACTATACTCCAATAAAAAAAAGACACTAACTAATGCCAATTGAGTTGGGACTCAAAACACCCTCTTCTCCATTCCTGCTACCACACTCTGCCTTAATGCCTTGAGCTCTCCTCATCTCCACCTCTAGTCAATAACTCTTTTCCCTGCAGGAAATCTCTTTTTAGTTTACTGCTCTTTTCATTATATGGAGACTTTCTTCATTATTTTTTTATTTCAGGCTTGTGTGGGCTTCATATCTTATTTGTCATTAGGAATGCAGTAATGCAATCAGTTTTAAAAGATTTATAGTTTTTCAGCACTGAAACACATTTCCTGCTATTCTGCTGTTATGCCCTTTAGATATTTATAAAGATTCTGGGATAGCAGATGAGCTCTTAATAAATATCACCATTTACAAATGCTTAATTAGGTGATTCAAGGTCTGCTGAATATTGTAAAACAAAAAAAATTGTGGAAATAAATTAGCCGAGGCTGATAGTTCTCATGCTTAATTCCTGATTTAAAGTGATTTTATTCATTGAAATGATCTCATTATTTTCATGGGTTGACTTTGTAATGTTATATCAATACTTTTAAATTTATAAAATAAATATGCATTAATAAAATATAACTTTTATCAGCTTCCCCAAATGTGTTTACCATAAAATTTTTTATTTTAAAAAGTTTCTTGTAGGGCTTCCCTGGTGGCACAGTGGTTGAGAGTCCGCCTGCCGATGCAGGGGACACGGGTTTGTGCCCCGGTCCGGGAAGATCGCACATGCTGCGGAGCGGCTGGGCCCGTGAGCCATGGCCGCTGAGCCTGCGCGTCCGGAGCCTGTGCTCCGCAACGGGAGAGGCCACAGCAGTGAGAGGCCCGCGTACTGCAAAAAAAAAAGAAAAAAAAGAAAAAAAAAAAAAGTTTCTTGCTACTTAAAACCAAAGTAAAAATCAGTGAAACAATAAGATAAATATAATGTTAGAATTGGGGTGTTGATAGGTGATTGTGCCATATGCTGAGATATTTGAGCAAACTAGGTGCAGGAAAAGAACTTGAGAAATAAATAGTTCTAAGACTAGTTTTCTGAAACAGAGAAAGAGCCTCTGGAAACTCCCATAGAAACTCATCCATGGGTCCCTGTTATATAAAATAGCAAAAAACAGACCCTCTCTGTCAGAGCTGGAGATGAAGCAGTTGCTTTCCCATAAATTTAGTCATCTAACATATTTCTAATGTGTGCCAGGCACTTTTCTAGGTACTGGGTTAAATAAAATAGGTGACTCTTGCCCTTAAGGAGATTACATTCCAGTTGGAGAAAGCATAAGAAAGAAGCATAATATATACAGTATTATTATAAAGATAATATTAATAGCATAATGTTATTATAACATGGAAAAAACAAAGCAGGGTCATCTCTCCAAGAGTGCTAGGCTGGGGAGGGGTGTTTTAGACAGGTTGTTTTGAGTAAGTCTCACGGAGAAGGTGACTGGAAGTTGATGAGGGAATGAGCCACGTGAACTTAAGGAAGAAGATTGTTATGAGCAGGAGTAGCAGCCAGTTCACAGGTGCTGAGGGAGCAGAAGGTAGCCAGTGTGCTGTAGTGGAAAGATTACGGGTGAACATAATAGGCCGTGATTACTTATCTCCCACTACTGTCACAGTACCTGCAATAACTTTCAGACCCATGGTTTTCAAACTACTGCTATAGTCTTAACTACCATTCAGTGGATGAAGATACTGAGTCATAGAAGTTAAGCTACTGGCTCAAGGTCACTATTTTGTAGGTATACCTATTTTGTGGGTATTTTGTAGGAAGCCTTTATAGCAATGCCTTGCTGTTTGGGTCTTAAAGTCCTTATTTTGCCCATAAGAAAACATCAAAGAACTTAACTCCCTCATGATTGCACAACTAATGAATGTTAGAGATGGGATTAAAATCCAGGTCTCTGTTTTTAAGATTGATGCTCAGGGCACCTGTACGTAGGGAGAGGGACTCTTGTGAAATTGCCCAATAACACGTAACAAATGTAACTACAAATGGGCAATGTGAGGTTTATTAAATTTCCTAGAGAGGAGAATAGTATTATGAAGGCACCGTTTGTCATGCTAAAGGATCTGAGTTTTTAATGGGCTTCAAATGGGAGAAAAGATCCTTTTAGAATTTGTGGTATGACTTCAGTTAAAGAGAAGAGGATGCAAACTCTTGTCTAAAGTTTCAAGTGCCGGCTGGGTTCCTTAGGCCAGTGATTGTCAACTGGAGGATATTTTGTCCTCCAGGGAAAATTGGAAAAGTCTGGAGACATTTTTGAATGTCATGACTTGGGGTTGGGTTGCCACTGGCATCTTGTGGGTAGAACCCAGAGAGGCAGCTAAACATCCTGTAATGTACAGGACAACCCAAAGGTATTATTTAGCCCAAGATAACAGCATGCCAAGGTTGAGAAACCTTCTTTTAGTACACCTGGGAGAAAAGACGTAATTTGGGAACTAGAGTGTCTGAATTCAGACAGTCTACTATTAGTATTACACTTTTAATCAGGGAGACTGATCTAGTTGATTTGCAAAAATAGAATATTATATAGATTTCTCAGCAGGAAGGATTGTGATTGACTGAAGAATAATGGAAATCTCAAAGCATATAGACATGAGATAAAATTCTGGAGCTGCTACCTGTTTTAGCTGCTGTGTGATTACTTTTGAAATTCTCAGTTTCTTCATCTATAAAATGAGAACTCTAAAAAGATGCACTTTTCATTGTTTGGAGATTTAAAAAAAACACACACATTTTTCACCCGAGTTTGAAACTATTAACAAATGTTAGTTATATTTACTGAACACCTGTTCAAACTGAGCAGATAATACTATTTAATTATGAGAAATGCAGTACAAATCAGTCTCCCAGTTTCCATGAGAAACTGAGAAATATTCTGGGTTAGATGCAGGTTTTATCTGGGTGAAACCAGACTCAATTTTGATATATAGGTGTCACCTGTTTGATGTATGGTCTATTAAATTTCCGGCCCTCCCAAATCTGGTGAGGAAAGAAAAGTATCTCACAGAGAGAATGCAGGCAGTATTTCAAGGATAAAAATCATTTAAAATATTTTTAAGGGCTGGCTGCTAAAAGTTTAAACTTTGTTATTTTTTTTTTCTTTTCTAGAAAGGGAATTGTAAATTGAAGGGAGTTTGCTAAATATGTTACAGCACAACAAATTAAAATCATCTTCATGTCAGAGATCAACATGTAGCAAAAATCAGTGTTAATATTTTGGGTTACAGCTGACTTAGTAGGTGGCTATTTAAGACTTTCTTTGCAAATTGCTCTATGTTAGGTAGGTTGATTTCTCCCTGTTTTTCATTGCTTAAAGCAGAAGTAACAATTCCGACTCCCTGTCACTTAAAGAGGTGGCGCTTTATTACATTTAGCTGAAAGGGCACTGTTGGAGCATGGACAACGTAAGTTAACTGTAATCAAGCTGCTCCAGACGGGCTGTTGTGGCCTCCCAGGTTGTTCCTTATCTGCCTAAGCTGCTCCTTGGGACTGTCTGTCCACAGAAATGCTGCTGGAGAAAAGACTCTGGAGTGATCAGCTTTTCGCTGGTTGTATGTCACAGTCTGGGTGATTACTGATTTTCTTTTTATGTGTCCTGTTTTATACGTCCAGCAGAATCATGGGCTGTACTTCTCCACTGTTGGGTTAGAGCACTTTCAGTAATTGTTCCTCCAACAACTTGTAAGAAAGAATTACATATAGAGAAGTTAGTTTTTGGTTGGAATTCAAACACAGCCAAGAGATGCTAAAAGATACAATTTCAGTTTAGCCAAGGAATAGGGTCTTAGTGTCAACCTAAGTCCTTGTTTCTTATTTTTAGCTACAAAGAGATATTTACTTTTCAGTATGAGATACAGGGCCAGGTACTGCTTTACAGGGCTCCAATTCCATGGGCAAAGAGCTCTATGAAGACGTCACGGACATACTCTGCCGCAGGGTCCGCCTTTTTTCCTAACACTTCAGTGATTGTATGATTTAAGAGGCCCTTTTAGTCTTTGTTTTGTTTTGTTTTCAAGATTGTCTCATGGATAGATGTTACAGATATACCTATATTTTATTTATTTTTATTATTATTTTTACATCTTTATTGGAGTATAATTGCTTTACAATGGTGTGTTAGTTTCTGCTTTATAACAAAGTGAATCAGTTATACATATACATATGTTCCCATATCTCTTTCTTCTTGCATCTCCCTCCCTCCCACCCTCCCTATCCCACCCCTCTAGGTGGTCACAAAGCACCGAGCTATCTCCCTGTGCTATGCGGCTGCTTCCCACTAGCTATCTATTTTACGTTTGGTAGTGTATATATGTCCATGCCACTCTCTCACTTTGTCACAGCTTACCCTTCCCCCTCCCCATATCCTCAAGTCCATTCTCTAGTAGGTCTGTGTCTTTATTCCCATCTTACCCCTAGGTTCTTCATGACATTTTTTGTTTTTTTTCTTAGATTCCATATATATGTGTTAGCATACGGTATTTGTCTTTCTCTTTCTGACTTACTTCCCTCTGTATGACAGACTCTAGGTCCATCCACCTCACTACAAATAACTCAATTTTGTTTCTTTTTATGGCTGAGTAATATTCCATTGTATATATGTGCCACATCTTCTTTATCCATTCATCTGATGATGGGCACTTAGGTTGTTTCCATCTCCTGGCTATTGTAAATAGAGCTGCAATGAACATTTTGGTACATGACTCTTTTTGAATTATGGTTTTCTAAGGGTATATGCCCAGTAGTGGGATTGCTGGGTCATATGGTAGTTCTATTTGTAGTTTTTTAAGGAACCTCCATACTGTTCTCCATAGTGGCTGTACCAATTCACATTCCCACCAGCAGTGCAAGAGTGTTCCCTTTTCTCCACACCCTCTCCAGCATTGTTTCTAGATTTTTTGTTGATGGCCATTCTGACCGGTGTGAGATGGTATCTCATTGTAGTTTTGATTTGTATTTCTCTAATGATTCATGATGTTGAGCATTATTTCATGTGTTTGTTGGCAATCTATATATCTTATTTAGAGAAATGTCTATTTAGGTCTTCTGCCCATTTTTGGATAACTGGGATCACGCAGTTTGGTAACAACTATTCCAGTTTTAGGCTACAGCATATTTAATATCTATGTAAGAAATCCTCCAACATTCTTAACCAAGAGCTAACTTCCAAGTATAATAATGGGAAACTTTATATTTAATTAAAATACATACTTTCTGGCTAAGGAATAAAGTTCTTTTTCTTTTTTTATATGTTATAAGATAATATAGATACCACATAATTTTCCCTGTATTCAGTCCATTGTAACTTAACAAAGAGAAACTTTGCCTTTGAATTTGAAGAATACATTTCATCTAGAGATAAACTTTCATAATATTTGCTTCGAGCCTAAGAGTTTAATTTATAATTCCCCGTTATGTTCAGCAATTGTCAGAGTGGAAGGCAATAGCAGATGAAAGAGTAAGGGGAGGAGTGTGAAAAACTGACATTGGTATTAGACTTTTAAAATTTTATACAGGTATTTTTGCACAATTGATATTAGAATGTGGCATAGGTGGCATTTCAGGTTTCCTTGGAGGCTGTACCTTTTAGTGGTGGTAGTGTAAAGAAATTAGTGTAAAATCTGTCTTGACTGAATGATTATAAAGCCTGCACATCCTATTTTTCAGAGCAGGTTTTAACATGAGAAGAGCTCTTACCCCATTGTTTGTTTTTCTATGTCAATTAAGTTACTGAATTATAATATAAATACAAAAAAGACATAAATCATGATTTTATAGCTTGAAGAAAATCAATTTCACTCGGTTCAAGAAAGAGAATATTACCAGTACTCTAGAAACACTCATCATGGCACCTTAGTCACTAACCCCTTCTCCTCAACGAGAACTTCCTTTCTGATTTCTAATACCAGAGATTGATTTTGTCTATTTTTGAATTTTATATAAATAAAATTTATATAAATAAAATTTATATAAATAACATTTATATAAATAACATTTATATAAATAACATTTATATAAATAAAATCATGAATTATAAACTCATTTGTGTCTGCTTTTCTTTTTGTCTCAACGTTTTGTTCATGAGATTCATCCATAGCATTAGTTCATTTATTTTAATTGGTGTATGCTGCATGTAAAAAAATGCTGTAATTGACTTTTTAATTATTTTGTTGTTGTTGACAGATATTCAAGTTGCTTGCAATTTTTGGCTATTATGAACAGTTTTGTTTTCTTTCAGCACTTTACAACCACCAGTATTTCTCTAGAGAAATAGAGCTATTTGTCTTTATTTTACTCTGGTGGGAGAGGTTTTTTTTTCTTATTGCTTGTAAGAATTTATTTTTCCTTTCTATAAATTTTACCAAGGTGTATTAATTGTGTGTGTGTGTGTGTGTGTGTGTGTATTTGCCCTGCTTGAAGTTTATAGTGCCTCATATCTGTTGCTTGGTAACATTCATCAGCTTTGGAAAACTCATTATTTATTTAAAATCTGCACATTTTCTTTCTTTCCCTTTTGGGTCTTCAATTACACATGTGTTAGTCCTTTTCATGTTTCTTTACTCTATTTTATGTGTGTTTCATTCCTTTTCACTTTGTGGTTCAGACTGAATAGTCTGACTTATCTTCCAAATCTCCAATCGTCTCTTCACCTTTGTCCAATCTGCTGTTAAACCCATTCTATTGCGTTCTCAAGATCAATAATTATATGTTTGCATCTAGAATTTCTATTTTATTCTTTAATAGATTCCAGTTCTCTGATCATGTTCTTCATTTTGTTATCTCTTTAAGATATCAATTATTTTAAGTCTGATAACTACAATATCTGATCACTTGTGAATCTCTTACGTCGGTTATTTTTTTTTCCTCTTACTCCTATCTCTTGGAATTTCTATTAACTTTTCACTGAATGCTGGTTATTGACCATGAAAAATTGAAGAAGTTCTTCATTTACCTACTGGTGAGAATATAAGCAGATCACCATAGTTCAACAAAGGTTGAGCTGTTTCCAGGCTGGATTTGAGTCTCTGGAGGGCCTGATCTTTTGAGAATTTACCCTTACTTCTGGGGTGTAGTCCTCTGGGGTTCCAAACTGAATGCCTGAGGTATTTGTTAGTGCCCTTCTTTTGTTGGGACCTATATGCCAGCTTTATATCCCAATCACAGTTGCTCTGTCAACTCTTCCACCTCTTGGCTTCTGATTTCTGCTAAGCTTTTCTTGACCTGTGCACATACAGATAAGTGGAAACCTCCAGGGAGGAAAATGTGTAGAATTTTGGCTCACCTCAGTGAATTTTTTTTTTCTCTATAGTATCTAATCCCTTAAGGCTTGGTGCCTTGATAGTTCTCATGCCTTCAAGAAGATATTAAGTGAGTTCTATCTGCTACAATTAGTCCACCATTACTGGAATTGGACATTCCAGATATCCTTTTGTATCTCATGTCACCACAAACTTCTCTTTCAGTATTAATCAGAATTGCAGTTTTACATTTATTTTTATGATACTTTATAATAGTACATCTCTCTCTCAGTAGACTGTAAACTCCAAGAGGGAAGTGTCCATGTGTGTTTTTATGCACCATTGCATCCCAAGTAACTAGCAGAATGCCTGATGCAGAGTATGGAATCAAATATTATGTGAATGAATGAATGATTAGGGAACTTTTGAGTATGTAGAAAGAATAGAATAAAACATTAAGCTAAAGTAGCAAGGCGAAAGTAAAATCTTGATCCAGAACAAAAGAACTGAAAAGGTTATCAAGAACATATGAAGTTATTTCATGAGACGGATCTTGGAAAGATGGCTACAGACAGTGGTGGAAAGTGAGAACAATATTTTATTCAAGCCTTTGTGAGAACTTGTAGGCAGAGAGGGAGTCATTAAAGGCTCTGACAACTTAAATATCTGGACCTTAGAATATTTATGAGGAATAAACAAGACATTGCTTTGAAAGTGCCCATCACAATGCCTAGAAAATATAATAGGTATTCAACTCCAGTGGTTAACGTAGTCCCATTCACAAATAGTGAAAACTAATTTTAAAAATTCTATGTGTTTAGAATTCTCATACTCTATATTTTCAAAGGAGAAAATTAGAGTTGTTGATTATAGAATCTCCTGGAATCTCATATTTGAAAGGGACTTTAGATATTACTGATATAAGATAAAATACTCTGGGAGTATGTTGGTTCCTTGAGGGTTCTAATTAAAAATAAATAAGTGGGAAGGCCTATTTGGCTTGTCAGGTTTTAGGATTACTTTGGAGATAGAGAAAAAAATGCATTTGATAACTTTGTTTAAATGAATCAGGAGTGTGCATAATGTTCAGTACAGGATAATTCAAGTTAAATATTATGTACACGAATTATTTTTTATATACTAATTACCATTGAACTCCTGCAAGTTAAATCAGAGGTTGGAAAATTATCTCAGTAGCTAAGGAGCATAGTATGTTGTTTTAGGATTGGGCACAAGAATCTTCTTTCTTAATCTGGGAAGGAGAAGATTTATTTGTTTATTCATTCAGTACATGCGCATTGAGTGAGTACTATATACCTGGCTGTGTCTTAAGCACAGGGAATGCAGTTAGGTTGGTGGGGAACTGTGTTTCACCTGAAGCATTAGCAGGCGCTCAGATATGTAAGTTGAGTGTGTATAACTGCATGTGGGGGAGATTAGACAACCAGAAATGAAAGTTTGAATGTATTATTTGAATGAAGGGTCCAACAGAACACATTTAATGCCGGGAGCAGCAAGTGTGGCATATATAGATTCTTGCCTGGATTTCTGCAGGGCCTGAGAATATCATTGTTTTCCAGCAATGTAATTTTTAATGCACATCTCCATAGAATGGTGCAAGGTGGATGGCTGGATTTAAGAACAAATTTCTAATGTCACAGTCAGCAAATGATATAGATACCTCTTCCATGAGGCAGTGTAGCTTAAAGATGAAGAGAAAGGTAGGCAACCTGGTGTCAAATCCTGATTTCATCACTTGTTAACTGGATGTCCCCAGACAAGATACTTAACTTCTGCATCCTCATCTGTAAAATGACAGTAAGATAATGATCGCACCTATTGCACGGGGTAGTTGTTAGGCTTGAATGAGATAATGCATGGTAATGCTTTAAAAAATAGAAGCTGCTAGTTTTTCTTAGATGTGACTTTATGTCTGATTTATTGGGAACGGAAAACAAAGATAAAAGAAGATGCCTGTAAGACAACCTCGCCCTTCCTCATTACCCCAAAAGGCACATTAACAAAACATCACCTTTTCCAATTCCTAGAACTGCCACTTTTTTTTCTGCACTTCAGTTTAGAAGAGGTGTTACTGTTAGAACATCCTTGCCAAGATGTTAGTGATCCTTAACAAGCACCATTAGTTGAAACCCCAGCAAGCACAGTGTGTGCAGCAGGGGTCCACGGTAACTCATCAGCTTGCATTGTTTTCAACAGATCTCCAGAGCCAAACAATCTGTGCAGTGGGTCCGTCCTACCCACATACCATTTACAGAAGTGATCTGAGATATTTACAGTAATTACCAGGGGAAAATGTAGACACCTAACAGATCACATCCATTATAGGTTTTTTTTTTCTTTCTTTTTCTTTTTTTTCAGTACGCGGGCCTCTCACTGTTGTGGCCTCTCCTGTTGTGGAGCACAGGCTCCGGACACACAGGCTCAGCGGCCATGGCTCACGGGCCCAGCCGCTCCGCGGCATGTGGGATCTTCCCGGACCGGGGCACGAACCTGTGTCCCCTGCATCGGCAGGCAGACTCTCAACCACTGCGCTACCAGGGAAGCCCTGTTTTTTTTAATAAGGTGGCTGGAGAGGATCTTGTTGAAAGTGAATAGTCAGAAAATCCAATAAGTTTTTTCTCTTGTTTCTGAAATATTCTCTTGTTATAACCAACAGTCATATCAGTTCCTCTGTGACCAAAAGGGAGAACATAGCTGTTATTTTACAAAGACAGAAAAAAATAATGAACTTTATTTTCCCCTGAGTATAACCTGTTACACAGAAAGAATTAATTTTATCTTGTTAAGGAGCTATTATGTCTGCTTACCTGATCTGTTTACTCTGTTTATATAATAAGAGATTCCAGCCCACTTCATTATAGAGTTGCTACCATGTGCTGGGAGAGCTACTAGGTGTTGGGGGGGATACAGAAATGAATAAGAGAAGTCCTTTTCCTTGAGGAGCTGAAAGTGTAGTAGCAGATACATAATACATGCACAGAAAAGCAAGTGTCAAACAACATGGTAAGTGCAAGTGATGGAGGAGTGTGTCTATAAGGAGAAGGAAGAGAGGTCATTTGAATACCAAGACCAGATTTGGCATAGATCATACTCATGGATATTGAAATCCCCAGGGAATATAAAAAGAGATAGCTCATGGGTGTTGATTGGGATCCTAAGGCAGTGGCCTTAAACAAATTGTAAGGAATGAGGTGCAGTTGCTAAGAGATGGTAGGATGAGCTTCAGTCAGAGAAGAAGAATGATGATCCACTAGTTGGAAGACAGAAGTATATTCTCCCATTCCAACCAAAGGGCTGGGGGAATGTGGTTGGTCTACACGGGAGAAGACTTGAGTGAGGACCACGTTTCTGTTAAGATAGGAAAGAGAGAAAGCAATTTGTGAAATTTGACGATGAGAAGGAATTTAGAACGCAAGAATGAGAGTTCCAGAAGGAGCAGATCAGAAAAGCAGAGCTATAGAAGAAAAGAATTTACTGCGAAGATTACCCTGTTTGATGACTAAGGGTTATGGTGATAAGAGAGATCATAGGAAATGAGTAGCTTTCAACATCCTGAAGTATTTTGCTGTCACACTGACTGTGACCTGGGTTTAGCATCCTGGGCAGTATTTGGCTTGGTCTCAGAGATCTAGGTAACAAAGTCTGCAACAGGCTAATGAGCTTCCTATTCTTTTTCTTTTTTTTTTTTTTTTTGAGTTTCCTATTCTTAATAGTGATTATCTTTTAGCCTAAAAAGCAACGTCACTGGCCCTGGTTAGGAAGTTCTGGACAGTGACCTGTTCTGAACAAGTCTTTTGCTGTTTGCAGCAATTCCATAGAATTTCCCCAGTCCCCAGAGTTATTTGAAACAATGTAGTGGCTTTTTGACATACAACAGCATAAAGATGCAAGAAAAAAAAAGGAGATGGTGAGAATCACCAAAATTATCTTACTCTTGGGATAGATAAACACACCTTTGGGAACTGAGACATAGGCGATTCACATAGTTAAGATCTTATCAAATAGATTTGCCAATATTTTATTATCACGTTGAAGATAGGTAAATGAAGGGTTACAGGTCAGCTGCTTCTTTGCTCTCAGATTCATTGCCTGCCCTTCCTTTGCTCTGTTTTTGTCACAGGCAAGTGTGTTTTCTTTGCCTTCTGGCCTCTGGTTGGGTGTGCACAATGGTAGACATTGGCAGAATACTGGAGGGCACGAGGAGGGGACAATTGGGACATTTTTTCCTTCCTCTCTGTTTCTGGTGTTATCTCCAGCAGTGACTGAGTCTCCTCTTTGGTTCCAGCTCCCACAGGAAAGCCCTTCCCTCCATGTAGAACTTTACTACAGTTCTCATTCCCAGGATGGACCTGGCTTCTAAGGCTCTAAGTCACCACCTTCTCCTGTCATTAGCAGCTTCCTGCTCTCGATAAACTCTGAGTCACTTCCCCATCATCCTTGGCTCGTTATTTCTTCCAGTACTTAGATAACCAATTTCCTTGAATGAAGTTCCTCTGTTTGAAAGACCTAGAAAGGTTTCTTATATAATTTCTTGTTTCCCTGCCATATCCTCACTGTTACAGAGGGCAAAGATTCAATAAAAATTTGATGGAGAAAAAAGGATTAAGAGGAGGAGAAAAATTTAAATGAACAAAGCCCCAAAACAACAACAGCAAAAAATGAGATTATTGAAATCCAGTGACTTGATTGCAGTTGTCCATGGTGAGGTATATGGCCAATGGGGGGGATGTAGGGTCAAGGTCTTTTCCTGAAATGACCTTCATGACCTGTACATTTCCAGATACATCAGCCTCTTAGAATAATCATCTTTTCCTTAAATGAAAAAGAAATTAGACCTTTAAGGCCTCATGTAATTGTAGTCAGTTTAGTTAGTTTAGGTACCTGAAATCTTTTACTCAGCCTTTGCCAATTTATTTAAGCCTTGAAGCTTTGTTTTTTCCCCGGTGGGGAGTAGAGACTGCCTGGAAACTGGAGGCGCCCCTGTCTGGGTCTAGAAGTCTTTCATTATTTCAGGTTTCTTAATCTCAGCGTCCGTTCATAATCTTTAGAAGTGAGCCTTTTCTGATGAGTGCTCTAGGAAAACAAGGAAATTAACAATGCAGTTGACAATAATGACTTGATGTCACAGAATAGAGGGACAATGACAATTGCCCAGGACACACAGAACAGCTTTTTACCGCTCTCTAATATATGTGTTCTGAGTGTCCTGAGCAGTTGTCTTCCATTCTGTGCCATTAGCCTTCTGCCTTAAGTGGTGGCGGTGGATATTTTATAGGAAGAGAGACACCCTGACAGGAATAAGCAAACACCTGATTATCATGCAGACCTGAGATACTGATGCCATGATACTCTACAACACCATTAAACATCATCTCTGGCTGCTACAACTCAGACTAGATCAACCGTTTCTGCATCTAATATCAGTAGGTGACACAAGCACCATGGAATATATGGACCCTGAACACAGAGCACAGAGGTTATTTAACAAACATTTAATTAGTACCTCATATTATAGGCCTTCAGGAATAAAGGAGAAATAAACACAATGTGTGATGAAGGAAAACTAATAAAAATTGTCACCAACAGGCGTACCATTAAAAAAAGAAACGGCTAAAGAACATTCTCAAAACAGAAATCTGATAAAAGAAAGAACTGTAGATTCACATGCAATGTAAGAAATAATATAGAGTGATCTTGTGGACGCTTTACCCAGTTTCTTCCAATAATAACATGTTTTTTTAAAATACATTTATTTATTTATTTATTATTTTTGGCTGCGTTGGGCCTTTCTTACTGCGTGCAGGCTTTCTCTAGTTGCAGTGAGTGGAGGCTACTCTTTGTTGTGGTGCACGGGGGCTCCTTCTTATTATGGTGGCTTCTCTTGTTGCAGAGCACTGGCTCTAGGCATGCACGCGGGCTCAGTAGTTGTGGCTCACGGGCTCTAGAGTGCAGGCTCAGTACTTGTGACGCACAGGCTTAGTTGCTCTGCGGCATGTGGGATCTTCCCGGACCAGGGCTCGAGCCCGTGTCCCCTGCATTGGCAGGTGGATTCTTAACCACTGCACCACCAGGGAAACCCAATAATAACATCTTGCAAAACTACAGTACAATATCTCAACCCAGGATACTGATATTGATACAATCAAGATACAGAACATTTCCATCATCACAAAAAGTCATCATGTTTCACTTTTATAGCCAGACCCATTTCCTTCCTACTCTACCCCTTCTTTAATCACCAGCAACCACTAAATTGTTCTCTATTTCTATAATTTTGTCATTTCAAAAATGTTTTATAAATACAATATGGAACCTTTTGGGAATGGTTCTTTTTCTCTGGGCATAGTTCTCTGGAGATTCACTCCAGTTGTTATATATGTCAATAGTTCATTCCTTTTTATTACTGAATATTATTCCGTGGTATGGGTGTACTATAGTTTGTTTAGCCATTCACCTATTAAAGGACATTGAATTGTTTCAAAATTTTGGCTACTATGAATTAAGCAACTATAAACATCTCTCAACAGATTTTTGTGTCAACATAAGTCTTCATTTCTCTGGGATAAATGCCTAGGATCACAAATACTGGATTGTGTGCAATTGCGTGATTTTTTTTCTTTTTTTTTTTTTTTTACATCTTTAATGGAGTATAATTGCTTTACAATGGTGTGTTAGTTTCTGCTTTATAACAAAGTGAATCAGTTATACATATACATATGTTCCCATATCTCTTCCCTCTTGCGTCTCCCTCCCTCCCACCCTCCCTATCCCACCCCTCTAGGTGGTCACAAAGCACCGAGCTATCTTCCTGTGCTATGCGGCTGCTTCCCACTAGCTATCTACCTTACGTTTGGTAGTGTATATATGTCCATGCCACTCTCTTGCTTTGTCACAGCTTACCCTTCCCCCTCCCCATATCCTCAAGTCCATTTTCTAGTAAGTCTGTGTCTTTATTCCCGTCTTACCCCTAGGTTCTTCATGACATTTTTTGTTTTTTATCTTAGATTCCATATATATGTGTTAGCATACGATATTTGTCTTTCTCTTTCTGCTTTACTTCACTCTGTATGACAGACTCTAGGTCCATCCACCTTACTACAAATAACTCAATTTCGTTTCTTTTTATGGCTGAGTAATATTCCATTGTATATATTTGCCACATCTTCTTTATCCATTAATCCGATGATGGACACTTAGGTTGTTTCCATCTCCTGGCTATTGTAAATACAGCTGCAATGAATATTTTGGTACATGACTCTTTTTAAATTATGATTTTCTCAGGGTATATGCCCAGTAGTGGGATTACTGGGTCATATAGTAGTTCTATTTGTAGTTTTTAAGGAACCTCCATACTGTTCTCCATAGTGGCTGTACCAATTTACATTCCCACCAGCAGTGCAAGAGTGTTCCCTCTTCTCCACACCCTCTCCAGCATTTATTGTTTCTAGATTTTTTGATGATGGCCATTCTGACTGGTGTGAGGTGATACCTCATTGTAGTTTTGATTTGCATTTCTCTAATGATTAATGATGTTGAGCATTCTTTCATGTGTTTGTTGGCAGTCTGTATATCTTCTTTGGAGAAATGTGTATTTAGGTCTTCTGCCCATTTTTGGATTGGGTTGTTTGTTTTTTCGTTATTGAGCTGCATGAGCTGCTTGTAAATTTTGGAGATTAATCCTTTGTCAGTTGCTTCATTTGCAAATATTTTCTCCCATTCTGAGGGCTGTCTTTTGGTCTTGTTTATGGTTTCCTTTGCTGTGCAAAAGCTTTGAAGTTTCATTAGGTCCCATTTGTTTATTTTTGTTTTTATTTCCATTTCTCTAGGCGGTGGGTCAAAAAGGATCTTGCTGTGATTTATGTCACAGAGTGTTGTGCCTATGTTTTCCTCTATGAGTTTGATAGTTTCTGGCCTTTCATTTAGGTCTTTTAGCCATTTTGAGCTTATTTTTGTGTATGGTGTTAGGCAGTGTTCTAATCTCATACTTTTACATATACCTGTCCAGTTTTCCCAGCACCACTTATTGAAGAGGCTGTCCTTTCTCCACTGTACTTTCCTGTCTCCTTTATCAAAGATAAGATGACCATACGTGTGTGGGTTTCTCTCTGGGCTTTCTATCCTGTTCCATTGATCTATATTTCTGTTTCTGTGCCAGTACCATACTGTCTTGATTACTGTAGCTTTGTAGTACAGTCTGAAGTCAGGAAGCCTGATTCCTCCAGCTCCATTTTTCTTTCTCAAGCTTGCTTTGGCTATTTGGGGTCTTTTGTGTTTCCATACAAATTGTGAAATTTTTGTTCTAGTTCTGTGAAAACTGCCAGTGGTAGTTTGATAGGGATTGCATTGAATCTGTAGAATGCTTTGGGTAGTAGAGTTATTTTCACAATGTTGATTCTTCCAATCCAAGAACATGGTACATCTCTCCATCTATTTGTATCACCTTTAATTTCTTTGCTCAGTGTCTTATAATTTTCTGCATACAGGTCTTTTGTCTCCTTAGGTAGGTTTATTCCTAGATATTTTGTTCTTTTTGTTGCAGTGGTAAATGGGAGTGTTTTCCTGATTTCACTTTCAGATTTTTCATCATTAGTGTATAGGAATGCCAGAGATTTCTGTGCATTAATTTTGTATCCTGCTACTTTACCAAATTCATTGATTAGCTCCAGTAGTTTTCTAATAGCATCTTTAGGATTCTCTATGTATAGTATCATGTCATCTGCAGACAGTGACAGCTTTACTTCTTCTTTTCCAATTTGGATTCCTTTTATTTCCTTTTCTTCTCTGATTGCTGTGGCTAAAGCTTCCAAAACTGTGTTGAGTAAGAGTGGTGAGAGTGGGCAACCTTGTCTTGTTCCTGATCTTAGTGGAAATGCTTTCAGTTTTTCACCATTGAGGATGATGTTGGCTGTGGGTTTGTCATATGTGCCCTTTATTATGTTGAGGAAAGTTTCCGCTATGCCTACTTTCTGGAGGGTTTTTATCATAAATGGGTGTTGAATTTTGTCAAAAGCTTTCTCTGCATCTATTGAGATGACCATATGGTTTTTCTCCTTCAATTTGTTAATATGGTCTATCATGTTGATTGATTTGCGTATATTGAAGAATCCTTGCATTCCTGGAATAAACCCCAGTTGATCACGGTGTATGATCCTGTTAATGTGCTGTTGGATTCTGTTTGCTAGTATTTTGTTGAGGATTTTTACATCTATGTTCATCAGTGATATTGGCCTGTGGTTTTCTTTCTTTGTGACATCCTTGTCTGGTTTTGGTATCAGGGTGATGATGCCCTCGTAGAATGAGTTTGGGAGTGTTACTCCCTCTGCTACATTGTGGAAGAGTTTGAGAAGGATAGGTGTTAGCTCTTCTCTAAATGTTTGATAGAATTTCGCCTGTGAAGCCATCTGGTCCTGGGCTTTTGTTTGTTGGAAGATTTTTAATCACAGTTTCAATTTCAGTGCTTGTGATTGGTCTGTTCATATTTACTATTTCTTCTTGATTCTCTCTTGGCAGGTTGTACATTTCTAAGAATTTGTCCATTTCTTCCAGGTTGTCCATTTTATTGGCATAGTGTTGCTTGTAGTAATTTCTCGTGATCTTTTGTATTTCTGCAGTGTCAGTTGTTACTTCTCCTTTTTCATTTCTAATTCTATTGATTTGAGTCTTCTCCCTTTTTTCCTTGATGAGTCTGGTAATGGTTTATCAATTTTGTTTATCTTCTCAAAGAACCAGCTTTTAGTTTTATTGATCTTTGCTATCGTTTCCTTCATTTCTTTTTCATTTATTTCTGATCTGATCTTTATGATTTCTTTCCTACTGCTAACTTTGGGGTTTTTCTCTTCTTCTTTCTCTAATTGCTTTAGGTGCAAGGTTAGATTGTTTATTCGAGATATTTCCTGTTTCTTAAGGTAGGATTGTATTGCTATAAACTTGCCTCTTAGAACTGCTTTTACTGCATCCCATAGGTTTTGGGTCATCGTGTCTCCATTGTCATTTGTTTCTAGCTATTTTCTGATTTCCTCTTTGGTATCTTCAGTGATCACTTCGTTATTAAGTAGTGTATTGTTTAGCCTCCATGTATAGATTTTACTTTTCCTGTAATTGATGTCTAGTCTCATAGCATTGTGGTCAGAAAAGATACTTGATGCAATTTCAATTTTCTTAAATTTACCAAGGCTTGATTTGTGACCCAAGATATGATCTATTCTGGAGAATGTTCCATGAGCACTAGAGAAAAATGTGTATCCTGTTGTTTTTGCATGGAATGTCCTATAAATATCAATTAAGTCCATCTTGTTTAATGTAACGTTTAAAGCTTGTGTTTACTTATTTATTTTCATTTTGGATGATCTGTCCGTTGGTGAAAGTGGGGTGTTAAAGTCCCCTACTATGAATGTGTTACTGTCAATTTCCCCTTTTATGGCTGTTAGTATTTGCCTTATGTATTGAGGTGCTCCTATGTTGGGTGCATAAATATTTACAATTGTTACATCTTTTTCTTGGATCCACCCCTTGATCATTATATAGTGTCCTTCTTTGTGTCTTCTAATAGTCTTTATTTTAAAGTCTATTTTATATGATATGAGAATTGCTACTCCAGCTTTATTTTGGTTTCCTTCTGCCTGGAATATCTTTTTCCATCCCCTCACTTTCAGTTTGTATGTGTCTGTAGGTCTGAAGTGGGTCTCTTGTAGACAGCATATATATGGGTCTTGTTTTTGTATCCATTCAGCCAATCTGTGTCTTTTGGTGGGAGCATTTAATCCATTTACATTTAAGGTAGTTATCGATATGTATGTTCCTATTACCATTTTCTTAATTGTTTTGGGTTTGTTAATATAGATTTATTCCTTCTCTTGTGTTTCTTGCCTAGAGAAGATCCTTTAGCATTTGTTGTAAAGCTGGTTTAGTGGTGCTGAACTCTCTCAGCTTTTGCTTGTCTGTAAAGGTTTTAATTTCTCCATCAAATCTGAATGAGTTCCTTGCTGGGTAGAGTGATCTTGGTTGTAGGTTTTTCTCCTTCATCACTTTAAATATGTCCTGCCACTCCCTTCTGGCTTGCAGAGTTTCTGCTGAAAGATCAGCTGTTAACCTTATGGGGATTCCCTTGTGTGTTATTTGTTGTTTTTCCCTTGCTGCTTTTAATATGTTTTCTTTGTATTTAACTTTTGATAGTTTGATTTTTATGTGTCTAGGTGTTTTTCTCCTTGGATTTATCTTGTATGTGACTCTCTGTGCTTCCTGGACTTGATTAACTATTTCCTTTCCCATATTAGGGAAATTTTCAGCTATAATGTCTTCAAATATTTTTTCAGTCCCTTTCTTTTTCTCTTCTTCTTCTGGGAACACTATAATTCGAATGTTGGTGCATTTAATGTTGTCCCAGAGATCTCTGAGACTGTTCTCAATTCTTTTCATTCTATTTTCTCTGTTCTGCTCTGTAGTAGTTATTTCCACTATTTTATCTTCCAGGTCCCTTATCCATTCTTCTGCCTCAGTTATTCTGCTATTGATTCCTTGTAGAGAATTTTTAATTTCATTCATTGTGCTGTTCATCATTGTTTGTTTGCTCTTTAGTTCTTCTAGGTGCTTGTTAAACATTTCTTGTATTTTTTCCATTCTATTTCCAAGATTTTGGATCATCTTTACTATCATTACTCTGAATTCTTTTTCAGGTAGACTGCTTATTTCCTCTTCATTTGATTGGTGTGGTGGGTTTTTACTTTGCTCCTTTATCTTCTGTGTGTTTTTCTGTCTTCTCATTTTGCTTAACTTAATGTGTTTGGGGTCTCCTTTTTGCAGGTGGCAGCTTCGTAGTTTCCCTTGTTTTTGTTGTCTGTCCCCAGTTCCTAAGGTTGGTTCAGTGGGTTGTGTAGTCTTCCTGGTGGAGGGGACCTATGCCTGTGTTCTGGTGGATGAGGCTGGATCTTGTCTTTCTGGTGGGCAGGACTGCGTCCAGTGGAGTGTTTTCAGGGTCTCTGTGAACTTAGCATGATTTTAGACAGCCTCTCTGCTAACGGGTGGTGTTGTGTTCCTGTCTTGCTAGTTGTTTGGCATGTGGTGTCCAGCACTGTAGCTTGCTGGTCATTGAGTGGAGCTGGGTCTTAGCGTTGAGATGGAGCTCTCTGGGACAACTCTTTCTTGCCGTTTGATACTACGTGGGGCCGCGAGGTCTCTGGTGGTCCAGTGTCCTGAACTCGGCTCTTCCACCTCAGAGGCTCAGGCCTGACATCTGGCTGGAGCACCAAGACCCTGTCAGCCACATGGCTCTTAAGAAAAGGGAGAAAAAAAAAGAAAGAAAAAATAAAATGAAATAAAATAAAGTTATTAAAATAAAAACTAAAGAATTTATTAAAATGCAATTTAAAAATTTAAAAAGTAATAAAAAAGGAGAGAAACCAAACCAATAAATAAATCCACCAGTGATAACAAGTGCTAAAAACTATACTGAGAGAAGCATAAAAATGAGCAACTAGTCAGTCGCATACAGTGAACCCCAAGTCCACAGTTGCTCCCGAAGTCCGCCGCCTCAATTTTAGGATGATCTGTTGTCTATTCAGGTATTCCACAGATGCAGGGTACATCAAGTTGATTGTGGAGATTTAATCCTTTGCTCCTGAGGCTGCTGGGAGAAATTTCCCTTTCTCTTCTTTGTTCGCACAGCTCCTGGGGTTCTGCTTTGGAATTGGCCCCACCTGTGCATGTAGGTCGGCCTCTGGTGTCTCTTCTTCACCCAGACAGGAGGGGATTAAAGCAGTGGCTTATTAGGGGGCTCTTGGTCACTGAGGCCAGGAGGAAGAAGGGGTATGGAGTGTGGGTGAGCCTGCTGCAGTATACGCTGGCGTGCCGTGTGTTCTCCCAGGGACGTTGTCCTTGGGTCACGGGATCCTGGCAGTGGCGGGCTGCACAGGCTTCTGGGAGGGGAGGTATGGATAGTGACCTGTGCTCGCACACAGGCTTCTTGGTCTCTTGACTCTTAGGCAGGTCCAAACTTTCCCCGGACTCCCTCTCTGTTAGCTGTGGTGCACTAGCCCCCTTCAGGCTGTGTTCACACAGCCAACCCCAGTCCTCTCCCTGGAATCTGACCTCCGAAGCCTGAGCCTCAGCTCCCAGCCCCCGCCCGCCCCGGCGAGTGAGTAGACAAGCCTCTCGGGCTCGTGAGTGCCGGTTGGCACTGATCCTCTGTGCGGCAATCTCTCCGCTTTGCCCTCTGCACCCCTGTTGCTGTGCTCTTCTCCGTGCCTCCGAAGCTTACCCCCTCTGCCACCCGCAGTCTCCGCCCGCAAAGGGGCTTATAGTGTGTGGAAACCTTTCCTCGTTCACGGCTCCCTCCCACTGGTGCAGGTCCCATCCCTATTCTTTTGTCTTTGTTTATTCTTTCTTCTTTTGCCCTACTGAGGTACGTGGAGAGTTTCTTGCCTTTTGGGAATTCTGAGGTCTTCTGCCAGGATTCAGTAGGTGTTCTGTAGGAGTTGTTCCACATGTAGATGTATTTCTGATGTATTTGTGGGGAGGAAGGTGATCTCCGCGTCTTACACTTCCGCCATCTTGAAGGTCCTCCTTCTTCTGAAACTTTTAATTCCTTTACTGAGACTCTATTTTTAAAAGTTTTTAAAGTCATAATTGATCACTGGAGCATTTATCATGACTATAAAATTTATTGTCAGATAATTCTCACATCTCTGTCATTTTGGTGTTGGCACTACTGTTTGTCTTTTTCCTTTTAGTTTGAAATCTTCTTTGTTCCTAATATTGTGAGCAATTTTCCTTTCTTGTATTATTCTGTGAGACTGGATCTTATTTAAACCTTCTGTTTTCGTTGGCTTTCTGTGATGCCCCTCCAACATTAAAAGTGCAAGGATGCTGCTTTATGTTACAGCCAAGTGAAGCTTGAAATTTGGGTTCTTCGCTTGTCCTTCGCTGAAGCCCAAAGTGGAGGCTCTTTGTTACGGCTGGGGAGCAGTGGGAGTTCCAGCTCTTTGTAGTCTCCACAGTAGTGGTGTCCCCTTACCACTGGGTGCTGTGGAAGTCTTAATTTTCCACTAAGCACCCTCTGAGCTACTCCAGTGGGGAGGAGGAGGAGTCCCTTGTTACTGTGAGATGGAAATGGAAGTCCTGGTTCCGTACTTGACCTTATTTGGCACCACCAGGACAAAGGTGGTGGGCAACCTATTATAACCTTGCATGGGTGGAAGTCTTGGCTTCCCACTTGTCCTTTGCTTGCATAAGTGAGAGTCTGGTCACATGACACTTTTTTTTTTTTCTGTGGTGTGACTGAGATAGCTTTAATAATTCCCTCAGCTTGTCCAAACTATATACAGCCTTCTTTCTGCCTATAGGTCTGTGACTTATTTTTCCTTATGGCATTTACTTTAGAAAACTTGTAATTCCTTTCTCTGCTTCTTAGATATAAATCTTTTAAAAAGCTTCTAGCCACTTTTACAACCCACTTAAAGTCTTTCTCAAGAACCTTGGAACCATCCTTTTGAAATGTAAATATGGAAGGAGATAGTACCTCTATCTCTGAGTCTCTGTGACAGAGTAGGAACCTAACTTTAGTGGTCGGTTGCCAATTACCGAACACAGATTACCTAATTACATATAAGAACATTTGCAGAGTCAGCAATAACAATGTGCTGGACACATCCTGTTCATCAACTTCTCCCCAACAACCTCCAGTGCTTTTCCACTGCCTTATTCCCAGCACTTAAAAATCTCCTGCTTTTTGTTTAAGTGGAGTTGAGTTTAGTCTCTCTCCTCTACTGCAATAGTCTTGAATAACTGTTTAACTCTGTTGCGTGCAGCTTTTGTTTTGACAAGTGTTTGGTTTGAGTGGAGTGATTCTTATCTAAAAGTTTCTGTGTTGCTACGCTACCCCTTTCTTGGTCCTTTGGCTTGAGAAAGTAGGATTTTGTTGAGGTTTTTCACATCTGTGCCTCTTGGCACTTCTGGATTGCTGACTTTTTCAGCTCCAAACCTGAGATACATGAGCCCACCACCACCCCACACCCCGCCCCCAGTGAGTTCATTACTGTGTTGTTCTTAAGTCCCCATGGTCCCTAGTCAGTCTGACTTCTTCTCTCCACCTTTCAGAGTCTTTTAGAGTTTGTTTTATACACATTGTCAAGAGATTTTAGTTGTAATTCATTGGGGGAAAAGGAGGAAAAAAGCCTCTACCCCATCTTTCCAGCAGTGAGAAGTCCTAATTCTATTTTTTTCCCATCACGTTTGTTCTTCAAATGGCTACTTGACCTCCTCAAACTCTTGGCAATTGTCAGTAGGAGAGAAACTCTGTTCCCATAAGTGATAACACATTAACATCTTTTTTGCAATCATTCAGAAATTTACAGCTGTTGACATTATATTTAAGGAATTGAACTGCTTTTCCTTATCTTTCATAGCTAAATGTAATGTTGAAACAAGTTATGATAATGGGGATGGGTTTAGAATTTAAACTCTTTCATGTCAAATACTTCAAAACAATGACAAGGCTGTAATTCCTGGAGTATATGTCTGTTATTAAAACAGTCATCTGGAAGTTAGCTTATGTGCTGAAACAATAGCAACAAAAGAAAGCACATGGGCTGCAAATGGATAGAAATAGCAGAAATACGAGAAGATAGTGTTTGGCCTACTGTCTGGAGCTGCTCCTTACAAAGGCCCCTGCCTGGCCTCTGTACCTTTTCTTCATCATCAACACACCACACCTTGGGCCACCTACCATGGTCTTTGGACACCTTGGACCATGTTTTGTTCAGCTGCTCTTCACAGTTTCCAGATGTCCAATAACACATGTGTATCTGACTGTTGACATGGTTGCCCAGGTGGTAGAGGAACTCCTTGGCCACATTCAGCCTGCCATGTTGGACAGCGCTAGATGATACACATTGGATCTTCTAACTCAGTGGGCTGGAGGAAGAGGACAGTCAGACACCACTGCTGAGGCCAGCCTCCCAAGATCCCTAGAAAAGTTTGCTTATGGAGAAGGTGACTGGCGAGAAAGCCTGTCAACTTCTGGCCATTCCTGTCTCTGTGACGGCTAAGATGATGCTTATCATGGCACACATGTAATCCATTTGCTGCACATTAGCTGGGAAGCTCTGCCTTAAGTGTAGAGATTATGGTTTCTCTATCTTATTCTTCTCTCCAGCTCCTACTGCAATGTCAGGAATGTGGTAGAACTTAGTGCTTAATAATTGGTCATTGAATAAAGTTATAAAAGAATGGACGTAATCATTGCTAGATTTTCCATGCCCTGGATGGACTGGTAATTTTAACCTTTCATTATTTAAAAAAGTCTCCCTATGAAAAGAAGTGGTTATGATTGAAACAGATTTTTTAAAGGTAAATAACTGTCTTCCTATTTGTCAAGTTTTAGAATATCCATAAGCAGGGAAAAATGGCAACAGTACCACAACGAAATTGCCAGACCAATATGCTTTAGCTCTGCTAATACAGAGAGCATAGGTTCCATCATAATACTGAAAGTGAGAGGTACTTCCGATTTATTCTGCAGTTAGAAACATCAAACACCGGGCTGACAGCTAACATCACAGACATTTGAACACAAACAAAAGGCGGATGCGATTTGATTATTTATTTTTCAAAGTTCTAAGAACAATGCCTGCACATTTCATTTGGCTAACAGAAAGTAAGAGGCCCTGTGCACACACCATTTCGTATCTCAAATGGGCACATTTTCTACTGTACTTGTGTTGTTTTGTGACTGCTCCACATTTCCTTGAAATATATCCGCAGTCTGTTCTTCTAAAACTGGTATTTCTTAAAAAGTGCAGCTTCAAAAATGTCAAACATAATGAAAAATGAAAATCACAAAGGAGAAAGTTGTTCACAGCCCCTCCCCTGGGGTTCCCTCATGTTTCTGGGTCACCATGCTGACTCTCCCTGTGTTAGAAATAACATCCATAGTATACTTAGCAAGAAACCCCTTGTGATCAGGGTCACAGTGGTCTCCAGATAAACAAAGCCAATCCTTTCCTTGAAGACAATGCAGCATCTGTTCAGAAATACTCCACACCTTCCACCAAAGCAGTTCCAAAAAGAAGTTCTCCTTTCAAAGTATAAGGGAAAAAAGCTCCTTTGGAAAAATTATAAAGGGCACTTTATTTTCATCATTTGGGGCTTGAGCACATGAAGGGCATGGAGGCAGACACCTGCCAGTGAGTGAAGGGGATTTGGCTGAATTTGATGAAGACCATCTGAGGAGGCAGTGAATAAGCACTGAAGTTCTGATGAAGTGAGGACCTGTAAACTTGAATCAACATAGAGGAGAAACAAATGGCACAGAATCTCAGAAGATGAAAACCAGAAATGACCTTTACAGGTTATAAAATCCATTCCTATCTCTTAAAGATGGGGCGCCTGAAGTCGAGAGAGAAGTAGCCTACACTAGTTTTATCCTATATATGTTTCCATGCTTATATTATTAATATTAATATCACTGATTATCTTAGCTACAGTTTTTGAGCATGTATCAAATCCTGTGAAGAAGTGCTTAAAATCTTAGATTCTGGAATTGAAGAGGACCAAATTTGAATACCAAGTATGCCACTTACTAGCTATCCTTAGTCAGATCACATAATTTACATCTCTCAGATGCATTTTCTTTATTTGGAAACTGTTTGAAATAATAGTAGCTTTCTCATTGGTTGTGGTTATAATTAAGTAGAGAATGTAGGTAAAAAACTTAGCAAAATACCAGGCATGTGGTAGATGATCCGTTAATATTTTTATTTATATCAACTGTAGTGAATTATTATTCTATTTATGTATTATTTGATATTTTATATTAACTGTTAGTATTATTGCATATTGACTTATATCAACTTATGTTTTTATATCTATATATAAATATTCAATATTATATATTTATTACAATATTTATATTTATATGAATATTAATTTTATTTGCTACATGCTCCACAAACTGAAAAGGAAGACAATCATATACTTAACTTAAAATTCTCATAAGCAAACAACCCAATCATAAAAGGGGCAGAAGACCTAAATAGACATTTCTCCAAAGAAGGCATACAGATGGCCAACAGGCACATGAAAAGCTGCTCAACATTGCTAATTATTAGAGAAATGCAAATCAGAACTACAATGAAGAATCACCTCACACGGGTCAGAATGGCCATCATCAAAAAAGTCTACAAATAATAAACGTTGGAGAGGATGTGGAGAAAAGAGAACCCTCCTACACTGTTGGTGGGAATGTAAACTGATGCAGCCACTATGGAGAACAGTATGGAAGTTCCTCAAAAAGCTAAAAATAGAGTTACCATACGATCCAGCAATCCCACTCCTGGGCATATATCTGGAAAAGATGAAAACTCTAATTCAAAAAGGTACATGAACCCCAGTGTTCATAGCATCGCTATTTACAATAGCCAAGACATGGAAGCAACCTAAGCGTCCATCGACAGATGAATGGGTAAAGAAGATGTGGTGTGTATATATATATATATATATATATATATATATACACACACACACACACATACACACACACACACAATGGATTATTACTCAGCCATAAAAAAGAATGAAATAATGCCATTTGCAGCAACATGGATGGACCTAGAGATTATCATACTAAGTGAAGTAAGTCAGACAGAGAAAGACAAATGTTATATGATATCACTTATATGTGGAACCTAAAAAAAAATGCAAATGAACTTATTTACAAAACAGAAACAGATTCATAGACATAGAAAACAAGCTTATGGTTACCAAAGGGGAAGGAAGGAGAAGGGATAAATTAGGAGTTTGAGATTAACAGACACACACTACTATACATATAAAATGGATAAACAACAAGGATTTACTGTATAGCACAGGGAACTATATTCAATATCTTGTAATAACCTATAATGGAAAAGAATATATATATAACTGAATCTCTTTGCTGTACACTTAAAAGTAACACAATATTGTAAATCAACTATACTTCAAAAAAAATTAAAAAAGAAAATTCTTGTTTTAGTCCCAAGGGACTTTCATTTTAGCAAACCATCAACAGTTTTTATGGAATCAATACAAAATCTGTATTTTCACCTACTCACTAATAAAAACTCTAAATGATAGCAGTTTTTACAAGGTTATTGTGAAGAATAAGTAAGATATTATATATATGATATATGACATTTTGTATAATTTCATATGATATATGAAAGTACACATGTAAAGTACTGTTATCTCTTAAAAATTCTCATAAGCAACAGCAACATTTGTGCAGAGCTATAGGTATAGATAATAATATTTGACATTGAATTCAATTAATATAATGCTTTAAATATTGAATATAGTAAATGTTAATATAGTCTATGTTCTGTATATGCATTCACTGTAACTTTTCCTAGCTTTCGTGAATATTGTACTTTCTGCTCCTGTCTTGATATTTGTAACAGACCCTAGAGTATCTGCATTTCTTCTAATTCTCAGAAGCACACTGTGCAGTGATTTTATAAAGGGAACTCACACAGAGAAGAAACACCAGGCAATCCAGTTAAACCCAAACTCTCACTGCTTCCAATAAGTAGCCTAAATGGCCAAATGCCCTTCACAGCTTGTGAGAGCACCATTCTGTCTGCCAGCTTTGTTCCAAGTTGTTTCATATGGAAACATCCATGGCACATCAGTGAGCTGTTGGCATTCCTGCATGTGTACCTGACTGTCAAAGGCATGGGTCCTTCCTTGGCTGCCAGCTTGGTTTGGAATATCCTAGGGGAAAGTGAGCACCAATTTCTAACTGGATTATATGTTCAAATCCAGAAACTGCTTCATTAGGCAATTCTGGTTATGAGTATTATTTCAGTATGACCTATGTGAACAGGAAGTGGGGTATGTCAGGAACTGGGGAGGGTCTGAGAGTTTACCCTCCATGTAAGCCAACAAGTTCGTTTGTCACAGTTTCATAGATGTTGGCAGAAGACACAGGACTCCTCAGAGACAAAAGACTTTGTCACAGCATGGCAGGCAACATGACCTTCATGTTCATACTGGTTTCCCTTGTACCCAGAAGCCATGGGGCAATGCAGAGGGGTATGCTCACACACAAAGTGGGTCTGTTTCTCAGTCAAGAAATCCTAGCTGAGGAGAACATGCAATCTTATAAAGGGAGGTGTTAGCAAACCTGCCCAACTTTTGCCTCCGGAAGCTGTCTGCTCAGGAAATAAATCCATCCTCTGCCCCAGAGAGACACTATCTTTATTTCCCAGGCTGTTTGCTATACAAATGTCTTTGCAAGGATAGTCCAGAATAAAAGATGTCAATGCCTTTGCTCGGAAGATGGGAGAAACACAAGAAACCCATGGAGAATCGTCTCTCAACAAAGTATAATACAGTGAGGTTGTGATAGCCCCTTAGTTGTGCCACCACGGGCAGGCTGGGGTGGAGATCCAAGAAGGGTGACTTTCATTTCACATGCATATTGGTTTCTACTTAAGCTTTCATATAAAGGAAGATTTCTATGGTTAACACCAAACTAACCTGGCAAATAAGAAAATCTCAAAACAGAACATATGTAAAATAACATTACTATGGAGAAAGGCAATGAGCTATGGGTTAAAAAGACTGTGTACTAGTCTCTCACATTAACTAATGAGTGGCAGTGAATCAATTGCTTAAACGCTAAGAGTCTCAGATTTATTTTTAAAATGGTGATGATAATGTCTATCATACAAGGTAGTTGGGACGTATTGGATTCTGACACATAGCCCTCAAAAATAGTGCTTCCTGGGACTTCCCTGGCAGACCAGAGGTTATAAGACCCCACGCTTCCACTGCGGGGGGCCCGGGTGTGATCCTGGTGGGGGAACGAAGACCCCACATGCCACATGGCGCGACCAAAATAAAACAAAAATAGTGCTTCCCTTCTATAGCAGGTACTGTCGGCACACTGCTCAGATATTCCGAGGTCCCTTTTATCCATTTGATGTGTCCATCTGCCAGCTGCTGTAGGAGCTGCCGCTAATGGCTCATCGGCACAGCTTTCTTTGGAGGACTGCTCTTGGGTCATTAGAGGTAACTTGATTATCGTTCCTAGAGGTATCTGGGAGTTATGTCCCCTCTCCCATGGCCCGTGGTGACTGCTGCAGATCAAGATGGGACACACCCTGCAGTGGAATTTATACTCTAGAACTCCCAGGGGTATGAGGCTGATGTTAGACCAACCTAAAACCACATCTTTACTTAGCTTCTTCCCCACTCCCTTTCTGCTTCCTTCCCTTCCTTACATGTCTCTCCTTGAGAGGACTCCCTTAATAAATCACTTGAACATGAATCCCCATCTCGTGTTCTGCTTCCAGGGAATTGGCTCTAAGATGCTATCCGAACATTGGTCCTTATATTGGACAAATTGAAAAGGGTTCAACTTTACCAGAGATATTGATATTTTTATTTCCCTTGGTGTATATCTCTAATCTCTCTTTAACAGTTTCAAAGTACTGCAGACGACAGGCATATCCCCTTTTCTGTCATCATTTAAAACAAGAAAGGTTTCCCTAATACAAACAAATTTAACGAGGACAGAACATTTTAGCAGAGAAATCAGGTGGCATATTGTTTTCTTATTTTGTTGACTCAGATCTGCAATTAGCACTTTATTTTATATTACACACACACACACACACAGAGTCAGTTCTGCTAAAACACCTGTTTTGAAAATGTGAATTTGTTCCAACATGATTGATATATTAGGGAACATTTTGAGCATGGCGTGAATTTCCCATTTATTTATGTGCTATTTCATTTGTGAGAAACACTAGGTGAATGCAAAAAATGACACTGAGCTGACCTGAGCCGTGCGGGGATACAAAAAATGTGCACACACACAGACACACACACACACACACACACACCCCTACCTCAAACGTCTACCAGCTACCTTGGTTTACCGCCTATGACAGCCTACAATGTTGTGTTTTGTGGGGATACAAAATATATGCACACACATACACACCTACCTCAAACATCTACCAGCTACCTTGGTTTACTGCCTATGACAGCCTACAGTGTTGTGTTTTGCTCTTCTTTTGTATTTGTTAACTTTTCTCCATTAAAATCAAAACACTCATTCAACATCCCAAAGGTGTTTTAGTGTCCTGGGTCAAAATCACTAAGCCGTGTGTGCAAAAGGAATGCTTTAAGAAATGAGAGAACATGTGAAAACTTCTGAGCAACAGGCGTAAAGGAATCCACATTGGGGACTATCAGAGATAATGCCATGAAAATAAAAGAAAGATCTATGACTTCAAGTCCTGTGAAGTCAATAAGAACATGGCCTAAAGGGATTAAAAGAAATGGACAGACTGTTAAGCATATGGATGTCAGACCAAAGGCAGAACAAAAAAAAATCCAGAACAACTTTTCTCACAATCAAAGAGAAGGCACTGCCTACATATGAAAACCTTAAATGAAGTCATCTAATCCTGCAGAAGTGGGTCCTTTTAGGGTTAGTCGTGACTGGTTTGGTGGCTTCAAACATTGCAAAAATTTCCAAAGCCTTCAGCTATTGGGTTAAGCTGTGAGTGCAGATGAGAAAGCCCCCAAAAGAATTTCCTCAATTAACTGAAGTTAATTGAAGAAGGTATTCATTGGATTGAATTATCAATTTTGAAGAAATAGATATGTATTCCAAATGCATGCCTCAAAAGACATAAATCTTTTATTTATTTGTTTATTTATTTATTTAGATTATAATTGACATACAATATTCGTTTCAGGTACACAACATAGTAATTTGATATTTTTATACATTATGAAATGATCACCATGATAAGTCTGTTTACCATCTATCTGTCACCATATACAATTTTTACAATATTGAGTATATTTCCTATGCTGTACATTACAGCTCCATTGTTTATTCATTTTATAGATGGAAGTTTGTACCTCTTAATCCCCTTCTCCAATTTTGCCCCGTCTCCCCACCACCCCCCGCCACTCCCCTCCAAGAACATATTTCTTAAAGGCAGAATCACATGCTCCAGGATTTAAATCTGCAAAAGATTGCAACTTTCGATAAACTTCCACTGCTTGGAATAAGTCACCAGCTTCAATCTTTCTCATGGCCACTTTCACAAATGGTTTATGTATTTTTAACCATTAACATGTATAGAACCATGCTACCACTGTTACTAGGTTCCTGTAATTGTTATGTGCCACTCGTGAATTTTTTGAGGGTTTTGTCCTTAATTCTGTTTTTTCCCATAAACCCTGTAGTTTTTATTGTGCAGTTTTGCAAAGCATGGTGAGTTTTAGGAATGCATGTGCCACATTATAGAAATATGTGCGCGTGTGTATCTTCCCATGCTATTCCCTTCGCCTGGAAGGTCCTCCCCCCACTCTTGTATTATTTGAGCCCTACTCTTCCTTCAGGTTGATCTGTTTCTTTAGAAAAGATTACAGTGTTTGGCTCATTCTCCATAGAGCAGGCTCAGAAACAAAGATTTGGAGTGCAAGTAGTTTAATTGGGAGGTGATTCTAGGAAGAACTACTAGGAGAGGGTACAAGGCTCACCATGAAGGGAAGGAGCATTAATGAGCAGGTTACACGGATGGGCAGCGGAGGCTCAAGCCTGCTAGGCCCTCCTGGGAGATGGTGTGGGACGCATTTCAGAGTTGTCCCACCTGAGGACAATGAAACTGGAATGTTTACCCTCCTGCTCTTACCTGTCACGGTCTGAAGGCTGCTCTCAAGAGCATTAAGTCCCTGGCACTTCTTGTGTGCCCCACGTGTGTCCATCCCTTAGATGGACAGTCGCAGGTGTTCGCAGTAGCATGCTATTAGCATATAATGAAGCGGTGAATGCCCATGGGACAGGATGTGTTTGGGGGTTGGGAAGGAGGTGGGAAAGAACAGTAGCATTTGCTACTCCTCCACTGACTTCCCTGTCAAGGAAAAATACTCTTACTATATGCTTCCTTGAACTAATATTCGAGCAGTGTTTTCTCTGTAGCCCTTCTACAGTGGTCCATTTTATTCATGGAATTATTGGATGTATATTTCGCTTGCACTGGCTCACAGAGCTGCTTGTTCTGCAGACCCATAGATATCATGGTGGTAGCTTGAAATAGGCTGGTAGAAGTATACTATACTCCGTAAAGATTAATTTTAAAAGAAGGTTATACAACACAGAAATTGGCAAACACCACAAAATCTTTTCTTCCTTTCAACTTCCCCACTTTATCTCCCCACTTCCTTCTGGAGAGCTGGTTGTTAAACATTAACATGCATGGTCACTGTGTGTGTATGTTTGGTGTCACGAATATATGAACACCATCCTTTTTCTCTGAGCCGCACAGTAGACTGGGGCCCTCCTATGACTGCACCGATTCACAGGCTGGATGAGGCAACTAAGCATGCCTGCTCAGGTTGTGAAGAATGTCTCCCCCAAACCGCAATATTAATCTTGGCAGAGTGGACATTGACCTCTACTTGGCAGTAATTAGGACACAGGAACTGTTGAAACTTGAGGCCATGATTGTCATCAAGGAAGAGGACGGTTTTTGTCATCCTAATTGCTCTGCTGAGAGGGCATTCATCAGTCCATCTTTTTTTTTTTTTTTTTAACATCTTTATTGGAGTATAATTGCTTTACAATGGTGTGTTAGTTTCTGCTTTATAACAAAGTGAATCAGTTATACATATACATATGCTCCCATATCTCTTCCCTCTTGCATCTCCCTCCCACCCTCCCTATCCCACCCCTCCAGGTGGTCACAAAGCACCTAGCTGATCTCCCTGTGCTATGCGGCTGCTTCCCGCTAGCTAAATACCTTACGTTTGTTAGTGTATCTATGTCCATGCCTCTCTCTTGCTTTGTCACAGCTCACCCTTCCCCCTCCCCATATCCTCAAGTCCATTCTCCAGTAGGTCTGTGTCTTTATTCCCGTCTTACCCCTAGGTTCTTCATGACATTTTTTTCCCCTTAAATTCCATATATATGTGTTAGCATACGGTATTTGTCTTTCTCTTTCTGACTTACTTCACTCTGTATGACAGACTCTAGATCTATCCACCTCATTACAAATAGCTCAATTTCGTTTCTTTTTATGGCTGAGTAATATTCCATTGTATATATGTGCCACATCTTCTTTATCCATTCATCTGATGATGGGCACTTAGGTTGTTTCCATCTCCGGGCTATTGTAAATAGAACTGCAATGAACATTTTGGTACATGACTCTTTTTGAATTTTGGTTTTCTCAGGGTATATGCCCAGTAGTGGGATGCTAAATATTATTTAACTTCAGAGAAGAAGGGGGAGGGTTATGAATTCTTGACATGGTACTTTAAGCTCTAAAGAACATGCTTACTCTTGTTTTTAAAGTGTGATTGCAGAGACTTTGCAAAATCAAACCAGTGTGTAGAGAGGTTGAACTTCATAATCAATAAAGTTCCTTATGATTCTAAATATCTGTGACTGCCAATAAATTCCATTGTTTTTAAAAATTCTAATGTTAAGATACATCACTTGGGATGAAACATCAACAGCAATAACAAGAACCACCAAAACATGTGCTACATTTATGTCAGTGAATGAATGGAAAGAAATTATTTTGGAAAATAAAATAGCCTCTGGGGAAAAATGATATGAGGTATATGGATTCAAGCTGATTTGCCATAATTTGATATACTTGTATACTTCCAGAAACAAGTTTTATTGTGTCAAATTGACTTTCCAAGGGTCTGATACTCACAGTCATACTTTAGAGATAAATGTGACTTGCTGTAGCAGGCAAGTTTCTAACTCCCAGTGACCATCCAAAGAGCAATTATTTTTGACATGGAATATACTGTTCCCAGTATTTCAGTCTTTGTAATATTGACAGAGATCTATAGTTATCAGTGTGACAGGAGAGTGCACAGATTTTTAAATTTCAAGGTCTATGAGAGTGTGTCTGTCTACATGTGTGTATCCAAGGGCAAGAGTGTATGTAAAGCTTAATTTTTTTTCCATGACTTTAAAGTAAAA
Source organism: Stenella coeruleoalba (assembly GCF_951394435.1). NCBI lineage: Eukaryota > Metazoa > Chordata > Mammalia > Artiodactyla > Delphinidae > Stenella > Stenella coeruleoalba. The sequence continues at coordinate 25,942,413 of NC_137166.1, read as the reverse complement.
TCCTTGCTTTGACTCCATATATAACCCAGCAACTTTACATCAATCCCTGAAATCATTGAATAACATCTCTACCTGGGATGTTGCGGGCATGAAGATGTCAGCTATTTGGTTTTGGTCACAACCATGAAAGTTCACATCTGGGTATTAAAAATGTTATCTGATTCAAATAACCATTAGTGGTCCCCCTGTCTGCAGTTCAGTGAACCAAAAACTCCCAATTGCTGCATCTAATTATAAAGGTTCCACCAGTATGGAAAGCATCAGGTTGAACAAAATAAGGCATTCCCATTTCTACCTCTGAATCAAGACCATAACAGAAAATAATCTGTGCATGTTTACTTTTAATTTATTTTTAATCAGCTTAATTTTAATCAGAAAATTGTATCTATAGAAAGCTCATTGAATGATATCTAAAGAAATGATATGAACACTTACTATTGTATTGACATACTTTTTAGTGTACCATTTCAGCATGGATTTATGCTAGACCAATGAGATATTTTTAAGGAGAAGATTAAATATTTAAAGTGCAAAAAAATAAGGAACTTTTCTAACCCCATGATGCAAAGAATTAGCTTCAGGACTTACATTTTTGTAATGTTCTGACACTTTGCAATCTCATTTTCCTATGCAGATAATGCACAGCAGCTACAAAAGCAAGGAATTTTGAAATTTTGATAATGTAACAGTTATTTTTTCAGTCATGATTTTAAATGACTTTTTAGCATTCTTTTTCAATTTATATAGCTTTTGTGGGTTTCATTTGTTTATCCATGAATCCATTGTCTGACAAACAGTGATTGGTCAGCTAGTATGAATAACCATATGCCAACTAAACATTCAAACTTCTCAGAGAATATATAAGAGATTTCCTACACAGGTCAACTTCTTTTTGCATTGAATTCATTATCTGTATTATGCACAATACATTTCATGATCTTGAACTGGATATCACATGATACACTAAAAAGTATGCATTGAGACATTATATTATAGCAGCAGAATCATGGACAGTGGGACTGGACATTTTGGGCTTAAATGTCAGCTCTGCTTCTTACTAGCTCCATAATCCGTGCGTCAGTTTTCATGCTTATAAAATGGGGATGTTGGTAACAGTTCCTATAATGAAGATTAAATGCAATTACTCTGTGTATTTATATTATTTAGAATAGTTCCTAACATATAGTAATTATAGCATATTATTATTAATAGGTAACAAATGTACAGAGCTTACTGTGTTCCACACACGGGTTTGCATTACTAAGTAGGAAGACGTGCCCATCCATAAATAGCTGTTGCACAAAACATTATATAAGGTAACAGATGAACATGTTTTATTGGCAGGAGTTAGAGGAAGGAGCAAAATTTGAGTTGAAATCCAAAATAGGACTCATAGTTCTCCAAGGAGAGAAGAATGATGTGTGTTGCAAGCAGAGGGAACACGTTCTACTTCAAGGAGGCATCCAAGTACATGACAGAACTGTGTGTTTTACAAAAATTAAAACACATTCACAATGTATGTTTTTTGTGTAGGTGGTATCTTTATATTTAATTTAAGATGATTGCTTCAGTGATAGGATAAAATGTTTTGTAATATTATAGATAGAACACTGGCTTGCAGATGTAAAGACCGGATTTTCTTTGCATCAGTTAACTGTGAGACTTGGGCAAATTTCCCAAAGGGCTAGATGACCTCTAATGCCCTCTGTGTCTCTAGTTTTGCTTTTACAAAAAAAAAAAAAAACAAAAACAACTTTTGAGTTAAGTTTGCAGATCAGTGCAAACACTTGACAACTTCTATACAAAATGAGTTTTCAGATCTATAAATACAATCTCGTGTGGATGCTAGGGAGAAAGATAAAAAAGGGTTTTGATGCTTGTTTGTTAATTCACTAGGGTTTTCACATGGCAGAGCAATGATAAAAAAGAAAATCTCTAGTTTGAATATTTATTGATAAATTGATAATTTATATTGGTTAAAGGGTAGTTTTTCCCCCCAAAGTATAACTTTATTTTATTGTTACTGAATTGGATTATTAAATTGATAAGATATTCCTTCTACTGTGACCAGGGTTTCTCTTAGACACATGCCATAGAGGGAACTGTATGGACGGTAACCTCTTTGAGACAAGGCATTGCAGCAGCTCCAACCTGTCCTATACATTTAGCAAGCTCTGAGGAGTAATATCTTCTCTTCCCTAAATGTTTTAGCATAGGTCCCAGAATTGAGTCTCATTGGCTCTGAGTGGCTTGCCACATGTCAAGTGTATATCCTGAATTATCTGTGGCTAGGGGATGTGAGGCTCTGATTATGTTGGCTTTAAAAACAATTTTTTTTATTGGAGTATAATTGCTTCACAATGTTGTGTTAGTTTCTGCCGTACAATGAAGTCAGTCAGCTATATGTGTACGTATATCCCCTCCCTCTTGGACCTCCCTCCCACCGTCCACCCCCATCCCACCCATCTAGGTCGTTACAGAGCACCGAGCTGAGCTTTCTGTGCTTTATAGCATGTTCCCACTGGCTATCTGTTTTATGCAAGGTAGTGTATGTATGTCATTCCTAATCTCCCAATTCGTCCCACCTTCTCCCACCCCGCACCCTGTGACCACATGTCTGTTCTCTTCGTCTGCGTCTCTGTTCCTGTTTATTCAAGGTTACCTCTTAGGCTGAGGATGTATCAGCTTCACTGAGCCCTGTGTATTAATATGAAAAAGGATGGTTTCCAAGTAAAATCTGGGTAGGTTTCCTGAAGACGTGGAAGAAGATGCTGTTCAGTAAAAGCTAGACATATAGTTCCACAAAGGGACCACCTTCCTTCTGGGTGTCATAAAATAGCAATGGAATCCATATATAACTTGACATTTTCTTTTCATTCAGTTGTCTCATTTTAGAGCTCTCTTTCAGTAGGAAGCTGAAGAGTTATTATGCCCATTAGTATCTAAAATGATGTAATGGCACTCTATCTGTCAAATTGCTTAAAATTATTTGTATTAAGAGCACAGAATGTGTCCCTAGCCTTTGCTCAGATAACATTTGCCTTCTTATTTAAAAATAATATATCCTCTAAACAGAGGATAAGTGGAGAGTAAAATAAAATCCAGAGGCACATGCCTCTGCAGGGCAGAGGAATTAGAAACTGTAAAAATTAGGTTTAGAAATTCATCATTGTAGACAGCTATTTTAGATTAATTCAGCTAAAATATTTACTATTCAGATATATGGCTTTTAGTCATTGTTGTTGCTCATATACTATGTTTAATAAAAAGAAATAATTATCTCCAGGAACCAAATGCATCCTGCTAAAATATACATAGAGTTTGGGCTAGAACAGATGCTACTCTTATTGCAAAGGATGAAAAATATTCGTTTTACTTTGTATTCATATTTTGAATGTTTTATTTTAAAGTATTGCTGAGCAGATACATTTTGGCTCTGGAATCCAAAAGATCTTGGTATGTATCCTCCTCCTGCAACTTATGGGCTGTGTGACTTTGGGCAATTCATTTTAATCTCTTTAAGTCTCTGTCTTCTAATGAATAAAATGAGGGTGGAAAAAGTGCCTACCTAAATGAGTTATTGTAAGGATTAAATGAGATAGGCTATTTAAGGCATGGAGTTTACTACCATGTTCAACTATTGTTACTTTTATTTCTGTCTTAGCTATTATATAGGCATACTATTGTTTATGTAATCGTTCTGTTGTGGCTAAAAATGTCTATGTATGTGTATTCATAGACATTTCTAAACAACCCTGAAATTACCATTTTTGTACATAAATCTTTTTCTTGGTTATTTAGCTTATTTCCTTGCAATATAATCCTAAAAAGGTGCTCCTAGGTCAAGCATTTCTAGAGTTACAGCAATATTTTGGAATTCCATTCTGGTGCCCCTGACTGAAAGTAACTGGCTTTACTCCTGGACCACAGCTTCTTGTTGCATTGCAAATAGCCATAGGGACATGGCTTGTTTTCTGTGGAGTGACCCACACCTAGTGGTCTACTTTCTTGGTTGCTGGCCTTTAAAAAGGCTAACTAACAAGCTGTTAGACTGCTGCCCTTTGAAAGGGCAAATCCCAGACTGCATTCCCAGACCAGAATTGCTTATTTGTTCTAGCCTGATATTTTTGTTCTGCACATGCTAGAAGGTTTTCAGGTTGGTCTTGGTGTTTGTCCCTGAAAGCTATGAGGGTGGCAACTAACAGGAAAATAATAAAAACATGGCGTAAATGTGTCTAAGTTATAATATTGCTCTCCCCCAATTAGCTCATTGGTTTTGCCTCTAGATTTGTGCCGGTGTTTGTTTTCCTTAAGGAAATAATCTTAAAGAGAGTGAGAGAGAAAGATATATAAATATATAAACAGATAATAGATAGAAGGGTTTGAATTATTTTTATAATAAGCCAGTTTAAAATAATTAAGAGCAGTGTTTTTCATACATTGAATCAGAATAGGTCAGTATTAAAAAACTGAGCTACAGTGACCAACTGTTCCAGTTTGCCTGGGACTGAGGGATTTTCTGGGATGCGGGAATTTCAGTGCCCAAACTGGGGGCATCCCAGGAAAAGGTGCGGTTGATTACCTTTGGGGAGATTTTGAATCAGATTAAAACCATGTCATCGGTCACTTTCCTTTTAATAACAGTCCCTTTTTTGCTTAGTCTGTTTTACACTGGATTTCTGCCTCTTGGAAGGAGAATTATGATCAGTACATCTTGCTTCCTTGTATACCCTCTCAACAATGCCTGGGACACGTCTGCCTGTAGGTTGCAGGAGGGGCTGCTAATTCTCCTTATGCAGCATCTTCTTGAAACCCCTGCTTCAGTCCAGATTGACTACTTTCCTTGGACATAGTGGGCTGTGCTTGCCTTACTCTCTGCCTTCCTAGGAGCCGCTTACCGAGCTAAAGTTGTTTTGAGCTTTCCTTCCACGTCACACACAAAAAAGACATGAGATTTTGTAGGAAGAGTCTGGTTAGAGTGGTAGAGGTAGGGACGTGTCATCTTTTCATTGCTTATTTTTCTTGTTCCTTACCTTTACTTTCAACACCAGTCTCAGTTCAAGACAGCTGTGTTTCCCAGTTGCCTCTAAGACACATCACTGTTTTACTTCTTCCCCTTTCTCTTCCTCTTTCTTCTTCTCCTCACCTTTTTTTATCACCACCTTTCTTTTTTATCATTAGCAATAACCACTATTTACTAAGAAAGCATTGGATGAGGCACTTTATATATTATCTCAGGAATTTCACCACAAATTCCATGAGTTGGGTAGGATTGTCCTCATCTCACAAATGGGAGAGAAAAGGCTCAAGAGTTTAGATACTAAGTAGCGGGCAACAGCATTTCATAGTGAGAAGCACAGAGGTTTGGAAGTCAGGCAAACCTAGATCCATGTCCTGACCACTCTTCCCTGCCAAAGGTCATGGAGCTGTTAAGGGTGAAATGTTGCTCTCTAAAGAAGATTCTTCTCAGGAGCCCCTACAAATGTCACATGAAGCTGTGTTTCTTAAGCTTCAATGTATATCATATCACATGGGGATCTTGTGAAAATGCAGATTCTGATTTAGTCGGTTTTATGATGGCCTGAAATCTGCATTTCTAACAAGCCTCCTGGCGATGCAGATGCTGCAGTTGTGCAGTTAAGACTTAGACCAGCAAGGGTGGGAGCGTAAACTCCTAAAGCCACAAAGCCCAGAAATCAGTGTTGGAGGTGCTCAGCGCAGTTAGAATGTTTCTCTTTGTGCACAGGCTCCGTACAATTCCCTTGACCAATAACAATGTTGTCATATCTAATCAAGCTCTTTGAAACTTACAGCCAGAAAGGCCAAAGGCGTCCTTCTTCAGACAACTGCCAGGCTTTGCATTAGAATGTAGGAGGCCTCTGCTTGCCTCAGAAATTAGATTTCCCTTCAATGATACTAACTTTCCTGTAAAAGGAAGAAATTACCTTACACGCAGATAAGAGATGGAAGAAAGGACAGTTGGTTTCTCCCTGAGTATCAGTACTTGGGATTCAGCTCTGGCCCATCGATGCCAAAGAGTATTACTGAACCTTTTCTGCTCCTGCCCTTCTCGTTGATTAGTATATTAATTGATTAACAAATGCTCTGTCACACGGCACATTGCCTGGACCATTGTGAGCATTTAGTGATTGAAGGCTTGTTGAATCTGTTATGTCCACATATCCTTTAAGGATCCATAAAACACCCTGCTACTTAAGATGTGTCATAAAACGAAAGGAATCTATTTCACATAAGTTTTGGAAACTGAATAGCATATGCCACTCCTGGAGACTCACAGTACATTGTGTGTAAAATTCTCTGAGAAACACTACAGTAATAAATCCATTGCACAGATTGCTTTTTTCAATAATCTGGCCAAATTTTAGGGACCTCAAGAGTCTAGAGTTTGGATTTTATGGCAGAGGTGTGTTATAGTCACATTGGCCTTTGCCCCACCAATGGACACGAAGCATCGGCACTGACTACACCTGTGTACATTTTCAGGTAGAACCTGAAATATCCAGTGGGTTTGACGATCTTCAGCCTCCTGCTTTTGCTGCCTGTCTCTTGTCATGTACTCCGCTTTATAAACTCTCTGCCTTGGTGCTAAGGAAGCCAGCTCTTAGGCTGTCCGGGATTAAGGGTACAGCCTGTGACGTGAATTAAATATCTCAATTTGTATTGAGCCTGTCTCTGAGCATATGCCTGGTTTTCTGTCTGTGAATGTGTAGGACTCAAAATGCATCTGACCTTTATGGCTGGGAAAAATATCTGTTCTCTTGATGAGTGAATAGCAGTGTTCTTTTAAAATACCTTTAAATGAAATAATACACATACAGGTTTTAGTGCTCTGTTTTACTATTACTGTTAGCATTATTATTCCTAAGTAGAGGACAGCGCTTGTTTATTAAAACACATTATTATTTAAATCATATTGATCAATTGCAATTAATACTGATTAGCAGCCAGTAAGATGAGCTTCTCAGTATTAGCCATTCAGTCATCCCTTCAGCCTTCTGTTTACTGTAGTTAACATTTTTTTTCCTGTTTATATCAGTTTTTATGACCATCTTTTAAAATTATTACAATATTTCAAGAGAAGTTGACATTCTCAGGGATGAATCCCATGAAATTCCTTCAGTATAAGTTAAGAAACTTCATGGTGAAGGGATCATATTGCAAAATAAGCACCTGTATAAAGATGATCTTTTTGTTCAGTGGAAAGAGGATTGGACTGATAATAAGAGAAGTTGGGTCATATTTCCAGCTGTGTTCCTTTAAACATGTATGCCTTTGGACAAGTTGCCGTACTTCTCTGAGTTTTCCCTCTTTGACTGTAAAATGAGGGGATTCCAAGAGCTTCCTTTAAGAAGTGGTGGGAATAATGCTGGAGGGCCATCTCCATGATTCAAAGTTACCATCTTGGTGTGTAAATTTCATAAAGAATCTCAGAATCTCAGTTTGCCTATTTGTAAAAAGACTGCATTGCAATTGGCTGGATGATTGTATCATCTTTCCAGGTGTGTTAGACCCAGAGCCCTTAGCCTTAAGATCAGAAACCTTTGTCCCCCTTTTCAGTTTGGAGGCACAAGCAGATCTAATTTGAGCTGAGTGCTTGGATCCTAGAAAACAATTTTATTATTAAGAAAAAGAGAGGTGACTAATAATTTTCAGGAGGTTGTTATTTAATCAAGTGTGAGATATTTATGTGGAAATATAATTCCTACCAAACTAGTACATAAGCTCCAAGAAAATAGGGATTTTGTTTGCTTTAATTTCAGCTTTCAGCACCTAGAACAGCACCCTAAAATTGTTGTTGAAGGAATGAATGAATGCTGTTATACTGGGAACATCTGAAAGAGTGGGAGAAACTAGTTTCTTGTGTAGCCTTGTCCTTATATGCTAGCAGCTTGTGGTCATTATAATTACAGTGACAAAGGCTGCTCAAAAGAGTTAGTGCTAATGTCTGGAGGCGTGAAAACAACCAACATCATAGATTCCAAGAGGGGCTAAGTCTGCATGACGATTCTAAACTGGGGATTGTTTCCCCCTGCCTAACACTGTCAGTGTTGAGAGCACAAGAAATCACGGGGGATGACAACGTCTTTTTCACTTTGGTAAGGGTTGTTAAATCACCATGGTGACTACTAAAATTATGACACAGCCTCATGGGGCATGTGAGCACAGATTTCAGAATTGTCAGTCATGAGTGTTCATACACATACAGAGTCCGTAGTAAAACCAAGGGTTATTCTAAGTACTATTTCATTCATGAGACTTACTAGAAAGAGTAATTTCTTTTAAAAAGCAAACTACTGTGTTTAAATGAACTCTTAATTTTTTGATCAATAATCATTATGTTTCACAACGGTAACTCTTGAAGGTGCTTAAATGCTCTTCAGTGGTTTCCTGCTGCTTTTAAAATGACATTCAAAGTTCCCAGAATTGTGTTTGAATTACTTTCCATGTTCTATAGGCTTTGTTTATTTATCCCGTCTTATGCATTCTCTCCCTTGCTCACTCTGCTCAGGCCACATGACTTTCTGACAGTTTCCTGAGCGTAGAGAATCTTGTCTCTGAACTGTTCTTGCTAGTCCTTATTTTCGAACAATTTCCCTGTGTGGTTTTCCTGCCTGCCTTCTTCTCAGTCCTCAGGGTCCAATCTGAATGCCAACTCCCTGAAGAAGCCTTTCCCAACTGTTGTATCCAAAGGAGGCCCACGCCCTATAATCATCTAGCACCGCACCTTGTTGTTTCCTTTAGATCAAAGTTTATCCTAAATTTTTTGAATTATTTGCTCTCTTGTTACTTGCCTGTCATCTCTCCCTGCCCCCTCACTAAAATGTAACTTCCATTAGAGAAGGGACCAAAAATTGCTTATTTACATTTTACCATATGCCAGGCACTCTGCTAGGCCCTAGATATAGAGAGCTGAATTAAATATCTGTTGAATAAACAGAAAACCTAAATAGAGTAAGAGAAAGGAAGCCAAGTCCAGTAATTATTGATTTCTTTAGACATAGGAACTAAACCATGCAGGATATGGTACATAAAGTTCTAAAGTCTTTGCTCTGGAGCCCTGATATTTCGCTTGAAATATTTCCTCAGCTCAAGTTTTTTAGAACTCCGTAAGACTTAGGCGCTGTGAAGTTTGCATTTTTAAATGTGAAATGTCAAATATAAAAGAGACTACTGGTCTTTCAGCAAGAGGCTCCACTGGACCAGTGAGAGCTGAATCTTCCTTCAAAGCCCAGATCACATGTTTCCTTGAAGTGTAGCCTGATCTGAGCTTGGGTTTGTAGCCCCTTTCTCTGTACCTTGTAGATTTTTTGACGTCTTTCTCTACTACCAGCACAAACACATTGGACAATGGCTATTTATCTGCCTCTCTTGTTCTCCTACCATATTGTGAGCTGAGCCTTCTTCACCATTGTATTTTTAAGGACTAACTCAGTGCCTGGAAGGGGAGGCACCACATGAATATCTGTTAGATGAATATAATGAAAAATGAATAAGTAAAAAATCTTTCCTTTATTTATCTACGGTTATTATCCTATTTCTTATATGCTGGACTCTGCCAGCCCCAACCAAACAGACGTTTCTCAAGCAGGCCAAGTGCTTTCAGACCTTCTTGGTATTCTTCCTACATGATTGAATCTTACTGCCTTGTTTTTGTAGAAACTTTCTATGACAAGGAACTTGCTTGCGCATCATGACCTTTTCTGTGAAGACCTGCTCAACATCCAAAGACTGAAATGCTCATCCCCACACGTCCTCCCCTAACGCTTTGTTCCTTTCTCTGTTCTGGCAGGAGCTACTTTTAGGGAGTTGTTAGCTTATTCTTCTTCCTGCTCATGAGGAGACGAAAACTCCTGGATGAATTGCTGTTACATAGTCGTCTGTTTAATGTGGATTCCAGGGAACACTAACCTTTATTGGAACACCATACCCAAAGATACATCTTATTATTTAAAATTTTACTTTTAATCTTGCTCGGTGAATCACCATATCCTTTCAGGATTTGGGAAACAAAGAGTTAGCAAGAATGATTAGGTTGCAGAATTCTCAGGATCTCACAAATGTCTTTCCTCATCACCTCCTATTTAGATAAACCTTTCCCTAGGAGACACTTACCCTCCTTTTTTTACAAAGTGTTCAAGTGTTCAGCTCACTTGACCTGCTGTTTTAATTTATGTTTAATCACTAGGATTCCTCATTTTGGACAACTGTTTACAATTTGTATGATAACATTCTTTTTATTAAGAGTGTGATTTCCTGTGAATGAGACACAGACTGAAACTAAAGAAAGTACATTTTCTATCAGGTGCAAAAGATTTCAAAGAAGAGAAAGTTGTAATTAACCCTTAGGCATGGAGTCAACTATTATTGTGGTCAATTGTGTATGAAATAAAGCATTTCAAAGAAATCTGTAGTAGAAATGAATTTTTAAAAGATTTCTTTAATCATGTTGTTCTGGAAACTGTCCCTCTCCCTTATCTCCATCTGCTTATTTATTGTAGTTGCTAACATTAGTAGAATTTTTCTTTCATAGGAATTCATTTTGAGGAAAGTATATTATAATATGAAATAGGAATTAGGGAGGTGTTTTCGGTGTTACACTGGATAATCTGAGGAGAAAAATTTTCAGAGAAGAATGAAGCAAGTGCAGGAGAGAGGTAGAAATAACATAGAAAAAGATAGCACTTCCTAGTTTCCTCAAAGTCATTGTGTCCATCAGTAAAGCCCCTTTTTAGCCCAAGCAATTTAAATTTCAGCTTGTGTTATTGCAAATAAGAGTCCCAACTGAGAAAAAAATTTCAAAGTCACATTCCGGCATTTGAAGAAAATGAAGACTTTGTATGAATATATAAGGACATAATTTGACTAGAACATTATCTCACTTCTTTCCATTATGCATCCTTTCTGTGACTATGATAAGGAAGCTGGTCTTATATTTAAATAGAGACTTAGCTTTGGCCAAAAAATGTGTTAGTTCATTATTTGTAGACAAATAAGTAAGCTGCTACCAATGAATACTTCAAGTCCCCGACATCTACCTCCAGGACTGTACCTTGAAATGAGTAAATCTGTAGAATAAGATATAACTGCAGGGTGCCTCCACATGATGGGGAACAATTTTAGGAAGAAAGGATGAAATCGCATTATCAGGTTTTGAAGATTGATAATCCACTCAAGTTGCTGATGGTTTTTGTAGGAAACATGGTGTGATAATAGTATATATAAGGTATTTGGTTTCATATGTTTCTCTAAAACTGCTCTGTGAAGTTTTCTGAACCTAACTAGGAACATATTCATAGTTTCACATTCTCCAGTCTCCTCTCTACTGTCTCTCATGTGTATCATGATTTTTACAGGATAAAGTATTTTGAGGATATTTGTGTACTGGGAAGATAGTTTCCTACTTTGTTATATTCTCCATTATTTCCAGACTCTTGGTTTTTGGATTATGTAATTGAACAGTAATTGTGTTCACTTAGTCATATTTGTGTAACTGCACAGAAGCAATGTTGCTTAATAATAATATCTAACGTTTATTGAGGGATTACTGTATTCCAGGTAGTCTTCCAAGAACTGCTGGTATATTATTTTGTTAAATTCTCACAGATCAGGAAGAGGTAGGTACTTCTACTGTCACCTCCACTTTACAAATTAGAAAAATGAGGCAAAGTGAGTTAATCAACTTGCCTGAGGTCACGTAGCTAGTCATTGTCAGCCAGGGTATAAACTAAGAGTCTGTGGGACCCTACACTCTACACCTGTTTTGGTAAAAAGGTCAGTGGATTAGAAGACTAGAGTCTGAGTCCCAATTCTACTACTCACATCATGGTATCTCTTAGCTAGCCTCCTGTCTGATAGGTGTAGAAAGACCTATCTCATTGGGGTGTGGAGATTTAATAGGCAACACTGCTTACCTAGCTACATGAGAAGTGCGTAGGAATTGATCAGTATAGTTTTATTGGTTCTGTCATTTATATCAAAGGTTCTCAGTTTGAAGTTGCTGATACATTTGACTCAAATGTTATATGTATGTATATCTATGCAATATTTATGAATACATGGTCTGAGTTTGTATAGTATTATCTAAGGGATCCCCAGTACCAAAAGAACTATAGACTAGATAAACATCTAATTTATCTTCTAAACCAGGAGATCTTTGAGAACGAAAGGAGGTATTATTATTAATTATACTGAGACAGCAGGTCCAAGTCAGAAAGTATGGTCACTCTATAAATGATGAATAAAAATACACAAATCTGGATTTTAGTTTGCTGTTATATATAAACAGAGAGGTAAAATTAAATTATTCCCAAGGGCCCTTCTAGTTCTAAGGTTATATGGCTTTTTTTCAGTTAACCTTAAATCCAACTGGTTTAACATATCAATCAGATCACTGAAGACTGCTTCTTGTCATCTGTCATTTGAGAAGATAAACCACATTTACCATTGCATTTAGCTAAAATATGATTAGGAAAGGAAATTTGCAGTGACAATAAAGAAAAAGATCAAAATGCAAATCCAAATATAAATAGAATTTTGATAATTCTGTTATGTATCATTTAGGATGCCACATTCATCCATCTGCATGAAGAGTTATGGGATGACTCTGTTTTCTTTGAAGTCCAGAACAGCAGAATCCTCAAACAGACTAGAGAGTAGAAATGTTCAGATGTTCAGTAAGATTCAGATTGTCAAGGCCACTTTTTGAACTCTGAGTGTGGTGTGATTTGTCAATTCTACACCTGCTGTAAAACAATATTGCCATAGCATCAACACACCAGTGGTCTTGCAGTGGTCAGATATCTTTAATGACGAAACAGACTAAGGATCTCAACATTTGTGGTGGATTATAAGATAGTATCATTACCATGTTGGTGCTTGATGAGATTCTCTTGGTATCCATCTTTACTGGGGTCTGTGTCCTCTTTAAATATACCTTTGAACTCTCCCAGGCCTTAGGTAAGGATGGTAAGGATGAACACACAGACCAGTGACTGGAACCGAACAGTTATTCAAAACATATTTGTTAGATTGAAGGAAGAAAAAAATATGAAATTCCAAAGAAATAAAAAAAGAGGAAGAGTGCAACTACTTTCTTTGCTTGAGGTTTTATGCTAATATTTGTCTTTAAGTATAATAAAATATTATAGGCTGAGGTTTGATTCAGTAAGCCACGCTTTCTTTTTAAATTGTGGTAAAATGCCCTCAGACTAAAAAGTCACTCTCAATCCTCCCTTCTTCAAGCTCCCGGCAATTGCAAATCTACTCTCCTTCTTTAAACATTTGCCTGTTGGTATTTCTTATAAATAGGATAATGTAATATACGTCCTTTTCTGTCTGGCTTCTTTCACTTAGCATAATGTTTTCAAGGTTAATCTATGTTGTAGCGTGTGTCAGCAGTTAATTCCTTTTTATGGCTGAATAATATTCCATATTATGGGTGTGCCACATTTTGTTTATTCATTCATCGTTTGATGGATATTTGGGTTGTTTCCACACTTTGGCTGTTGTAAATAGTGCTGCTCTTAACATTTTTACATAAGTTTTTGTTTGAACTTTTGTTTTCAAACTATTGGGTATATTTCTAGTAGTAGAATTGCTGGGTCATACGGTAATTCTGTTTAACTTGTTGAGAAACTGATAGTTGTTGCCTGTTTAATTAAAATTTGAATTATGTGCAATATTACAACTCCCCATTCATATTCCTTCCCTCATAATTTAGAGTTGCTGCAGAAACCAGCTGCCCAGCCAGGTATTGTATTTCCCAGTTCACTGGCGTTTAGGTGAGGACACACGACTAACTCTTGCCAGTAGAATCTGAGTAGGAGAGATGTGTGTAGGGCCAAGATTGTGAGAAAGTAGGTGTGCCTTCTTTAGTCTCCTTCTCCCTTTTTCTAGCTTGATGTAGATGAGTATAGCAACCTTGAAAGTCATGTGTGGACAGTATTGGAAGGGCCAGATGAGAGGGGGCTTGGTCCCAGAATCATCATTGATAATGATAAAGGTCTATATTGATGATAAAGGTATGTTTACATAACTGATCACAGACCTTAACATTCTTCATCTATTTACATGTATTTAACAAAAATACGTTAGTGTGATAAACATACATATTGTGTCCCTTATTGGTTTAGAGGTAGGACATGATATTCTTTATTTAATAAATCTTTTAAACTTTGTTCCCAATGGCCATGTTTACCAACTCTTATCCTAATGGTTTAACTTTTTCTCAATTATTAAACTTCCAGTTGGACTTTATTAAGGCATTACTTGCTCTGCTTAATGAGACAACATGCGGTTTCCTTTTTCCTCCCTTTTTAAAATGCATCCTTAAAAACACTTTATTTTTCCTTAGAAACCATTTGTCCTTTATTTTTCCAACAGAAATATTTCGGGTTTAATTAAAACAATCAAAAATGCTATTATAATATCATTAGTAAAAACACCTGCTGCTATTATTACAGAGCACTGTTCTCTCTAGAGCCCAAAGGAACTTTCAGTTTGTGGAAATGTGTATATCATGTGCTTTATGGAATTGTGGTGCTGGATTTTTGCTGAGGTTTGGAAATTTTCATCCACTCATCTTGGAAATTCCTACGGTGGACAGTTGAGAAGTGCCACACCCAAGTGAGCCAAGTACCTTTACACATTCTGTATAAACATGAGATCTAGATTCAGGCTCTATTAGAATTTCACCTTCAATTTTAAATCAGAAGCAAGAGAAGCTGGGTAAAGTACGGGGATCAACTTTACTCACCACTGCATTCCTGCCACGTCAAAATGATTCCAGATCTCTGCTGTCTGCAGCACATTTGTGATTTACCACTGGAAGGAGCTAGAGTAAAGACATTGAAAGAACACACTGTAACTACGTAGCAGTGTGGTTAAAACGGCATGGAGGAAAATGATAAGGGGAAAAAAATAAGAGAAAAAGATAGAATGGCCTTACCTTCTGAAAGGCAGAGGCTCAGGTTTGAAATTCTATGGCACTGAGATACGTAAGATCATTTAAAAAATTTGAAGTGTGGGACTTGTGTTAAAGTAGTAAGACAATAGCTTGAAAGCCTGTCATTTCCTTTTATTTTGCTTACGTCAAAGATTTGAAAAGGAAGCCATAAAGAGATAGAGAAGGAATTGGAGACCGTTACTCTCTCAGAGAACCCTTAAATCTTTACAAAGAAGAGATCTCAGAAAAAAGATCTGCTACAAATATTTAACTCTTTATTGCCCAAACTTCACAGTCTTCCCATCTCAGAGATGAAATTTATTTGGTTTAACTGAAAAACTTTTTCTGAGCCAAAACATTTGAGATTACTTATAATTCAGTTAAGTGTGAGAGTACTGGTAAAAGTTAAAACTGAAGTCTAAGACTGATTATAAAAATATTATCATCCACTCTTTTATTTTCCTAGAAGAGAAAAAAAAAAAACTAATGAGAAATACTCAGTAATAAATCCTAGAGACTCTGCCTATAGTCAAAAATTCTTCCCAGCTTCTAAGTTAATACAACTATTTTTGTTCTGTTCTCATTGATAAGAAGTAAAATAAGTAAAGTGCCAAAGAATTACTTTTGACAGCCCATGCTTATTATCTCTGGGCAAAGGTTTTGTTTAAAGCATCAGAGAAGTAGAAAATGGATAATTTCTTAGTCACATTGACAAGTATATAGCTCAAATTATCACTAGTATCCAAAACATTCAGATAAGTATTCTTTGTTCCTGGTTACTGGCATGACAGAAAATTGACCAGGAAAATTCTAGACTAGCTATTACTATGAGGCCCGAGGTGTCTCCATGATGAAGTAGACAGAGAATAGTAGTCAAGGATGTTCTGTCTTTCAGACACCATTCTATCTTGGCATATCGTTCATTTCAATAATAATTTTAAAAATCAAGTCATTTCCTATATATCCAAGTCATATAGCCATTTCTTCTGGCAAATGGTTAACTTTTCGGTGGAACCTACATTTCCAAAAATTAATCTTGATCTACAAGTGTGATGTTTAATCTTATGCATCAATTTGACTGGACTATGGGATGCCCAAATAGTTGTTAAATCATTATTTCTGGGTGTGTCTGTGTGGATGTTTCCAGAAGAGATTACCGCTAGATTCATGAACTGAGTAAAACAGATGGCCCTTGCCAATGTGGGTGGGCACCATCCAATTTGTTGAGGGTCTTAGTAAAACAAAAAAGCAGAGGAAGGGCAAATTCATTCTCTCTGCTTGAGCTAAAACATTCATTTTCTGCTGCCCTTAGACATTTATGCTCCTGGCCCTCAGGCTTTTGGACTCATACCTGATGGTGTATCAGCCCCCCATTCTCAGGCCTTTCGACTCAGATTGAATTGTACCACTGGATTTCCTGGTTCTGTAGCTTGCAGATGGCAGATCATGAACTTCTCCGCCTCCATAGCCATCTCAGTCAATTCCTGTTAATAAATCTCCTTTTATATATATCTATATATATCCTATTAGTTCTGTTTCTTTGGAGAACCCTGACTAGTACAACAAGGGAGGGAAGGAGAGAAAGAGAGATTGATTTCATTTGAGGGAATTGATTCAGATTTGCCCTCTCTTTGAGGGTCATAGTTTTTCTTTAGTATATGAACAGTCCTAGAATTTCTGCAGTTAATGTAGTTTAACTCATTCATTTCCAAAGTTATTTGCTCTCAGGAACATTAAAAATGTTTTAATATATAGCATACTTTGAAAAATGTTTTATTACACAAAGTAACTCCTGGGATTTACCTTCTATGGGCTAATGAAGTATGGCCATTAAAATATATATATGTATACATGCACATACACACATTGGTCGTTTTATGTAATTTGGCTGATAGTTGCATGCTTTATTGTGGCTTAAAATCGGTGTCTTTCTTGAGGGGGAGAGGGGTGTCTATTTTGTTTTTCAATGCTTGTTCTTTACTGTAGATTCCACAATTTCTATAGAGCATTATTTTGAGTAGAAGGAACAACATAATAAAAATTAGTTATTTATGCTGCCACATTTCTGAAAGAGTTGATAAAGATGTTGACAGTTAAGCAGTAAAGCAAGGGGGGTAGTCTTTATTTATTTATTTATTTTTCTTACACAATAATTTGGAG
This sequence comes from Stenella coeruleoalba, assembly GCF_951394435.1. Lineage (NCBI taxonomy): Eukaryota > Metazoa > Chordata > Mammalia > Artiodactyla > Delphinidae > Stenella > Stenella coeruleoalba. Next base: position 25,925,288 of record NC_137166.1, on the reverse strand, counting down.
CATACTTGTCTAGAAATCACACCATTATAGCTTTCTAATCTCTCAGTTGGAAGAGTCACTCCTACCTCCTTTTCACAGCCACTTTTGGAATTTTTTTAGTCCTGATTTTTATGATTGAAATAGATAAAAGTCACAGTAAGCAAAATCTAGTATTATTCTTTCATTTCATCTTTATTAAAGCCATATTCATCTTTATTAACACAAATGATTTATTACCTTACAAGAGCCACAATTCTGATATCCTATTTGAATTTATTAATCCATTGATAGAACATTTGTATAAAGTACTGATTACTTTGCATCTGTCATCACGTTGACCTTCAGGATTTATTTACCTACCCTTCTGGCTTGTTGAATGATCATTACCTATGAAGATCCTTGAGCAAACCACAAACTGGGTCAAAGGTAAAGACTTTTCCAAATAAAGGTTAATTATTCTTCAGTGAAAGGTTTGTGGGCTGTGCCATCCCTCTACCAGAACTGAAATATGTAGCTGGATGTATGAGGGAAAATATGAAAATGTCTATCCTGAAAACTAAAGTGAATCATGAAAGATGGGCAAAGATCTATTCATTAAGTGCTAGTGATCTAATGTAGCAGCTATAAGACCATGTATCAAAATTTAGTTTTGACTTTTGCTTCAGGAGAAAGATCTTTTTGAGCATTACTTTTCCATTATGCTCTTTTATGGTTCCATGCAATATTTATGGTCATGAATTTTTTTTTCCCATTTCAAAGCACTTGGAAATAATTTCTAGTGCTGCTTTTCCAAAAGAATAACCCCTTTTGAGTATGCTTAAATGTTTGCATTGTTTCTCATTTAGCTCTGAAATGGATGCAGTACAATTTGCCAATCCAAATATCAGAAGGGAAGGTTTGGGATTAGCAGATGCAAACTATTATATACAGGATGGATAAACAATAAGGTCCTACTATATAGCACAGGAAACTATAATCAATATCCTGTGGAAAACCATAATAGAAAAAATATGAAAAAGAATATATATATATATGTATAACAGAGTCACTTTGCTGTACAGCAGAAATTAACACAACATTGTAAATCAACTATACTTCAATAAAATTTTAAAAAACAAACAAAAAAAAGGACCCTTCGGAAATGGCAAATCATAACAAAACTTTAAAATACTGATTCAGAGAAAGAATATTTCCATGAAATCATTGTAACCTGGTATCATCAAAATCAGCCCAGCAGATACACCCCTTCTAAGAGAGTCATCATTCCAATGAGTATATTATCTTTTGAGAAGAATGTGAATTTCTACATTTTGGAAGTCAGATTCTAGGGTATACCAAAGACAGAAAGATAAGAATAAACCTATATATTGACACCAAGAGTCTCTGGAAGTATAAATGCCTATGTGTTCTATGAAAATAATTCTGGAATGGTACCAAGAGCCCTGGATTCTGCTCCCAGCTCTGCCCCTGAGTAGCTGTAGGAGGTTTTACAAATCCCTTCACATTTTTGTGTTTCAGGGTTCAAACAGCAAAAAAAAAGGGGTCAGATGGTCTATAAGTAGCAAAGTTTTTATAGATCCCCTATAATATATATCTACTTAGTGGGCCTTTATTTGTGGTCATAGCAATGAGGCATAGGAGGGGAATGGCATTTTCTGTGAGATTATAATCAAGCCCCACATCTCTTGGAATTTCTTCTTCATGCTCACATACTCTGGCAGCCTACGAGACTGTTTATTTAGCAAGTATCCTAAAATTAACCTCTCCAGATTCTGAATCATCTCTAGTGTGTTGCTATGCATACATTTGTCAATGTATCTCCCCAAATGTCTTCAGTTCTTTCTTACAGACTAGTCTCAGCACCAAGGCAGCCACGTAACGTGCCTCAATGGAGTCAGTCACAGGCAGCTTATAAGTCATATATATTGAAACTTCTCCAGGGATATAGCATATTTTCTACATGCTGGACAGTGACACTAAAGAAATAAAGGTCTTAGAATACTTGCTCCTTTTTTAAGAGTAATTTTGAAAGGATGAGCAAGCAGTGGGTGTAGTTGACTACATATCTTGATTAATCAGTGTGGCCAAATTTACTTCTTAAAAATGCTCAACAAGTAAGTGGCCATGACTTTTTTAAATTGAAGACTTACTGTTTTCTGGAGCACTTTTAGATTCACAGCAAAACTGAGAGGAAGGTACAGAGATTTCCCACATGCTTCCTGCCCCCAGACATGCACAGCTTCCCCCTTATCAACATCTCCCACCAGGGTGACACATTTGTTACAGCTGATGAGTCTACCTTGATATGTCATTATCACTCGAAGTCCATATTTTACATTAGGGTTTATTCTTGGTGTTGTACATTCTGTGGGTTTGAACAAATGTATAATGACATATATCCATTATTAAAGTATCATGCACAGTATTTTTACTGCCCTAAAAATCCTCAGTGTACACCTATTCATCCTTCTCTCTACTTCCAGCCCCTGGCAACCACTGATCTTTTTATTGTTTCCAAAGTTTTGTCTTTTCCAGGATGTTATATAGTTGGAATCATACAGTATGTAGCCTTTTTAGATTGGCTTATTTCACTTAGTAGCATGCATTTAACGTTTCTGCATATTTTTTCATAGCTTGATAGCCCATTTCTTTTTCATGCTGAGTAATATTCCATTGTTTGGATGTACCACAGTTTACCTATCTATTCATCTACTGAAGGACATCTTGGTTGCTTCCAAGTTTTAGCAATTATAATAAATAAAGCGGCTATAAATATCCATGTGCAGGTTTTTGTGTGGATCTAAGATTTCAACTTCTTTGGGTTAATAGCAAGGAGCATGATTGCTGGATTGTATGGTAAGAGTATGTTTAGTTTTGTCAGAAACTGCCAGTGTTCCAGATTTTGGCCATTCCAATAGCTGTGCAGTGGTATCTTACTGTTATTTTGATTTGCATTTCCCTGATGACGTGTGATTGGAAAACCTTTTCATATGCTAATTTTTCATCTGTATATCTTCTTAGGTAAGGTGTCTATAAGGTCTTGGACCCATTTTTTACTTGGGTGGTTTGTTTTCTTGCTGTTTAAAGAGTTTTGGGTATATTTTGGATAATACTCCTTTATGAGATATGTCTTCTGCTGGCCATGACTTTTTACTTAGAATGGTGCTTCAATATATTTCACTCTATTATTGTACACCCCTGTTTTCTTTATCTCAGTTACACCTAGCCTAGTTCAAACAATAGTATCTGCCCTAGAACTTTGAAGTGTCTCCTTAACTGGACTTTCTCCTGAATTCATCCATCAAAGCACCATTTTGAACACATTGCTTCCTGATTTTAAAACATTCAATGTCTTGACATGGTTTCTAAATAATGGCTAAAATCCATAGTTTGGAAAGTAAAGTTCTCCATTTTCTGTCCCTGTCCACACTTAGAGCTTTATCTTCTACTCTAACCTCTAATACTCTGTAGTCCTATTCACGTAGGTTAAGTAGACCCCTCTGCAGTATTCACTGTCATGTATTGGCTTACTCTTGTTTCTTTTGCCTCAGTGCATTTCCTCTCCCTTCCCATAAAATTCCAGTTGTCTTTTGAAACTAAGCACAAATACCAGCTTTCCTCATGAAGGTCACTCTTTGGTCTTTAACCTCTGCCTTTTAACATAGAGAATTATGTTCATTATTAGTCATATTTTATTTCTGCAGCCTGTGTACATGTCTTCCTCAAAAGATAACATTTTTCCTTGAGGGCAAATTCTGTTCCATACCTATTCATCTTTTGGCTCTCAACAGCACTCACCAGAGTTCTTTACATGAACTTTTTACAATTTCAATAAACCGATTGAATCAGTTGCTACCTCATTTTGACCACTCAGAACCATTTTTTATGAGTTTTTTGGTTCTGTACTTATTCATTAAATTTCTAATTTATTCTTTTAGGTATACTCTGAAGACATTTATTTGAAAATGATGACACTAAGTAATGAGTTTAATCCTAAATGAATGAGAATAACTACGGTTGGGGGTGATGTTTGCTTTAGGAGTCTCCAGATTTGTCTTATGTTATTAGATACACAGGCATACCTTGGAGATACTGTGGGGTTTGTACTAGACCACCACAATAAAGCGAATGTCACAATAAAGTGAAACGCATGAATCTTTTGATTTCCCAGTGCATATGAAAGTTATGTTTACACTATATTGGGGTCTATTGGTGTGCAATAGTGTATGTCTAAAAAAACAATATATATGCCTTAATTAAAAATAATGCTATTGGAAAAATGGTGCTGACAGACTTGCTCGATGAAGGGTTGCCACAAACCTTCAATTTGTAAAAAATGTAATATCTGTGGAGTGTAATAAAGCAAAGCACAGTGAAATGAGAGAGAGTTAAAAGTGAAATAACTCAAGGTATCAAATTGAAGCTTCTCACTGTTCACATTATGTAATTATTATTATTAGAGATTTCAAAAATGCTAAATGCTAGTTTGCCCTGTTAAATATAGCATACCATTGGGGATTCCCTGGCTTTCCAGTGGTTAAAACTCAGCACTTTCACTGCTGAGGGCCCGTGTTACATTCCTGGTCAGGGAACTAAGAACCCACAAGCCTCGTGGCGTGGTGTAGATAGAGAGAGAGAGAGAGAGAGCGCGCGCGCGAGAGAGAAAGAGAAAGAGAGAGCATACCATTTACATGCTTTTAAACAATTCTTGACTGAATAATCTCAAGTATTACACAGTTAGATCTTAGACCCTATTTTAACATAAGAGAAGAAAGCTATTTATAAGTGGAAGGATGCTATGCATGTGAGAGAGAGAGCGCCAAAGGCAGTCAATATTCAAGCAGTAGAAATGGAAAAGAAAAATGGTTAAAGGGAATATGTCATTTGCCAGGTAGGCAGAAGGTAATGTATAAGTGACTGACAATCCAATTAGAGAATTCTTTATAGGCAAAAAAGTGTGGCAGAGCAGAAAGTTATGAACTACATAACACACCATGACATGAATTCCCAGGACAACCAGTACCATTCCATTTTCAAATATATGTATGAGGAAACCAATGGATAGTGGATTTCATATAACATCCTTGCTATGTAGTATTTAAAATATTTGTGATGACAACGAGACCATATACATTTTTTTCATTACAGTTTTTTGATATGGTTAATATTTTCTGCTTATGATATTAGTATAGGTACATGATACTGGACATGTTATTTAAAAAGCCTACAACAGATTATCAGAATTTAGATGCCATTGTAAGCATTTGGAAAAAATCCACTGCAACACATTTTTTTAATAAACTATTCAGTATTTGTATACTGTATTTTCTCCAGAAAGAATGATGTAAAAATAAAAAGGACAGGTGTATGCTAAATTGTGGGTTGTTTAATTTTCTGATTTAATGTCATGGTTATTTAGCATTTCACATCTCAGCAAAATCTTAGGAAAAGGCTCTTTTTACCCACCTCACCTATCTCCAGCATGGCAGAAGTTATCCAGGTAAAATAGAATTAGACTGCAAATAACTTGATTATCTGCAAATATCAGACTCTCCAGCCAAAACACTATCTTTAGCCTATATCTCAGTAGGAAAACATCTTAATACCAGAATGTCAGTTTTGGAAGCTACCTCAGAATTTATCAAGACTGAATTCATTTTCTTACAGAAAAGGATACTGATGCATATTGGAAATTAAGCTAAGGACCTATCATGTTGTTGTTTTTCAGCACAAATATGTTACATTTGCTCAACAATATTTACAATGCCCATGATGTTCTAGGCTTTGTGCTATTATGTGTATAGAGTAATAACAGGAGACAGATGTTATCAAGGCAGTAGATCAGTGTCAGGGATCATTTCTTCGTGGGCTTACTGGAACTAGATTAATTAATAATCAAATATATATATATACACACACATATGTATTATATATAATATATTATCCTATGTGTTAATATATCATGTTATATATGTTATATGCTGTATAATGTTTTGTGTTATATATTATATAATATGTATAATATATTTAACTCTAGATTAATATTAACATATATATTAACATATTTATAAAATATGGTATATTTTGTTACATTATATATAACAGTAAGATTAACAGTTAAATCTTGAGGTGTAAATACTATTTCAGTGTCAGACTGAAGTTCCAAATCTATACAGGAGAGTGAGTACTTATAAATGTTCTGGTTGTTGAAATAGACTGATGATTCAATATAGTGGTTTCTCAGCAGTTGCTTTTGTTACGTGAAACATACTTTATATTAGACAAATCACAATGTTTAGCATACATACCCAGATTTAAAACTTGTGCATAGAACAAGACTGCATCTCTTTAATTCATAGCTATTATCTACAGCATCCAGAACAGTGCTCAAACATAGTAGATGCTCATTGAAATTTGTTGAATAAATAAACAAGTTAGTGTGTGTGTGTGTTTGTGTGTGATTATTATTTTCCCTATTTTAAAACATGGTTGAAACTCAGGTTCAAGAGAAATTAGAGTAATACATAATAATTTTAATGGACTATACATAATATATACATAATAATTTTAATGGCAAAACTATGTACCATTTTTGAGATTTTAAGTAAAAGCCAGGTCCTGGGCTCTTTTCCATAATTTATCTCATTTAACTCTCACATGCCATGTGGATAGATAATTATTCTCATCTTAGAAGTGGGGATAGCGAAGCTCAGAGAGTTTGAGTAATTTTGCACAATATCCTAATGTGTGCCAACAGCAGAGCTGGAATTCGAAACAAGTTTTCTCTGACCCCAAAAGTCCCACTTTTTAATGTTGTGCATTTCTAGTAGTTCAGATGCCAGCATGCCATGCCCTGTGGACGTAATTGAGTATAATAAAAAATGCATAATGCAAATTTTGTTAGAAACTGAATCATTATTAATATTAACATTAGTAGAACCCTGAAAGCCTGCCTAAAACTATTCAAAATGAGGGAGCTAATATTTGGCTAAGCTTCCTCTCTTGGTTGCAAAATTCTTTGGTCTAAGGGCTTTGGTTTTGTCTTCATGAAGTAGAAATATATATCTACCCAACTATCAAGCTAGTATTCAGACGCTTTATCTAAACTAAGTCAAGAAAGAGTGATTATTTTTTAATTTAAAAAATGTTTTTAAGTATAATATACATACAAAAATGCACATATTTAAATATACAGCTCACTGAAGTTGCACAAACAGAACACACCTATGTATTTAGCCCCAGGATAAAAAACCAGCCCTCCATGAACACTGCTCACCATCGTGGTCTCTTAGAGTCACTAATCCTTCCCCCTCTCCAAGCATAAACACTATCTTGACTATCCTGACTTCTAACAGCATAGATTAGATTAGTCTCTTTTTATACTTTGTATAGATGGTGTTGTCATCCTTAATTTTTTTTTTTTTTTTGCATGTGGTTGTTGATGTTTGATTCTCTTTGCTGTAGGTCATTTCACTGTACAAACACAGTACAGTTTATTAGCCCTTCTGTTAATGAACATTTGGGTTTTTCTAGTTTTTGCATAGCCTTCCTATGAACATGTACTAGGGTATTTTTGGTGAGCATATTTGTACTTTTTTTTTTTAGTTTATACTTAGGAGTAGAATTACTGGGTCATAAGTTATATATATATTCAACATAGCAGTTACTGCTAAGTATTTTTCCAAATTTATGTTACCACCAGCATTACATAAAAGTTCTGATTGCTCTACATCCTTGCCAATACTTTATATTTTTTATCTTAAAATTTTTTTTTAAATTTAGTTCTCATGGTGAGTGTGAAGCAGTATTTCACTGTGATTTTAATTTGCATTTGCTCCTGACAAAATGATACTGAGTACCTTTTCATATGTTTATTGGTATATCTTTTTTTTTTTTTTTTTGCGGTACGCGGGCCTCTCCCGTTGCGGAGCACAGGCTCCGGACGCGCAGGCTCAGCGGCCATGGCTCACGGGCCCAGCCGCTCCGCGGCATGTGGGATCTTCCCGGACCGGGGCACGAACCCTCGTCCCCTGCATCGGCAGGCGGACTCTCAACCACTGCGCCACCAGGGAATATCTTTTCCACGAATATCTTTTATGAAGTATATATTCTTCTTTTATGAAGTATATATTCAAGTTTTTTCTTTTGGGTTACCTGTCTTTTGGTATTAACTAGCAAGGATTAATTATATATTTTGGATATAAGTCCTTTGTTGAAAATATATTTTCAAAGAACTTCTAACTTTGTGAAATGAAAGATTTTATGTAGACAAAGATAGTTTAAATTTATATATATTGTCTAAAATTATATATATATGTATGTATATATATATACACACATGTATATATATGAGAGAGACACCAGATTTTTTCAACATTACATTACAAATGCTTGAGTTCTTATGACTATTGCTCCTTTTTTTTCCTCATCACATGGGCCCCTAACACAGTACTCGTACAGAGATATTGGAAATTTTTTTTTCCTGACTTCCTGGTGATTTGCAAACTAAGATAAGGGTTCTTTGAGATTAAGAAACTTACCTTTCTTCTTCAAGACCAAGAATGAAAAAAGGCCATCTGGAAATTATTTTCCAGGAGAACCCTAAGCAATCTAGTTGGAAAATTGAGATAGTAATAAAATTTTGGTTTGAAACAGGACTGGGTTAAATTGGTTCCAAACACTTTCTACTATTAAGCAAAACCAAAAATTAAATGAGAGCAATATTTACAAGTTTGGGTTGAGTTTTGATGTTCAAACATCAAGCAGTATTAAATCTTAATTTCTGAGGGTTAGAAGCAGCAAGGTGCCACTTGCTCTTTTTATGGCAAGACTCTCAACATTCTTTATAGAACTTGTCGTGGTGTGTGTCCCAGTTGCTGTCAAACAGGCTGCTATATATCTTGCTAAATGTAAGTTTGAATTAAAAATCTTCAGGCATTTGTAGGAAAGTAGTGTAGATATAGCTGAGGGGACTCTGAGAAAGATAAATGACTTCACATTCTTCCTATTAAGAACTGACCAGAACAAGCACAGTGACTGTGTTCTCTTTCTAGAGTGACAAAAGAAGACTGATAGTTTAATTAATTTAAAATAAGGTTATAAGTGACAAGTCCTGTGCTCTAGCTAGCTAGTATATGTCATTATGTATTTTCAGACAAACTCCCTCCACTTCTGAGGAAGGAAAAGTATCTTTATTCACAGATATAAAAGTTCTTTTTAGAACTTGTTTGGCACAGTTTCCTTAATCATTCCATTCTTAAGTAAGCTTGCTAATTTCATAAACTATGCTAGAAAGCAGGAAGCCTAAATTTTCCATTTTCATTAACTGACTCACTTATGCATCCCTCGCAAAGGGGGGGAATATTTGTGGAAAAGAATGACTAGAAATGTACTATTTTTTCTCCTCCATGAAATGGGGACCTGAGGTTTGTGAGGCAAATAGGTATATGCTGTTGAATCTGAAAGTCCATCCCCCTCCCTCTAGACCATGATACTTTTATTAGGATAGTCTTATTCCTTTTTCATCTTTGTAAAAAAAAAATCACATCCTGTCTGTATTCATGTTGGACAATATTCAGAATCCTGTCTAAATCCCCTATTGTGTAAGCTGTTTTCGTGGTTCATGTTCATTTGAAAGAGTAGTTCTCAAATACTAAAAAAGAAAAATATTTACAACACAGACCACAGAATTTTCAGGACACTTCCATGAGATTGTCACATGTTTTCAAGTGCATCCATATATCCCCAAATAAGAAACTTTGGCGTAAAAGTACTTGAATATGGAACTTACTTGAAGGAAAAAGGGTAAAGACATGTATTAAAGCCATGATTTTCCATCTAACAGATTTGCCATGCCATTCATGCCATATCTATGTCAGATATTGGGAGTTTAGAAGGAGATGGCTTCTATCTTTTGTATCATTCTAAGGAGAGACAATAAAATTCCCTAAATACCCAGTGACTTTTTCCTTTCTTATGAGCAATAATATATACTGGCATTTTTTTCATATAGGAAATAAAACAAAAGAAAAACATCATCTTTCTATTCAGATAATCATTTTACCTTTGAATTTTTAACTCCACCTACCTACCTGTTTATCTATCAAAGTAACAAAATAAAAACTAAAGGCATCCCCCAATTCCCCCAGTTACTTCTAAAAGTTAAAATGTTTATTCTGGCACATTTGCACCTTTTAAGAGTTTGTTCTCCTAAAGGCAAATTTGCATTTCATTTCTACATCTTGCTTTTGTTCTGGCTGAGGAAGGGAGCTGTCCAGGGCGTGTTGAGTGGAACTGTATCTACCTCACTCCTTTTAAAGTTTTCATGGTCTCTGATGACATTTTGTTATTTTGTAGCCATTATTCTGCATTGAGTTTCTAGTAATTCCTATGAGGCAGTGATACCTCTGACACCAAACGGCATCTGTCCCTAAATCAAGGACAAAGACAGGTGGCTTGGTGAGATTTGCTTGAGATTCCAGAACAGTGAGCATTACCATATGTTCTATTCATTTGTTAATTAGTAGGGTGACTGTATAATTTATCATCTAAGCAGAGGCACTTTTGAGAGAGAAAAGGGTGCTAATAATAATAATAACACCTGATGATAGGTGTAAACTGGGACTGACCATGGCAAACTGGGGTATATGGCTAGTCTCAAGGATATGAGATACCTCCCTTTTTACCTATTCTGTCCTAGTATCACTGGAATCTCCCACATCCAATCATCCCCCACAATTCTGTCAAAGTTCTGTTCAATAGACACACAGCTGATGGCCCTCCCCTCAATTTTTTGAAATAATAGTCTTTTAGGAATTTTAAAAAATATCTACTTCTTTTAAGATTTTATATTTTAGAGCTTTGCTCACACATGTTTTCTCTGACTAGAATATTTTTTAATCCCTTTTAAACTATTTAAAAATTCCTATTCATTCTCCAGTTCAACTATCTCCCCACCCCCCTCCACCATGTGGAAATTCTCAACCTCTTCTTCCTCCTTACTAGCTGTGGAAGCTCTGGGGTTTCGAAAGCATTAACCTAGGATTCTTTGTCTTCGTGAGTAAAACAAGAGTAATTCCAGGAGATTGTTTAGTGGATGAAATAAGAAAATCTTATGTCACAGTGTCTAGAAATCACAGAAAACAAAGATAACACCCAAAACCTTTGAATTGTATTGAAGTTTCAAGAAACTGTCAAAACTATCTTATTCATAAGCTGCTTCAGCTGGAAGATGAAACAATTAATTTCCCATCTTAAATACCAAGGGTTTCACAAAGGATTTTATAAATGGGAATATAATAGATTCAAAGTATGGAATTTAATAAGCTTATCATGGATCGATTTCATTAACTAACACATTTGTGAATGATCATTAATTTTCAGACTAGCCATTGATTTGTCACTTTAGGCAGTTATCCAAACAAACCTTAAAACCAACTCAAATATAAGGATTCCTAATAGGTATTTCAAAACTTGAAGTCTAGCGAAGGATGGTACTTACATTCTGTTCCCTGGGATTCAAGAATAAGAAAGGACTGCTTATAGCAAACATTCAATCTGATTTTAGATATTTTTAAGAATTCTAGCTGGAAGAGGAAATCTACTGATTAAAAGCTAGTTTCCATTTTAAGAAGGTGTTTTATATTTCTGAGTTCATATTTTCATTTTAAGAAAAGTGGTTATAGCTACCCCATCTTCACAGCATATTAAATGTTCACTTAAACGTTGGCCGGTTCCAAAGCAATTCTCTTTCACAAAGAACTTAGCTACTGAACTTGAGAGACAGAAACAGTCTGCTTCTCCATGTTTTTCTACCCTTACAAGACATGCTCATAATGTTCCATTTTTATGTCTATCTTCCCTATTTATGTAAACATCTTTCAGGACAGGAACTGTGCTCTTTTTTCTGTTCTTAGTATCCACGTACTCACTAAATGTTTGTATGAATGGATCAGTAGTTTTCTCTTGAACCTTTCTTGTGGTTGCCGGTCACTTTATAGATACCTCAATTATTCATTCTTTATTTACTTTTTCATGAGATTTAGAATGATGAGAATAAACCCATAGTGATATATAAATCTTATCTAATTACAGATAAGTACAGTATATTATAAAAGCTCTGTCTCTGTAGATCCTCTTTTTCTACATAGCTGTCTTTTGGAGACTTAAAGGTGTAATAGATAATGGAAACATCTTATAAATTTAATGGGAGAAAATTTTCACTAACAGTATGGATTTGGTTCGTCCTCTTTGTAAAGGTCAAGATTCTTTGCAATTTCTCTTTAAATGTTTGTTGGAAAATTCTGAATGTTATCATAAGATCATGTTATTTGACAGAAACTTCTATAGAATAAGGTTTTTAAAAAGCCACTTAGATTATTTTTGAGAAGTGAGAGTTGTTTTAAAATATCCAAATTCCTTTTTCTTTAAGGAAAATCTAGCCTACCAGGAGAGCCGACTTCCGTGAGGTAGTTTTTAGACAAGGCCCTGGGATTGAAGATGCTACATACTAGCTGTCTGCAGCTATCTAGTTATCTGTATCCTGGTATGGGAAACATATTCTTGTATGTTGAGCTTTTCTACAAATTCATGTGGAGCTGTCCATTGTGAGAAGTGAAATGAAATGATGCTGTCATCCTGGGTGGGTGTACTATCCACAGGTAGCAGGGTAACATTTGACAAAAGAACATTCTCCATCCTTGTTGCCTTGGGAGAAGAAGTAATCCTATGACTTGAAGGCAACTCGCCAGGGGATTTTTTTTTTTTTTAAATTGTTACCCTGCCATTCTGAAAAAGGCTTTTAGATGGCTGGGTTTAAAATTCTGCTATCCTAATAAGGCAGTGAAATGGAATGGAAATGATACATATTTTGTTGTCATATACTTAATACTTATGGTCAAATACTTAAACTCTCTAACTGTTTCCTAATCTGTAAAGTAGAGATAATAACAACACCTACTTCAGAAAGTGTTAGAGATAATTCAGTGAAATGGTTCTGTGCCTACATACAGGAAATAATAAACATATGTCAGCAATTACAATCATTTGTTATTAGTACCATTTAGTCATTTGTCCTTTGGGCAGGTATTGATGATTGATACTTCCTACACTCAAGGCTCTGACTGTATTTAAAAAGACAAGCGACACGCATAAAAAGCCATTCTCTTAACAAATGAATCCACGATTGCCCTAAAAGGGGACTTTGGTAGTTCTGATTTAGATGAGATAATTTTCACTTTGGGGTGCGAAGTGAGTGCAGTGGCTGGACTTGCTGGTTTGGGAAACATTCTCTTAAAGCTAGATCTGGAGGAATAAATACTAGTTAGAGCCCTTAGATAAGAAAGCACTCTATCCCAGAGGGAATACCATAAACATAGGAGAACATTTGGTGGAAATGGAGGGTGGTAAGGAATGGAATTTGGATGGAAAGTTTGGAAGTGTAATTTGGTACCTGACTGTTGTCAGCTTTGAATGATAGTCTAGGCCTGTGGAATTTGTTTTGTAGACACATGAAAGACACTAAGTGTTTTTGACAGGGAAAGGATCAAAACATAATTTGGATAAGAAAAAAGAAAAAACAAAAGGCTGAGATCCAGACAGAAGACCCTTCTTGCTAAACTAGACTACTTTACACTGGATAGGAAGTACAGAGGACTCACGGGTAATCAAGTGGGAAAAGATTATGAAGGTAAAAGTGATAGGAGTTGTAGATAGATTGACTCCTACATGCAAAGGGAACATTACAATTTTGAACTTGAATCACCAAGAATTTCCCATTGTTGGAGGAGGATGTCAGGGAGTTTCTAAATTACTTAAGAAAAGATGATCTTTTTAGTTTTGTACAATGAGACACCTTGGTGATGCTATCCAGCAGTCGTCTGAAATGTGGTGTAGACGTCAGAATGTGGATTTTAAGAAATATACTGGAAACTGGAAGTAACTAGCCAGTGGAATTAAGCATAACTCAGATCTGAATTTTAATCCTTAACAAGATAACAGACATTCCCTTCAATGTGATCAAGCCTCTTGGAAACAGCTGACAAGTGGTACAATTTAATTAGAATTCAACCTCCTGGTTTTAAACAAAATGCCTGTGGGACACTTAAACCTCATATAAAGGGAAACTTTCTGCTTTAGAAGCATGTTTAGACAAGGAGGCAATATGGGGCTCTGATATTGGTATTCTATTTATACATCGACTTGTCATGGTTGGATAAATTCTCAGAAGGCTGGAAATTAAATCTTTTGATTCGGTCATTTTAGAAGAAGATTGAAATTCCTTAAGAAAATTTGCTACTGTTCCCTAGATGATTATCATCAAGTGGAAGAAGTAAACGGTGGCATAGATAGCCCCCACTTACTCCCTCACAAATACTCAATTTCAGATGGACAAAATGGTACATGCATTTCTTGTGTTTTCTATGCATTTAATGAGTGTCAGAAATTGGAGTCAGGAGACCTAATATCTTGTCCTAATTCTGGCCCAGCCCACTGTGAGAGAATACGTAAATCATTTAAAACCTTTGTCCTTGGTTTCCTTATAATGTAAGACATGGCAGGATAGGGCGACATCTTTGGTTAACTGATCTCATTAGTGTAAAGCTCACCTTATATGGTAATAGTGTGTATTTCTGAAGACGTTGATTCAGTCCTAGAAGGCAACAAGGGTGTCTGCATTTGAGCTTTAGGAGGTGATTTTAGGATGAAGTGTGAAAGTAATGCCTAGCACAGTAACTGAAACACGTGAAGCACTTTATAAATATACACCATCAGGGTGAATGCAATTCAGCAGACATATGGAGAAAGACAGGCAGAAGAAACAGTCAAGGCATGGTAGCGTAAGTGTAGGACTTTCAAAATCAACTAAAATCTTGGAAGTTTAATTGGGTTTCCTCAGTGCCTACATCTTCTGGAAACTGGGAAGTTGAGGCTTGAAGAGAGAATCCATCATCCCAATGTGAAAAATTTAATTTTACACAAATATGTCCCAGACTGAGCTAGTACTTTCTTACATGTTAATAATAAACTTTCAAGGCAACCATAGTTGCTGTGTGTTATTTCCCCCTTTTCCGGAGGTGACATCCAGAGGCTAATTGACTTGCAAAGAGTTGTCCATAGAAGCACTGGCTTTTTTTAGTAAGTACTAAAATACCAATAGCCGCAGAGTAATGGAGATCCCTTGGCTACCTAGAAATATAGTACTTATAGCAACTTGCTCACTTATTCAAAGTAGTAGTTTAGCAAAGCCAGAAAGTTCTTTCCAATTCCAAATGACTTTCTTCCAAGCTTTGAGTCTATGGGCAGTTGCCAATGCACAGAGCTGGGAAATGTGATATAATGGTGCCTGCAGGCTAGGAATCTGGTCTGTGGGACATATTGTTATTTACAGAGTTGCCATGAAACTTGGCTGGAGACTCAGCCCTCTATATGGGAGCCAGAGTCTGAGTGTCTTTGGCTAATCAGTATGCTTCCAGGGAGAAAAAAAATAATTGCTGGTAAGCAAAGGCTCTGTTAATCATTAACTGCGTGGCATCTGCTTCCACAATTACGTTTTTAGGAGATCGGGATAATAACATTCTTTTGAAAATGGTCTAATTAATGCATTTTTTGTTATTATTATATTTTGAGCACTGGTAGTACCAAGCTAATCATTAAAGGCTTCCAGTTTTCCAGTGTGCAAAGATACCTTATTGATTGATAGGAATATCCAAAGAAAGTGGCATGGATCGGCAAAGACTATGATGACTTTAGCCCTTATCAAACCCAAGGAAGTAAACTGAATGTTTTGTGCATTTTCTACTCTCACAACTTACTCTGGGTACAATCAGGAACAGGTCCAAAATTATATATATCTTCCCAGCACACATACGTAAAGAATAAAAAATATTGCCACCATGTAAAATTGGGTTTGAATCTCAGTCCTGACACTAACCATAAACCATAAACCATAAACCATAAACATGTCAAATGGTTGCTATATTTTTGATTTTTATAGATAAAGAAACCAAAATGTAGAAATGTTAAGTAATTCATCATACAACAGTGCTTGAAAGTAACAGAGTTGAGATTTGAATCCAGAACCTGTGCCTATTCAGAACTGAAAAAAAAAAAACAGTCATGATTTTTTAAGTCTGAAAAAAAGTATCTCCAGAGCCATGGAATTTTTGATCTTAGGAAATCTCCAATTCCAGCTAATTTTATTTGGTTTTAATAGTTGCCTGGACTTTGAAGAACCACTAAGGCATCTTGGCTCTCTTATATTACAGACAATTCAAAGTAGGTCAAGTGCAGAGAGTATGTCACTTGGGGAGAGTCAGAGGCCATCAGAAATATTCTTTGTAACCCTGTTCCTCTTAGATGGGAATCAGAGATGCTCTGGAAGCATATGTCAACTTTACAAATAAAATAGCTAGTTATTTCACCAGCAAAATGCATTTATTCAGGAATAGCCAGAGAAATTGCAATTCAAGAAATGCAAGCTATGGAGGACTATGGGCAAATACTGAGAACAAAGGATGCTTTTATAGAGAAAAGAGGGGCGTTCGGAGGATCTGTCCTAAATGAAAGTTCATTGGAAGAAAGTAAGAGTTTAGGTGGCAACTTCTTTTCATTGGCTGAACCACTGCACCTCTCCTTGGCTGGGCTGTTGCTGAAAATCTTCCTTCTTCTTGCTGGAGTATTAAAGTAGAATTGTAAAGTAAGCTACAACAGACCCTGTGTGCATGAAGGCCCCCTGTTCAGGGCTTCCTGACTCCATTTTAAATGTGGTTTCTCTTTATTAATTTTTGCACATATAATGGAACATCACAATTACTCAGTATCTTGATACCTTCTAAAAAAAAAATAGTAAGGTTTCTCATTTTGTCAGTATTTCAAACCTTATTTCCCAGATGACAAGCATTGTTTCACCTTTCTGTACTTACAGCCTGAGCCAGTTAGGATTCGTCTGCCTTCTGACATTCCCTAGCTCCTGGGCTTAGACAAATTCATGCAGTCAGGGTTTACTGAGCAGAAATTAGGGTACTCGGTGCCCTTTTTTTGTACATGGAACTTTTTAGTTTTAAATTATTGTGAAAATAAAACATGCACAAGGTAAATAAATAGGTAGAACAAAAAGCCTACAAAATGAAAGGCTTTCTTCTACACTCTGAACCGAGTTCCTCTCCTTATTCAGTAATTATACAGGTGTTACTATGTTTCCAAAGAAAAATTATTTATATATACTGTAAATATATATATATACTGTATTCTTATAAATATACACTTAAAAACATTATTTTTACATAGTAGTGTGTGCATTTTAGATATTTTAGCACTTTGTTTTTTTCATGAAATATATCTCAGAGGGAGATTTCCAGGTAAAATAGAAAAGTGAATAACCAAATGTCTCAATCTCTCCCCTAATACCTAATCAAACAAACAAGAGTTTGAAAACAGAAAGAGTCACCACTACTGAACACTAAAGTGTTGGAGAAAAGTATATTTTCATACTCTTTGAAATATGGAAGCAAAGCCAAGAAATATAAGATTCAGATGTGGTATCCCAACCATCTGACCCATATCTCAGAAACTATAAGAAGGACAGGATAAGGACCAAATTCTGATATTTCCCATTATTTTGAATAAAAATGTACAAAGTTGTCAAATCATCTTGGCAAAAAGAAAGTATGGCCAAAAATTTTGCAGATTTAGAGATAGACATAAATTTACAGATTCAAGTAGCTCAGTGTACATCAAGTGAGCAAATGATGAAGAAAACCACACCTAGACAAATCATAGACAAACTGCTGAAAATCAAAGGTAAACTGAAAAGCTTTGAAAGCAGCCAAGTAAAAATGAAACATTTCATAATGTTTGAATAGTAATTTGAATAATTCATCAGAAATTATGGAAGTCTGAACATCGTGGAACTACATTCTAAGGTACCGAAAGAAACAAAAATACATAATTTTTTATCCAGTGCAAGTCTCCTTCAATATATGAAATAAAGACATTTTTAGATAAAACTAAGAAAATTTGGGGCTTCCCTGGTGGCACAGTGGTTAAGAATCTGCCTGCTAATGCAGGGGGCATGGGTTCAAGCCCTGGTCTGGGAAGATTCCACATGCCATGGAGCAACTAAGCCCATGCGCCACAAATATTGAGCCTGCACTCTAGAGCCCGCAAGCCACAACTGCTGAGCCTGCATGCCACAACTACTGAAGCCTGTGTGCCTAGAGCCTGTGCTCCACAACAAGAGAAGCCACTGCAATGAGAAGCCTGTGCACCGCAATGAAGAGTAACCCCCGCTCACCGCAACTAGAGAAAAGCCCGCGTGCAGCAATGAAGACCCAATGCAGCCAAAAATAAATAAATAAATAATTAAAAACAAAACAAAACAAAACTAATGTTGCCAGCAAACTTGTACTCAAAGAAATGCTTAAGGATGTTTCTTAGACTGAAGGGAAATTATATCAGATGAAATTCAGATCTTCAGGAAATTTTATAGAGGAACCATTAAAAATGTAACAAGACATACTTAAACATCCATTAGATAAATGAAAATGGAATTCTAATATTAAATAATGGGGGAAAACTTAGGAAAGGGTAAAAAGGACTAAAAAAAAGGGACAAAGAAAGAAACAAAAAAATAAAAATATAGATCTTAATCCAACTATATCAGTAATTACTAAATGTAAGGGACAAAGCGTTCCAAGTAATAGTAGACATTTTAAGAATGAATAAAAATTCAAGGCCCAACTTTATTCTGCCTATAAGATAAAAATAGTTTACATATAAAGACACAGATAATTAAAAGGAATGGATGGGAAAAAATACACATGTAAGTAGCTTAAGAATACTGGAGTGACTATAGGAGTATCAGCCCAAATAGGATTCAAGGTAAAGAGCATCACCAGTGATAAATAAGGACATTTTATACAGTTAGAAAGATCAGCTTTCAAGTCATCAGAAGGACTAACAATAATAAATGCATATGCATCTAAGAACAGAGCTTCATATATGGGATGCAAGACTTGACAGAATTAAGGGATAAATAGATTCAAACCCATACTGCCTTCAAGATAAACAGTTTAAATACAAAGACTTTGCATGAGATTTTAGAACGGGCAGAACAACTTAACTGTAGAAAATAACACAGTAGTTGACTCTGGGAGAAAGGGATAGGGATTGACTTGGAAGGTGCATGAAAGAACATTTTGGGGTGATGGTAATACTCTTTATCTTGATAGGGGTTTGGGTACTATCTATGTATGTATCAGTCTACAGTGTTAAATTTGTGAATTTAATTGTGTGTATAGTGTTTCCCCAGAATTCATGTTCATCTGGAACCTGTGAATGTAATCGTATTTGGAAATAATCTTTGCAGCTGTAATCAAGTTAAAATGAAGTTTTACTGGATTAGGGTGGGCTTTAACCCAATGATAGTGTCCTTGTAAGAAGAGGGCAATGTGGACACAGACACAGGGGTGAATGCCATGTGAAGATGGAGGCAGATATAGGAGTAATATGTCTATAAATCAAGGAATGCTAAGAATTGTCAGCAACCACCAAGAGCTAGGAGAGAGGCATGGAACAGATTTTCCTTCAGTATGTCTGGAAGGAACCTGACATGGCTCCTAAATAGAAGAGCATGTATGGAAATTTGTTAATAAATGGAGTATTGTTCTCAGTCTGTCTCACAGTGAGGCTGCTGGATTCATTTGTTATGTTCATAGATGTATAATTAAAAAAAAACATAATTAGGGATTTATTAAAAGATTTTGAAAGTAGCAAGAGAAAAATGACTCATCACATACAAGGGCTCTCCCATAGGCAATAGGCGGATTTCCCAGCAGAAACCTTGCAGGCCACATGAGAGTGGCGTGACATATTCAAAGTGCTGAAAGAAAAACACTTCCAACCAAGAATACACAACAAAACTGTAATTCAGAAATGAAGGAGAGATAAAGACATTCCCAGACAAACAAAAGCTGGAGTTCATCACCACTAGACCTGCCTTACGAGAAATTCTACAGGGATTTCTTCAAGTTGAAACAAAAGAACACTAAGTAACAACATAGAAACATGTGAAAGTGTAAAACTTATTGTTAAAGGTAAATAAGTATTCACATTTAGAATATTCTAATCATGTAATAGTGGTGCATAAATCACTTTTATCTCTAGTTTAAAAGTTAAAGACAATACTATTAAAAATAACTGTAGCTACAATAATTTCTTAATGGATGCTAGTGTGACATCAATAGCATAAAATGTGGTGAGAGAAGAAGTAAGAGTGTGTGATATCAATAGCATGAAATATGAGAGAAGAAATGAGTGTAGTTTTTATATGCAATCAAACTTAAGTTATTAGTTTAAAATAGACTTATAGGGCTTCCCTGGTGGCGCAGTGGTTGAGAATCTGCCTGCCAATGCAGGGGACACAGGTTCGAGCCCTGGTCTGGGAAGATCCCACATGCTGCGGAGCAACTAGGCCCGTGAGCCACAACTACTGAGCCTGCGCGTCTGGAGCCTGTGCTCTGCAACAAGAGAGGCCGCGATAGTGAGAGGCCCGCGCACCGCGATGAAGAGTGGCCCCCGCTTGCCACAACAGGAGAAAGCCCTTGCACAGAAACGAAGACCCAACACAGCCATAAATAAATAAATTTAAAAAAAAATTAAAAAAAAATAGACTTATAACTATAAGAAGTTTTATATAAGCTTTATGATAAGCACAAAGAAAAAAACCTATAGTAGATAAACAAAAGATTAAGATAAAGAAATCAAAGCATACTACCACAAAAATTTATCAAATTACATAGGAAGACAGCAAGAGAGGAAGAAAGGAACAAAGGAACTACAGAATAGAAAAAACAACTGACAGAATGGCAATAGTAAGTCCTTACCTATCAATAACTACTTTGAACGCAAATGGGTTAAATCCTCCAACAGTATGGACGGCCATTAAAAAACTAAAAATAGAACTACCATATGACCCAGCAATCCCACTACTGGGCATATACCCTGAGAAATCCATAATTCAAAAAGACACATGTACCCCAATGTTCATTGCAGCACTATTCACAATAGCCAGGACGTGGAAGCAACCTAAGTGTCCATCGACAGATGGATGGATAAAGAAGATGTGGTACATATACACAATGGAATATTACTCAGCCATAAAAAGGAATGAAACTGGGTCATTTGGAGAGATATGGATGGACCTAGAGTCTGTCATACAGAGTGAAGTAAGTCAGAAAGAGAAAAACAAATATTGTATATTAACGCATATATGTGGAATTTAGAAAAATGGTACAGATGAACCTATTTGCAGGGCGGAAATAGAGACACAGATGTAGAGAACAGAAGTGTGGACACATAGGGGGAAGGGGAGGGTGGGAAGACTTAGGAGATTAGGATTGACATATATACACTACCATGTGTAAAATAGATAGCTAGTGGGAACCTGCTTTATAGTACAGGGAGCTCAACTCAGTACTCTGTGATAACCTAGATGAGTGGGATGGGGGGTGGGTGGGAGGGAGGTCCAAAAGGGAGGGCATGTATGTATACATATAGCTGATGTACTTCGTTTTACAGCAGAAACTAACACAGCATTGTAAAACAACTGTACTCCAATTAAAAAGAGATAAAGAATAGCTGAATGGATTACAAACAAGATCCAAATTTGCTGTCTATAAGGTATCCACTTCAGCTTTAAGGACACACATATGTTGAAAGTAAAGGGATGAAAAAAGATATTACATGCAAATGGTAACCAAAAGAGAGCAGGAGTGGCTATACTTATATCAGATGAAATAGGCTTTCAGTTAAAATCATTCACAAGAGACAAAGATGGTCACTATATAGTGATGATGGGGTAAATAACAGAGGAAATAACAATTGTAACTATATTTGCATGTGACATTGAAGCACCTATTTAAATCAGATATTAAAAGAAATGAAGGGAGAATAAGACAGTATTTTTTGCAATACATCAATAGTAGGAGAATTCATACCCCACTTTCAACAATGAGTAGTTCAGCCAAACAGAAAATTGATGAGGAAATAGAGAATATTTGAATAACACTACAGAGACTTGTATAGGACAGTCCATTCAATAGCACCAGAATACAAATTCTTCTCAAGGGCATATGGACGTTCTCCAGGGTAGATCATATTTTGGGCCACAATTTAAGAAGACTGAAATCATATCAAGTATCTTTTCCAACAACAAAGATATGAAGCTAGAGATTAATAACAGGAGAAAAAGCTGAAATATTTTAAAAATTCATGGAAATTAACACACTCCTGAACACCAATAGGTCAAGGAAGAAATCAAAAGAGAAATAAAAAATATCTTGAGACAAATGAAAATGGAAACAAAATATACACAAATCTATGAGATGTAAAAGCAATTCTGAGAGGGAAGTTTACAGTGATAATTGCTTACTTTAAGAAAAACAGAAGATCCCAAATAAACAATGTAA
Organism: Stenella coeruleoalba; assembly: GCF_951394435.1. Taxonomy (NCBI): domain Eukaryota; kingdom Metazoa; phylum Chordata; class Mammalia; order Artiodactyla; family Delphinidae; genus Stenella; species Stenella coeruleoalba. Next base: position 25,902,843 of record NC_137166.1, on the reverse strand, counting down.
TGTTATACCTTAAGGAGCTAGAAAAAAGAATAAAGTAATCCCAGAGTTAGAAGTGGGGAAGTAATAATCAAGATCAGAACATAAATAAATGAAATAGAGACAAGAAAAACTAGAAAAGATCAACAGAACTAAGGGCTAGCTTTTTGAAAAGATAAACAAAATTGACAAACCTTTTGACTCACCAAGGAAGAAAGATAGAGAACAAATAAAAGTATAAATGAAAGAGAAGACATTACAACTGATACCACAGAAGTACAAAGGATCATAAGAGACTGCTATGAACAATTATCCCCCAACAAAATGGATAAACTAGAGGAAATGGATAAATTCCTAGAAACCTTCAACCTACCAAGACATGAAGAAATAGAAAATCTGAACAAATTATTAGTAAAGAGATTGAATCAGTAATCAAAAACCTCCCCAAACAGAAAAGCCTAGAACCAAATCACTTTATGGATGAATTATACCAAATGTTTAAAAAGAATTAATGCCAGTTCTTCTCAAACTCTTCCAGTATTTGAAGAGGAAGAAAAACTTCCAAACTCATTTTACAAGGCCAGCATTACCCTCATACCAAAGTCAGACAAGGACACTACAAGAAAAGAAAATTGCAGGCCAATATCCATGATGAACATAGATGCAAAAATTCTCAACAAAATACTAGCAAACCAAATTCAACAGCATAAAAAGGGTCATTCACCATGTTCAAGTGGGATTTATCCCTGGGGTGCAAGGATGGTTCAACATATGAAAATCAACAAACGTGATACACCACATTAATAGAATGAAGGATAAAATAACATATGATCATCTTAATATATGCAGAAAAAGCATTTGTTTTCTGCAAATGGTAGGCTCCAGGCACCTGTGTGCAGAGGATGATCTGTGAGTCCTTGATTTGTACAGACAGGCCATGACAACCTTGGTGGTAGAACCAAAAGGCATAGGCTTAGCCCTGTCATCCTGGTGTGAATACTAACTCTATGTTTATGGGAGTATAGTCTCTGTTTTAAAGACACAATAATTCCTTTCTGGATGGTCTAAACAACAAATCAACACAGAGTTAGGGACTTTTGTTTAATTTTGTTTTTATTTTTAAAAGCTTGATTTTATTTTTCAATTGTTTAACCATCTATATGGTTTTCAAAGTCAAATCTACAAAGGAAACTTTATTCAGAAAAATTTAATTTTCTTTAAATGTGTTTTATTATTTTTTCAGTGAACCCTTCACTCCTGTTCTCCAGAGTTTTCTGATGTATTCATTTACATTTTTGTTAGTTATCTATGTTTTATAGAAATTACAGTTAGAACTGTTATCTTTTAAAATTCCTTACTTTATTATTTATTTTACATTTTAAAAACATAGTCAAATTACAGTATGTTTCTTTATGGCCTCTAGACATTGTGTCTTGGTTGGAAAGCCTTTCCTGCTCAGGACTTGTTTTCAATGGCATGTTTTCTCCTAGTAATAATGTTTTGTTACTTTAAATTTTAATAAACTTTAAAACTTATTTCGGGGTGCAAGAAATAGAAATACAGAACATTAGCCCTAACATGTTATCCAGTTATCTCCTCAATATTTATTGAAAGATTCATCTGTACCCTATTGCCTGAAGTGTCATCTTTATCATATGATGAATTCCGTGGGTATTCAACTACATTTGAAGAATCTCTTATCTTCCACTGCTCAGTTATTTTTGGTGCCAAAGTCAACATGTTCTAATGCTCATGTCTTTCTAAATACAGTTTGACATCTGATAAGGCAAGTCCTCCTCCATTACTCCCCCCTTTTAGAATCTTTCTGGCTCTTCTTCGATGTCTAGTATTCCATATCTACTATAGATTTGGCTGATTAAATTTCCTTATCAATTTTTTTTCTGATACTTTTGGGTAGGGATCTGATCGAGTTGGTTATTTGTATTAGGATGAATTTTCTAGTGGTAGTTTTAAAAATGTGTTTCCAGTGATTTGTTAACATTAACAATATGGTAATAAACATTTAACAACATCTCTAGTTGTTTCCTCAGAATAGAACCCTAGGAATAGCATCATAGACTGTGTTAAGTGTATAGAGATTTGTGTATCTCTATCTATTATAAATTTGCTTTCCTTAAAGGTCAGAACAAGTAAATGAATGTGCCTGTTTTTCCCTATCTTCTTTCCAGGACTGAATATATTATGTCCAAGTATTTTAGAAATTTTCTCCACCAAAATATCTATGAAAGATGTTGGGAGTGAGACTCACTGGTATGATTTAGAGGTTATGTCTTATTTCTTTTATTGTATTGATGGGAAAATCAAGACAGAGAAATGGTTAAGACCTGGTCAGAATCATTACAGACATTGGCATTAAAGAAGGGATCAACGGCCAGTGCTCTTGACTTATAGACTAGGGTAGGAATGTATGTGCAAACATACACATGCACGATTTCAGCCTCAAATATATTCCCTAGTTAGAATTCAGTCTGGCCCTCATAAATCTGTTGGAATATCATTTATGAGCCCCAAAGTAATAAGCAAAGAGTTTTTTTAAAAATCAATTTATTTATTTTTATTTATTTTTGACTGCATTGGGTCTTCGTTGCTGCGCATGGGCTTTCTCTAGTTGTGGCGAGCAGGGGCTACTCTTCATTGCAGTGTGCAGGCTTCTCATTGAAGTGGCTTCTCGTTGCGGAGCACAGGCTCTAGGTGCGTGGGCTTCAGTGGTTGTGGCACATGGGCTCAGTAATTGTGGCTCATGGGCTCTAGAGCACAGGCTTAGGAGTTGTGGCACACGGGCTCAGTTGCTCTGCAGCATGTGGGATCTTCCCAGACCAGGGCTTGAACCCATGTCCCCTGCATTGGCAGGTGAGTTCTTAACCACTGTGCCACCCGGGAAGTCCCAGCAAAGAGTTTTGATAATAGCACAATTCCAAAATTTTAGGTAGCGACTGAATGTAAAATAAGATCACAGCATTTCTTCCAAATTGCTTCTTTCTTAAACTTAGAAGAAGAAATGACAGTGACTAGAAGTTTCTTTTTAACTTTGCGTCACTTATTTGCAAATCCCTCTTTAATGAAGAACAAGAATGATATCCAAAACATTTTTTGAACATGATAAGCACTAAAAACAATGACAATAAAAAGACTAAGGAACAGTTTCATATAAATTTCATAGTTCTTTTCTGAGTTATGGGCCACATACCTTTGTTATTTTTACAAGGGGTATATTTCTTTGGTATGGATATTTCCAGTGTGATGATATCTATAAGACTAAAAATTCCAGGGCCAGCCATATATTATAACTATATAATTATTTCTGACATAATTGATTTTTGTTAGGCACACTAAACTAATTTGTAATGATTGCTTTAGAACTGATAGTGGTAAAATATTGATAAAGCCTTGAAAAATGGTCAAATTGCTCCATAGTTTTTGGACATTAACTGTTTCGAGGATAGTGTCAGATACTCAAAATGGCATGGAGGGGCTTCCCTGGTGGCACAGTGGTTGGGAGTCCGCCTGCCGATGCAGGGGACACGGGTTCGTGCCCCGCTCCGGGAAGATCCCACATGCCGCGGATCGGCTAGGCCCGTGAGCCATGGCCGCTGAGCCTGCGCATCCGGAGCCTGTGCTCCGCAACGGGAGAGGCCACAACAGTGAGAGGCCCGCGTACCGCAAAAAAAAAAAAAAAAAAAAAAAAAAAATGGCATGGAATGTGAGCAAACAGACAAAATATGGGCAATTTCCACACAGGAAAATTGAAAATAAAAGAGACAAGCATTTGCAGATGACTTGTCGTCAGTCTGTGTTAACTTCCCATCGAATACAGAGGGGAACAAAAATGCCCTTTTGGTACTCTGCTTGACAAAGAAGCATCACTCTCTGACTTATGGGAAAGAGTAAGTGCTTCTAAGAGCTACTCCAGCCAGAGCTGGTTCTGAAGAGTTGTAAGTCCATAAAAAATATTTTCTTTAAGTGGCCTTCACAACCCCAGATTTCAGAACATCTTATTAGCTTTTGCTTTCAAGTGTCCTTAACTGATAGACTACATTTTCTTTAGAAACTACATCCAAATATCTTTTAAAAATGTTTTAGTAAGTGATTATATTAACAACTAGAGGATGCCAATAATTTAAGGAGATGCTTTTTTTTAATATATATAAATTTATTTATTTATTTTTTGGCTGTGTTGGGTCTTCGTTGCTGCACGCAGGCTCTCTCTAGTTGCGGTGAGCGGGGGCTACTCTTCGTCGTGGTGTGCAGGCCTCTCATTGCGATGGCTTCTCTTTGTTGCGGAGCACGGGCTCCAGGCGCATGTGGTTGTTGTGGCACATGGGCTCAGTAGTTGTGGCTCGTGGGCTCTAGAGCACAGGCTCCGTAGTTGTGGCACACAGGCTTAGTTGCTCCGTGGCATGTGGGATCTTCCCAGACCAGGGCTTGAACCCATGTCCCCTGCATTGGCAGGCGGATTCTTAACCACTGCACCACTAGGAAAGTCCATGAGATGCTTGTTAATATTTTGTTTCATGATTTTTGCCTACTTAGAACTAAAAAAAGTTGAACACAGCACATAAAATTCTTGCTCTCAAGGCCTCTTCAATCTGGATCAGCTTCCGTGCGTGTATGTATATATGTATATGTGTATGTGTGTGTGTGACTATCTCAAGATCACTCTGATTTTTGAATGATAATTCAAGAGTCTATATGCTGCTGCATAAGCAACTTTTAATCAGATGTCTTTTTTTTTTTTTAACCAGCTGTCTTTTTCTTCTCTAGCTAGGAGTTCCTTTTATTACCCTTGCTAAGATAGATACTTTTCTAAAATCTGAGGTTCTTTGTTGTCAGTCTGGGGAAGTTCTTAACCACTGTTTATTTGAATATTGCTTCTCATATTATCTTTACTTCCAACTTTAGAACTTGGAATGGGCATTTATGTTAGAAGTTCTCAGTCTGTCTTACCTGTCTCACATTTTCTTTCACATCTCTATCTGTTTGTCTCTCTGTGTTTTATTCTGGATATTTTCCATAATTCTTTCTTTCAGTTAATAGATTTTCCATATGTGTCTTTTATGCCATTTAGAATTTCTATTCTAAATCTGTGTGTGTGTGTGTATCATATATAATCTTTTTATTTTTATTTCTTCAACTTGAATGATCATTTTTGATTGTCTCTTTTTCTTATCTCATATTTCCAGTTTCCAGTTTCAGCTCCTTAAATATATTCTGCATGTAACTGTTACATATGGACGCTTGTATCTAGTATTTGTTTTATCATTTTAATTATGAGTGTCTATTCCTTGGAACTTTACATGTAGGTGCTTCCTGAGTCCTAGATTATTAGTGTATACTTCCAGAGATCATTTGAATTTCCTTTTTCCAGATACCTGGGAGCATTGTCAACCTGAATCCTTTATATTGAATCCTTTGCTTGAATTTAGGTCTAAAGGCGAATGATGGCCAGTGAATGATTATGCACTCTCATAGGAGATTTTGTTTTAATTCTTTGCTTGAAGTTAGATTCTGGATCATTTTCCTACCAGTTCCCCTTGTGGGATGAAAGTTTTTCACAGTTTACAGTTTCACAGAAGATTGGGAAACATGGAGACTCAGCACAATGTGGGAGATTTATGATCTTCTCTTTGTGTTATGTGGATTTGGGGCCTTGCCTCTTGTGTTCGTGATATGGTTATTAAAACCTTGTCTTACCCCTATGGATTACAACTCATGTTCTATTTTTAGATGCTGAGGATTTCCCTTTATTTAAGGCAAAAGCAGTTTAGAAATATGTTATTCAGCACCTTTAGCTATCATACAGTGGGGTGGTTTCTCCACATACCTAATGTGCTATGTTGCCAGAAATAAAAGTCCCAAATTAGTTTTTAATGTTTATTTTGAATTCTTTGCAAAATGCATCAACTTAATTATCATCTTTTGGCAATTACCAAAGTGTCTGGGAGGTCACAGAGGAAGAACTATATTCTTGCTGATTATTTCCTTCCTTTTCCATACTATGAGTCTTTTATTTATAACTTCCCTCTTGATCTGAATTTATAAATGAACACTGATGAGTCAGTACTGATTAACTCTGGATCTCCAGGGGGGCAGGATAGTGGAGAGGAAGGTGAATGCCTGTAACTCAGCAAATTTTCCAGTGCTCATGGAGAACTAAGACTGCATTTGATGCTTCCTGTGCTCCCTTTGTCCTATCAGCTTTACTGACTGGTGCTTAGAAGTGCTTTTCAGATAACTCACGTACGACTAAGAAGGTGTGCAGCTAGAAGTGTGTCATTTAGAAATTCAAGCTACTAATGCCAATATGGTGTTCTGTTTCTGTTCCCTTGATTGTCCACACTGATTCTCTAATTTTCTGTTTTCATATTTTACAGTGCTAGCTTTGATATTTTCTTTTCTGACTTGGCTGTATTCCCCTCTTAGAAGTGTTTCTCTCGAGAAGGAAAGTGACCCTGGACTTTGCCCTCAGGCTCACCTCCCCACTCAGTTAAGACTTCATAATATGTAGCTTTCATTTCTAAACTAATCATTTTAATTATACTCCCACTGGCCCTCCCTTATAACAGCCTCAGTTCTAGCATTAACAGTTGCCACAGAATAAATAAATATTGGGGAGGCTAACATTGTGTTTTCCAGTTTTGATAAGGCCTGTTGCATTGCTTTGCATTAGTTTTCAGAGCAATGATAGAAAAGAAAACATCCATAGCAACTTTCAAATTGAATCAATGTGTTTATACTGCTGATATTCTGGAAACCCTTTCACCCATCTTATTAATTTATACTAAGGGAGCAGGCAATTTTCCGATTTTATTTTGAGATGATAAAGTGTAATGCATCTAAACATGTGAAGATAACATATTTAATGCACTTTAATGCCTTTATGATCTCACTGGTAAAATGTAAAGCCCTAAATAATTCTGCATTGGAATGCTTACACTGTCACTGCAACATTCCCTACAGAGCTATGAATATGTACTAGTGGGGGCTCTACCATTCTAACTTGTAGAAATATTTCTATCTCTGCAACTTCTGCTTGGTACTGGGATTCCACTGGTCAGTGAGTCTAATGTGCTGCTGTGCATTGTAAATTCAAAGACGGAGACCAGGCTTGATTTTACTTTCCACAGAGGATTTAAGGCTAGTATTTTATGGAAAATAATTCAGGAAACTGATGTAATTATTACTGTGGATATTGCATGTCTATTCTTGTTATTAATGTTGAGTTTTGTCTCTCACCACAGAAATCACCTTTTTATATATTTTTTAAAATTTCTTTATTTATTTTTGGCTGCATGGGTCTTCGTTGCTGCGCACAGGCTTTCTCTAGTTGCGAGCAGGGGCTACTCTTCGTTGCACTGCACGGGCTTCTCATCGCAGTGGCTTCTCTTGCTGCAGAGCATGGACTCTAGGTGTGCGGGCTCAGTAGTTATGGCACACAGGGTTAGCTGCTCCGCGGCTTGTGGGATCTTCCCAGACCAGGGCTCAATCCTATGTCCCCTGCCCTGGCAGGCGGATTCTTAACCACTGCGCCACCAGGGAAGTTCCAGAAATCAACCTTTAATTGTACAAAATCTATGCCATAGGTACTGCTATTTACATTTTATATTAGAAGAATATGAATAGATAAGCTATTTTGAATAATAATTGGCTAATATTTATTGAGAAATTATTAGTGAAAAGCCATATCCTGGTATTTTTATTGCCTTATCTCTTTTATGCTTTAATGTAGATATTTTTAAACTCTTTTTTTGTACATGAGAAAACTGAGTCCTAGAGACTTCTTCTCAAAGTCATATACTCAGTGAATGTTGAAACTTATATTGCAACTTTGAACTTTCTCCACTAGAAATGAGCGTTGGCTTTGGAGTGCTGGTTTAGGAAGAAAAGAACAAGGAGAATATGAGCTAGTCATCTGGATGCTTGAGATCTAGTTGAGCTTTTAATGCTGACAATGACTGTAACCTTTAGCAAATACCCTAGCATACTTTACCAATAGTAAAACTATAGTTTAAAGAAGAGAGATGATTTATTTCAAATACAGACTGTTTTTTTTTTTTTTACTTTTATTTCACATTTATTGGTCATTTTATCCAGAACAGGAGGTAAATTGCTTAAGGGTAGACATTGTGACCATCTCACCAGAGCACACAGTGGAGTCTTGAGAATGTTTTTCTGTAATATATTAAGTGAATGGAAATTACTTTTATAACAATTTGACCTACCTTTTACATACTATGTATATAACCTACCCATTTGTGTAACAATAATCAGTGAGATAATTTATGTATAAATACTTTAAATATATGAAGGTTTGCCTTTCCTTTGAAGCATAAGCCTCCAGATATATTCTTGATGACCAAGATGGTCACTCTGACTTTTGTCTCTGTGTTTAAAATAATGATGATGAATGTTAGCTGATGTAATCATCATTATTGTTAATGAGTTCTTAGAAAGTCCTTGGCATGGCCCCAAGTGCATTTATAATTACTATCTCAATCCAAAACCCAACCCTATGGAGGAGGTGATATTATTCTACCAGTTTTATAGATGAAGGAGTGAAAGCTTAGAAAAATTAGGTAATTTACCCAAACAAGTGAGTAGCAGAATTGGAATTTTGAACCCTCCTTCCCCTTGTATTACAGTTCTTTCTTCATTTTGGTGTCTTTATTATTGACTTAATAGAATTTGTGACAATGTGCAATTAGTTACTTTTTCTTTCCTTTCTTTTCCACCAAATGCAAGCTTCATGGCAACACAGACTAATTCATGATTTCTGTATTATATTTCCAGTGTGTAGCGTAATGCCTGTTACACAAAAGACACTTCTCATGTCAGTAGTATTTGCGGAAAGAGTGAATGGATATCTGATTCCAAAGTCACATCTGGGGCCACAATACACATGAGAGAAAGTTTCTGCTAAACAGACTTACCCATTATAAGGGGGGGGGGAATCCAGGTTTTAATGTAGGTAATAATTTAGTTGGCTAAAATTAGAAATGAGGTAATTTCATAAGAATTTTATGTTACAATTTAGTATCCTGAATTATTGAGTCTTGAGAACGCAATGTAGAAATGTGACTTAATTACTGCCATCATATATTTGAGGGAAATTGTAATGAGAGGGGTGACCAGCTGTTTCCCATCTGTACTGAGTACAGATGAGGAGGAAAAGGGCTTATATCAAAAGTGCAGAAATTAAGCCCATCTCAGAAAGGGCTGGAAGATATTAGGGTAAGTTTCTGAGACGTTATCAGGAATCAGTTTTTCCGCATATTTTAAGTTTATTTTTGTCTTTGTGCTGTCAGATGATGTACCTATTAATCTGACTGTTTTCTTTCTGGTTTCCAAAGTTCTGGTCTTAACTAGAAACATCAAAGGCCAAGTTACCAAGAACAAATTCCGCAGGCCATGGTCATCACTGTGAGTGACACCACTCATATAATTAATTCTGTATGCTCTTGTACCAGCCAGTGAGATGAGACATAATTGATTCTATAAGCCAGGCAATTTGCAGTTTGTGACAAAGCAAGGGACTTGCTTGAATATCATTTAGACTCTATAACTTTGCTGGATTTAATTTTCTTAATGCATTTGTACTTCTCATGTTTGATAATATCACTAAGAAATAGATGTCATCTTCCAAAATGATAATCAACTCTGAAATGAACAATTAGTTGAATCAAATATCCAAATCTGCAATTGATTACATAAGGAAGAAGTTTAATCTTCTCTGGCATTCTCACAGATATTAAAATGAAAGAAAATTGGGTGGGCTTGCTTTTCGCTGTTGTAGGGTGGCATTTTTTGTTTTATTTGGCTTTGAGTAGAGCCCATCAGCCAGGGCATGGCTTAAACTTCTTGTTGCCCTTCATTCTACCCAGCATTGTTTCTCATGCACTGTAAGGTTTTAATTCAATAAATATTTTGGGGTGCCCACTATATTTCAGGTTACTTCAGGTGGTGGTACTGTTGACCAGTTATGAAGGCAAAATACAGGCAAGGGTTAAAGGGGAAGTTAAGTCACAGATGCCAAGCACTAGAAGACATCATGTGAGTGTAACATATTTTTCAATACATTTCACAAGTGAAGGAAATAAAGTGCTGTCTGCACACTCCAGGGAGGAGAAACCCTAGCAGAGTGTTTAAGAACATAGCTCTGAAGCCAGTTCAATACTGCCTCCTCCATTCATTTGCTACAGGATTGAACAAATTACTTAATATCCTTGTAACACAATTTCCTCATCTTCTGATTGGGGATAATAATGGTGCTACTTTATAGAGTTGTTGTGAGGAATACAGGCTGTGTTTGTATGTGTGTGTGTTTCTGTGTGTGTGTGTGTGTGTGTGAGGAATACAGGCTGTGTATGTGTGTGTACACCTGTACTTACAAAAAGTGTTGACAAATTAGTCTGTGGGCCAAATTTGGCCTGTTGCCTGTTTTTTTTATGGCCCAGGAACTAAGAATAGTTTTTACATATTTTAAAGATCGAAAAAAAATTGAAAAGGAATAGGATATGTTTTGATACATGAAAATTACATGAAATTCAGTGTCCATAAATAATCCAGTCATGCTCATTTGCTTATGTTTTGTCTATAGCTGCTTTCACTCTACAAAGGCGGAGTTGAGTAGTTGTGACTGGGGCTATATATGGCTTTCAAAGCATAATATATTTATTATCTGGCCATTTACAGGAAAAAAATTGTCAAACTCTGGCTTGTAACATTGTCTGATATAAAGCAAATGCTATAAATTGTTACCTATTATTATTGTTGATCCATTTTCTAAGTTAGAATAATAGTTTGGCTTGAACGTTAACATGAATATCTATTCATCTAAGCAGCTAAACGTAATGAATTGAAGAGGTTCACGCGGTTGTAAAGTGCAAGCATATGTCTGATTCAGATGTCTGTCTCCTTTTCGTATCTTAGAATTTCATTAAGAGTGAATATATCACAAACCTCTTGTCTAGGCAAGGGGACTTTTAATGCTTCGTGGAGCAAAATGTGTGGTAACTGGTCTCACTGGCGTGATTATCATATCATAGAATATAGTTGTAAAATGTTAACTGAAGCTCATGGGTTTTATCCACTACATTCCTCCTCCTCCAGCACCACCCGTGGGAAGTTACCTTTGAGAATAACAAAGTACTGTGAACAAAGAGGAATTAGAATTATATCCCCAAAGCATTACCTTGTAGGAGTCCAACTGGTGAATGATAGGTCAGCATTCACTTCTCTGGTGCAAAAGGTGCCCCTCCAAGGTCTTTCTAGTTGGAAACTCATTTTGGTTCCATGATCACTCAACACATTTGAAGAAGTGCATTCACTATACCATTATTTCAGTGCCTGCTATGAAGTATTTCTTTAGCGAGGTGACTCTTTTGTTCTGCTATTATTTATTCATGTGTAGACTTCTTATAAAAATTGCTTCACTTACTGCTTTTGGGCTCCCAGTTCTGACTCTCTCTTTTGAAAATCAATGACACCTATCTTCTGAGGGAAACTCTCAGCAAAGCCAGCTGTGATGACTTTTGTTATACTTCATGGCATTAATTATTCATGGTTATTTATTGAATAATTCAACATGTTATATGATAATTTAAAAATTCTGTACCTTGTTACTGAAAAGTAAGGACTTTTTGGTCCACCAATTGATTCATGCCAAATGAAGCTATTATCAGTGGGCTGCATACTGTATGTGAGAAGGTGACATTCAGTTTTTAGGTCTTCATTAAATGAAAGAAAGATGATTTGAATATATTCCATGGTGCTTAAGGAGAACAGGGAGCCTATTCCTACCCAACCTATACTGTAAGCAAAGGGGAGTTACCAGTATACTTACAGAGAAAAGGAACACTTCCTTGTATGATAAAGTACCAACGAAATAATGAAGTAAAACATCTTCCCTCTATATATAATTAAATGGCATAAACTTTTCCCAGAAGGTAGTCTCTTCTTTCTCTCCTTGTTTTCCTCTCCATTTACTTCTTTGAATTTAATTGGCAAAAAGCAAGAGTTTTTTTAAGTGTTTGTTAAGTGTTTGTTTTTATAATTTTTAATTATTTTAATTATTTCTCAGTTTTTATCACTGTTTCATTCCATTACTTATTCCTTTATTCTGGACTTGATTCTACATTAACTGTCTTTCAGATGCTTATGGTTCCTGTGTAAATGCATAACCCCACAATCTAAACAAACCAATAATAATCCACAATGTCACATAAAGCATTTGGTATAAAAAGCAGCAAAATCAGGATTTCTAACTTTTTCTCAGATCCTTCTCTGGATTTCCAGTATTCCTACACTAAATAATTCTCTTTCTGGCCGGGCCTCTAAACAGTTTTTATCTGTACTGAAATATCTTTAAGTGATGTATAATTTCAAAATTCTGTAGCTGCATTGAACCAATGGCTTGTTTTAATACTCTACCATCAAATGACACATTGATTCACACTGGGTTGGGGCTGGGCCAGAGAAGCTGAATATGAACTATAGTATTTTACAAGCATAGTGGCACATGGATAAAATGTACCAGATAGGTAGCACAGAGAAGCTGTACCACATATATGTAATGGGATACAAACTCAGAACTTCTGTATCTTAGATATCGCTCTACAGAGATATCTTTAGAGTTCCTGTGAGGCAGATTTTGAAATCAGAAGGTTTCCTTGTGATTATGGAGTCAGATCAAAATAAAGAGGAATAGATAAAATATTTATTAATTGATTTATGTCTCATCTTCTGAGGACTTAAAGCCATTTAAAAACTAATGAGGGAAAGGAACCAAGATGGTGGAGTAGAAGGACGTGCTCTCATCCCCTCTTGGGAGAACACCACAGTCACAGCTAGCTGCTGGACAGTCATCGACAGGAAGACACTAGAACTCACCAAAAAAGATACCCCACATCCAAAGACAAAGGAGAAACCACAATGAGACGGTAGGAGGGGCACAATCACAGTAAAATCAAATCCCATAACTGCTGGGTGGGTGACTCACAGACTGGAGAACACTTATACCACAGAAGTCCACCCACTGGAGTGAAGGTTCTGAGCCCCACGTCAGGCTTCCGAACCTGGGGGGTCCAGCAACGGGAGGAGGAATTCCTAGAGAATCAGACTTCGAAGGCTAGCGGGATTTGATTGCCGGACTTCGACAGGACTCGGGGAAACAGAGCCTCCGCTCTTGGAGGGCACACACAAAGTAGTGTGTGCATCGGGACCCAGGGGAAGGAAGAGTGACCCCAGGGGAGACTGAACCACACCTACCTGCTAGTGGTGGAGGGTCTCCTGCAGAGGCGGGGGTGGCTGTGGCTCACCGTGAGGACAAGGAAACTGGCAGCAGAGGTTCTGGGAAGTACTCCTTGGCGTGAGACCTCCCAAAGTCTACCATTAGCCCCACCAAAGAGCCCAGGTAGTCTCCAGTGTTGGGTTGCCTCAGGCTACACAACCAACTGGGAGGGAACCCAGCCCCAACCATCAGCAGTCAAGCGGATTAAAGTTTACTGAGCTCTGCCCACCAGAGCAGCAGCCAGCTCTACCCACCACTAGTCCCTCCCATCAGGAAACCTGCACAAGCCTCTCACATAGCCTCATCCACCAGAGGGCAGACAGCAGAAACAAGAAGAACTACAATCCTGCAGCCTGTGGAACAAAAACCACATTCACAGAAAGATAGACAAGATGAAAAGGTAGAGGGCTATGTACCAGATGAAGGAACAAGATAAAACCCCAGAAAAATAACCAAATGAAGAGGAGATAGGCAACCTTCCAGAAAAAGAATTCAGAATAATGATAGTGAAGATGATCCAGGACCTCAAAAAAAGAATGGAGGCAAAGATCGAGAAGATGCAAGAAATGTTTAACAAAGACCTAGAAGAATTAAAGAACAAACAAACAGAGACGAACAATACAATAAGTGAAATGAAAACTACACTAGAAGGAATCAATAGCAGAATAACTGAAGCAGAAGAATGGATAAGTGACCTGGAAGACAGAATGGTGGAATTCACTGCTGCAGAACAGAATAAAGAAAAAGAATGAAAATAAATGAAGACAGCCTAAAAGACCTCTGTGACAACATTAAACGCAACAACATTCTCATTATAGGGGTCCCAGAAGGAGAAGAGAGACAGAAAGGACCTGAGAAAATATTTGAAGAGATTATAGTCGAAAACTTCCCTAACATGGAAAGGAAATAGCCACCCAAGTCCAGGAAGCTCAGTGAGTCCCATACAGGATAAACACAAGGAGAAACACTCCGAGACACATAGTAATCAAATTGGCAAAAGTTAAAGACAAAGAAAAATTATTGAAAGCAACAAGGGAAAAATGACAACATACAAGGGAACTCCCATAAGGTTAACAGCTGATTTCTCAGCAGAAACTCTACAAGCCAGAAGGCAGTGGCACTATATACTTAAAGTGATGAAAGGGAAGAACCTACAACCAAGATTACTCTACCCGGCAAGGATCTCATTCAGATTCGATGGAGAAATCAACTGTTGAAGGAAATTAAAGATGATACCTACAGATGGAGAGATATACCACATTCTTGCATTGGAAGAATGAATATTGTGAAAATGACTATACTACCCAAAGCAATCTATGGATTCAATGCAATCCCTTTCAAATTACCAATAGCATTTTTTACGGAACTAGAAGAAAAAATCTTAAAATCTGTATGGAGACACAAAAGACCCCGAATAGCCAAAGCTGTATTGAGGGAAAAAAACGGAGCGGGAGGAATCAGGCTCCCTGACTTCAGACTACAGTAATCAAGACAATATGGTACTGGCACAAAAACAGAAACATAGATCAATGGAACAAGATAGAAAGCCCAGAGATAAACCCACACACATATGGTGACCTTATCTTTGATAAAGGAGGCAGGAATGCATAGTGGAGAAAGGACAGCCTCTTCAATATGTGGTGCTGGGAAAACTGGACAGGTACATGTAAAAGTATGAGATTAGAACACTCCCTAACACCATACAGAAAAATAAGCTCAAAATGGATTCGAGCCCTAAATGTAAGGCCAGAAACTATCAAACTCTTAGAGGAAAACATAGGAAGAACACTGTATGACATAAATCACAGCAAGATCCTTTTTGACCCGCCTCCTAGAGAAATGGAAATAAAAACAAAAATAAACAAATGGGACCCAATGAAACTTAAAGGCTTTTGCACAGCAAAGGAAACCATAAACAAGACCAAAAGACAACCCTCAGAATGGGAGAACATATTTGCAAACGAATCAACGGACAAAGGATTAATCTCCAAAATATATAAACAGCTCATGCAACTCAATATTAAAGAAACAAACAACCCAATCCAAAAATGGGCAGAAAACCTAAATAAACATTTCTCCAAAGAAGACATACAGATGACCAAGAATCACATAAAAAGCTGCTCAACATCACTATTTATTAGTGAAATGCAAATCAAAACTACAATGAGATATCACCTCACACCAGTTAGAATGGGTATCATCAGAAAATTTACAAAGAACATATGCTGGAGAGGGTGTGGAGAAAAGGGAACCCTCTTGCACTGTTGTGGGAATGTAAATTGATGCAGCCACTATGGAGAACAGTATGGATATTCCTTAGAAAACTGAAAATAGAATTACCATATGACCCAGCAATCCCACTACTGGGCATATACCCAGAGAAAACCATAATTCAAAAAGACACATGTACCCCAATGTTCATTCCAGCACTATTTACAATAGCCGGGTCATGGAAGCAACCTAAATGCCCATCGACAGACGAATGCATAAAGAAGTTGTGGTACATATATACAATGGAATATTACTCAGCCATAAAAAGGAACGAAATTGGGTCATTTGTTGAGACGTGGATGGATCTAGAGACTGTCATACAGAGTGAAGTAAGTCAGAAAGAGAAAAACAAATATCATATATTAGCGCATCTATGTGGAACCTAGAAAAATGGTACAGATGAACCAGTTTGCAGGGCAGAAATTGAGACACAGATGTAGAGAACAGACGTATGGACACCAAGGGGGGAAAGCTGCAGGGGTTGTTGTTGGTGGTGGGATGAATTGGGGGATTGGGATTGACATGTATACACTGATGTGGATAAAATTGATGACTAATAAGAACCTGCTGTATAAAAAAATAAGTAAAATAAAATTCAAAAAAAACTAATGAGGGAATAAATGCTAATGAGAAATGGAGTTAAGATCATGTGGAGTTAGATGACAAAAATCCTATATTCTGGCTTCTGCATCAGAAGGTAAACTGGCTCACTGTGAACAGAAGTTGTTTTTAAATTAATATTTAAGAAAAAGCATGAAATTTCAGACTGCTAATTTTACCATAATTACCATACATGTTATCATAAATGTCCTTATTTTTTAACCTGTTTAATTTATTATTTTTGTAAAAAATCTTTGAGTAAATTTGGTGATCCAGAAATATGTGCAGTTAACAGCAAAGGCTATAGTGAAGGACTCTTAGCTCCATCCACAGGGTGTGGCCAATGTATCAATAGCATATTCTGTTTCGTTCTTTCAACAGCTATATAAATACACCAGTGAGATATAGACCACCACTTGCAGGGTTGTGTTCAGAAGCATATCTGTTCTTGGCAATAATAATGGGTAGTGTGAGAACCACATTTCCATTGTTAGCTTAAGGAACACTATATAAGGAATTTTCTTGTTTTCTAAAACACATATTATACACAAGCATATTGTATCCTTTAAGTTGCTAATTAATGTGGACACAAGTGCATGGAAAGGCATTATCTCTGTACCTCCAATAATTTTCATTTCAATAAAAATGCAAACTATGGATAGACACTTTCCAGTCTTTTTTTCAGTTAAGTTTTGATCAGCTTTCTGGGTTTCTGCTTTTTTTGCTGTCTTTTAAGGTAACATCTAGAAACAACTAAGTTATTACTTACATATTGAATGTAATTCTAAGATACTGATCAAATTCCCAGAGCCTTGCTTTATAGAAATTCTAGAATCAGGCATTCTCAGTTCTTCGTAGTTGGTAATAGCAAATGTTACATGGAAAATATTTTCTTGAAAAACACAAATAGCATTTATATTGTTTTGAAATATACCGTTAGAATGGAAAACATTGCCATGTTCAATTCTATATCACAAACAACTATATACAGCATTAATTTCTAGTTTAAAGATATATATCAAGGTGATATTTAGTAATGTATTAAAAATCACTCTTCTTTATCACATACTGGATAAACTGATGCTTGCTTGAAAGCCATGACAAAATAATTTTATAGTCCTGGAGAAAAGTGGAACTAAACAATTTCCTAATAAATATATATGTCAGCTAGTAATAAATATAAAATTATAGCGATACTCTAAATTGCTAAATAATTTCCACCATTCAAAGATAGAGAAGACATTTTTTACTGCCAAAGAGTGGCACAAATTTTGTGTTCATTTCACTGCTTTACGTTTTGGGATTTCAGGTCAATTTTGTGCTTTGTATCACTAATAATTCTACTATTCATAAGCATAAAATGAAGAATCTGGTTATTTGTCTCATTACAAAGCTCATAACAGGTATCACATGATAATCCATTGAGATATGAATTGGTTTTTGGTTTTAGATGCTGTAAGATGCTTAAGATAATGAGAGGAAAATTTTCTTTCTCCTGTTTTAGGGAATGAAGTTTTTGATTTCTGGAGGTGTGAAGTTAGACTTGTCCCCAGTGAGAATTAACACACCTTTAAAATATTAAAACCCTGCAATTTAATGGCTGATGATATTGGATAATCCTAGAAGGGATGGCCCAAGGGTAAGAGAGACAGAAGTATCCCATCTCGGAGAAGGAAGTCTTTAAAGAGTAAAGAAGATATGAGCAGCTGTTTTGGCAAGGAGGTATGGTAGAGGTAGTTCAAGAATGGTGTAGATCCCTGCGCTATTTATTCATATGCTCTTGTTGAAAACTGGCTGTTGGTTCCTTATAGAAGCTGAACTCTAGGTGATATTTCCTAGGAGGTTTGATGAGAAATTGTGAGACTGAGCTTATTGGTAGTATGAAAGTCCTCTTTTAGAGGCATATGTGGCAGTCATTGTTGCTCCAGGAAGCATTACAGAGGATGCTTAAAATCAGGCTTGTATGGCATCTGTGTTGGCTCTGGTACATCTGTTCCTTCTACCACATAAGGCCATAGGTCTCAAGTGAGTGCAAGGTGGACATGGGGTGGAGCATAATTTGTTTTGGAAATCTGTTTTGCCCTTTTCAAGAATTAACTTAGTGCCAACAAACACTAGTGTTTCTGTTGCCTATATATTATGGAACAAATTTATGCTTATCAGAGAAGTAAACATGCAAAATATTTTAATTTGAACTAAATATTACATTATGGATCAGACAATTACAAATTTTCTGGAGTAAAAGATTTTGGTGTAGCTTAAATTTGTACAACTTGTCCAGGGTAAAGACTTCCTTAAGATCTATAGTTATAATGGGAAAGATGTTTTCCTTTTACTTATCTTAACATGTATCTCTTATTCTCCATTCATTTATGCAGTTTCACTCCATAATATTTATTGCTTAATATGGTAAACAAACAAACTGGAGATTCTCTCTGACCTTGATTCAATTACAGTGTAGGGAGTGATTGAAGAAGCAATATGGTTAATATAAAATTTACTATTAAAATTTTACGTTGTTGCATTGAGAAAAATGCTTTCCAATTCCCTTTTGGAGATAGGAGGCCTGAAAGATGACCTTAACAGTCTCTGTATTTCCAGTGTAGAGAATCGATGTCAAATACATGGCTGTCAGGAAAGTCAAAGCTACTTGCTATGCAGATATTTTTAGATGAACACAAAAGTTAGCAAGTCTCTCTGATTTTTATGTCTTACGTTTTATTTGCCTTAAGGACAGGTCTGACCAAAAGAAATACATCCTGTTTGGCTGTCCAAAAAGTCATGAAAGCGTCTTTTCAAAATAGTATCTTAATAAATAAATTAGTTGAGTTTGGTCATTCCATATGTTCATCCAACCAAATTTTCTTTAAGAATCTGCTAGGTCCCACATAGTGTAGTTATTATGGTTATGACTACACACTGAAGGAGCTTATGTTTAATCAAAGAAGATATAATTGTTTGTTAAATGTAAAAAGCATGATGAATATTGCAAAGACATGTTAGATGAGATTTCAGTCTAGCCTAGGCTTCTCAGGCAGGGGAAATTTTGCTCCCCTGTGGACATGTGGCAATGTCTGGAGACATTTTTATTGTCACAGCTGGGGAGGGTAGAGCTACTGGAATCTAGTGGGTAGAGACCAGGGATGCTGTTAAACATCTTACAGTGGCACCTGACAGCCCTCACAACAAGGATTTCTTTGCTATTAAAAGTCCACAATGACACTGCTGAGAAACCCTGGTCTAGAGTGATGGGAGGGATAGACAGGGCATGGAGGTTTGAGAATCACTGTGGCAGCCATATAGCTGAGCAACTGCTTTCTGGGTGGTGATACCTTTTAAATATTCCACTCATTAGACATATAATTCAATAATCCCATTGTGTTTTATATCTCGATAAAACTTCGTAAAGGTTGATTGAATAAATAAATTATAAAATGGCAAACGTTAATGTGAGACAGATAGTACCCAACCTTCATTCTACTTTCCTACCCCTTTATTGTTTGACAGAATAATCAATGTTCCTCAGATTTGTCTTGGCTCTGGTTACTGGCTGCATGACCTACAATTGTTACTGAAACTGTAAGGTGGAGATAATGATAGCTTCCTCTACAATTGTTGTGAGAATTAAATGAGAATGTTCAATAAATATAAAGTATCCTGCACAGTCTCTGAATAAATGGCAGCTATTAATCAGAGAAGATCACATTATGCTCCAAATGATGTAAGTCATAGAGCTTCTGTGGCCCCATAAATTACAGAATTATTATATCTTACATGAAGACCAAAATGGAAATGATTACCTCTTTTGATAGAGAGCTGTGTTGTGAATTACTTTCTTAAACCTTCAGTTAGATGAGTTATATGTGAAAAGCCCTGGAATGCTAAGTGTTTTTACAAGATTTGTTACTGGCAAGAAACGGGCAGGCATAAATGAGATCAATTCAAAAAAATTACCCTGCAAACTTGCTGAGGGGCTGTCTGCTAAAGCAGATCATAAAACTACTGAGAAAGACAGAGGTATAGGGCATTGGAGATATAAAAGCCACTGTCTCTGGATCTTTACAAATGCAACTTTTTTTAGGATTTATACTGCTACACTGCTATGCTTAATATCATAGTCCCTTTTTATGTGTAGTACAGGAAATTGACCTGAGTTCAGACGAAGGTAAAAGTTATCAGCGGTGACTATGGCACTGTTGCTGTGCCAGTACCATGTAGTTATGAATCAGGAGTTTAAGTCAGCTGTAGTGTCCCAACTTTGCTGTGTTACAGCATTGTGACCTTGAGCAAGTTAAGTGTATCAGATAAATTTTCTCTTCTGTACAATGGGGTTATTGATGATACCTGCTTCTTCAGTTGTGTTGATTAAATTGAGTAATTCATGAGAAGCACTTTGTATAGTGTCTGGGATTATAATCGTCATCATCATTTATCATTTTTACTGTCATCTCTTAAAAGCTTTCTATTCTTGGGCTTCCCTGGTGGCGCAGTGGTTGAGAGTCCGCCTGCCGATGCAGGGGACACGGGTTCGTGCCCCGGTCCGGGAAGATCCCACATGCCGCGGAGCGGCTGGGCCCGTGAGCCATGGCTGCTGAACCGGCGCGTCCGGAGCCTGTGCTCCCCAACGGGAAAGGCCACAACAGTGAGAGGCCCACGTACCGCCAAAAAAAAAAAAAAGCTTTCTATTCTTAAAATCATTTGTACCACTTAACTTTTTAGCTTTGTTAAAAGGAATAGCTCTTAAAGTGATTCTTCTGTATGTTTTTAAGTAGGATTCAGTTTCTGGATTAATATATATCTATTTTTATATATTTTCTGATTATGAGTTTTCTCATTGTGTGGAAAGAACAGAGGATCTGTCTGTGTGTGGGTTTTTCCATTTGATAATTCTTGAATCTTATAGTCAATATCTATAGAATCTCTTCTCATTAAGTAATCTGATTGTTCTTCATTTTCTTATATGCCACTATCCACTTGTTTTATTTCTTCAATTATATGACCAAACAGTATTGGTGTTTGCATTTGGCTTTGGAAGAACTTCTTAAGTGCTCAAAATTTGGACTTGTGTTGACTGAGGTGCTTCCTGGTTGTGTCTGACTTTTTAAAAAGTGGGAGATGGGATAGATGATTGCAGAAATCAGGCCACAGAAGGCATAAGCTGACCATGTACAGATGGCATCTGAGGAAACCTTCATGCATTATATATTTTGATATCTCAGCTCTTTAGGTAGAAATAGCCTGCAGGAAGCCATTCCCCTCTCTCCTAACCTTGGCAGGCATCCCTGGTTGATTATAACATTCATTTTCACTGGCCTCAGAATACTTTCCAATTCACAGTCAAAGCAGCCATTATCCATTGATTACTGTCAGCATGCTTAATGAAATCTCTTCCTCATCTCTACTTGTATAGGGATCCAAAAATGCTAGTATGGACTCTTAGATAAGCAGCAGGAGAAAGTCAAAATATTTAGATTGGATCTAAATACTACCTGCAAAAATTCAAGATGGAAGAGATAACACAATAGGAACTTTTATAAGGAAGGCATTAGTTTATTGTGTTATATAAATAGATAAGTACAAACACTTGTGTCATGGAATGCTAGAGAACTAGGGAATCTATTGGCCAGTGATCAGCTGAGGGAATCTGAAGACACAATTTTGAAGAACTTGTCACAAATATGAGAAAATCCACTTTTATGACATCTGAATATAGTAGAATTGATAGATAATATTAATAATCAAGAAAGTCTAATGACCTTTATTTTATTTCTTAGATATTCTACCCACTCATTTGTTCCCATGCACCTGTTGTCTAAAGGGAAAGCTGGGTAGGAACCAAGCCACAATTATTTTTATTTGTATGAAAAGGAAAACAAAGTCAGATTTTTCAAAGTATGTAAAATTGTTTAAAGTAAAGAGAGAAAGTGTGGAGAGGAGTGTGTGATGCTCCGGCATTTTTTTGTAGTTACTGTTCTTGTTTCTGTTGTTTCGTTTTGTTGATTTGGTTGTGGGGTCCTTATTTTCCAGAGTGAAAAGCAAGCAGTGGATTTAGTTTCCACTATTAATCCTGTCAGAACAGCAATACCCAGGCCTAATTCTTCTCCTTTGATCAGGAATTTATAGGGAGACATCAAGACTTGAGATCCTGTGTGTAGCTGTTTCATCATCGAGTCTACAATTTTATGGCTCATTAATTTCTTTTCATTGGCTAATCCTAAAAACAAACACTTATTGACTGTCTATAGATGTCAGGCAACTGCACTGATTATTTTTCATCATATATTTTCTCATTTAATCCTCAAAACAATCCTGTGAAAAATTAATGCTTTCGAGCTCCAGTTTCCTAACTTATAAAATAGAGATTGAAATGAAGGCATATCTTAAGGAGTCACATCTAAAGATTGGGACAACAAAATATGATGATATGAAACTCTTATTATAGTCATATTTCTAACATGTGACAAGAAATACTAGAGACTACATGAAAAAAATCTCTACTGCCAACTGTCTTTATGACTAAGAGCACATCAGTACCTGCTCTATTCCTTTTCCTCAATTTTAAAATAAAAAATGATGAATTTAAAGGAATTGCATATTATTCCAAAGCATTCTTTTCAGATGGAACTAAAGAATATTTGAGAGTTCAGGTAACTTCTATAGCTTCAGGTTTATTCTAAATTAAAAGAGTAAAGGCATATACCGAAGCAAGTATTTTTTTTTTTTTAAAAAGCAAAGTTGATGTCAAAAGTGTTTAAATGTAAATCAGTATTTAAAGAGATACTAATGGGAATTTATTCTTAAAACTCAACTTGGGAAATAGTTATATTCTTTCCATCAAATGACATGAGATAGATTTTGGTAAGTTACATATTAATACACATATATCACATATATGTACACACATACACGCACACCAGCTGTTAGTTAGTCCAGTGAGCTTGACAATGAGGGGGTAGTTGGCTCCAATTGATGGGTGAGGAAATGGGTTCAGAGAAGTTATGTACCTTGGGCAAGCCTCTCAGTCATCCATCTTTTTGTTCATTCATGCATTCTTTCCCTCAACAACATTGTCTAATATAATAATGAAGAAGTAGAGGAGAAGGAACAAGTGATCCTAATACACATAGAACTCTATTTCTTTAAATAGTCATATTGACCACAAAAATCACTTATAAAACTCTGGCTTTCAATCTTGGCTTGCTTTTTACTAGCTGTGTGATTTTTGGTGCAACTAGTTAAACTGCTTAAAGCCCCAATTTCTTTTATCTGTCAAATGGGTTTAACGACGACTCCTCAATCATCCCACAGCACTTACTTTCATGTACCCTGTGTCATCAACCATCATCTTTATATTCTTCAGGCATGGCACAAAGACACCATACCGGGCTTTGAGAGCTCAGTATGACAAATAAATACTGTAAATATATAATTTCAACACAGTATGGTGAGTTTCACCTATGGCAGCAGAGAGGAGATAATTCTTTCTGCCTGAGAGAATTGTCACATTAGACTCATACCAGATTCAAACACACATTTTCAAAGAGGTACTAGAAGACTGGTGTTGTTTTTCTACTACAACTAATACCTTGTCTATATATACCATTATATCTAGATCAATTATCTGTCTATCTATCTATCTTTCTATCTATCTTGCTACCTAGCTGTTTAGCTAGATAGCTGTCTCCTCTCTGTATATATATGTTCCATATATTGTGCTGTTTATCTAGCTCCTGATCATAATACTCTCAACCTATTGTGGAAGATTCCCCTCGAACCTATAAATTTTACAAATGTTCATTAGTTTTAGTGCTAGCATATTTTAAAAATAGTCTTCAACTTATATTTAAACAATTAATCACACTGTAGATAAAACACTGTTACTTATGAATGCTTGAATATGTAATTTTCTTATAACATCATTTTCTACCAAATCCTGTTTTGTGAAAGGAACCCATATACATGAAGAAGCAATTGTAAAAAGTGAGATGCAGGATGAGACACACATGTCCAGTGACAACTGAGAGGCTTTGTTTTTGTGAATAAGTGAGAATGCATGAAGAAACAATCCATGCATGACGCCTTATGCAGAGAAGGCACACAGCAAGTTGGAGTTCTCTATAGGATGTGAATGGTGACATTTTCATTAATTTCTCCTGAGCAAGCGTGTAGAATGTATACACAGGAAGGAAACAATAACAAATGACACTGAACACTAATGCATCATTAAGAACTAATGCAGAATTTCAAGGGAAAATATCCAACAAAGGATGTATGTCATGGAAACACCTTCTGGGAATGGTGGCAGACTCTGCTGCTCTAAACCATTTAAAACAACCTGTAAAAACCCACCAGGATAATTATATGATAGAAAACAATCCTTACTAAGAAGCTGCCTTATTAGCTTGTAAGTGGCCTTCATCTCTTTTCTAGCATTTCATGGTACTTTTCAGCTGAAGAAACTTTTAAATACTGTTGACAAATTGATGGAAGAACTTTATGCAAAGGTTGAGTCTCCCTTCAACAAGCATTTGTAATATTGATTAAAAACAAATGCTATTTCAGTGTGTCCCTTAGAAATAGTCAACAATCATATCAAGTCCTTTATTAAGTTCTACTGCATAAAAAATACAGGTACAAATGCAAAAAGAGCAAAAACAGTGCTCTTTAGAAAAGGGGTTCTGTAAAATTAAATCATTATTTATCCCAGAGAAGCTTCAAGATGGCAGAAGAGTAAGAGGCGGAGATCACCTTCCTCCCCACAAATACATCAGAAATACATCTACATGTGGAACAGCTCCTACAGAACACCCACTGAACGCTGGCAGAAGACCTCAGACCTCCCAAAAGGCAAGAAACTCCCCACATACCTGGGTAGGGCAAAAGAAAAAACAGATAAAAGAATAGGGACGGGACCTGCACCAGTGGGAGGGAGCTGTGAAGGAGGAAAGATTTCTATACACTAGGAAGCCCCTTCACGGGCGAGACTGTGGGTGGTGGAGGGGGAAGCTTCAGAGCCACGGAGGAGAGCGCAGCCACCGGGGTGCGGAGGGCAAAGCGGAGAGATTCCCGCACAGAGGATCGGTGCCGACCAACACTCACCAGCCCGAGAGGCTTGTCTGCTCACCCGCCGGGGCGGGCGGGGCTGGGAGCTGAGGCTCAGGCTTCGGAGGTCAGACCCCAGGGGGAGGACTGGGGTTGGCTGCATGAACACAGCCTGAAGGAGTTAGTGTGTCACGGCTACCTGGGAGGGAGTCCAGGAAAAAGTCTGGAGCTGCTGAAGAGGCAAGAGACATTTTCTTGCCTCTTTGTTTCCTGGTGCTCCAAGAGAGGGGATTCAGAGCGCTGCTAGGCGCGAGCCACGGCTATCAGTGCGGACCCCAGAGACGGGCATGGGACGCTAAGGCTGCTGCTGCTGACACCAAGAAGCCTGTGTGTAAGCACAGGTCACTGTTAACACCGCCCCTTCTGGGAGGCTGTGTAGCCCTCCATTGCCAGGGTCCCGTGATCCAGGGGCAACTTCCCCGGGAGAATGCACGGCGTGCCTCAGGCTGGTGCAATGTCACACTGGCCTCTGCCGCCACAGGCTCGCCCCGCATCCGTACCCCTCCCTTCCCCTGGCCTAAGTGAGCCAGAGCCCCTGATTCAGCTGCTCCTTTAACCCCATCCTGTCTGAGCGAAGAACAGATGCCCTCCTGCGACCTACACACAGAGGCGGGTCCAAATCCAAAGGAGAAGCCTGGGAGCTGTGCGAACAAAGAAGAGAAAGGGAAATCTCTCCCAGCAGCCTCAGGAGCAGCGGATTAAATCTCCACAATCAACTTGATGAACCCTGCATCTGTGGAGTACCTGGAGAGACAACGAATCATCCCAAATTTAGGAGGTGGACTTCAGGAGCAACGATATATATATATTTTAACCTTTTTCCTTTTTTTGTGAGTGTGTATGTGTATGCTTCTGTGTGTGATTTTGTCTGTATAGCTTTCCTTTTACCCTTTGTCCTAGGGTTCTGTCTGTCTTTTTTTTTTTTTCTGTATTACTTAAAAATTTTTCTTTCTTAATAATTATTTTTTTTATTTTAATAACTTTATTTTACTTTATTTTATTTTATCTTCTTCTTTTTTTCCTCCCTTTTATTCTGAGCCATGTGGAGGACAGGCTCTTGGTGCTCCATCCAGGCGTCAGGCTGTGCCACTGAGGTGGGAGAGCCAAGTTCAGGACCCTGGTCCACAACAGACCTCCCGGCTCCATGTAACATCAAATGGCAAAAATCTCCCAGAGATCTCCATCTCAACACCAAGACCCTGCTCCACTCAATGACCAGAAAGCTACAGTGCTGGACACCCCATGCCAAACAACTAGCAAGAGAGGAAAACAACCCCATCCATTAGCAGAGAGTCTGCCTAAAATCAATATAAGTCCACAGACACCCCAAAACACACCACCAGATGTGGACCTGCCCACTAGAAAGACAATATCCAGCCTCATCCACCAGAACAAAGGCACAGGTCCCCTCCACCAGGAAGCCTACACAACCCACTGAACCAACCTTAGCCACTTGGGACAGACACCAAAAACAACAGGAACTAAGAACCTGCAGCCTGCGAAAAGGAGACCCCAAACACAGTAAGTTAAGCAAAATGAGAAGACAGAAAAACACCCAGCAGATGAAGGAGAAAGGCAAAAAACCACCAGACTTAACAACTGAAGAGGAAATAGGCAGTCTACCTGAAAAAGTATTCAGAATAATGATAGTAAAGATGATCCAAAATCTTGGACATAGAATGGAAAAAATACAAGAAATGTTTAACAAGGACTTAGAAGAACTAAAGAGCAAACAAACAGTGATGAACAACACAATAGATGAAATTAAAAATTCTCTAGAAGGGATCAATAGCACAATAACAGAGGCAGAAGAACGGATAAGTGACCTAGAAGATAAAATAGTAGAAATAACTATTGCAGAGAAGAATAAAGAAAAAAGAATGAAAAGAATTGAGGACAGTCTCAGAGACCTCTGGGACAACATTAAACGCACCAACATTTGAATTATAGGGGTCCCAGAAGAAGAAGAGAAAAAGACAGGGACTGAGAAAATATTTGAAGAGATTATAGTTGAAAACTTCCCTAATATGGGAAAGGAAATAGTTAACCAAGTCCAGGGAACACAGAGAGTCCCATACAGGATAAATCCAAGGAGAAACACGCCTAGACACATATTAATCAAACTACCAAAAATTACATACAAAGAACAAATATTAAAAGCAGCGAGGGAAAAGCAATAAATAACACACAAGGGAATCCCCATAAGGTTAACAGCTGATCTTTCAGCAGAAACTCTACAAGCCAGAAGGGAGTGTCAGGACATATTTAAAGTGATGAAGGAGAAAAACCTACAACCAAGATTACTCTACCCAGCAAGGATCTCATTCAGATTTGATGGAGAAATTAAAACCTATACAGGCAAGCAAAAGCTAAGAGAATTTAGCACCACCAAACCAACTTTACAACAAATGCTAAAGGAACTTCTCTAGGCAGGAAACACAAGAGAAGGAAAAGACCTACAATAATAAACCCAAAACAATAAAGAAAATGGTAATAGGAACATACATATCGATAATTACCTTAAATGTAAATGGATTAAATGCTCCAAACAAAAGACATAGACTGGCTGAATGGATACAAAAGCAAGACCCGTATATATGCTGTCTACAAGAGACCCACTTCAGACCTAGAGACATATACAGACTGAAAAAGGGGATGGAAAAAGATATTCCATGCAAATATAAATCAAAAGAAAGCTGGAGTAACAGTTCTCATATCTGACAAAATAGACTGTAAAACAAAGACTATTACAAGAGAGAAAGAAGGACACTACATAATGATCAAGGGATCAATCCAAGAAGAAGATATAACAATTGTAAATATTTATGCGCCCAACATAGGAGCACCTCAATACATAAGGCAAATACTAACAGCCATAAAAAGGGAAGTCAACAGTAACAGAATCATAGTAGGGGACTTTAACACACCACTTTCACCAATGGACAGATCATCCAAAATGAAAATAAATAAGGAAACACAAGCTTTAAATGATACATTAAACAAGATGGACTCAATTGATATTTATAGGACATTCCATCCAAAAACAACAGAATACACATTCTTCTCAAGTGCTCTTGGAACATTCTCCAGGATAGATCATATCTTGGGTCACGAATCAAGCCTGAGTAAATTTAAGAAAATTGAAATCGTATCAAGTATCTTCTCTGACCACTATGAGACTTGATATCAGTTACAGGAAATAATCTGTTAAAAATACAAACACATGGAGGCTAAACAATGCACTACTTAATAACCAAGAGATCACTGAACAAATCAAGGAGGATTCAAAAAATACCTAGAAACAAATGACAATGAAAACACGACGACCCAAAATGTATGGGATGCAGCAAAAGCAGTTCTAAGAGGGAAGTTTATAGCAATACAATCCTACCTCAAGAAGCAAGAAACATCTCAAATAAACAACCTAACCTTACACCTAAAGCAATTAGAGAAAGAATTTAAAAAAAACCAAATTTAGCAAAAGGAAAGAAATGATAAAGATGAGATCAGAAATAAATGAAAAAGAAATGAAGGAAACGATAGCAAAGATCAATAAAACTAAAAGCTGTTTTTTTGAGAAGATAAACAAAATGGATAAACCATTAGACAGACTTATCAAGAAAAAAAGGGAGAAGACTCAAATCAATAGAATTAGAAATGAAAAAGAGGTAAAAACTGACATTGCAGAAATACAAAGGATCGTGACAGATTACTACAAGCAACTGTATGCCAATAAAATGGACCCCTGGAAGAAATGAACAAATTCTTAGAAAAGCACAACCTTCCGACACTGAACAGGAAGAAATAGAAAATATAAACAGACCAATCACAAGCACTGAAATTGAAACTGTGATTAAAAAGCTTCCAACCAACGAAAGCGCAGGACCAGATGGCTTCACAGGCAAATTCTATCAAACATTTAGAGAAGAGCTAATACCTATCCTTCTCAAACTATTCCAAAATATAGCAGAGGGAGGAACAGTCCCAAACTCATTCTACGAGGCCACAATCACCCTGATACCAAAACCAGACAAGGATGTCACAAAGAAAGAAAACCACAGGCCAATATCACTGATAAACATAGATGCAAAAATCCTCAACAAAATACTAGCAAACAGAATCCAACAGCACATTATAAGGATTATACACTATGATCAAGTATGGTTTATCCAAGGAAGGTAAGGCTTCTTCAATATACGCAAATCAATCAACATGATACACCATATTAAGAAATTGAAGGAGAAAAATCATATGATCATCTCAATAGATGCAGAAAAAGCTTTTGACAAAATTCAACACCCATTTATGATAAAAACCCTCCAGAAAGTAGAGAGAAAGGGAACTTTCCTCAACATAATAAAGGCCATATATGACAAACCCATAGCTGACATCATCCTCAATGGTGAAAAACTGAAACCATTTCCACTATGATCAGGAACAAGACAAGGTTGCCAACTCTCACCACTATTATTCAACATAGTTTTGGACGTTTTAGCCACAACAATCAGAGAAGAAAGAGAAATAAAAGGAATCCAAATCGGAAAAGAAGAAGTAAAGCTGTCACTGTTTGCAGATGACATGATACTATACATAGAGAATCGTAAAAATGCTACTAGAAAACTACTAGAGCTAATCAATGAATTTGGTAAAGTAGCAGGATACAAAATTAATGCACAGAGATCTCTGGCATTCCTATACACTAATGATGAAAAATCTGAAAGTGAAATTAAGGAAGCACTCTCATTTACCATAGCAACAAAAAGAATAAAATATCTAGGAATAAACCTAAGGAGATGAAAGACCTGTATGCAGAAAATTATAAGACACTGATGAAAGAAATTAAAGATGATACAGATAGATGGAGAAATATACCATGTTCTTGGATTGGAAGAATCAACATTGTGATAATGACTCTACTACCCAAAGCCATCTACAGAGTCAATGCAATCCCTATCAAACTACCACTGGCATTTTTCGTAGAACTAGAACAAAAAATTTCACAATTTGTATGGAAACACAAAAGACCCCAAATAGCCAAAGCAAACTTGAGAAAAAAAAAATGGAGCTGGAGGAATCAGGCTCCCTGACTTCAGGCTATACTAGAAAGGTACAGTAATCAAGACAGTATGGTACTGACACAAAAACAGAAATATAGATCAATGGAACAGGATAGAAAGCCCAGAAATAAACCCACGCACATATGATCACCTTTGTTAAAGGAGGCAGGAATATACAGTGGAGAAAAGATAGCCTCTTCAATAAATGGTGCTGGGAAAACTCGACAGCTACATGTAAAAGAATGAAATTAGAACACTCCCTAACACCATACACAAAAATAAACTCAAAATGGATTAAAGACCTAAATGTAAGGACAGACACCATACAACTCTTAGAGGAAAACATAGGCAGAACGCTCTATGACATACATCACAGCAAGATCCTTTCTGACCCACCTCCTAGAGAAATGGAAATAAAAACAAAGATAAACAAATGGGACCTAATGAAACTTAAAAGGTTTTGCACAGCAAAGGAAATCATAGACAAGACAAAAAGACAGCCCTCAGAATGGGAGAAAATGTTTGCAAATGAAGCAACTGACAAAGGATAAATCTTCAAAATGTACAAGCAGCTCATGCAGCTCAATATCAAAAAATCAAACAACCCAATCAAAAAATGGGCAGAAGACCTAAATAGACATTTCTCCAAAGAAGATGTACAGATTGCCAACAGACACATGAAAGAATGCTCAACAGCATTAATCATTAGAGAAATGCAAATCAAAACTACAATAAGATATCATCTCACACCGGTTAGAACGTCCATTATCAAAAAATCTAGAAACAATAAATGCTGGAGAGAGTGTGGAGAAAAGGGAACCCTCCTGCACTGTTGGTGGGAATGTAAATTGTTACAGCCACTATGGAGAGCAGTATGGAGATTCCTTAAAAAACCAAAAATAGAACTACCATATGACCCAGCAGTCCCACTACTGGGCATATACCCTGAGAAAACCATAATTCAAAAAGAGTCATGCACCAAAATAGTCATTGCAGCTGTATTTACAATAGCCAGGAGGTGGAAGCAACCAAAGTGTCCATGAACAGATGAATGGATAAAGAAGATGTGGCACGTATATACAATGGAATATTACTCAGCCATAAAAAGGAACGAAGCTGAGTTATTTGTATTGAGGTGGATGGACCTAAAGTTTGTCATACAGAGTGAAGTAAGTCAGAAAGAGTAAAACAATACCATATGCTAACACATATATATGGAATCTAAAAAAAAAAATGGTCACGAAGAACCTAGGGGCAAGATGGGAATAAAGATGCATACTTACTAGAGAATGGACTTGAGGATACGGGGAGAGGGAAGGGTAAGGTGGGACAAAGTGAGAGAGTAGCATGTACGATATACACTACCGAATATAAAACAGATAGCTAGTGGGTAGTAGCCGCATAGCACAGGGAGATCAGCTCGGTGCTTTGTGACCACCTAGAGGGGTGGGATAGGGAGGGTGGGAGGGAGGGAGATGCAAGACGGAAGAGATATTGGGACATATGTATATGTATAACTGATTCACTTTGTCATAAAGCAGAAACTAACAGACTGTTGTAAAGCACTTATACTCCAATAAAGATGTTAAAAAAAATCAAAGAAAAAGTCATTATCCCAAAAATATATGATTATATTTGCATATAGCATTGATATTTTAACATTAGTTTTATACTATTGTTTGTATATATTTAATTTGAGAAGTACAGGGAGCATAAATGTTCTTCAGCGCTTTTTGTGTACAAATTAGAAATTTGTAGAAGAAAACCTACTTTTAATATTTAGGGTTTCAGCATAAAATAGAATTCTTCCCAGTTGGTTCAAATGTAGAGATATTAAGGGAACAAAGAATGTTGAGGAATTCAGAAACTAATAACACCAGGACAGTCAAAGGTCTGGAAGGAGATAAGGGAGAAAATGATGACACCAGAGCCCAGTGAGAGCTGGAATAGTGGTGGCCACAGGGCTGCTTAGCAGAGGGATAGTTGTGGAGCATCTCAGCTGCTGCCAGAGATGCAGCACTGGTGCAGGGAGGGAATGAGGAACAAATTAGTTGTTCTCTCTTCTCCTTCTTTTGACTCTCCTGGAGGATGCCTCATATTAGCTAATTCAGTACAGAAGCCAGGAGGTGAGGAAACCCCGGTGATGCAGTCCTCAGCAATATGGGTCCTTAGGCACAGAGTAGGGAAGGATGGAGAATGGATAGAAGGAGAGACAGTAGCCCCAGTGAGGAGACTTTCACAATGTGTATCAACTCCAGGACTCTTAGTGTTTTCATGGACGTGGGAAGAGAGCTGGAGTGATGTTACCCAAGGCTTGCCCATAAATTTCTATTTCTGAGAGTTACTCTGCTAAACACAAGGTAGAAGTGTTTGTGGTCAAATAGAATAGTGAATTTCAGAGTGGGAAATAGTAGCCTATTATCAGGTTGCTTTACTTCAAAATTTCTCAAAGCCTTTAGATTTTGAAAATATCAAGCTTAACAAAGTTAGTTTGAGAGAAATTTCAATAAATATTCCACAGAAACAGTGCCCATATAAAATATGTTGGAGAATACTGAAATTATTGGATTGAAATAGAAGTCTAAGCAAGAGACATCTTTGGAGAGTTGAGAAATAAACTCTATTCCACTTACGACATTGTCATTCCTTTCTTTCTTCACGAAACAAAACTATATAGCACTTAAAGTCAGAAGAAATGGAAAGTTAAAGGGAAAATTGTCTTCTTCTTCTATTCATACTTCAACTGTGGGCATTCCTGCAAATTCACATGTCAGTGATCTGATCTTTCTATATATTCTCTTAATGAATGCCCTCTTCCCCCTGGTTTCAGTTCTAATCTCCATTCTCATTATAATGCAATCGAGAACTGCCTTCCTATGTTCTAGTTCGGAATACCAAGTACATATTTTTCAAATGGATATTTGCTTTAAGCAAGCATCTCAGATTTAGCATCAGGTTATCTAGTTATTTGGTCCTGGCTAAGTTGCTTAACCTGTTCAACTGAATTTCCTTATTTGTGATATGAAGAGTTGGGCTAAACACAATTTGTGTAAAAATGTTGCTTCATGTGTTTTTATGTTAATTCTCCCAAATTTCTATGAGTCACTGAAAATCTTCTGGAGGGAATTTTTATTCATCTAAATCCATAAGTTCCACAGAATGAAGAACAGGTACAGGAGGTTGTTATTTGCGGTTCAGAAATGGGACAGGATTTGAAAAGTAGAATCCAGAGTTGCTTATTTGGTCCAAAGTTACCTCTTTGGAAGAGACTGTGTTCAAATCCATGGACTATGAGGTTTCCTGGAGGAGCAGCCCAACAAACCATAGACAATCACATTAATATATCAAGAGGGATGGCTTTGCTTCCTGTGCATCAGGCACCTGGAGGTGGGGCCTGTCCAGTCCTGCTGACAGTGGCGGTCCTGAAGGACTGCCCTGGTAGTCTGAAGTCCTGTAATTCCATGCCTCTAAAAGAGGATATCACTCCCCAGCTAGCAGCTGGAGAACGCTGATAAGATTGACACTCCACAGGTCTTCACAGAAGGGTCCCAGTTTTTCAACTGTTGTAAAAACCTGAAAACTGAAATAAAAATCCCAAACTGAAAACTGTTGAAAAGTTTTTCCCAGTTGAAAAACTATCAGAACAACAAGAAGCAAACTACAGTACTATTTCCACTTCCTTAAAATTTCCCCTTCTCAAGACATTAAAACATGACTGACTGTGCAGATATTTCAGGCACCCAAACCAATGTACAGGTAAAGAAAATCTGTCCCCTTAATTAAAGATTCTCAGTAGCTTGAGAGGGAAATCAAGGTCCAGCACCTTTATAAAGGATGATTATTAAGACAGAGCTAATGGAAAAGACTCAAATGCATTTGTCAAATTTGATTAATGTGTTTTTAAACATTCCCGTGGTTAATTAAATCTATCATAAAAATTAAAATAAAAAACATCCCCCTCCCTATCTGTCACCCATCTATCCACCTTCCAATGATAGGTAACCGCTGTTTTGTTTCTTTTGAATTCTTCCAAAGCATTTCTGTGCAAATATGGATATTTTCTTTTTCCCAACCTATATTCAAAAATGGTAGAACTTGACAAAATATATATTATATGTCTTTCTAATTCGATGCATTAGAATACTTTCAATTTTTAGAAATAACTGTGTGGTATTCCATTATATTAGTGTGTCTCAAAGAGAGGGAGCAATTTTGTCCCACTTGGCAC
The DNA here is from genome assembly GCF_951394435.1 of Stenella coeruleoalba. Taxonomy (NCBI): domain Eukaryota; kingdom Metazoa; phylum Chordata; class Mammalia; order Artiodactyla; family Delphinidae; genus Stenella; species Stenella coeruleoalba. Next base: position 25,868,303 of record NC_137166.1, on the reverse strand, counting down.
GTTTGGCAATAATGTATGGAGACATTTTTGGTTGTTGTAACTGGGGGTGGGGTGTGCTACTGGCATCTAGTGGGTACGAGCCAGGGATGGTGTTAAACATGTTACAATGCTCAGGACAGCCCCTCCCCTTCCAAAGAATTATTTGGTCCAAAATATCAATAATGCTAAGATTGAAAAATCCTGTTTTATATGGGTGTACCCCAATTTACCTATGCCCTATTGATGGACAATTGAGTTATTTCCAAAATTTTGTTATTACAGCAATACCAGAATGAATAATTGCATATGCTTTATTTCACATACGAGAGACTATTTGCAAGAAGTAGAATTGATTGTTAAAAGTTAAAGAGTTTTTCATTTCAGAATGAAAAAACTTCATGCATTGGGAGTTTTGTCAAGTTACAGTCCTTTCAGAAACGTGTTAAGGTTTATTTCCAACTACATTGCCAACATTGTGTGTTAACAAGCATTAAGAAATTTATCAAGCTGAAAATGTGTTATCTGAGTCTGTTTTAAAGCTTTCTTTCTCTTATTATGTTAGGTTGAACATCCATTCATAATTAAGGGCCCGTTCAATGTTCTATCTTTCGTGCATGGTTGTTTATAGTTTTTTCCCCAGTTTTAAGAAATGTTTGTTTTTATTTTTATTAGTTTCTAGGGGCTCTTTTATTCTGTTTAGTGATTTGCAAGTAATACCCCTGGTGTGTCACTTGTATTATGACAGTGTTTTTAAAATTTTATTTTATATATTTCAACCATGAAGGTTAAAATATACAATTTTATATATTATATATAATGTAAATATAATAATATATAAAATATAACAGTATGATTATTATAATATATATTATATAAATATAATTATAACTATAAAATACAATTTTAATTGATTCATTCTTTCATGGTTTCTGTGTTATGAGCTACTTTTAGAAAAAGTCTTTCTGATAATTTGAAATCCAAAGTTTTCTTTTATTGCTTTTCTGGTTTTATTTTTACAATGAAATCTTTGATATTTGGTAATTTATGTTGGTATTTGATGTTATATGTCAATTCAGTTTTTACCCCCCAGCTAGTTAAGTAGCTGTCTCAAACATAGTTTTTGAATACTCCATATCTTCCCACGGATTTATTATACCCCTTAAAACATTTATACCATCCTCATTGGTGTTTGACTTCGCTCTGTATATTGTGCTCCATTTGTCTGTCCTTGTTCATGAGTGGTACCACAGTCTCATTTTTTTTTCATTATTGGACTGAGTTCATGTTTATTGCTTTTCATTTTTAGAGTTTTTTCCCCTAGCCATTTTTGCTTGTTCATTTTTATAAGAATTTTTAACAGCTTTATTAAAATGTAATTCTTATACTATTCACCCATTTAAAGTATATGGTTCAATGGTTTTCAGTATAATCGCTGATATGTGTGACCATCATCAGAGTCAGTTTTAGAATATCTTCATCACCTTATAAAGAAACATTGTACCTTTTAACTGTCACCTCCCTGTCTACACATCCCTCTACAGCCCTAAGCAATGACCAATCTACTCTTTGTTTCCATAGATTTTCCTATTCTGGACATTTCATAAAAATGGAATCATACTATATATGGTCTTGTGTGACTGGCTTTTTTCACTTAGCAGGCAATTTCAGGGTTCATCCAAATTGTAACATGTATCAGTATTCCATTCCTTTTTAAGGCTGAATAATATCCCATTGTATGGATATACCACAGTTCATCCATTCATCACTTGGTGGACATTTAGGTTGTTTCCTCCTTTTGGCTACTTTGAGTAATGCTTTTATAAATATTCATGTGCAATTATTTTTTGTGGGTATATGTTTTCATTTCATTTCATTTAACTAGGAGATGAATTGGTGGGTCATGTGGTATTCTATGTTAAATTATTTGAGGAAGCTCCAGATAGTTTTCCAGGGTGGATACAGCATTTTCTTTTCCTATTAGGAGTGTATAAAGGTTCTGATTTCTCCATATCTTCAACAATACAATCATTTTCTGACTTTTTGTTCGAACAATCCTGGTGGGTGTGAAGTGATATCTCATTGTGGTTTTGATCCATGAGAATTTTAATTCCTTTTGTTAACATAAAGATAAAAGATTACTCTTTTATTGCAGTCAATTTGAAGAGAATTGAAATCATTATATATTTTCAATAAATATAATTATCATATGTGCTAGTTTTTTCACCATATAATTCATAGAGACATTTCTTATTAAATATATCCTCACAGGTTTTATATTTAGTTTGTAAATTTAGATATTCAGTTTAAGTTTTTTAGCTGGTTGTGTGTACAGACATTTCTTATCATATATATCCTCACAGGTTTTATATTTATTTTGTAAATTTAGATATTTAGTTTAAGTTTTTTAGCTGTTTGTGTTTGCTTGTAGAAAATCTACTATCTGAAATATTAACTTTGTACATTGCTACATTACCAAGTTTTGTTCCTAACAGTGGTTTTCATTTTTTTATTATTATTTTTTTTTTTACATCTTTATTGGAGTATAATTGCTTTACAATGGTGTGTTAGTTTCTGCTGTATAACAAAGTGAATCAGCTATACATATACATATATCCCCATATCTCCTCCCTCTTGCGTCTCCCTCCCTCTCACTCTCCCTATCCCACCCCTCTAGGCGGTCACAAAGCACCGAGCTGATCTCCCTGTGCTATGCAGCTGCTTCCCACTAGCTATCTGTTTTACATTTGGCAGTGTATATATGTCCATGCCACTCTCTCGCTTTGTCCCAGCTTATCCTTCCCCCTCCCCGTGTCCTCAAGTCCGTTCTCTATGTCTGCGTATTTATTCCTCTCACAGTGGCTTTTAGTTGATTCTTTTGAGTTTTTCAGTTATAAACCATAAGACAGTTACTTCCTCTTTTCCAACTTAAGACTTCATAGTCTTATTCTTTTTTTCTTGTTAAGTTTAATGTTATCTTTTGGGTTAATATATGTTTTATCACAATAATATTAATATTTGAAAGTTTTTAAAAGTAAAGAATAGACGTTTAGCTGTATCAAATACTTTTTCATTGTATAAGAAGATAAGTAACACTTGGTCATGATGTATTATTCTTTTGATATGCTACTGAATTCCAGTTGCTAATATTTTATTTAAGATATTTGCTTTGATTATCAGAGATGAGATTTGTTTGTAATCATCTTTTGCGGGCTAACACTGCCAAGTTAAGTATCAATGTCTTTCGCTTGATTAAAAGAAATAATTGTTTCAGTTCTTTTTATTCCCTGAAACAGTTCAGAAAGCATTGGAATTATTTGCTCTTTAAAATTTTGGTAGAGTTTTCTTGCAAAAGAGTTTAGGTTTTGTGGTAGGCAGAATAATGCCCCTGCCCCCCCCAACAATATCCATGTTGTAATTCCTGGAAGCTATGAATATATTAGGTTACATGCTGGCAAGGGAAAATAATTAATATTAAAGTAAGAAGTTTATCAAGGTGGGCTCAATATAATCACAGTGTCCTTTAAAGTGGAAGATGGAGGCAGACGAGGTAGGAGCCAGAGAGAGATGTGACTATGCTGTGCTACTAGTTTTGATGTTGGCGGAAGGGGCATACATCAAGGAATGCAGGTAGCTTCTAAAGCTGGAAAAAGGAAGGAAACACATTCTCCCCTAGGACCTGCAAAAAAAACGCATCCCCGCTGACACATTGATTTTAGCCCAGTAAGACCCATTTTGATCTTTTGACTTCCAGAACTCTAAGAATAAGTTTGTGTAGTTTTACGTTACTAAGCCTGTTATAATTTGTTACAACTGCTATATATATATATTTACATATATATACAACAAATATATATTTACATATATACATTTATATAAGTATATATTTTTATATATTTATATATTTACATATGTATATGTATAGTTATTATGTAATATCAGTGTGAATTCATATTTATATGTGAATATATATATATCAGTATTCATTAATTCAATCTTAGTATAGTTGGCCCTCCATATCTACAGGTTTTGTACCTGTGGATTCAACCAACAGTGAATAAGAATGTTTAGGAAAAAAATTCCAGAAAATTCCTAAAAGCAAAATTTGAATTTGATGTGCATTAGTAAACTGTTCACATAGCATTTACATTGTATTAGGTGTTATAAGTAATCTAGAGATAATTTAAAATACGTGGGAGGAGGTTATATGCAGTACTAAGCTATTTTATATTAGGAACTTGAGCAGCTGAGGATCTTGGTATCTGTGGGAGGTCCTGAACCAATACCCTGTAGATACTGAGGGATGACTGTATATATATACATAAAGTAGTTTCAGAATTACTAATTCATACCTCTGTGAGAAACAAAACTAGAGTACAATATTTATGTACAGTTATTTTTTAATCTTTAGCCTTACGGTAGCCATTCAAAACATCACTCTTATAAAATTACTTACTAGTTCCCTTTTCCTCCCTAACTGATGTAAAGAAAAAGGTCTTTGCTAATATTGACATATAAATTTAAGACTACAAATTTTCCTCTGAGAATCTCTTTAGCTGTATCTCATGTCTTGTTATTAGCTACTATATTTAATATTATAATCTGTTTTACTGTCTTTCGTTTATATTCTTACTAACTTAGTTTTGTAATATACTTCTCTTTTTGCCAGGTGGTAGGGATGATTTATTCTGGCTTTCTTATTGTCTTAGTTCTATTGCATCCAATTAGAGAATACTGTTTTATTTACACATTTCTGAAAATTATCGACAATTTGTGGCATAATATATATGATCAATTTTGTGACTATTCCATGGGCATATGAAAATAAAGTACATTCTTTATTTTCAGGGAAGAAAATTTAATGTATATTTGTTAAATTTAAAAAAATTTTAAGTGTTCTTTTATTTAATTTTATGCACTCGATATTTCATAGTCCAATGTCTGTGAATTAAAGCTTCCTGCTTGTTGCATATTTCTATGTATTTCCCTCTGATGTCTTTTACAGTTTTTGCTTTATCACCACTGCTGCTGCTTCATTTAGCTTATGCATATTCATAGCTGTTATATGTTTATGCAGGTTGTACTCTCCCCAGTATAAATTGTCTTTCTTAGTCTAGTTTATTTACTTGTTTTTGGCCTGAATTCTACTTTGTCAAGTGCCCTACTTTGTTTTTGTTTGCTTTTATTCCCCTAAATTTTTCTGGTTTTGATTTTCCATAGTGTCCAATCTGAAAGTTTTCATAGATATTCTCACGGTTTTAATATTAATTGACATGACAGATATATCTGGTTTATGTCCAGTTTTTAGTTTTTAATGTTCTTTTAGTTTCTTTTTTAGTAAGTGTTGTTTTCTTTGCTTTCTCTGGGTTTTCTTTGTCTAATAGTTGACCTTTATAATTATTTTTTTAAATATGTGTAGCCCTCTACTTGTTAAAAAATGTAAATGGCTTCTTCATATGAAGTACCTTCCCAAGGTCATCAGTGATGGAGCCATAATTTAAATCACATAATATTTGTTCTGTGCAGTTTTTTTTTGTTTTGTTTTGCTTTGAGTCAGTATAGGCTCTAGGGACAGTTAGTCTGGAGATGTACTTCAGTGATCTTTTAAGCTTTCTCTAATTCCCAACCCTCTTTCTGGATCACAAGTTTCTATAATTTATTTGAACATATATTTAATGCACAAACCAGATGAATAAATGAGTGGCCTTAATAAATGATTGATAAAGATGGAGAATTTTTAGGTAATTGGTTTAACATTATAAGATAAAATGGAATATTACTGACACAAATTTTTTTGTTGTTGTTGCTGTTTTGTGTTTTTTCAGTCTTCTCTTCAAAAATATTTATGGCAGGAATATGTTAAATTTTTTGGTGCCCCTGATGAACTTGCTACCTTTTGAAAGATTTTATACCACCCTAGTTGCAGAAAACTGGGCTGTTGTTTTGTTTCTTCTACTTGCCTTCTCTCAGATCCTCTGCCTATATGTGTAGAAAGTTGAAAATTAGTGATAAATCATCCGTTTAAAACAAATGCTTTTCTAGAGATATAATAGTTACAAATGACAGACCAGAGGGTACTTGTATCATGTGTTGTGTAGAGGAAGAAAAAAGATGCAAAGCTTACCTGACAGACACTTTAAAAATGTCTTTGAATGAATTGGTGCGGAATAAAATCTGAGCTAGATTTAATCACACGAGGAAAGTTTTCTGGGCTTAACATTTTATTTCATAAAATGACCATTTCATCCCATTTCAGAATCTTAAAACGTGTCATTTTGCTCAAATGCAATTTACACAAAACAAGGCCACAGGCCTCTCAAGTTAGAAAGACCAGACGTACTGGAGTGAGTCCCAGTTGTTTTAGAATCTGAGCTCTATCCATTGATGGAATATTTCTTAACCTCTCTGACACTTGGTTTTCTCGTCTATAGAATAGATGAGAATAATACCTGTCTTCCAGAGGGAAGACGCCTTAAATAAGACAGTGTATTACAATTGGTGGTGTAAGTGGATAGAAATAAGAATTCCCTTTCTACAATCCTTGTCCAACGGAAGCCTGTTGAGGACTTCACAGACAGTCCAGAGTAGTCCAATTCATTTAATGCCAATCAGGAAACTACTCAACAAGCTGACCTTTGTACAGCTGTCGTGAATGCTCTGTATCAAAGGAGAAATGAGTCCTATAGGATTACAACACTCTCAAACTGTGGGCTTTGGTTTATTTTCTGAGGAACTGTTTTATTCTCCTCCTGACCAGGCTGATAGTGATTTAGCATTATTATAGCTTTCCTAACCAAGTTGCCTGATAAATGTTCATATTGGTGAATTTGCTTGCTAATACATGTAATGCTAATAATAGAGTCAGCAATGAAAATAAGTTTGCTTTATTAATTTTTCTATATTAAATTTCACTAACAGATGCATTAAAGATTAATTGTTATCTTTATTATGCCAATTCTAATGAAAAGACATCCATCATTAGTGATATGCTTACAAAACATTTATGAGGGAAAAAATCAATAACCTCATTAAACATGTTTATATTTGTTCCTCCAGTGTCAATTATTCCCGTAGTTATTAGCATATTCACATTATGACATAAAACCAATGAATAGCGTTTTCCCGTATAGTAACCTGATCTTGTCTAATTTTAACTAACTTGTGTTTCAGAATATTTTATGTTTAATATGTCAAATCTTAATATTAAAAAAAGTTTGTGATTGAGATCGAACGAAATTTACCCTACATTTGAATGCACATTTCTAAAGAGTCAAAATAAGCCTAAATCCACCATTTAGATTAAAATTATATGTGTATAAATGAGCCAACATTTTAATTCTTCCTGTAGACAAAATGAGTTTAAATTCTGTAAAATGTCTATATCTGGAAAGTATCTCATTCAAATTTGGATCTGGAGACTAAATGACATCTTATTTTGTCCCCCAAGATTTGAAAACCTAAAAGATCACTGTATCTCCTGCTTTATACTACTTTAAACATATTTTAAAATGAAATATAGTATTCAGATCTCTGGTTGTAAAACAGAAGAAGCAACAGATCCTTGGTGTTCTATTAAAATTTTCAAAGCTTGTTATTTGATAGACTTAATTAAATCTGTATGTTTTATGTATGTATATGTGTGTGCACTTGTGTGTATATGTGTGTTTTATTTAATAGCTTATTATTACCACTGTTTTGAATTGAACTGCATTGCCATTTGTAGAAAGTATGTCACAATATTATAATTGTTTTTAGTAAATGCTAAATGGCCCTACTCAGTCTAAATGTTTGAAAGACTACTTAGTGTAACAATAATGCAAGAAGTTTGAAAAACCTTATCCAGGTGAATGATAAATAAATCTACTTGCATATCTAACAAATACTATATGAATGTGTCAGCCTTTGAGATAAAAGGGCATAGGATAAGGTTAAAAGAGGGCAAGAAATTAAAGAAAACATTAGAGTAAAAAGAAAATGTACAGAAAATTTAATTGATGACCCCACTAAACTGAACAAAGAATTCTAAAGACCTAATACTTATTATAATCATTGTAAAGCAGTTTGAAGTTAGGCTAAGGCGCTCCAAACCTTGTGATTTAGTTCCGTGGTTATAAATAATCCAACTGGAAACTTACCCACAGAAATGGCCCTTGGAAATTGTTATGGAATGGAATTATGAGCCTGTACTTGGCCTCCTGAGCCACAATAAATGTGTTGTAAGAACGTAAAATACATGTGATACCTTTTGTGAGAGATCATTTTAGTGGCATAGACTGAAACTTTAAAAGACCTGTGTGGAGATACAGTTCCATAATTCTCATAAGAAGAGAAGGGTGTGAAATTGACAGGCAAAATTTCACAACCTCTCATTTCTCCCAAGTATGTTACCATAGCAAGGCTATGTACTCTGTATTTTGGATTCTAAATACTTGCATTAAATATTTTTGCTTTACCTATACTTTTCTAAGCTTCGCCACCGCCCCACATCAAAGAATATTAGAATAGAATGCTGAGTTTACTAAAGAAAGAACACAAAATTTCAAGTAGTTAAAATTTCCCCCGAGATATTTAAAAAAATGTTTAAGGTAGATTAAACCTAAACCAAAAATTAAATCAAATTATATTCTGTGTGCTCAGTTTTCTGTAGGGAACCAAAAGTCACTGGAGTATAAAATTATAATTAATTATGTGGAATGCTAATGGATTTTAAATTAAAAATATGTGCTGTTTAACACCACCTCACTCCACACAGTTTTGCAAGTGGATATTACAATGAAACTGTCCTATAAAATCTGGAATGCATGAAAGGTATAATTATCACTTTTCCAATTTAATCTGAGGAAAAGAGCTGCACTCTTCATCAAGAGAGGCTTCCTACAGATTTGTACTTTGACAGTTCAACCTGAAGGAAGGTTTATTATTTTACTCCACATACAGTAATGGATTCACTGGTGACATTATTTTAGCAACCAAAGTATTGTTACAGCTTTTCTAATTTTATAGTAGTTTTTAAGCCTAACTTCTTTTGCAGATATGGAAACTGAGGTTGACACCAACAAGGTTTCCCATTTCATGTTGGGCATTTAATTAATCACAGCAAGCCCAAATGGAAAGGACCAACTATGAATCCATGTCATTTAAAAACATCAAATATAGAAACTCTTTACTCTCTATCAGTTTGCTACCAATGTCCTCCCTAATACTGACCCTTTGATATTGGAATGCTTTAAGAAAAAGCATGATACCATCTAGGGTTGGCATAGTTTCCCTCATTCACTGGCTTGTTTGTTCAGTGAGCATCTACATTATACCAAGAATTGTTTTATGTAGAGAAGACTCAGCAGTGACTAAAACAGACAAAGTGCCTTTCCTTATGGAGTATAGAGCCTGGTGTAGGAAGATAATTTTGTTAAAAAAGGGAAAGAAACATGTATCAGAGTGTAATATAATAACAATTGAAAGGAAAAGGCTAAAGTAGGGTAGGCGTGATTAGGTAAATGGTGGTTGCTGTTTTATCTTGCGTGGTCAGGAAACATTCGCTGACAAAACAGTGTCTTAGCTGACACCAACACGGCATGAGAGAGCAAACTACATGAATATCAGGTGGAAGAGAGCTCCATGCAGAGGAAACTACAAAAGCAAAAGCCCTGAGGTGAAAATACCCTTTTATGAGACACACAAGTAGTCCAGGTCTTGGGACAAAAGGAGGGTTAGGGGGCTGGTGACCATATGGGCAGAAGTAAACAGGGACCAAACAAAATGGCCATTGAACAGAACAAGACAGAATATAGTCTGTTTCTGTGGCGTCATCATGGCTAAAGATAATATGGTGAGTGTGGGCCACAGAAAGATGAGGCTGACTCTATCGTCTTAGAAGTGAGGATTACTAGGGGGAGGAGGAAAGATGCGGAATCCAAGAGAACTATGAAAAATCCCTTGTCAACTCGTATCTCCAATGCACGCTTTTGTTTGTTTGTTTGTTTGGAAGAAGCAGTCCTTTTTAGAGAAATCTAGTCAAAAGTATTTCATGAGCAGTCTTGTACTAGGACTTTGGAAACAAGAGCAAAACACTTATCCATAGTGCTTATAAGTGAGGTGTCAAGTAAAACAAAATCTTAGAACAGACACTCTCCCATCTTCTAATATTAGCAAATGCTATCTTTTGACTTCCTTTATTTCTATTCCCCTTCCATACCTCACTTTTCTTTGTTTTAAAGAACAAGTTTATGTCATCCAGGAATTTCTCCTCTTGCTTCCTCCCTGCAGCATCTTCCCACTCGGGTCAGATTGGTGCTTCTCCTCATTGTGTTCTGCCTGCTGTCCCCAGTCAACCTACAATGAAAGCACCATGAGAACAGAAATGTTGTGTGTTTCTCTCAGTATTATATCCCCAAAACTTAGACGAGACCTGAAAATAGTAGGTACTCAACAAATGATTAATGAATGATTAAGGAATGAACGAAAAGCACTTGAACAACTAAATAGACAATAGGCATGTAATATCTTTCCCCACTGGGCGATGTTTCTTTTTCACTGAAGTTCTGGCACAGAACTTAAAAACACAGTAGGTGCTTCATAACTGGATTGGTAGATGAGTGCATTAACAGAAATTTAGGCTTATTCTCTGGGGTTTGCACCCGTGAAGAACAACACAGGTTTACTTCTCCCAAGGTGCTATTTTCCTTGGTCCCAGATAAACCATACATTGATATGATTGCCCAGAGGCCTAGGTAGTTAGATAAAATTTAATTTTATAAAACTGTATCATTCCAAAGACAGTGGTTTAAAAAAATCTGGTTATGTTTACAAGTTGACTATTTTTTTTAGGTTAACACTAATTCTGTAGGATCTTAATATGTGTGATTTGATTTATGAAAACTGTACCCAACACACATAAACATACTTTCTTTAGCCTATTAAAGATTTGGTAGCAGCATTAACATTTGTTGTGAAAAGCAGGGGATTAATATACAACTCTTTTCTTTCTCTTGAAACAATTCCCAGGACTAGTTTTGCATGAATAAACTCTGGTAAATACTTCCTTAACATTGTGATAGAGCGAGAATTCAAGGAAGTCATGTTTTATTTAGTTAAAGTTTAGAATAGGAAAAAAAAGTTGATAGTTGTTGAAGTTGGTTGATGGGTATGTGGAGGTCCATAATATATTATTTATACTCATAAAATTTTGTAAGATTTCTAAATCTTATAAAGATCTGATTTTTTTATAATAAAAAGCGAAAATTTAAAAAATGCACAGGGTTGTCATCTCACTTGTTCTCTTATTGAGCATCGGTACTTTGGTCATTTTAGTTATTTTGGCCCAAAACTCAATTTAGGTATTTTGTTAGTAGCTGAGTGACCATATCCTATATCATCTAAACCAGGACCCTGCTGGGAATGAATGGAGGCGCTTTTAATGAGTTAGGACCGCAATCACAAAACAGGGCTGTTCAAAACAAACTGACTCAGGTGGTCTACCACTTGGTAGGTAGGAAGTCTACTGAATATCTTTAAAAATTGAATACTCTGAAAGTCAACAAATAAATGAGTCAATGTAATAAGCAAGTAAATCTCAGGAGCAATGCCAGCTTTTCCGGTTTCAGCGTTTTCTGAGGTGCTGAATCTGTGAATGAGGCAGTTCTTCATGAAGGCAGTGCTCTGCCTGCTTCTTTGGGAGAATGCCTTTCCAAATGTAGGCTTCCTGGCAGTAAGCTCTGCATGGCTAACCCTCTGAGAGTTAAGGAGTTCCCTGGTGCCAGTTGGCTGTTGAAGATTACTTTGCTCCCTGCCAACTCACTGCTCCTATGGCAGTCATGAAAACCTTTTCCTTATTCATCCATGCGACCAGCCAGCTGGCAAGGGGGTGATCACTACTCTGTGAGCGGGTTGCTGGCGATGAATGCCACATGTGCCTCAGGAGTCTCAGATGAAGGCTTGATATGGTAGGCGCACAGTTTTCTCAAACAGAACTATTTAGGTCTGACACCTAACGTGAAGATGGTTGGTATATTTATATAAAATATTAAACTTGACTAATTTATATTTGTGGTAACAAACCATTTCACATTTTCAAAATTAATTCCATTTACTAAAATTGTTTCAGTTTTTTTTTTTTTGACCCAGCAATATGAATCTAACATGGTGCTCTTCGTGAAAACTCATTTGCTTGGTCGTGATGCTGTCTCAGAATTGTAGTGCCTGAGGGAGCAAGGCATTTTATATGATTTTTATGATGCAACAGGCTTCCTTAAAAAAGAAGCAGAGGGCACTATTTACAATAGCCAGGACATGGAAGCAGCCTAAGTGTCCATTGACAGATGAATAGATAAAGAAGATGTGGCACATATATACAATGGAATATTACTCAGCCATAAAAAGAAATGCAATTGAGTTATTTGTAGTGAGGTAGATGGACCTAGAGTCTGATACAGAGTGAAGTAAGTCAGAAAGAGAAAAACAAATATCGTATGCTAACACATATATATGGAATCTAAAAAAAACAATGTTTCTGAAGAACCTAGGGGCAGGACAGGAATAAAGATGCAGACATAGAGAATGGACTTGAGGACACGGGGAGGGGGAAGGGTATGCTGGGACAAAGTGAGAGAGTGGCATGGACATATATATACTACCAAATGTAAAACAGATAGCTAGTGGGAAGCAGCCACATAGCACAAGGAGATCAACTCGGTGCTTTGTGACCACCTAGAGGAGTGGGATAGGGAAGGTGGGAGGGAGACACAAGAGGAAGGAGATATGGGGATATATGTATATGTATAGCTGGTTCACTTTGTTATACAGCAGAAACTAACACAAAACTGTAAAGCAATTATACTCCAATAAAGATGTTTTAAAAAAAGGAAGAAGAATATAATAAAATGTCTTGTGAATTAAAATAAATAAATAAAATTTTAAAAAAGAAGCAGAGGAAGACACATTTTAGAAAATCTAGGTTTTAGATCTGTTTCCACTTAACATCTATTTTTATTTGTTAATTTTTTAATTTATCTTTATTTATCTTCCCAACTGCTGTTTATAAAACCTGTACTATGTGTCAGAGACTGGACTGAATAAACATTGGAGACATAGCAGTGAGTAAGGGATTATGATAAAACTTATCCTATGTTCTGTTTTTATTCACTCTAATTATATTTTCAAGTGCAAGGATGCTGTGCTCCATTTTACACATGTACATTTATGTTTTGACTTCAAAATAACGCATCCCATAATTGTTGGGCTCTATCATTATAGTAATCAGAAGACCCCACAACTGACTGGTAAGATAACCAAGAGATTTAGGATTAAGCCTTTATCAAACTCTTTGAAATTTATAATTCATAAAAATTAATTGTTTAGGAAGTGCAAGACATCTCACAATCTTTGAATTTCCTGAAGTATCACAATGTATATCCTTTACAATATATAGGAAGCTTGGAAAGTAAAGTATGTTCACTTTTATCCCCAGCCTTTTATCTTTTACTCAGGCATAAAACCCTCCATAAAATAAACCCCACAGTAAGTGCTGTGTCTACCACCATGTTTCATTAGACTGTGCAATAAGGTAAGCATCAAAATGTTGGAAAATAAAAAAAGCTGACTTTTATTTCTGTTATCCTTCAATATGGATAAAATAAACATGTTTTCTGTGGAAAGAAAGCATTCTTTGTCAGAGTCAAATGAGATAATCCTTACCTAAAAATATCGTGGATTTTTCTTTGAGCTTCAAACAGTCTCTGAATGCACTAGGTAGTCAATAAGATTAATTTCATGAATTGTTCAAGCATAATGAGAAGCCAATATATTTGAAACCAGTTGTTAACTGGTAGCAAAGTTAAGCAACATTTAGCCTAATTAATTAACCAAGTAAACTATCCAGTTTTTCCCACATAGCTGTCTTCTCTTAAATATTTGTAACACATCACATCTTTTAAAAAAATACACAGCTATGTACCGTGAATTATAAATTAAATACTTTGCCTATGCTCTGTTCAACTTGACTGCCTTTATTCTGGTTTTATCCTTGTAAAATATGTAATATTTTTATGTACTGATTGTACTCCTCTATAGCCAATTGATTACTCAACAAATATATTCTAATGTCAGACACTGTTTGTAGAAACCTTATAGTAAAAACCATGTAGTTTAAATGGATGTTAACCTGATGTCTTTATTTGAAAAAACTAATTTTCCACCATTACTGATTGCATATCAGTTCAGCATTGAGATTCTCTTCCTTTAATGATGTTTGTACTTAAAAGGCAGATTTAGTATCATTTCAGCTTTTCCCACTTTGATGATGTGTTCTTCAGTTAAGCAGTTTCCTCATTTCATTTGTTACAGGGAACCAAGGATGCAAGTCTGCATTCCCCTGTACATGAAATGAGGGAAAACCATGCTGCGATAGTCACCTCAGCCATCACACATTCAGTTTAAACATACAGTAATAGACTCATACTCCAGGGAGGCTTGCTGTGTTTGTTTGCAAACTAGTATGCCATACGTACAAGTCTGTGGTTTTATTGACGTATCCCTTTCCATTCCTGTGGTTTTTAATTGAAACCCCCACTGCTTTGCCCAGCTTCAGGAACGCAGAATATCGGAGTTTTACATTTACATTTACTTTCCAACTCAGACAAGAGGAACACAGAGGCTCCAGTCTGTGTAGCAAACTCCTATACATTTTAGTGTTACCTTTGGTCTTTAATGAAACAATGAGCCTTTGCATATATAAATTGGGAATTAGTGGCTGAATGAAATCTGAATTTAGGAGAAATTTGTTTCAACTTCTCAACATATACAATTATTATTACCTGTAGAATTGGGACTGGATCTGTGTCCTCAACAGATTTTTAGAAACCTTTCCTATTTGTAACACTCTCTAGTAAATGCTGAGAGTCAAACATGAAGGAAACAATTTTTTCTCTTAACATGAGTTGCTAACGCTGTGACAATTATTACCTGGCCTCAAGGAGCCATGTTACTTAAAACCATGTAATTTAAAGAGATATTAACCAGATGTCTATATTTGAAAAAAAACTAATATTTTACTAGATTGCAATGGAATTGGTGCTTATATTTCTCTCTCTTCCCTTCTGTCTCCTATGATCATGTTGTAGTAACACAGAGCTGAATATTCAGTCGGTATTGAATCTTATAACACATGACTGAGTGGTTCCTAAGGATTAACCTCGGTCAGACTTTTCTTTCCTTCTTCCTCTCCTCTGCTCGTCTGTAGATCCTAGTTTGACCAAGTTTTAAACCATTGTATAAGGGGAATCTTTTTTTCAAACATTTTTATATACATTAAAAAATTCTGAATATATTGAGCTATTTTTTTTCAGTACCTGCGAGGTAGAAAAAGTATCACCTTCCTCCTGTACTTCCTCTGTCTAGGTCCCAGAGTCACCTTCACATGGTCTGCAAAGAGGACAGAGTCAAGAACTGTTAGGTTTGCATTGCAATTTCACCAAGGATAGAAGTGGACCATGAGACTGCCAAGGAAATCCAGCATTTTTCCCGATTTTCCTGGCCAGAAGTTAAGGTGAGTAAAGAAAATTATACTGTTACCCAATTTCCTACAAAGCCTAATTTAAGTTCTTATATAATATACATTATATGTTGATTTTCTGGAATATGTTGAAAAGTCACTTGTTTTCACAGATGAAAATAACAAGATAGGGTTTGTAAGTACTAAAATTTTTCTATTTTTATGAAAGAAATGGAAATGAAGAACTTTATTCTGTAATTATGGTGATTGATTAATAACAATAGGTTGAGATTCATAGTGTAACATAGATAAATCCCACCAATCCAATTAGTAAAATGAAGTATTTCTTTTCGACGAAGCATTAAAGATTTTAGGAAGTTTGTTTAAAATGCTTTGAAGGTATCATTCATTTAGCACAGCATTATATTCATTATTAGTAAGATACAAATGCTTAATAGAACTGCCCTCCCACTGTGTATGGTTGATAATACATTGTAAGGCAGAGTCCTTCACTTAATTCTGTACTAATGCAAGATTTGTATAATGAGAATTGGTGAGATTTGAGGTGACTACAGTGAATCTCTAGTTCTACTTCCACCCCATCTCTCTTTTTTTTAAAGTGATTGAGCAATATATGTATATCTGCAGAGATATTGACAAAATGAAGAATATCTAATGCCAGTGGAGCAATAGTAATAATACTAAAAAGTGGTGTAAATAATGAAAAATAAATATCTAAAGCAAAACATTACTGGGTTTCTAACAGATCTTTAAGATTTTTCTCCATTTTGATAACTTTTAGTTAGATAGTTTAAAAATCTATAGACATGGGAAGATTTCAGATTGATAAGTGATCTGCTCATCTGAAGAACAGTATCATAGATGAGATAACACAGGCTTGAAATTCTCATGGGCCAGTGTTCATAATCTGACCCTCTTACTTGGGCATTTGATTTAATCATTCTGAGATGAATTACCACAAAAGAATATAAATTTTGCAGAATTTTTGTAAGTATTACAAATAATTGAGGTCTTAAGCCAGCCTTTTAAAAGATATTTTTCCAACGTGCATATCCTATTGTTGTATGGTACTTTTCTTAGTGTGTGCATTTTTATTGATCACTGATCATTGATGATATAGGCCTTAGTGTTAAACTGATTTGGTATAAATTCTTAAATTTGAAATTAAGCTCTTATATACTAACAAGGCTATGTTTATAAACTTTATTAGGATAGTGGTTATATTTTCTATTCAAATCAAACAAAAATACTACTTAATAGCAACTTAATAACTTGAACGATGATCTCATCATATTCTGTAAACATTGCTTTCTCTTTAG
This sequence comes from Stenella coeruleoalba, assembly GCF_951394435.1. Taxonomy (NCBI): domain Eukaryota; kingdom Metazoa; phylum Chordata; class Mammalia; order Artiodactyla; family Delphinidae; genus Stenella; species Stenella coeruleoalba. The sequence goes on along the minus strand of NC_137166.1, from coordinate 25,851,500 downwards.
CTAATGTTATTAAACATGATGGTCTGCATCGTATAGTATTTCTATTACTTTGTAAGGGGAGAGATAATGATAAAGACCATTATCACGATTACCACTGGAAAGGCTGATCTAAAAATAAGGAAAAAATATTCCCATTACTGAGAATGTAAAAGGGACATAAGAAAATTATAATAAGAGACAATAATGAATAATTTGATACCACCATAGTTTTAAATTTAGGAAATAAATGAATTCTTTGAAAACCATCACTTGATGCCAAAACTGACAAAAAAAATTGAAAAACATCTCAAGAATTGAATATGAAATTAAAAACTTTCCCACAAGGTAAGTACAAGTCCAGTTGGTAGTATATCCACACAGAAAGAGAAAAACATTATAATGGAAAAACAAAGAGGACCTAAATTAAATGGAAGGCTATACCATATTCATAGATCTGAAATTCAGGATTTTTAAGATATCAGTTTTCCCCGAATTGCTCTATAAATCAGTGCAATCTCAGTCAAAATTCCAGTAGGATTCTTTGTTATTGTTGAAATCAAATTTTCATATAAATTTTATTATCAGATTTTCAAAAGACCAAAATGGTAAAAAAAAAACCAAAAAACCAAAAAACTATCATAGAAGAAGCTTGCAGATTTACACTACCACATATTAAGACTTACTGTAACGTTACAGTTATTAAGAAAGTGCAATATTGGTGAAAAGATAGATGAAGAGAATATTGAAGTATAATAAAGGGTCTGGAAATAGAGTCACATATGGTCATCTCATTTAGAATAAAGTTGCCTTTGCAGTCCAGAATGATATGATTATTTATAAATGGTACTTGGTTAATTAGAAAGCCATATAACATAATATTTGGTAGGTACTTGTTTTCCAAATTACCACAAATTTGTGGCTTAAAACAATATAAACTTATTATCTTATGGTTCTGGATATCAGAAGTCTGAAAAAAATGAGAAATTGTCACCTAAAAAATCATATCTTTGAAATTAGAAGTTGGAATTCTTAGAAATAAAAGAATGAGGAGATTGGTTCAGGATGGAGGAGCAGAAGGACATGTGCTCACTCCCTCTTGCTAGAGCACCAGAATCACACTAACTGCTGAACAATCATTGACAGGAAGACACTGAAACTCACCAAAAATATACCCTGCATCCAAAGACAAAAGAGAAGCTGCAGTGAGACAGTAGGAGGGGCGCAATCACAATAAAATCAAATCCCATAACCTCTAGGTGGGTGACTCACAAACTGGAGAACAATTATACCACAGAAGTCCACCCACTGCAGTGAAGGTTCTGAGCCCCATGTCAGGCTTCCCAACCTGGGGGTCTGGAAACAGGAGGAAGAATTCCTAGACAATCAGACTTTGAGGGCTAGTGGGATTTGATTGCAGGACTTTGACAGGACTGGGGGAAACAGAGCCTCCGCTCTTGGAGGGACACACAAAGTAGTGTGCGCATCGGGACCCAGCGGGAAGGAGCAGTGACCCCATAGGAGACTGAACCACACCTACCTGCTAGTGTTGGAGGGTCTCCTGCAGAGGCGGGGTGTGGCTGTGGGTCACCACGGGGACAAGGACACTGGCAGCAGAAGTTCTGGGAAGTACTCCTTGGCATAACCACTTCCAGAGTCCGCCATTAGCCCCACCAAAGAGCCTGTAGCCTCCAGTGCTGGGTCGCCTCAGGCCAAACAACCAACAGAAAGGGAACTCAGCCCAACCCATCAGCAGACAAGTGGATTAAAGATTTACTGAGCTCTGCCCACCAGAGCAACACCCAGCTCTACCCACCACCAGTGCCCCCCATCAGGAAGCTTGCACAAGCCTCTTAGATAGTCTCATGCACCAGAGGGCAGACAGCAGAAGCAAGAAGAACTACAATCCTGCAGCCTGTGGAACAAAAACCACATTCAAAGAAAGACAGGTAAAATGAAAAGGCAGAGGATGATGTACCAGATGAAGGAACAAGATAAAACCCCAGAAAAACAATTAAATGAAGTGGAGATAGGCAACCTTCCAGAAAAAGAATTCAGAGTAATGATAGTGAAGATGATCCAGGACCTCAAAAAAAGAATGGAGGCAAAGATTGAGAAGATGCAAGAAATGTTTAACAAAGACCTGGAAGAATTAAAGAACAAACAAACAGAGATGAACAATACAATAACTGAAATGAAAACTACACTAGAAGGAATCAATAGCAGAATAACTGAGGCAGAAGAATGGATAAGTGACCTGGAAGACAGAATGGCGGAATTCACTGCCGTGGAACAGATAAAGAAAACAGAAAGAAAAGAAATGAATACAGCCTAAGAGACCTCTGGGACAACATTAAATGCACCAACATTCGCATTATAGGGGTCCCAGAAGGAGAAGAGAGAGAGAAAGGACCCAAGAAAATATTTGAAGAGATTATAGTTGAAAACTTCCCTAACATGGGAAAGAAAATAGCCACCCAAGTTCAGGAAGAGCAGAGAGTCCCAGGCAGGATAAACCCAAGGAGAAACACGCAGAACACATAGTAATCAAACTGACAAAAATTAAAGACAAAGAAAAATTATTAAAAGCAACAAGGGAAAAACGACAAATAACATACAAGGGAACTCCCATAAGGTTAACAGCTGATTTCTCAGCAGAAACTCTACAAGCCAGAAGGGAGTGTCATGATATACTTAAAGTGATGAAAGGGAAGAACCTACAACCAAGATTACTCTACCTGGCAAGAATCTCATTCAGATTTGACAGAGAAAACAAAAGCTTTACAGACAAGCAAAAGCTAAGAGAATTCAGGACCACCAAACCAGCTCTACAACAAATGCTAAAGGAACTTCTCCAAGTGGGAAACACAAGAGAAGAAAAGGACCTACAAAAACAAACCGAAACAAGAAAAGGGTAATAGGAACATACATATCAATAATTACCTTAAATGTGAATAGATTAAATGCTCCAAAAAAAAGACACAGGCTCTCTGAATGGATATGAAAACAAGACCCATATATATGCTGGGTACAAGAGACCCACTTCAGACCTAGGGACACATAAAGACTGAAAGTGAGAGGATGGAAAAAGATATTCCATGCAAATGGAAATCAAAAGAAAGCCAGAGTAGCAATACTCATATCAGATAAAATAGACTTTAAAATAAAGAATGTTACAAGAAACAAGGAAGGATACTGCATAATGATCAAGGGATCAATCCTAGTTGAAGATATAACAATTAAAAATATATATGCACCTAACATAGGAGCATCTCAAAACATAAGGCAACTGCTAACAGCTCTAAAAGAGGAAATTGACAGTAACACAGTAATAGTGGGAGACCTTAACACCTCACTTACACCAATGGACAGATTATCCAGACAGAAAATTAATAAGGAAACGCAAGCTTTAAATGACATAAGGCCAGATAGATTTAATTGATATTTATAGGACATTCCATCCGAGAACAGCAGATTACACTTTCTTCTCAAGTGCGCACGGAACATTCTCTAGGATAGATCACACCTTAGGTCACAAATCAAGCCTCGGTAAATTTAAGAAAATTGAAATCATATCAAGCATCTTTTCCGACCACAATGCTATGAGATTAGAAATCAATTACAGGGAAAAAAATGTAAAAAATACAAACACATTGGAGGCTAAACAGTATGTTACTAGATAGCCAAGAGATCACTGAAGAAATCAAAGAGGAAATAAAAAAATACCTAGAGACAAATGACAATGAAAACACGACGATCAAAAACCTATGGGAGGGCTTCCCTGGTGGTGCAGTGGTTGAGAATCCGCCTGCCGATGCAGGGAACATGGGTTCATGCCCTGGTCCGGGAGGATCCCACATGCTGCGGAGCGGCTGCGCCCGTGAGCCATGGCTGCCGGGTCTGCGCGTCTGGAGCCTGTGCTCTGCGACGGGAGAGGCCACAACAGTGAGAGGCCCACGTACCACAAACAAACAAACAAACAAACAAAACAAAACAAAACAACAAAAAACTATGAGATGCAGCAAAAGCAGTTTTACCTATACAAGCCTATGTCAAGAAACAAGAAAAATCTCAAATAAACAATCTAACTTTACACCTAAAGGAATTAGAAAGGTTAGAGAGGTTAGAAAGGTTAGAAAGAAATCGTAAAGGTCAGAGCAGAAATAAATGCAGTAGAAACAAAGAAAACAGTAGCAAAGATCAATAAAACTAAAAGCTGGTTCTTTGAGAAGATAAACAAAATTGATAAATCTTTAGCCAGGCTCATCAAGAAAAATAGGGAGAGGACTCAAATCAGTAAAATTAAAAATGAAAAAGGAGACATTACAATGTATACTGCAGAAATACAAAGCATCATAAGAGACTACTACAAGCAACTCTATGCCAGTAAAATTGACAACCTGAAAGAAATGGACAAATTCTTAGAAATGTATAACCTTCCAAGACTGAACCAGGAAGAAAACATGAACAGGCCAATCACAAGTAATGAAATTGAAATTGTGATTAAAAATCTTCCAACAAACAGAAGTCCAGGACCAGATGGCTTCACAGGTGAACTCTATCAAACATTTAGAGAACAGTTAACACCCATCCTTCTCAAACTCTTCTGAACAATTGCAGAGGAAAGAACATTCCCAAACTCATTCTAGGAGGCCACCATCACCCTGATGCCAAAATCAGACAGAGATACTGCAAAAAAAGAAAATTACAGACCAATATCACTGATGAATATAGATGCAAAAATCCTCAACAAAATACTAGCAAGCAGATTCCAACAAAACTAAACAAGTGGGACCTAATGAAACTCAAAAGCTTTTGCACAGCAAAGGAAACTATAAACAGGACGAAAAGACAACCTTCAGAATGGGAGAAAATATTTGCAAACATATGAACAGACAAAGGATTAATCTCCAAAATATATAAGCAGCTCATGCAGCTCAATATTAAAAAAACAAACAGGGCTTCCCTGGTGGCGCAGTGGTTGAGAGTCCGCCTGCCGATGCAGGGGACACGGGTTTGTGCCCTGGTCCGGGAAGATCCCGCGTGCCGCGGAGCGGCTGGGCCCGTGAGCCATGGCCGCTGAGCCTGCGCGTCCGGAGCCTGTGCTCCGCAATGGGAGAGGCCACGACAGTGAGAGGCCTGCGTACCGCAAAAAAAAAAACAAACAAAAAACAAAAAAAAACAACCCAATCAAAAAATGGGCAGAAGACCTAAATAGACATATCTCCAAAGAAAACACACAGATGGCCAAGAGGCACATAAAAAGCTGTTCTTCATCACTAATTATTAGAGAAATGCAAATCAAAACTACAACGAGGTATCACTTCACACTGGTTAGAATGGGCATCATCAGAAAATCTACAAACAACAAATGCTGGAGAGGATGTGGAGAAAAGGGAACCCTCTTGCACTGTGGTGGGAATGTAAATTGATACAGCCACTATGGAGAACAGTATGGAGGTTCCTTAGAAAACTAAAAATAGAACTACCGTATGATCCCACAATCCCACTACTGGGCATATACCCACAGGAAACCATAATTGAAAAAGACACATGCACCCCAATGTTCATTGCAGCACTATTTACAATAGCCAGGTCATGGAAGCGACCTAAATGCCCATCAACAGATGAATGGATAAAGAAGATGTGGTACATATATACAATGGAATATTACTCCGCAATAAAAAGGAATGAAATTGGGTCATTTGTAGAGACGTGAATGGACCTAGAGACTGTCATACAGAGTGAAGTAAGTCAGAAAGAGAAAAACATATCGTATATTAACGCATATATGTGGAATCTAGAAAAATGGTGCAGATGAACCAGTTTGCAGGGCAGAAATAGACACAGAAGTAGAGAACAAACGTATGGATACCAAATGGGGGAAAGTGGAGGAGTGGTGGTGGTGGTGGGAAGAATTGGGAGATTGGGATTGACGTATATACACTAATATATATAAAATAGATAACTAATAAGAAAATGGTGTGTAAAAAAATTATATTAAAAATAAAAAATAAGATCTAGCCACAAGTCTCATAACTACTCTAAGTCTAAAGCAGCAAGAGAGTAAATGATGTTGGGAGATATCTACAACTACCATAGTATGAAATGGAAATATCTGTGGTTTCTATACTCAGTATTATGTAATAACCTGTAAGGGGAAATAATCTGAAAAAGAATATATATATGTATAACGGAGTCACTGTGCTGTACACCTGAAACCTACATGATATTGTCAATCAACTATACTTCAATAAAATTTTTTTTCAAAAAGAAAAAAAATAGATTGTGATTTGTTGCCTGATATTTCTTTGGTTCCTGCTTGTGGAGTGAGTGCAGAGGAGATGTTTATCTCCTCAGTATTTCCAGCTTTGCTTAGAAAGAGAACATGTAGGATTTTCTTATGCATAAATGTAGTTTCATATGGATGAAAACTAAATGGAGGAGTTTTACATGGAGCTGAAAATTTCAGATTCCTTCAGTGCAGAGATTCAAGTATAAAATAATACTTGTATGATAGAAAAAACATAGAGGGAATTGCAACATTCTTGTTACTTATTAATTAGGATAGTTAACCATTTAGAACCATTACCAAGTTGCAAGACATAAATTCATGTTGTATGCATCAGAATATAATAGGTGACTCTGAAGGTTTTAGAATATTTTGTGAATGAATCCATGAACTAGAAATTAGAGAATGCTGTGTCTTTTTGTAATTTGAATTAGTCTCCTTATAGACTTCCTATAGACTATATCTCATATAGAATATAGGAAAATGACTGAGATACTTAATATAGTAAATATAGTACATATATTAATTCTATTATGAAATCTCATTGAATAGCTGCAGCAATAAAGCAGTAAATCAAAACCATCATATTGAAATCATGCATAAGCTACTTTTTTCCCCAATAGAGAAAAGTGTTTGCTGTTAGTACAGCATATTTAGAATTATAAACTTGGAACTTTGGAAGCCTACACTCCTGGGACTTTCTGAGAAATGAGTGATCATAAATCTAAAAAATGCGTGAAAAGATTTACTGATCTTATCATCTGGCATTTATCTGTTTTTTATAAACAAGGGAAACATCCCTCCAGGTATGTGGAGACCTAAGGAGTATGGTCATAATATAGCAAAGGCCTTGAAATAGGCAGAATGAGATGTCTACTTCTAACTACTGAAGACATCTCATAGTGAAGCAGGCAGGCTCTGGGGAAAGGTGGCTTATTTTGTAGGATACCTCAGCTGGTAATAAAACGCTTTCTAGATGTGAATACACAACAACTAATGGTGAGCATAAGATCCATTAAAAATTAGACTCACCCTTAATAACTGCCTACTGAATACATTGAAATATGTAATATTATATTGAGTAGCCCTTGCATGAAAGACATGAAAAAGACAACTGCATGTTCATTGGAGTATCTGAAATCTATGTATATGCACACACACATGTATATGTCTGTGTATGTGTGTATATATATGTGTGTATATGTATACATGTATATACATCTTGGTGTGAGTGCAAAGTTTTGATGTGAGTGCAAGGAAGAATATCTGAAAATTAGTTATATTTTGCGTTTTTGGCTCACTTTGTGTTTGGAGTGAAAACTGAAAAAAAAAAAAAGGTGTTAGCATTTAGCATGTTGTGCTGGGTACACCTTTCTATGCTAGCTGTTATTTTTACCCAGTATTGGTAACATCATGCTACCTGTGGTTCAATTTATAAGAATTCTCAGAGTTGGAGTATGGATACAATGCCTCAGATATTAATAAAAATATTAATTTGCTTCTACATTTCTTATTCGTTGTTATATAGGAAGAAAGAAAACATAGTGTTTAAGAATCTAGGCTTTGAAGTTAGCATTTGGGGGTTGAAATCTGGCTCTACTAATTATGCAGGTGAGCTACTTAACCTAATGTGGAAGATTAAAGATGGCTGCAAGTTCTCTCCCCCTCCCCTTGAACCTGAGGAGTAACTCCTTTGACCAATAGAGCACAGCAGGAGTGACTCAGTGCCACTTTCTAGATCCAGGCCTTAAGGATCTGGCAGCTTATACTTCCTTTCCCTGGAGTCCTCTCTCTGTGAGCTCTGAGTTACCATTAAGATGTCAGACTATTATATGAGCCCACCACACTGGAAAGGCCAGGTGAAGGTGCTCTGGTTGATAATTCCAAATGAGCCCAGCCTTCTAGCCACTCTTCCCACTGTGCCAGATGAGCGAGTGAAACCACTGTGGACCCTCTAGACCAGCCCATATTTCAACTGAATACAGCCAGTGACTTCTATCAACATTATGAGAAACAAGAGAATTATTTGATCTAGACTTGCCTCAATTCTTAACTCAAAAAATCATGAGATATAATAAACTAGCTGTTGTTACAAGCAAGGAATTTTGGGGGGCGTTATAGTAGTGTCTATATTGTTGAGTTGTTTTTGAGACACAAATGTGGTCATATGTGTAAAGCACTTAAAAATGTCTGATATGTAATAAGCCCTCAACTATTAGCTATCTTAATATGTAATATTTTTCTATACATCTCATTCAGAGACTGAGTGAGGAAGGAATGGGTGTGATCTAATACACTTAGAAATTCCTGGATATTCTACTAATCCTAATGCCACGTTTTAGTGTCCTGATCTCAGTCCTATGTCAGACTGCATTGATTTCCCCCAAACAGACTTAATGTAGTTTGGATTGCCCCAGAAACAGAGGCTGAGTTAAAATATAAATGCATAGAATTTATCTGAGAAGTGAAATAAACACCGGTAAGGGAATTGGGAAATGAAGGAGAGAAGGAGAGGCAATAAAGCGTCCATTATCAAGCCACTTTGCACAGGTAACTAGAACTTCGTTCCAATAGGAAACTCTGGGTCTCGGTGTGAAACATATGCTTCCAAATGATCTCACTCAAGGGGTAAGCAAGGTAGCCAGGTCATTAATATACCAACTCTAATAATTGATTGAGGGCTGCTGGGATGGGGAGGATTAAATCCCAAACCTTGTCACTTGATCTGCCAGGTAGGCAGCAAAGTGGTCTCTGTTGGAAAAAAAGAGAAATCTCAGGAAATGAATTGCTGGTGCTGTCGGTTGGTGGGTAGTCTCTGAGGGGTAAGAACGAGGAGTTACGTGGGGGCACAACAGCATCTGCTACAGTCAGTGAGACGAGAGCTGCCTGGCTATTCACGTCACTCCCTCTGTGAGATTTCCCATTCAGTGTAGGACAGATCATTTCTATTCATTTAGGTATTGGAATGTCTATTCATTAAAATTGTTCAAGACAAAGATCTTACTCTGGAAAATTAAATCTCTGTCTCCCATATTTTTAGTGATATCTAATGAGACTTGTAATTATTCTGAGCTTCAGTTCTTTGAGAGGGTTACAAGTCCCGAGATTTTGTTAACAAATCCCAAAGTGCTGGCACTTCAGAGAATCCCCAAAGCTTGGAGAAACCACTCAGAGTGCTGATGGCCCTGCCATCCTCTGACATCCAAAGTAATTTACTTTTAAAGGTGGCATTGTATGAAATCATTGATTTAACTGTCCACTGCAAAGGGACTTGTCTTTTTTCTTTGGAAGTGTTTCCTTTAAAAGGAGTTGGCTTCCTCAGTGATAAGCAGGAAATCTCTCACATGTCAGAACCTGGGTTATTAAATGACACTTGAACAATTTTAGTCTCCTCTTTGTAAAAAAGGTGGGGGGAGAGGCAAAAGTATCGCATACATTTACATTTTAAATTGTGTAATCATGTTATTATCTGAAACTAATACCATGCAGTTAAATTTTAGATAAAGTGTCCTGTAATGCATACAAAATGTTCATTTGTTGAAGGCCATTAAGTTAATTTCCTGGCAACAAGATTAAATGCAAGGCATTTACATAATCATTAGTCGTGAGGTGTAGAAAAGATAATTAAATATTCCACCACATTAATTTATATTTAATTAACTGTGTTTTAGCGATCCTTCTGTCTGAATATTAATATTGTGTAAATAAACAATTAGAATGCATACTGATTTTATTAAAGCTTTATTCTTAAAATTAAGTAAAAGATGCTGTTATTAATTTAATTATATCTAATTTTAAATCCTAATCATGTTAATAAAGTTTGAAAAGGTTATCATTGGCCTCAGTGATGACAGCTTCACATTTTATATTTCCAACTGCAATGTACCTTATAGATTTAAAAATATATTTATTTAGGTTATGCCAATAGTTATTTGCTTTCATGATACTCTGCGCTATGGTTCTTTTAAATCAGAAGTGACACTGTACTTTAAAAATGAAACTTAATTATTATTTTACAGTAAACCTCATTTAGCCATGGCCATATTCACTTGCAACATGTGATATTTCTTGAAAACAACTGTATTATATAAAAGGAAGCAACAATTAAGCAATCCCAAATAAGATCAAATTGGTAGAAGCTAACGCTAAGGTTTATAGCCAATGAAGAGGCTACTAGGAGATAAAATTTCTGAGGCTTTTAGAGATTTTTTTTTCCCCTATAGTATTAGGGAAGTTCTTGAAAGATAATCAGACAGTGGTAGGAGTGAGAACCTAAGTGTTTTCTAGTCTAGGATGCCAGACATTTGTGGAGGGCATAAATTGTGGCAAAGTGAAATCCTGACAATATGTGCACTGTTGTCATTAAGAGTTCTTGCTTTTATTTGCCTGGACAATTTGGAAGCCAGTAAATAAATAGTCTAGGTTTTCTTTAAGCATCCTCAATGAGACAAGCAACAAAATACAATGTGGAAAAAAAAAGATTTTTTTTTTTTTCTGAATCATGAGAATGTGTTCTTAACTAAAATAAAAAGTTACATTAAAATATCACTAAGCAACAGTCACATTATCCTATCAGGAGAAGTTATTGAATATTTCCTATTAAATTGTAATATCCCAAGCAAAAATGTTTGTGTTTTCAATATGAAATATTTATCTGGGCAAACAACTAAATACCAATTTTAACTGTCTAAATGAAGTTTTCAGGGAGAGGGATGCATTTCAATAGTGCATATTTCCTAACGGAAACATTCGTTTCTAGAATTATAGAAGCAGGAGTAATAAGGTTGCTTTTTTTCCTCTTCAAAGCTGTTGGGACTTTTATATTTGACATGGTTAGTGTTCCCCTGGGCTGACCAAAATATATTCTCTCCTGGTTTGTGACAATAACTGTTCTAACGGTTGGAAATCATTCTGCTTCTGTGGTAAACTCATGCTTCCGTACTTTTCAACCCAAAGTAGTCAAACATCATGTACAGGGGATGCTACAGTGCTCACTTTCACAGGCTAAGTTCCGAAACACCTAATACAGCCCACATCTCATAAATCCTAATGGTGATTTTCCAGCCACTATTTTTAAATTTTGTTTTTGCTCCCTCCTCCAACCCTGTTCATGTTAGAATCACATTGCTGTCCTCCCTTATGTAGCTTTAGTATTGTTAGAGGTGTTTGGATAGCTAGCTTATCCAGGTAAACATGACGTTTGCTCATTCATTCAACAAATATTTTTGAATACCAACTTTTCTAGTTTCAGACACTACCAAGATAAATAAGACAGGATTCTGTGTGTGTGTGTGTGTGTGGTACGTGAGCCTCTCACTATTGTGGCCTCTCCCGTTGCGGAGCACAGACTCCGGACGCACAGGCTCAGCGACCATGGCTCACGGGCCCAGCCGCTCCGTGGCATGTGGGATATTCCCAGACCGGGGCACGAACCCGTGTTCCCTGCATCGGCAGGCGGACTCTCAACCACTGCGCCACCAGGGAAGCCCAATAAATAAGACAGGATTCTTAACTTTAGCAACCATATGTCGATTCTGGTGTAGGAGATATATAATAAGGGGTATACAAATAAATACATATTTATGGACTCGTCTTCTCAGTTACTAAGAAGAGTCCCCAGCCTTGAGGGCTGGATGAAAATGTTTAGGCTGATAATATGTTGAGCAGAAATTTCTGAGGATACATTTCTCTTTGTAGGAGTCAGTTTGCTTTTTCTAAGCCTCCACTTCATTGAAGGATAAAACATATACTGCTAAAGCAAAACTGTGAACCAGAAATTATAGGAAATGGCATTTGATCCTGAGTCTCGGAACATTTTATCATTAAGTTTAGTGAATCATTGTCCACAGCTCTTGGGGCAGGTGTTCCCATATTTTCTTGGCAATGCTCTGAATCCCCTCATGGGATGCACAAATCATGAAATATAAATAATTCAAAAACAAGTCTCAGTAAACACTTCCCCTTTCTTCTGTTTGGAATGTTAATTTCTTTTTTGAAGTTTTTTCTGTTTGATAGCAGGATGCAGTTTTGCTTGTTTCATTGCCGAAGACAGACTGGGAGAACTCAGTGAATGCCATATATACTACAAAGGTTGGAATTTCCAAATTAAAAAATACCCCGCAAAACTGTATCCAGTGTAGACAAGTTCTTCAACCTTTTTTATCTTTTAAAAATTACATTTTTTGATAAGATCTAAATTCAGCTTCTTTGCAAGTAAAATTATATTTCTTCTAGGAAAATCATATCTCAAAACTCTCAGGTAATTACCATAATTGTATTATACCTCTTTTATTACATAGTCTTATACATTTACATTATTAATCTATATATACATGTTTGTTGTATTTTTATTTTATTTTTCTATTCATAAAATGTTTTAAATTAAAAAGTGGAGGAGTTCTGTAAACATTAAAAGCCAGAGAGAAAACAAAAAAAAAATCTCAAACTGCAAATTTCTATGGAGCTAATAGCAGAAAACTTCCTAGCAGAATGTAGATCTTAGAACAATTCTGCAGTTTTGATAAGCATAAGAAATACAACTTTTTATTTAATCACTAATTTAGGTAATTTACCTAAGAGCTACCAGTGGTTGTATTATATTCTAAAGCTTCTAGAAACCTGATAATCTAATCTTTTCCTTAAAGATCTTTACAATTTGTTACAATTTGTACAAGTATGATTGGCACTGACAAATGAGAGAACGATGTCAAAATACCTTTCATAGCTTTGCAACTTTCTAAACCTGCTTTGTGGCAGTATTTTGATTACTTTTATTATCCTGACTCTCTGACAGTGAACCGAAACAGGAGTAAGCAATTTCACCTTTGTGCCTTCGTTTCCATAGTGATAAAATGAGTAAATTGAGCTATTTTAACAATTTTATATCTGGTAAGCTAATTTGTTTGATTTTCCCCACTTTGGTTTCATTATCACATTAAGATATTGATGCTGTATTCATGTGTAAGTGCATATTGAGGTGTGTGCATACGTTGCCATCATGATAGTGGAACAATTTTTGAATATTTTCAGGATTATAGATAACTGAGTTCATTGTTTTGTCATTAAAAGTTCTACCAAAATTTCTCTAACACAGTTGGGAAGTGGATGCTGTTACTGAGGTTATGCTTTTCCCATACATAACTAGGAGGAAAATAAAGGGAGAGGGCAATTTTCCAAATGACTTCAATTTGAATAGGGAATAGAAGTCTGAATAAATGGCTGTCCCTTCCACATGGAATATCCTAATTTAAACAATATTCTGGCACTCATTTCAATCTGCTGTCCATTCGATTTGCTTGTCCTCAAATGATTTCAAATAAGTAAGGAAATCAAGGAAATAGAAAACATAATTAATTTTGAATTGGAAAGCATGTGTATGGAAGGCATCATCTAAGGCTAGGATTGAACAATGAATGGGCATTCGAGTCTGTGACAATTCTGTAAGCCTTGCGTATAGTGCAAACTCCTTAGACTAGCGTGCCTCTTAGACCCCTTTGAAAGCTCCTTGGTAATGATTTTTTTTCCTCAATTTTTACATGGTTTAGGATGACTATTTCCAGAAAGGAAACCTCAGATAAGACCATATCTTAATGTTATTATTCAACTACTTTATGATACTACAGTGAGATTATCCTCTAAGAAGATTATTCTCTGTCCCAGTTTTTCTGTGCCAAGTTATCTATGGAGATGATGGTTACATTAGACAGAGATGTGGAAAGACAAACAAATAAACATGAACAACAATTAAAAACCTACTTGCTAGATGACCACTGAGCCACAAAAAAGAAGAGGGATTTCCTGATAAGTGGTTTAAGGATTCTGAAAATTTGCTATTTTTAAAAATGTATGTAGATTCCATATCCCAGCATGGCTATTAATGAGAATAAGATAAATTTCATAAACTTTGCTTCCCCTGGGATGTCCATGCAGCATGTACTCTAAAGCCAAGTTTCTTCTATTAGGAAGACGCTAATTTGGATGAAGCTAAACTTTAACGTAATTTTCCACAGAGGTTTGAGGAAACTAATTGAGGGCAAAATGTATTGAAAATATTGAGTGATTATATATTTAGAGTAACACATTCACTCAAGTATAAGTACAATAAAAATAAAATGGAACAAATGACAGAATGGAGAATAGTGCCTAGCGAGGTCTCCTGGCTCCCAGTATAATGCTCACAAAATATTTCATGGGCATTTTTTTTTTTTTTTGTAAATAGCAAGAAAACTGGCATTTACATCTCCCAACACAACAGAAATCTTTATTTTGTGTCCTGACTTAAAAGAAGATGTTTCTGATATATTTTATTTCTGATTTTAATCTTGGGCTGTTTAGTGTTCATTTGCTGTGGTAAGGAGACGACAGGGTAGTGGGATGTGGTGGCATGGTATAATTAATCTTCTTTGTTCCTCGAAAGCAGAGGTTACTTGAAAATTGATGTATACATAATTTTTAATTGATGGAGGTGGTAATGGAAATAGATCTAAAATAACTGCTTTAAAAAAAAAGCATGGTAACAATTTTGTCAATTTAGTATTCGACTGCACTGCTCTCTTCCATACTGTCTCCCTTTTAATATATTTTAACTGCATGTTTTCTATGGCTGGTAAGTTTGAAGCACATTCTCACTTCTCTCTGAGTAATTCAGAAAAGGAAGTTGCTTAGCATGGATAATGGAGAGGCATTTAGGATGGCAAAAGGCCTTGGCTTGGATCCAAGTGCAATCAATCTTCATCTGAAGCTATGTGGTCTTCACCTTCACGCTATGGCTCAAGTTAGTTGATTCACATCCTTTTTCCCCCTTTGCTCCTTTCTCCTTCTTCCCACTTCCCTTTTTTCTTCCTTCCTCCCTCCCCTCATCCCTCCTTCCTTCTTTGCTTCATACGTCCCTCCTTTACTTTCTTCATTTTTCTTTCTCTATGAATCTTTCTCTTTTTCCTCCTTTTAAAAACTTACTTTCACCTGTGACACTCCATTCTGTCGCTGAGCATTTAGTGCAAAAGTAGCTCAACTGGCCAAGGCCAGCTGGCAGGCAGGGCTGAATGGCTTTCAGGAAGTAGAGACAGTCATTCCAGTGCAGAAAATCCAGGCAGATGCAGGGGAGACACTGTACTCCATTTTCATTGTTTTCTTGTACTTCCACAAAGGTCTCCACATATGAAATATGGTGATAGAAATGATAGGAGAGTAGGTAGAGCCAGAGCCCAAAGGAAATTACATGCCATTTTTCTAGTTTTTCTTGAAAAAGTTATGAAACCATTGTAGACGTTTGCAGTTTAAAATACTTATAACAGAATATGTGTAATTCCAAAAAGTTAGTTCCAATTAAACCCTGATGTTATATCATCATGTGTGCTGGACTCCAGATGCTAACTGAAAGCTGGTACACTACCACCACAATAATAACGATAAACAGTACCAATATTAATTTTTACCACACTACCTTTTATAGATGCATCCTCATGTGTATAATGAAGATGTTAACAATATCTTCCATGGAGTGATGGTGTGAAGGATTTGCCCAGCATCTCACAGATTCTGTCAGAGGTAGTGTCTAAATCTAAGGCTGCCTTTATCCAGCTATTCAGCCCTTAATTGGGTAGCTGCACTCTCTTTCTCTAGCAGATAGTAAAATGTAATTGTCCTGCACCATTACTCAATTTAATTTTTTTCCCTAAAATACTTTTATCATCTCACTTTCATACATTCTTCATTTTTTAACACATGTGATCCTGGAGCCGATTAACTGATAGTAAGCCACAAGAATGCTAAAACTGTGGCCTGAGTTAATCACAGCCATTGGGCTGCAATTTGTTTGGTTACATAAACACAAAGTTTTTACTTCTCTTCTGAAAATCATTGATTTTCTACTAGGCAGTTAAGATATTCAAATAAATCTCAGATTATCTGATGCCTGAGAAAAATTTTTTCCCTCCAAGGTACATTCAGAATATATTGACTGTTTGGCTTCTGTGTTAAAAAAAAGTGAATTACCTTCTTGTTTCTTCAATAGTTATCACCTTCTTTCATCTCGGTGTTTGCATTTCTGTGTGTTTCCTAAAGCAAGTTAGCAAGCAAACAAAAAAAATTTTACTTGTGTATAGTAATTACAGATTGTGATTGATAAAAATAAATGCTGCTTTTAGGTTCAGCCTATTCTCTTCTTGCAGGTGAAATTAGGCACAGGGTTTAAGCGCAAAAAGTTTTGCACATTAATTTAAAAGAATACATTTACTATACCCGAGTATGTGTTAGACTTTTCACTAGCAGCTTCTAACAGTAAGAAAGACATTCTTATTCCCAGTTCAATCATCCAATCTTTTCTTACATTTAGCAACAAGTATTTTACAAATGTAACTTAACTCTGTAAGAATTTTCAGAAAAGTGTAACCAAGCCTAGGCTTACCTCTCTACTTTCCTTACAATCTGCTTAAAATGAGTCTACACTCATTGTGGACTCTTCTTGGTATAGTTTAGTGAATCAGTTTCAGACTTTCTCTCAGCTGACCTCCCTGTGGTCTTTGACACTGATTTTTCTCAGTGACTTATAAAATTTTCTGAACTATGCTTCTTTAACACACCATTCTGTTCTCTTGTGACTATGTATTTTGAGACTTATCCATAAGTCTCAAAAGGTGGAGATTCCTCTTCCACCTACTCACCTAGTAGGAAATCTCCATCTTTTTCCCCATGTCAGGCTCCTCTTCTCCCTTTACATATTCTTGGCAGGAGTCAATTCCATCTAGTCAAACTGCCTGTTGATAGTGAAACACAACAAAAATGCTTTAACTCATATTTCCAAAGCAGACTTCTCTTCTGCAGTCCAACTCCATGTTATTTGTGTCAGCCTACTTGCAATCTTAACCAGAGTAGCCATGGTTACCTCTAACTCAAACTTGCAAATGTATGTGTGTATGTATGTGTGAATGTGTTTGTATCTCCTAACGGAAGTGGATCTTCCCAGATGAGTTTATGGCATCTTTCAGGAAACAAAAACAGCAGTGATAAATTTTTCCTTTATCCTTAATGTCATGAGTACTAAGAACTGTCATTTTTTTGGATCCAATAATAGCTGTAGATTTGAGGGTTTTTTTTTAAGTTTTAATGATTTCATTTCTGGATCAAGAATTGTATCTAACTTGTCTCTTATCTTTGGTGATGTTACTTTCAAATTCACCTCCACATAACTAAAAGAATTTTAAAAAATTGACATTTCATATTGTCACACAGATTTCAACCATTCAGTAGTAATCCCGTGCTGATGAGAGAGACTCCTAGTTTTGTTGTATACACAAGGCTCTTCATGATCAGGCACTTGAATGAGTCTCTTATCACACTTTTATCATATTCTAGATTCAAGAAAAGTGAATGATTTGCAGCTCTTTGGATGTACTGTTTTTTCCCCTTTGCTCATCTGTGTCTGTTCTCATAACAGACAGAAAGGAGAAGCATTTATCAATTGTCTCCCAGCTTCCATTAGTCAAGTATGGCCCACGTGCATTACTTACGGTCCTTTTGAGTGGCTCGTGTGGGAGTGCCATGCAGATTTATGGCAGCAACACACCTGAAGGAGTCAGAGAAGGTGCTGGGGTTGCTGATAAACAAAGGGCAGGAAAAAAAATTGTGTAGCGGAGGCCTGAGCAAGGTGCTCTCCGATTTTACCTGGGATAGGCTTGTCACCCAGCAGGGGCTGGAAAAAGAGAGCATATAAAGTTTTATACAAGAGGTGTTCAGGGCACCCATATTCACATTTCAAGACTCAGCTCACTATATCCCTATAATTATCTTTCCTGTGTCTTGTCCTCATGCTCTCATGTGCTCCCACCACACATCCCTGACATACTTCTATGACTGATGCCATACTGTAGCCATAAACTTAATTTTCTATTTCCTATACTATGATCTGCTTGAGTGAAATGAGTTCTCTTCACTTCTACTGATACCTCTAGTGCATGTTGATATTTGGTAATAGATCAGATCTATTGATTTTATTTAACTGATGCCAAATATTCTATCATACGGATATGTTGTATAATATTTATCCATTTCCAGTTAATATACATTTCAACTATTGCTATGTTTCATTGTTTCAAAGAATGCTACAGTGAATACACAATGATTATTTTCTAAGCTCTAGTTTTCTTTTTCCGTACGTAAGCATATGGAAATTAAGAATACTTTTTAAATTACTGGGACTTGTATTTCTTTTGAAAAAATTGTGAAACAAATGCATTTTCTAGCTGTTAACAGAATATAAATTCTCCTGTTTAGAGAAGCCTTTTCAGTACTTATGGTTAGCTAGACGTTTTCTGGATCTTATTCTGGCTCTGTTTATTTACATGTTAACTTGCTACCCTTCCTTCTTAGTGTGTATAACATTTAAGTTACTGATCACATTGCTCTATTTATAATTTTAATCTGCTTAAATGTTTCTTGGTCCTTTGCCCATTTTGAAAAGGACTGTAGCCAAAACCATCATAATAAAACATATCCCTCTTTGTTCAAAGACCAGCTTATGTCTCTGCATTAATTTTCTTTCTTCTCTTTCACAGATAATTAATAGAAATACTGGGAAATGCTTAACTTTAGTTCAACCTATTAGAAGTTTATTACCCTTGTGACTCATACATCACAACCACCAAAAATGCATAAATTGTAAAATTGACCAGAGTAAATCTTCCCTTCAAGGACTGCGACTCCCCAATCTCCTAACAGTATGTTTTCAGACTGCCCTCGCTGATAACTGTTTCCCACAGAGCAAAAAGCTTTTATATATTACAAACGCTGCACTGTTTTTCTTAGAGGCTAGATTCTCAAACTTTCAGTTCTGACATGGTTCAGGTTGCTGTACACTGATAGACTCATTCAGTGCTCTCACTTCATGCCATTAATATGAAATGTTCTGTTTTGACATTCAGTCATTTCAGAAAATGGGCATTTGCTTCATGGGATAAAAATCTGTATCTCTAGAGATCTGCATTAAAAAAAAAATAAGTCAGGATGTACTAGAGTACTGCTTATTTAGCAAACTTCCTAATTTCAGTGCGTTGTTGAATAGACTTTCTAATGGTAAGAATAGGCACCGTTCTCATTTTTCTTATGCTCCATTTCTAGTTCGGTTTCTTCTCATCTCCCACTTGTGCTGTTGCACATATTTTCTGGACAATGTCTTGCTTCTAATCAATCTCTTTACATTTTTTTTTTGCTTTCCTACATCCGAAGCTAACCCTTGACAGCTTCATCCTTTGCGGCAACAGGGACAGTGGTGCTCAGCGAACATTCCATTTGCTGCTCCACATTTGAAATGCAAAATTGTAAATAGAGCTATGTGATCAGAAACTTAAACGTTATATACACTAAGAAGGAAGCGGGGCAAGTTAACATGTATATAAACAGACCTATATTGCATGTAGGTAGGTCCTCATGACTAGTTCTGGCTAATGGGCTACCCATGAAAGTAACAGAGAGTACTTCAATGGAAGCACGGAAGAGGCCAGTTCCTTACCCTACATTTGTCCCTTTTCTTTCTTTCTCTCTCTCTTTTTCTTTTTGGCTGTGTATTGTTCCAAATATTAAAAAAAAATTATTTTATATTGGAGTATAGTTGATTTAGAATGTTGTGTTAGTTTCAGGCGTACAGCAAAGTGATTCAGTTATACATATATCCTTTTTCAGATTATTTTTCCATTTAGGTTATTACAGAATATTGAGTAGAGTTCCCTGTGCTATACAGTAGGTCCTTGTTGATTATCTGTTTTATATATAGTAGTGTGTATCTGTTAATACCAAACTCCTAATGTATCCCCACACACACACTTTTCCCCTTTGGTAACCATAAGTTTGTTTCCTAAGTCTGTGAGTCTGTTTCTGTTTCGTAAATAGGTTCATTTGTATCTATGTTTTTTTTTTTTTTAGATTCCACATATAAGCGATATTATATGATATTTGTCTTTGTCTGGCTTACTTCACTTAGTATGATAATCTCTAGGTCCATCCATGTTGCTGCAAATGACATTATTTTATTCTTTTTATGGCTGAGTAATATTCCATTGTATATATGTACCACATCTTTATCCATTCCTCTGCCAGTGGATATCTAGGTTGCTTCCATGTCTTGGCTATTGTAAATAGTGCTGCATTGAACTATGTATCTTTTCAAATTATGGTTTTCTCCAGATATATGCTCAGGAGTGGGATTGCTGGGTCATACGGTAGCTCTATTTTTAGTATTTTAAACCTCCATACTGTTCTCCATAGCGGCTGTACCAGTTTATATTCCCACAGTGTAGGAGGGTTCCCTTTTCTCCACACCCTCTCCAGCATTTTTTGTTTGTAGACTTTCTGATGATGGCCATACCGGTGTGAGGTGATACCTCATTGTAGTTTTGATTTGCATTTCTCTGATAATTAGCGATTTTGAGTATCTTTCCCTGTGCTTTTTGGCCATCTGTATATCTTCTTTAGAGAAGTGTCTTTTTAGGTCTTCTGCCCATTTTTTAATTGTGCTGTTTGTTT
This sequence comes from Stenella coeruleoalba, assembly GCF_951394435.1. Lineage (NCBI taxonomy): Eukaryota > Metazoa > Chordata > Mammalia > Artiodactyla > Delphinidae > Stenella > Stenella coeruleoalba. The sequence continues at coordinate 25,830,718 of NC_137166.1, read as the reverse complement.
TTTTGATACTGAGCTGCACGAGCTGTATATATATTTTGGAGATTAATCCCTTGTCAGTAGTATCATTTGCAAATATTTTCTCCCATTATGTGGGTTATCTTTTTGTTTTGTTTATGGTTTCCTTTGCTATGCAAAAGCTTTTGAGTTTATTTAGGTGCCATTTTTTTATTTTTGTTTTTATTTTCATTACTCTAAGAGGTGGATTCAAAAAGATATTGCTGTGATTTATGTCAAAGAGTGTTCTATGTTTTCCTCTAAGAGTTTTACAGTACCCGGTCTTACATTTAGGTCTTTAATACATTTTGAGTTTATTTTTGTGTATGGTGTTAGAGAATGTTCTAATTTCATTCTCTTAAATGTAGCTGTCCAGTTTTCCCAGAACCAATTGTAGACACAAAAATTCTCAACAAAATAGTAGCAAACCAAATCCAAAAATACATTAAAAGGATCATACACCACAATCAAGTGGGATTTATCCCAGGGATGCAAGGATTTTTCAATATCAAAAATCCTTGTGATATACTACATTAACAAATTGAAGAATAAAAAGCATATGATCCTTTCAATAGATGCAGAAAAAGCTTTTGGCAAAATTAGACACCCATTTATGACAAAAACTCTCCAGAAAGTGGGCATAGAGGGAACCTACCTCAACATAATAAAGGCCATATATGACAGACCCACAGCCAACATCATCTGTCCCTTTTCTAGATGATACCTGTTCAAGATGGGGAGCCTGGTTCCCTGAATGACCTTGCCCAGTACACGACAGCACATAATAAAGGAGAAACAAAATTTTAAAACTATCTGCTTTGTTAAGTGCCTCACATATAGGGAATACACTAGCCTGTCTTGGCTAATGAGCAGTCACAGCTCTCTAGAGCCTTTTGGTAAGAGATTGAAACGTTGTTTAACTTGTCTCTCAAAGTCTTTCAGAATCAAACTCCACTTTACTGATTTCATAGAACTCCAGATAATCTCTACTCTAGATAATTTAATCTATTCAAATTCTTCTATATTTTACTATATCTAATATTATTATTATTTTGTTTTATTTTTACTGTGTTATTCTTTTGATCACAGTCTTTCAATGATTCACTATTGTTTCTACCATAAACTTCTTTATAGGGCTTAATGAATCCTTTATGTTCTGGCTTTCTTGAGCCACATCTTCTGCCAGTCTTCACTTTATGTTTTTTTTTTTTCCAGGCTGGAACAACTGACACAGTTTCCCACCTTTATTTTGCAAACTCCTTATCTGTAGGTCTCCACCAAACAGGTAGTTACTCATGGAAGATTGTTCTTATCTCCAGGTTGAGACCCTTCCCATATACTCATAGGGGATACTGGACTTCCTCCTCAGTAACTCTCATTACACTGTATTTTCATTGCCTAGTTGCTTCTTTACACACCCCACTAAGCTGTAAGCACTGACTCAGTCTGTCTCATTCCTGTGTGTTCTTACTGGCAATCACAAGCTCTGACACACAAAGGGAACACAGCAGGGTGTTGAATCAAAATATGTCCCCCATGATGTGGAAGTCTGTTCCTCTTTCTCTAAATACTTTCTCATCCCAGTACGTATCCCATCGCTTCCATGAAGCCTTCTGTATGATTATAACCCACACGATTCTGTCATTTTGAGGTGTTCTCTTAGAGTACGCCCCCCATTTGACCACCACCCATTTTTAGCATCCTTTTCTTCCTCTTGTTTTATTGCCTAAATATTTCTTTTCCAAGTGTAATCTTTGAAAACAGGGACTATTTTGAGTAAATTATTTATGGTATTCAGCAGAAGCTTTACCTTGAGCCAGGCACTATGTTTGGATAAGTATGAATAATGAAAAGGTCTGATCTCAGGGCGTTCAGAATCTAAAAGACAGGACAAAATGTAAACAGATAAATAGATGGCAATAGTTTTATTTTTATATTTGCCTGAGCAACTATCTGTGTGCCAAGAGAATATAACTGCTGAAAATGCTTTAATATATGAAAAGGCGTAGAAAATGTCTTTCCAGCAATAAAGTGAAATTATGGAAAATATAATTATCCACATTGATTGTCAGTCCTAGTCGAGTGTGGTAAAACTCCAAAGAATAATTATGTTCATAATTCCTCACTTCTGTTTCCATAATTTATAGGAAAGAAAGGAAGGAAGTCCCATTACTTCTTACTCATCTCCTTTTCTTTAATTATTTCTCCTCTACTGTACTATTCTTACTTTTCTTCCTTCCTAATTTGCTATTTCAAACCTGTGCAGAGTCTACTCTCTCTCTCTCTCTTTCTCTCTCTCACACGTACACAGACACACACACACACACAGAGTCTGATTAGCTCGCTAAAATATTTACCTAGTTAAAGTCTTCTCTGTTATTTTTCTGCATCTCACATGATCTTAGTCCAATCAAAGTTATGTGGACATCAAAAATAGTGACATTCTTACTATTTTAACTTGTTATCCAAGATTGTGCTGAATTTCTCAGTAGATGAATTTGTGATATTTTAGATGATTTAATTTTCAGGGATATGTTGATTCTAAGCAGACAGAGATAGATATCTACTATTTAATCAACACTGGGATAGTTACAAGAGAAAGATGTAAAGTAAGGGCCTCACTGAACTAATGAGGAAAGAGAGGTGGCAGCTAAGCCAACAGAAAAGTAAAAAGCCCAATTTATTTGACATAGACTCTATTTAAAGAAAACCTAATTTTATGTTATGAATATTCACCCTCCCATCGTATTCTGCACATGTGAAGTTGCTCATAGTTTTAGTTATTTATTCTTCACTTTGTTCTAAAAAGGATTTAGGAGAGCTTATGAGGATATTTAAAATATATCAAAGCAACATAATTAGAAATAGGTGAGAAAGTAGAAAAATAACAAGACTAGCAACCTAAAGTCAAACCAGAAATAGAACAAAATATAATACAAGTATCATTTAGTGAAAGTTTTACACATTTACTATTGTTTCTGAGATTTTAAGCAACCCATGTTGAAGGAATTTGGTAGGTTATTACACTGACAATACTTAGGCTGTAAAAAAATGAACTGTTCAGGAAGAGATGGTCAAAAGAGGTGGGATATTCTCTTGACAGGTCTCAGGAAATGCATTGCCATCCATGTTCTCAACCAACTTGAGATAACAACCATGGTGAGTTCCTTAAAGCAGTTCTTTGTAGCATTCTTCTGTAAAAGCTGATGGTATCATATTAAATTAGATTTCAGTGTAAGGCACTATTTTGCCACTCTGTAAGAGTGGGTAGCGATGGAGGAGCAACAAGATGTAGTCAAATATGTAACTTTATACTGATTTGGCTGAATTATTTGTACAGATTATAAAATATTGAGTGCCATAACTTGGTATCATGTTCTTCTTTTAAGCCTCAGTATAATTATTTCAAAGTTACTGCTACCCATTGTCTATGTAAAAATTTGGCTAAGATTTCTTGGCCAGAGAAATCAAGACCCACCTGATCTAACAGATATTCCAATTACTAAGTCTGGAAAGAAGAGGAAACTACCTAAAAGACTCTCACACCTACCTTGCCTCTGGTTGTGGAAAATATATACAAAGGCTACCAACACTTAGTAATGTCTCTTAACAATCCAACAAATAGAAACAGGGGAACAAATGTGTCTGAGGGTAATAATATGAGTAGAACTACAAAGAAAGGTGATTTATACTTAGGAACACCAATGTAAAATAATACACCTTTTTTTTCAAAAATTTCACAGGTAAGAGAAATGCCCTTTCAGGGGTTTTTTTTTGGGGGGGGGTTATTGCCATATTTTTATTTATATTAATATCCAGATGTTGTGAAAGCTGGAGGTTTTGGCAGGGAATCACCAAATTTAGAAATGTGGGAACTGAGTTTTACTTCTAGCCTTGCAGTTAGTTCACTTACTTATGTTGTATCTATCTCCATGATACACCATGTAATGATCATTCCAGGGTTTCCTCACTCCAAAAATTTTATGACTGTATTGTCAAGTTGATTGAGTTATTGGTGTTACAAAAGATTCCCACCTGATTACTATGTTCTATTGTGCATAGTCAAACTAAAGAATTAAAGTACAGTATAAAGAATACTTTTAAAAAGAATTAATCGTCTTACTAAGTTGCCTATTGATAGTCCACAGTTAATAAGTATGAAGGGGCAGAGACATTCTCTTTTATGTGACAATCAGCATTCTGTGCTGAAACAAGGCTCGCCATTCTTTGTGTAGTCTCTGCCTGAAAAGTAACCCCTTCTCTAGTGGTTCTCAGTCCTGAAGGATGATTTGAAAGGTGTAGCTTAGTGAGGAATGGGAGCCCCAAAACAGTGATTGTGGTGTCTGTTTCCTAATGCTCATTTGGCCACTCACTCATTTCATGACATTAAACAATTTCCTCTTGCCTTTGTGAAAACCAGGTCCTCTATGGAATCTCACAGATTGAACTGAATGTTTGTTTTATGATGTGATAAACTGTGTGTTATTAACTATAAAGCTCATTATAGGAAAAGTGCTTGGAGAACACACTCATTTAATTAGATATTTATTTTGCCTCGGGCATGTTAATAATCATGTCATCCAAACTTAGCAGTAACCATTGAATAAAGTAGAAATGCAGCCATTTTATAAATTAGACAATGAGAAACGTATTTAATATCTCCAAGCATCAAAGTTATGTAGCTAGTGAGTGGGTGAGCCAAGACTTCAACTTAGGTATCGTGTTCTAAGCTCCCTACACTTACCTTAAGATATGTTGCCATGCACTGACATTTTTTTCTATTATAACCCAAAGCTCTTTACTTCTAAAGCACCAGAATATCCTCATATTTCATCACGTTTCTAATTGTAGATATTTGTTTGCTTAGAAAACGAAGTTAACTATTAAAATTCTAATGATAAAGAAATGATAGTTATTAGATTGGGAACTATAATGTCACTCTAAATTGTGTTTGATATTCTGATAATAGATAATGAATTATAATCTCACTTGGAAAGAATTCAGTGCAACTCCTCATTTAATGAAATGGCTACTTCTCTGTGTGACATTTCATTACAACACCAGAATCAAGGACTTGAGAATTTCTCTTTCCTCCTATTATTCAAGAAATATTACAAAAATGCAGTTTCAGTATCATTAGGGGGGGTCCTCAATGGTGAAAAACTGAAACCATTTCCACTAAGATCAGGAACAAGACAAGGTTGCCCACTCTCACCACTCTTATTCAACATAGTTTTGGAAGTTTTAGCCACAACAATCAGAGAAGAAAAAGAAATAAAAGGAATCCAAATCGGAAAAGAAGAAGTAAAGCTGTCACTGTTTGCAGATGACATGATACTATACATAGAGAATCCTAAAGATGCTACCAGAAACTACTAGAGCTAATCAATGAATTTGGTAAAGTAGCAAGATACAAAATTAATGCACAGAAATCTCTGGCATTCCTATACACTAATGATGAAAAATCTGAAAATGAAATTAAGAAAACACTCCCATTTACCATTGTAACGAAAAGAATAAGAGATCTAGGAATAAACCTACCTAAGGAGACAAAAGACCTGTATGCAGAAAATTATAAGACACTGAGCAAAGAAATTAAACATGATACAAATAGCTGGAGAGATATACTATGTTCTTGGATTGGAAGACTCAACATTGTGAAAATGACTCTACTACCCAAAGCAATCTACAGATTCAGTGCAATCCCTATCAAACTACCACTGACATTTTTCACAGAACTAGAACAAAAATGTCACAATTTGTATGGAAACACAAAAGACCCTGAATAGCCAAAGCAATCTTGAGAACGAAAAATGGATCTGGAAAAATCAGGCTCTCTGACTTCAGGCTATACTATAAAGCTACAGTAATCAAGACAGTATGGCACTGGCACAAAAACAGAAATATAGATCAATGGAACAGAATAGAAAGCCCAGAGATAAACCCATGCATGTATGTTCACCTTATCTTTGATAAAGGAGGTAAGAGTATACAGTGGAGAAAAGACAGCCTCTTCGATAAGTGGTGCTCGGGAAACTGGACAGGTACATATAAAAGTATGAGATTAGAACAATCCCTAACACCATACAAAAAATAAGCTCAAAATGGATTAAAGATCTAAATGTAAGGCCAGAAACTATCAAACTCTTAGAGGAAAACGTAGGCAGAACACTCTGTGACATAAATCACAGCAAGATCCTTTTTGATCCACTTCCTAGAGAAATGGAAATAAAAACAAAAGTAAACAAATGGGACCTAATGAAACTTAAAAGCTTTTGCACAGCAAAGGAAACCATAAACAAGACGAAAAGACAACCCTCAGAATGGGAGAAAATATTTGCAAATGAAGCAACTGACAAAGGATTAATCTCCAAAATTTACAAGCAGCTCATGCAGCTCAATAACAAAAAACGAACAACCCAATCCAAAAATGGGCAGAAGACCTAAATAGACATTTCTCCAAAGAAGATATACAGATTGCCAACAAACACATGAAACAATGCTTAACGTCATTAATCATTAGAGAAATGCAAATCAAAACTACAATGAGATATCATCTCACACCAGTCAGAATGTCCATCATCAAAAAATCTAGAAACAATAAATGCTGGAGAGGATGTGGAGAAAAGGGAACACTCTTGCACTGCTGGTGGGAATGTAAATTGATACAGCCAATATGGAGAACAGTATGGAGGTTCCTTAAAAAACTACAAATAGAACTACCATATGATCCAGCAATCCCACTACTGGGCATATACCCTGAGAAAACCAAAATTCAAAAAGAGTCATGTACCAAAATGTTCATTGCAGCTCTATTTACAATAGCCAGGAGATGGAAGCAACCGAAGTGTCCATCAACAGATGAATGGATAAAGAAGATGTGGCACCTATATACAATGGAATAGTACTCAGCCATAAAAAGAAACGAAGCTGAGTTGTTTGTATTGAGGTGGATGGACCTAGAGTGTGTCATACAGAGTGAGATAAGTCAGAAAGAGAAAGACAAATACCGTATGCTAACACATATATATGGAATTTAAGAAAAAAAAAATGTCATAAAGAACCTAGGGGTAAGACAGGAATAAAGACACAGACCTACTGGAGAACGGACTTGAGGATATGGGGAGGGGGAAGTGTGAGCTGTGACAGGGCGAGAGAGAGGCATGGACATACATACACTACCAAACGTAAGGTAGATAGCTAGTGGGAAGCAGCCGCATGGCACAGGGATATCGGCTCGGTGCTTTGTGACCGCCTGGAGGGTGGGATACAGAGGGTGGGAGGGAGGGAGATGCAAGAGGGAAGAGATATGGGAACATATGTATATGTATAACTGATTCACTTTGTTATAAAGCAGAAACTAACACACCATTGTAAAGCAATTATACCCCAATAAAGATGTTAAAAAAAAAAAAAAGAGTCATGTACCAAAATGTTCATTGCAGCTCTATTTACAATAGCCAGGAGATGGAAGCAACCTAAGTGTCCATCATCAGATGAATGGATAAAGAAGATGTGGCACATATATACAATGGAATATTACTCTGCCATAAAAAGAAATGAAATTGAGTTATTTGTAGTGAGGTGGATGGACCTAGAGTCTGTCATACAGAGTGAAGTAAGTCAGAAAGAGAAAAACAAATACCGCATGCTAACACATATATATGGAATCTAAGAAAAAAAAAAGGTCATGAAGAACCTAGGGGTAAGACAGGAATAAAGACACAGACCTACTAGAGCATGGACTTGAGGAAATGGGGAGGGGGAAGGGTAAGCTGTGACAAAGTGAGAGAGTGGCATGGACATATATACACTACCAAACGTAAGGTAGATAGCTAGTGGGAAGCAGCCGCATGGCACAGGGAGATCAGCTCGGTGCTTTGTGACCACCTAGAGGGGTGGGATAGGGAGGGTGGGAGGGAGGGAGGGAGAGGCAAGAGGGAAGAGATATGGTAACATATGTATATGTATAGCTCATTGATTTTTTATAAAATAGAAACTAACACACCATTGTAAAGCAATTATACTCCAATAAAAATGTTAGAAAAAATAAAAATAAACTAGAGATAAACAGCGAATGAAAAAAAAATATCATTAGGGTGTACTTAAACTACGGGGTGTTACAAGATCTTATATCTGGGATAATGTCTGCATTAAAGAATCTATGTCGGGCTTCCCTGGTGGCGCAGTGGTTGGGAGTCCGCCTGCCGATGCGGTGGACGCGGGTTCGTGCCCCAGTCCGGGAAGATCCCACATGCTGCGGAACGGCTGGGCCCGTGAGCCATGGCCGCTGGGCCTGCGCGTCTGGAGGCCGTGCTCTGAAGCGGGAGAGGCCACAACAGTGAGAGGCCCGCGTACCGCAAAAAAAAAAAAAAAAAAAAAAAAGAGTCTATGTCAGCTCAGCCCTTCCTCTTCTCGGAGAATAACAACAGAAAGCATAACTAAATGATCTTTAAGGTGGCAATAAAAACTTTTCTTGCTTCACAATTTCTCATTGTTGGTTTCTTTTTCGATGAGCTCTCAGAATTCCTAAACTAAAACTTTAAGAAATGAGAGAAACACTTCCCCTCACTTGTTAAATCGTATTCCAATGTGTTTCTTTCCTTCTCAATACTTGTACACAAGAGAGTGAACTTAAAAGAGGTCTGCATTTAAATCTCTGTATTTCTAGCCAAAATATGGGGGACGTCTCTATTTACAAAGATCCTTAATTGAAAGATTAGGAGATGTGAAATCCTTGGCAGAGAATATTTTATGAAAAGCCGTGTTTGTGAAGGTTATGACTGTCTTTCTTGGGCAGAAATTTAATGGTGAGGAGCTCGTTTGAAGGTTAAAGTCCTTGTTGGATTAATTTATTTTCCATATCCTTGAAGTAGTACTATTTACTTGGGGGCAGAGGAGAAGAGGGCTCCACACATGCAGAGTCTTGATAATTACTGGCATATTTAAACATCTATGTTTAGATGCAAAAACATTCTTGAAATATTCATGCAGGCGTGGCACCATTCACTTCTCATGACTAATCTGCTTGAGAGTCAAGATAGGCAAGTCAGCCCTAATGTACCAACTGGCGCTAAGCCTCTTTTCTATCATATTTTACTTACTTTTGGGCTTTTCAAGTATTTATTACAGCATGGGAGTATTGCAACAGGTCTGCATTTCACTCTCCATAATGAGAAATCCCTAAGGGAAATCTTCATTGTCTTATATGGCTGGAGAGCAATTCATCTTTCACTTTTTGCAAAGTATCATTATAAAGTCCTAAATGCAGTGAAATTTAAAAAAAAAGAAAAGAAGTGTAGTCCAAAATACTAAATATAAAAAGCATATGTATAAAGAAACATCAAAAGGCCTGAATGTTTTATTCAGGGACGGCTGTGTCAACTTACTATATACTGTCTACACAAACATCCTCACAAGAACCTGGTTAAATGTGGTTTATTGCTGTCGGAACACAGCCAGACCAGAGTGAGATCACATCTCTGGAAAAATAACAATCTTCATTTCTTCAGCAGATGTTTACTGAGTTTCTACTGTGGCCAGGCACCCTGTAATGGTTGGTGAGAATTACAGAGATATTTTTGAACTGGATTCTGCTTTTATATAACTTACAGCCAAGAAGGACCGATCTACCATTTCAAGGTAGAAAGTGATGCATGACTCAGGTGAGGCACTAGAGAGAGAAGTGCTGTCTGTATTTAGGAGAGGGCTTGGGAAAAAGTTAATGAAAGAGACAATACAACATATTTTTTAAAAGACCCAATAGAGAAGGAAACTTACATAATTCCCTTATCAAGTAATATAATTTTAAAATGAACTGGCAGGAAGATATATGTGCATTTAAGCAAGATGTGCACTGGACTTTTAGGTCATTGTAAGAGCAACATGATTCCAAATCACTGTGTGCAATTTGGTTGCGTGATTTGATCCAAACTGTGTGGATTATGATGATAATAATAACAACCTGCCATGAAGCGTGCAGTTAGCTGATAGCTTCTGGAATCCACTGTAGCACTCTAGCCCAGGCCACACCCATCCCAGCAGCTCCCAGCCAGTAATGGCACATAGTCAGGTAGTAGAGCATGGTCATTTCTGCTCGGTGCAGGACTGCTCTTGGGCTGTCCTTGTGCCAGGGTTCCCCTGAGGGGCTGACGAAACATTCTCAGAGCTGCACCACCCTCTGAGTCTCTTCCCATCTTTTCCCCTTCCCTCATTCCTTTCATGTTGTAGTCCGAAAGCTCTCCTAGCCCATTCCAGCTCCTTCTCTCTTTTACCTTACAGGGGCATCAACTCCCCTCCCCCCAAATTTCTTGGCATCTGCCTTCTGGAATATCCAAACTGACTATAGTTGTTACATATGTCGTCTTCAAAAACAGGTATTAAACAGTGGGGCTTATTTTCAATCACATTTTACTCTGGCAATGTGGCCAGAAAAGGCTCACATCTCAAGTGGGTCATTTACTAGCTGAGGAGCAGCACATGAATTACTTGAGGCTCCAACCCTGTGGGTTCCACTCAGCAGGTCTGTGGTATGGATACTATTTTTATTTCAACAGGCAGTCCAAGTGATTCCTTATTTAGAGGACTGTAACTTTGAGGAACTCTCAAAACAAGTCCCTTAACTTCTTAGTCTATCATCTGTTTTCCCTGGTAGACCTGTCGGAACACAGCCAGACCAGAGTGAGATCACACCTCTGGAAAAATAACAATCAGAAATAACACAGAAGAAAAGGAAGGTTAGTTGTTTTGCCTATTTTCACAAAGCTGGCAATGGTGAAAGTGGGATTTAAGTTCCTTTCTGAATAGAGTATCTATGTCCTTAAAAATGATTTAGTGTTCAGAAGGAAGCTATTGTGGTTCATTTTGTAGTGAAATATCATTTTGAACTGCCGTAATCACTTTGGACATACTTCTTTTATTTATTTATTTTTTGGTAAACTTAGATTTGCACATGTTCGGTTCAAAAGGGCTTGTTATAGAAATATATTTTTGTGCTCGATTTGGATTTTTTTCAACAGAAGCGTCAGCGTGTATCTTCCTGGCAGAACTGCCGTTATCTTCATTCCATATGCTCTAGTTTTACCTGCATCCTGATCCCCAGGTTAAAAGAAAAGCCCATGGGCGTGATACAGCATAGGCTCTTGTTGCTGTGATGATTTCCATTGTTAAATGTAGTTCTTGCTTTTCCTTGGAAGGTTCTTCAATCAGAGTGGTGCACTGATTCCTTAGCCTGATATTGAAGGCCTTATTTCCCACAGTGCTCAACTCTATGTCTAACCTGTGTGACTACAACAACAGACTTTTGGTTATTCTTCAAAACATTTTCTACCGTTAAGCTTTTTCACAGAGTCTTTTGGCTTGAATATACTATTTCCTGTCTCTCAAAACTTTTTCATTAACAGTGCTTTCTCCTTCTAGACATTTTAAACTAGGTGAATAGGGCATGGAGGGTAGTAGAAGAAAGCCCTACACATGCCTCAAGCTTCTGTTAGATATATTTTCTACCAGAAGCCTTCAATGACTCATTGATACCGCTGTGGTGTCCCTACTATTAGCTCCATAGCCCAGAAAGAGAGACCCTTAAGGGCAAAGGTGTTTCTATTATAGCACCTCTCACATGGTATAGAGGCATTCAATAATTTTTATTGTAAAATAAATATCAAATGATTTTTATTGTAAAAATGTCTATTTGCATCTCTAACTTTGAGTCTCCGGAAAATTAGAATTTGGTCATTTCATCTTTGAATCTCCCTCCTCCGGCAGAGTCTTTCACATGGTGGCTGCTCAATAAATTCAATTCAATTTAATTAGGAAAAGTAATATATATGCTAAATGTTATTATCAGTTGTAGACAGTGAAGTATAATGGGAAGAAAATATTACATTGAAATTTCATTATTATCTATATCCATGAATTAAAATAGCCACAAAACTATTAAGCATTATTGCCATTTTGTGTTAAAGAATTTCATTTTGTTAAAGATTCCTATCCTTCTATGTGAAAAGTGCCATCAACTAAACCTTGTCATGAATTGCTGTTCTTCTTCCGTCATTAGATATTAATAGTTACCCAGAAGTTTTTACAGCCATACCATTAATTGGAATTGAGCAGGGGAAATCACCCAGAATAGCATTAACCTCTTGGACCTCTTTTAGTATCTCCACCCTTAGGGGTAAATGAATTCCCTGGAGTAGTCGTTTGCAACTGGTCAAATTCACCAAGAATTGTAAATTCTCTGGATGACATCTCTAGAGTAAACTTTTCTCTAAATAATACCTGTGTAGCCCAGCAACAAGCTAGACATATTTGTGTGGCATTTCCACCTTCATGTATACATAGCATGCCATAGCATGCCCAGTCTTTGAAAAAGTGTTTGGTAAAATACAAATTTATTGGAAAAAAAAATTAAAATGTCACTCATCACTAGTTTTAAAAGAGAAATATTTATAATAGCTGGAAGTCATAATTAGGATTATAACATTTGGGGGTATAGTGTGTTTGTAGGCAGATGTGAAATCAACGTACAGTGGTTGAAGACAAAGAATGTTTCTCCTCTAGGCATTTCTACAAAAGGAGAAAACAACAACACTATATAGTTTCAGTGTCTCCAGGCAGTTAACATAAGATGAAGGTTTAAAAAGAACATGAGAGAGAACAACGTTTCATGATTCAGTGATGTTTCTTGGGGGACTCAGGCTGCAGAAACAGAATATGAACTTCATTTGAGGCTTGCTATGTCTGACCATGACTTCTCTTTTGCCTCTGCACATTACCTTGTAGCAAGTTGCACCATAAACGCAATGACTTACAAGAAGCAAAGTGACACATTCTTTTTATAAAAGAAAGAAACTCTGTAAAGCTAGAACTGGGAATATAAAACCAAAGTACTCAGCAGATAAACTACAAGTCATTTATCACTACTGTAGGATTTTGTACAAGGAGAGGCTCCAGAGCTCATAAATGTGGCTAGACAATTCCAGTGATCTATGCGGCCTGACCAACACCTTTCTGAACTCTGAGGATCATAAGTTAGAAGACCAACCAGAGTGGAAGCTCTAGGTCTGACCTTAGAAAAAAAGCAGACATAAAACAAAATTAAAATGGCAACGGACATGGTGGTAAAATATTGTTCATCAGAGGTTTGTAGAATTAAATGAGACTGTCATTGGAGTGGAAAGATTCAAGTTTAAGTGCTTTTCATATTTGAAGAGGCATGAAGTTGACATCCTTGAGTCCCTTTGAATTCTCTCTGATTTTATTTAATGACATTCCAGGCTTCCATAATCTTTCCTCTGTGTAATCGTTAGGATTGGCAAGGATTGAGGACCAGGACACCCCAAATCCAGCAAATGCCAAATTAAATATCGATAGTAGGTAGAAATAAACAATCCCAAACTGACTAGCTTGGAGGAGGACTTTGATTCATTTTTTAAGGCCATAGGTCACGACAAAGAATATCCATTAGGCGTTTCTCAGAATACGTGAGTTGTAGTTTATCTTCCTTACCCTGCAATTCCATGCATCTAGAAAGAAAGGGCCAGTGGGCTTTATAAGTCATCTGCTCAAAAAAACTGTTTACTTCACTGATGGGGATATTGAGGCCCAGAGAGCATAAGTGAATTATATGCTGAAAGTTGGAGTAGACTTAAGCCAGGAATAGATGCCAGGTGTCCACGCGTCACTATCAGAAAGAACTATCCAAGTTTATTTGTTAGTTTTACTCATTTTTCCAAAGAGAAGTTGATATGAATTCTAGGATTCCTGGCTATTTCACAGACTAGGATCTTTTTTAATTCACTTATCATTTTTGAATGAATGAAGGAATCCCTTAGCTTTTAAAATATTACTGATGCCATAGAGGAAATATATTAGTGCTAGGCACTGGGTCGATAGAGATGTATATGTCAAGAATATTAACCAAAAACTGGACTTTATTCCAATGCCACCTATTAATGGGTTTAATTTCTTCCATTTCTAATAGCTTATTAGCTGCTGTACGGATTCAGTGGGATGTCTTGAAGTTATCAGCTTCCTGCCGATGGCCAAAATGGTCTCAGGAGCATCAGTGGAGGTCTAAATGAAGGTTGACACGTGTTTATTTACAAAAGCTGACACAGCTTTGGAGGAAAGGGTTTTGGTGCTGATTTGCCTCTTATAAACTATGTGATTTGGGGTACATTACATCTTCTCCCTGAACCTTGGTTTTGTCAGACAATGTTCTCCAGGTACTTTCACATCAAAAGAACAGTTGATAACTCCTTGAATTTATCATTAACAGTTGACTGAATGATAAGAATTATAACTAAAGATGTTGAGCAGATGACATTTATAAGTTTAATTATTTTCATTGTGAGTATAATTATAGTTGCAGGTCCTTGAAATACAAGAACATTTCACTAATTGCTTATTATATTGTGGTGTTAATGGGCACCAGGACCAGGGCTTTTCCTTTTATTGGCCACAGAGGCGATGTTTCTCTGTTATTCCCTTGCATTGCTATATTGAAGGACATGGGACAGTGTTATTACTACAATAAGAGCAAATTATGTACACTATGAAGTGATCCCTAGACTGAAAATACAGACAGCTGAATTCTAGTATGAGTTCCAGTGTTTATGAGAGCTTGAGTAAATTACTCAAAATCACTGGACCCCAGTTCCCACAGTAGTAAATGAGGTTCTTGTGCCAGATTACTTCATGGCTAGAGAACTTCAGTTTACTTCCATCACTAGGGTATTCCTTACCCTGGCCAGCCAGGTAGGCTGTGAAGTGGGAGTAAAATGTGAGTTTCCTTTCCTTATGACTTGTATTTTAACATCCTCTGGTATACTGTGTGGAGGGGTATTGTGAGAGTTCACCCCAGTACAGGACACTATCATCTGTTTGTGAGGCCAGTAAGGGTGGAATTACATGCCACGTATTACCTTTCTTGAAGATCATGCTAACTGCTAGACTTTTTCTGGGTGCCAGGTGTCTTGGCATAATGATGAGAATGGTTGCTCCTCTATAATGTGTTGGTGGGGGTTAGGATGTGGGAGGAGTCTAGGGTGAATACCTGGGTTCTATCTTGAGATTCATCATATATATCATTTATTAGGCATCTACTGTCTTCCAAACACTCTGCTATATATACTGTTGTCTTTGAAAATAATATACCTATTAAACAGTAATAGGATATTAGTTCAGTTATATCAGTGAGAAAACAGTAGTTAAGAGAAAATAAGTAGCTGATGTTCAAAGAAGTTTTTTAATTTGCATCAGATCATTTATGAACAAGTCAACAGCTCCAGAATTTGAACCTGCCTCTTACTGTTTCAAAGCCTATCTTTGAATATACAGAGGACAATATGCCATAAAAACATTAAAATCAGTAAAGTCTATTTCAGATAGTATTTTGTGAAACACCTTAATTTTACCAATGAAGTCACTCAGTTCCAAAGAAAGAGAAAGGTTTATTTTCCCAAGGCCAGCAAACATCAGCCCTAGAAATAGACAATCAGAATTCCTAGCTACCAAACTAATACTCTTCTCACTAGAGAGAGATTTTTTTCTCAGCATTATATTATAGTTTTCCTTTTTTCCCCAGTATGGAGGGTGCTTATTCTATGAGTTTGCAGATGATGACATCAAGAGAAATAGGGGGGAGTGTTTACATTGATTGAGAATATATTTTGTGTGTGTTTTAGATGAGTCAATTCTGCCTTTTAATCCTCCCCAAATCATGATGTGGCAGAGGCAGACAGGGATGCTGAGGTCAGAGGTTACTTGACTTCCCAAGAGTGAGAGCAGAACCATATTGGTTTGACTAAAAGGCTCTTTAGATAAAACACTTTGGAAAGTTTAAGTTTAAATTTTTAGTTAAATTTGAAATGTTAAGCAGTTGAACTAGAGGATATATTATGTCACTCATTATTTGTTACATTTTATAATGCCCATCAAGTTCTTTCGTCCTCATTTTCCTCCCAGAAGGCAAGAATAATTTCTTTGAACTAATACTGCTACAGTTTTGTTGTGAGTCATTCTGGGTGTGTAAATTCTGCATGTTTGAATAGTTTTTAAGCTGCTGTAATCTGTACTGATGATTCTGTCCTGTCATAGCTCTAAAACCACGAGAATAGCAGGAAATGCAATTCCTTTGACTTTCTCTAATGCCTAAATAAGAAATGACCATTCACAAAATTGTGAAATTTAATTGTTGCTTGAAAATAATGATATGAGCTTCTTGATGTCACCATAAAGATATACTTATAGTATCTTTATTGTTTTGGTTTTAATATAATGCAGTACATACTTGGAAATGAGTTTAATGGATTCAGGCAGAGAAGCTTAAATTATTCTTATTCAGACTAGAACCAAACAAGGGAGGAAGGGGGTTTAGATAGATTAAATAGATGGTAAATTGTTAGAAAGAGTTCTACTAACTTTTTTTTTGAGGGGGGGGAGTTGAAATTTTATTTATTTTTAAATTTTTATCAGAGTATAGTTGATTTACAATGTGCTAGTTTCAGTTGTGTTAGCACAGTGAATCAGTTATACATATACATATACACTCTTTTTTTAGATTTTGTTCCTATATAGGCTATTACAGAGTATTTATTGAATAGAGTTTCCTGTGCTGTACAGCAGGTTCTTATTAGTTATCTGTTTTATGTTTAGTAGTGTGTATGTGTCAATCCCAGTCTTCCAGTTTATCCCTCCCTCACCTTATCCCCTGGTAACCATCAGTTTGTTTTCTATATCCAGAGTTCTACTAACTCTTAGCAAGGATTTAGGCAGTCAACTATAACCTACCAGGCAGAGAGAGAAAAGTTGCTTCCCTAATTTAGAGAAGGAAATAGATGGATGTAATTCAGTATCTTGGATAGTTTTCTGAAAGTCAAAACAAACAAAAAACACAGCAGGAAAGAGAAGCTCTACTGAAGGTTTTCATATTCAGATCTCACTCTGAATGCTCAATCTATTGATTCCCTTAGGACCAGTTTTTTTCTTGAGAGCAAAAGCTATAGGCATTTGGCTCTTTGGGGATTGTGTGGCATTTTTTCATGTGAATAGATGTTCTTAAGAAAAACACGCTCTAAACTCAGTTCTTTTTGCTCTGGTTATAGTAAAGCTGCATATCATAAAGACTGTGTAAATATTTTACAATAAAAAGTATATAATATAACTTGTTTTAAAGAACTCAGAATAATATGGTTTAATGAAAAAGCAATGTATAGAGGAGGTAACCTAGAGCAGAGGGGTCAGCAAACTACATTTCCCAGGCCAAATTGGACTGCCTGGAAGTAAAGAATACTTGTAACATTTTTTAGGGTTAAAAAAAATAATATATGTATATGGCCTACAAAACCTAAAATATTTATTTTTTGACCCTTTGCAGAGAAAAGCTCCCTAACTCTTGATTTAGAATAATGTTTTAAAAAATATTTAAACTTTACAGCTTACCTCATTTATAGTCTTATTAAAATTTTGTATCCATGAATTATTTTACTCAAGATCACCTTTTGGTGTAAGTAAATCATTACTAGCCCATTTTATAGATGAAGAAATTGAAGTTAAGTTACTAAGTCCTTGAGTACTTAGCCTTTTAATGTTGTGGATAATATGAACCTCTAAATTGCATCTACTACTAAAGTATAAAGGCATTTGTAATCAATAATTATGTATAGCAGTATTTAGCCTGTATGTGAATAAGATGCCATCAAGATGAATAAACCTTCCATTTATATCATATAATACAATTTACTCAAATAAAATGTAGATAAAACTTTGATTTGACAGAATCTGTGTAGTAGCACCTACACAGATTTTTTATTTTAGACATGAGCCAATTATAAACTAAGCATATACTATTATTGTTAAAAAAATTTCTAGCATAAAGATATTCATAGTCCCTTGGAAATCTGTATTGGGGGTGATTTGGTCCTGCCATAGATCCAAACCATGTAAGTCACTGCAAATTCAAGGGGCATTCAATAACACACACCTGTATAGTGAATGTGTTGGAATTCATTCACATAAGGGAAAGTTAATATGAAACAAACTAAGGGAAAGTTAATATGAAACAAACTTATTTAGTATGGAAACAAGAATGTATTCAGGAGATATGAAATTTAGTAAAAGGAAGACTTTTCACTGTATTCTCTGGAACAGTAATTGCAGTTATTCAAAAATATGTGATGAATTCTGAAAACTGATGAATACTGAAACACTTCCTAAGTGACACACACCAAGCAAGTAACAGACACTTTGTCTTCATTACAATATAATCAATAATGTGGAGGATGGTTTAGGAAGCCTTGTCAGTAAATTTGTAAGTTACACAAAGCTGGGAGAGGAATGTTTCATTCAATGGTAGCGGGTTGTTTTAGTCTATGCCAATGTATTTTAATCTTTTGTACATTGTGCCTGGAAATATTGTAATATATGTTTCAGTCAGCCAGGAACCATGAAATTTCAAAATATCAGTTGCAGCAACAGCTGTTTTAGACATTTTGCCTGACAGGGTTGTTATCTCAGGTGACGCTTCTAAATGTCCAGATTAATGAAAGCACAGTCTCAGTTTACTTAGCACCAGTCATGAAATTTATAATTCAGTAAATTTTACAAAATGATAATTTATATAAAGCATGTACACAAATGCCCACACTTTGCCAGTAAGCATGTGGAGTCAGACGGGGTCACGAAGAACCGAACACAGTAGTACAGATGATAAACTCTAGTCAGTTTAAGGGGTCGGGTAGCACCTGGCACATGGGGGCAGATCAAAAAGGCAGAGACTAATATGGCTATAAATCTCAACATTGATCATTTGATCCTTCTATTTTAAGTTCTAGATGAAAACAACCTAAAATACTACTTTTTGGCTATTTCCAATATGCCCTGAACTCTTTCATGTAGCTCTTGCCATTCTAATGGTTAAAACGGGAAGAGAACACCCATGTGGTTAAAAGAATTTATTGTTGTCAACTACAGTAAAGCTTGCTTAGGTCACATACTACTAACATTCTCTTTATTCTGATGCTCTTTAATCCTTTTTACAAGGGTCAC
Source organism: Stenella coeruleoalba (assembly GCF_951394435.1). Taxonomy (NCBI): domain Eukaryota; kingdom Metazoa; phylum Chordata; class Mammalia; order Artiodactyla; family Delphinidae; genus Stenella; species Stenella coeruleoalba. Next base: position 25,811,677 of record NC_137166.1, on the reverse strand, counting down.
TGTGGGTCCAAGAACTCCTTGAACAGGAGGTGTCTCTGACCTAGACTTACTGTATGAGCCCTATTGGAGATATGGCAATTGTCCACTGTGTTTCCTGGAACAGTGAAAAAAAAAAAAGAGAGAGAGAGAGAAAGAGATTCAGTAAAGGTGATTCTGAGAAAAAAATATGTAGCCTTAAATATTCAGCTCACTGATTTTCAAACTTTCTTCTTTTCTAATATATCCAACTCAAGAAATTATAATAGCAGCTACAAAGTAAATTAAAGATGTAGAAGAAAAGAAAAATTAAAGTTAAGAGCATAACTGTATAGTGAAAAATAATCAAACCAATAGAGAGCATCATCAGAAAAAGTTGCTTCTTTGAAAAGACTAACAAAATATACCATTCATTGGCCAGACTGTTGAAGAAACTTAAAGAATATTTTAAAATATTAGGCAAAACAGAGAACTTCACTACAGCTGTATGTAAAAATTATGCAATAAATCTGTGTATCTATAACATCAGATTAAAAAAATTTTAAAACATAAATGCTATACATAATTTGATGACAAGCTGATAAGAATAGGATAAGAGAGGGAAATTTTTTTACAGATGCTTGACTTTGGGACCAAATTTTATTGATTTGGCAGCTATGTTAGTACACCTTTTTAATTTTTAAAAACAATTTATTGTGGCAAGAACACTTAATATGAGATCGAGCCTCATAATAAATTTTTAAATGTATAATATTTTGTTAACTATAGGTACGATGTTGTACAGCAGATCTCTAGAGCTTATTCATCTTGCTTGACTTGCTTTTTTAATATTTATTTATTTTTTTAATTTTTGGCTGCATCATGTCTTAGTTGTGGCACACGGGATCCTCGTTGTGGCATGTGGGATCTTTCATTGTGGCGCGTGGACTCAGCACATGGGCTCTTCATTGTGGCACACCGGCTTCTCTCTAGTTGTGGTGTGCGGGTTTTCTCTCTCTAGTTGAGGCGCGTGGGCTTAGTTGCCCCGCGGCATGTGGGATCTTAGTTCCTCGACCAGGGATTGAACCCGAGTTTCCAGCATTGGAAGGCAGATTCTTAACCACTGGACCACCAGGGAAGTCCCTTGACTGCAACTTTTTGCCCTTTGTTTAGTAACCTTCCATTTCCCGTTCTCCCCAGCCACTGGCAAGGACCATTCCATTCTTTGATTCCATGAATTTGACTTTGGATACCTCAAGTAACTGGAATCATGCAGTGTTTGTTTTTCTGTGAATGGCTTATTTCACGTAGAAGGGAACTGTTTAAAATATTGAGATAGAAGCGATTCTGTTAGGTACTCTTTTATAAACAAGCGTTTGTAGGTTTTAATTTGATGAAGCAACAGTTTGCAAAAATACTTTTCTAAAGAAATCAGTTTATCTTTTTTCCTAATAAATGGAGTACATTTCTTTGGTAGATGGATTATTTTCCCCTAGGATTTATATGAAGGAAATGCTTTTCTAGCAAGCTTGCTTTCTTCTATTTCCCTCTTATCCTAATACCACAAATAGTAGACTGTTTATGACTTTTGTCTATAATAAATTATTTTGGTGTTACTATTTAATGCATTTTATTTATGAGCTGTGTAGAATGGTCCATGCTTTTCCAACATTCACTGGTATAAATAATCAACAATACTATAAAGAAATAGTATTAATTTACTTAGTAATGAATATAATGTAGGCATACCAGTTTTGTATTTATATTATCTCATTTAATACACATGACAGCCTCTTGGTAAATATGATTCACCATTTCACAGATGCTCAAACTGAGGCAAAGGGAATTTTGATAAACTTGCCAAACTCTGAGCTATTAAGTGCTTAAGTTAGTGGTAAACCGAACTAGGCATTCCAGAGCCTTTATTTTGGATGCTTTTATTTTTCATACGGTATATCCTAGTAACACTCAGATCTTTTTTTTGTTATTTAGTCAACCAAAGATAAATGAATTTGGGGTGAAGGTAGAACAAAATTGAGCCACCAACAAAATGAGAGAGATAGTGCATTATTCTGTATCAAGAAGTGAGAAGAAGGATGTTTCCATGCCTTAGGAAACGCCCTTTTGCTTTGCATGGGTACTCATAATGAAATCTCAGCACACTTAGTATCAGCATGCCACGTACCATACAGGAGAGCTCAGCATAACCTGTACTTTGGGGAATCAGTCCGTGGCATTCAGATCCAGTGGGTTCTGCCTACCAACTACTATCATTCTATTTTTAATCAGCTTAAGGACAAAGTGTTAGGGAAACTGAGTCAGATGAGGAGCCACGTATGTAGCTGAGAAGAAGCAACTTACGTTCACCTTTCTGAGTTTGGCGCCTTTGTGAGATCCTGCTTTCCTCTATATTGACTCTGCTATCCATGTCTGGCACATGCTCTGACTAGATGAAGAAAATACAATAAACAATAACTTAAAGTAGCTGATACCTCTGGAAGCAAGGCTCTTGTCCTACCTCATCCTGTCATGTGTACGTACAAAAAGGTCACAAGGGCTTCCCTTGGTGGCACAGTGGTTGAGGATCTGCCTGCTAATGCAGGGGACACGGGTTCGAGCCCTGGTCTGGGAGGATCCCACATGCCGCGGAGCAGCTGGGCCCGTGAGCCACAGCTACTGAGCCTGCACGTCTGGAGCCTGTGCTCCGCAACAAGAGAGGCCGCAATAGTGAGAGGCCCGCGCACCGCGATGAAGAGTGGCCCCCGCTTGCCACAACTAGAGAAAGCCCTCGCACAGAAACGAAGACCCAACACAGCAAAAATAAATAAATAAATTACTAAACTCCTAACCCCAACATCTTAAAAAAAAAAGGGGGTCACGTATTCCTGAACTAAAATCGCTCAGCTAACAGTAAGATGAAAATTTTCAATTCATGAGATCAAAATCTATAGCTAAGAACATTTGCAGTGCAAATTTGCAAATTTGTACTCTGATTAGGGAAGGTTAAATCATGTCAAATATTTACATTGTTTCCCTCATAGCTAACTCTCAATATTTTTATTACCTCGTCATTTAACAAAAGGTGTTAATTAGTTTTTCTTTACCAGCATACATAACATTTCTGTTTCAAAGTGAATTTTTAAGAAAAGAAGGCTACGATGCAATCATCTTTGGAAATTATCACTATAATTTTTATGCTTGGCTGAAGGTGTTCATGGAAACAATTACAATGAATTCACCTTCCAACGTAATAAAAATAGATGATGTTCACTGAGCACTTATTATGGGTTAGGTATTGTGCCAAGCATTTATCGTGCATTAGCTCATTCAGTGCTCTCCCTACCCTATGTGTAAGGTAGTCTTATTATTTTTGCTTTACAGAGGAACTAATAGAAACTCAGAGAAATTGATTTGCCCAAGTTCATATATTTAGTGAATGGAAAAAAAAAATTCTAATTCAGGTAGTTGGTTTTACATCCCATGTTAACAACTATGCTATAATGCCTATAAAAATGAATAATGGTAAAATATTAAAACAAAAACTAAAAAAATACACCCTCGATCAGCCCTGTTTCTTGATTTCAATTCTTCATTTTTTCTCATCATTTTCCCATATATAGGAAAGATTTATGCATATTTGAAATAGTATCACATGGGTCATTTTATAGTTTCTTTTCATGTGTCTATGAAAACACAGTGTCTGTGATATAAATATTATTTTGGAAATCATAATTATAATGTTTGCTTAAAATTTTATCATATGGAAGAATAACTTAATTAATTCCCTTATCCTTGAACTTTGAAGTTATTGCTAACTTGATGTTGTTATAGCTAAAGCTTTACTTTGTATTATTTCCTTAGAAAAAGCTACCAGGAAAGTGATTCTTGGGTCATATTTTGTGTGTGTGTGTAGGTACTCAAACTGCACTTATAGAGGAGTTACAGATAGCCTTTCTGAATTTTTTTGCATCGTTGGGGAACACTGATGATTTGCTTTAAGAGCATCCTTTTGTGGCATCTGATTAACATTGATTGAAGGGTTTATCTGGTTGATGGTCAGTGGGAAGGTTCTCTTCTCCCTCACTACTCTTTGTAAGTTTTCCTTGACCTTTGTGCCCTATTGAACCTGTCTCATAGAGGCAGACTTGTTCTTTCCCAAGGTGTAGAAGTAACCATGTTTAACTACAAGATCTTTAATAATTATCATCTGTCATCTTGAAGAATATGCTAATTAACAGCAAAAGGAAATGCTTGTAAAGCATGGTTCAGTTCTTTAATAAAAATTGATAAAAGTTTATCTTCACAACAACCCATACAAGGTAAGTAAAATAACCAACTGATATTAGTGTTTAAATCTCAGAAACAGATATAATAGGCCTAAATTCACATAGCTAGTAATAGCAATAGACTAGAGGGATCTTTGAAAATGATCTCATGCTCCACCTTTCACGACCTTGGCCCAGCTTTTTTACAGACGTTGCTGTAGCAAACAGCTACACACGGTAATTCTGTTGAGTATCCAAACCTGGAAATATGAGGGAATTAACTCTGCATGAGATAACTCCTGACTAGGTACTAGTATATAAATGCTCTCTTCTTTACACTGGGGGGAGTTCCGAGGTGCATTCTCCATAGCTCTTTTTAGTGTGTGTGTCCTAATTGCTCACATTGGTAACCAGATCCATATCACACTTACGAATTTGTTTTTCCTCCTTCCTGTTTTCCTCTTTCAATTCCCTAAATCCTGTTCCTTGGGGTAATTTCCAAAATTAAACTACCCATATGAAAACTTTGCTTTTTGGTGGAACCTAAGCTAAAACATGGATAATTTGTGTATTAAATTCAAATGGATAGAAAATTTTAAAAGAAGAGTTTAGGATAAAAATTCTGAAACACAACATAAATAACAGAAGTCTCCAATATAAAGTTGCTTTTAGTTCTTTGTTTCTAATATATGCTCATTGCAAAACATTAAGATTAAAAACTATGGATTTCTTTAAAAAGAAAAAGAAACTTACTAATGTTTTCAGTTCCCAGAAGCAACAGCTATTAATATGTTGATATATGTCATCCAGTATTTTCATGCATATTAATATATTTTCTTTGGAAAGCTGCATGAAATATATGATTTTATTTTTGTACATGAAGATTTGTACATTTCCTTGTATAAACTTTTAAGATAGGCTTTATATTTGAAGCATTATATTACACCATACGGATTTACTTGGACAATGCCCATTACTCCTCTTTCCTGTATCTCTTAGCATTATATCAACAGCTCTCTGATTTTGTAAAGTGATCATTGAAAAAAATAGTGCACACACAACTTTTTGTATAAAGCCTGTGTAGACACTACTACTTGCTAGCACTTTCTACCATCATAGTCCCCATTATTATTCAAAAGCTGCAGGGAGGGCTTCCCTGGTGGCACAGTGGTTGGGAGACCGCCTGCCGATGCAGGGGGCGCGGGTTCGTGCCCCGGTCTGGGAAGATACGACGTGCTGCGGAGCGGCTGGGCCCGTGAACCATGGCCACTGAGCCTGCGCGTCCGGGGCCTGTGTTCCACAACGGGAGAGGCCACAACAGTGAGAAGCCCGCGTATCGCAAAAAAAAAAAAAAAAAAAAAAAGCTGCAGGGAATTATACATAGGAAGGGATGAGATAAACTCTATTCATGGCTAACATTGCTTTGGTTTGTGCTTATTTTTACGTTCTTGAAGACTAATGTTTATTATTTGCTGTAATAACAGCAGTTGCTGTATATTCTTACTCACATTGAGAGAATAGTAAAATGTAATCTTCCTAAAGCTTGGCATTCAAGTTACTTTTCAACAAAAAAGATTCAAGTGGTTCAGTTACATTTCCCAACACCCCATTTGGTGCTGATGTTACTGAAAATCACACTTCTAAGATGTTTAAATTGTATTTTTGCCCAGTGAAGTGATAAGCTACCCTTTCGAAAACGGGCTGTGCTGTAATTTAGTCCACTGGCCAGTATATTTCAACCTTGTGCATTAGCATTGCTAGAAGCATCTTAAGCACATGATAGAAGTAATCTCTAGGCAATGAATAGGAAAACAGTGAACTCCTTGCTAGATGTCCCCAAAGCATTTCTTTCTTTCTCTTTTTGAATTTTATTTAATTAATGTTTTTATACAGCAGGTTCTTATTAGTCATCCATTTTATACATATTAGTGTATACACGTCAATCCCAATCTCCCAATTCATCCCACCACCACCCCCCCACTTTCCCCCTTGGTGTCCATACATTTGTTCTCTATATCTGTGCCTCTATTTCTGCCTTGAAAACCGGTTCATCTGTACCATTTTTCTAGATTCCACATATATGCATTAATATATGATATTTGTTTTTCTCTTTCTGACTTACTTCACTCTGTATGACAGTCTCTAGATCCATCCACGTCTCTACAAATGACCCAATTTCGTTCCTTTTTATGGCTGAGTAATATTCCACTGTATATATGTACCACATCTTCTTTATCCTTTTGTCTCTCAGTGAGCATTTAGGTTGCTTCCATGACCTGGCTACTGTAAATGGTGCTGCAATGAACATTGGGGTGCATGTGTCTTTTTGAATTATGGTTTTCGCTGGGTATATGCCCAGTAGTGGGATTGCTGGGTTATATGGTAATTCTATTTTTAATTTTCTAAGGAACATCCATACTGTTCTCCATAGTGGCTGTATCAATTTACATTCCCAACAACAGTGCAAGAGGGTTCCTTTTTCTCCACACCCTCTCCAGCATTTGTTGTTTGTAGATTTTCTGATGATGCCCATTCTAACTGGTGTGATGTGATACCTCATTGTAGTTTTGATTTGCATTTCTCTAATAATTAGTGATGTTGAGCAGCTTTTCATGTTCCTCTTGGCCATCTGTATGTATTCTTTGGAGATATGTCTACTTAGGTCTTCTGCCCATTTTTTGATTGTGTTGTTTGTTTTTTTAATATTGAGCTGCATGAGCTGTTTATATATTTTGGAGATTAATCCTTTGTCCATTGATTCGTTTGCAAATATTTTCTCCATTCTGAGGGTTGTCTTTTCGTCTTGTTTATAGTTTCCTTTGCTGTGCAAAAGCTTTGAAGTTTCATTAGGTCCCATTTGTTTATTTTTGTTTTTATTTCCATTACTCTAGGAGGTGGGTCAAAAAAGATCTTTTGTAATTTACATCAAAGAGTGTTTTCCTCTAAGAGTTTTATAGTGTCCAGTCTTACATTTAGGTCTTTAATCCATTTTGAGTTTATTTTTGTGTATGGTGTTAGGGAGTGTTCTAATTTCATTCTTTTACATATGGCTGTCCAGTTTTCCCAGCACCACTTATTGAAGAGACTGTCTTTTCTCCATTGTATATCCTTGCCTCCTTTGTCATAGATTAGTTGACCATAGGTGTGTGGGTTTATCTCTAGGCTTTCTATCTTGTTCCATTGATCTGTGTTTCTGCTTTTGTGCCAGTACCATATTGTCTTGATTACTGTAGCTTTGTAGTATAGTATGAAGTCAGGAAGCCTGATTCCTCCAGCTCCGTTTTTCTTTCTTAAGATTGCATTGGCTATTCAGGGTCTTCTGTGTTTCCATACAAATTGTGAAATTTTTTCTTCTGGTGCTGTGAAAAATGCCATTGATAGTTTGATAGGGATTGCATTGAATCTGTAGATTGCTTTGGGTATTATAGTCATTTTCACAATACTGATTCTTCCAATCCAAGAATATAGTATATCTCTCCATCTGTTTGTGTCATCTTTGATTTCTTTCATCAGTGTCTTATACTTTTCGGAGTACAGGTCTTCTACCTCCTTAGGTAGGTTTGCTATTTTATTCTTTTTGTTGCATTGGTGAATGGGATTGTTTCCTTAATTTCTCTTTCTGGTCTTTCATTGTTAGTATATAGGAATGCAGGAGATTTCTGTGCATTAATTTTGTATCCTGCAACTTTACGAAATTCATTGATTAGCTCTAGTAGTTTTCTGGTGGCGTCTTTAGAATTCTCTATGTATAGTATCATGTCATCTGCCAACAGTGACAGTTTTACTTCTTCTTTTTCAATTTGTATTCCTTTTATTTCTTTTTCTTCTCTGCTACGGTTAGTACTTCCAAAACTATGTTGAATAATAGTGGTGAGAGTGGACATCCTTGTCTTGTTCCTGATCTTAGAGGAAATGCTTTCAGTTTTTCACCATTGAGAATGATGTTTGCTATGGGTTTGTCGTATATGGCCTTTATTAAGTTGGGGTAGGTTCCCTCTGTGCCCACTTTCTGGTGCGTTTTTATCATAAATCGGTGTTGAATTTTGTCAAAAGGTTTTTCTGCATCTATTGAGATGATCATATGTTTTTTATCCTTAAATTTTTAATATGGTGTATCACATTGATTGACTGGCATATATTGAAGAATCCTTGCATCCCTGGGGTAAATCCCACTTGATCATGGTGTATGATCCTTTTAATGTGTTGTTTGATTCTGTTTGCTAGTATTTTGTTGAGGATTTTTCCATCTATATTATTTAATTATTAATTTTTCCATCTAATTAATTCTGTTTGCTAGTATTTTGTTGAGGATTTTTCCATCTATATTAATCAGTGATATTGATCTGTAATTTTCTTTTTTTTTTTGTAGTATCTCTGTCTGGTTTTAGTGTCAGGGTAATGGTGGCCTTGTAGAATGAGTTTGGGAGTGTTCCTTCCTCTGCAATTTTTTGGAAGATATTTGAGAAGGATGGGTGTTAGCTTTTCTCTAAATGTCTGATAGAATTCACCTGTGAAGCCATCTGGTCCTGGGCGTTTGTTTGTTGGAAGATTTTTAATCACAGTTTCAATTTTATTACTTATGATTGGTCTGTTCACATTTTCTATTTCTTCCTGTTTCAGTCTTCGAAGGTTATACCTTTCTAAGAATTTTTCCATTTCTTCCAGGTTTCCCAATTTATTGGCATAGAGTTGCTTGTAGTGGTCTCTTATGATGCTTTGAATTTCTGCAGTGTCCATTGTAACTTCTTTTTCATTTCTAATCTTATTGATTTGAATCCTCTCCCTCTTTTTCTTGATGAGTCTGGCTAAAGGTTTATCAATTTTGTTTACCTTCTCAAAGAACCAGCTTTCAGTTTTATTGATCTTTGCTATTGTTTTCTTTGTTTCTATTTCATTTATTTCTGCTCTGATCTTTATGATTTCTTTCCTTCTGCTAACTTTGGATTTTGTTTGTTCTTCTTTCTCTAGTTCCTTTAGGTGTAAGGTTAGATTGTTTATTTGAGATTTTTCTTGTTTCTTGATGTAAGATTGTATTGCTATAAACTTCCCTCTTAGGACTGCTTTTGCTGCATCCCATAGGTTTTGGATCATCATGTTTTCATTGTCATTTGTCTCTATGTAGTTTTTGATTTCCTCTTTGATTTCTTCAGTGATCTCGGTTATTTAGTAATGTATTGTTTAGCCTCCATGTGTTTCTCTTTTTTAGTTTTTTTTCCCTGTAACTGGTTTCTAATCTCATAGTGTTGTAGTCGGAAAAGATGCTTGATATTTCAATTTTCTTAAATTTACCGAGGCATGATTTGTGGCCTGAGATATGATCTATCCTGGAGAATGTTCCATGTGGACTTGAAAAGAAAGTGTAAAATGCTGTTTTCGGATGGAATGTCCTATAAATATCAATTAAATCTATCTGGCCTTATGTCATTGAAAGCTTGTGTTTCCTTATTAATTTTCTATCTGCATGATCTGTCCATTGGTGTAAGTGAGGTGTTAAAGTCCCCCACTATTATTGTGTTACTGCTGATTTCCTCTTTTATAGCTGTTAGCATTTGCCTTATATATTGAGGTTCTCCCATGTTGGGTGTATATATATTTATAAATGTTATATCTTCTTGTTGGATTGATCCCTTGATCATTATGTAGTGTCCTTCCTTGTCTCTTGTAACATTATTATTTTTTTCTTTTTTTGTGTGGCATGCAGGCCTCTCACTGCTGTGGCCTCTCCCGTTGCGGAGCACAGGCTCCGGACACGCAGGCTCAGCGCCATGGCTCAAGGGCCCAGCCGCTCTGCAGCATGTGGGATCCTCCCGGACTGGGGCACAAACCTGTGTCCCCTGCATCGGCAGGTGGACTCTCAACCACTGCGCCACCAGGGAAGCCCTTATTGTAACATTATTTTGAAGTCTATTTTATCTGATGTGAGTATTGCTACTCCAGCTTTCTTTTGATTTCCATTTGCATGGAATATCTTTTTCCATCCCCTCACTTTCAGTCTGTATGTGTCCCTAGGTCTGAAGTGGGTCTCTTGTAGACAGCATATATATGGGTCTTGTTTTTGTATCCATTCAATGAGCCTGTGTCTTTTGTTTGGAGCATTTAATCTATTCACATTTAAGGTAATTATTGATATGTATGTTCCTATGACCATTTTCTTAATTGTTTTGCGCTTGTTTTTGTAGGCCCTTTTCTTCTCTTGTGTTTCGCACTTAGAGAAGTTCCTTTAGCATTTGTTGTAGAGCTGGTTTGGTGGTCCTGAATTCTCTTAGCTTTTGCTTGTCTGTAAAGCTTTTGATTTCTCTGTTGAATCTGAATGAGATCCTTGCCAGGTAGAGTAATCTTGGTTTTATCTTATTCCTTTTCATCACTTTAAATATATTCAGCCACTCCCTTCTGGCTTGTAGAGTTTCTGCTGAGAAATCAGCTGTTAACCTTATGGGAGTTCCATTGTATGTTATTTGTCATTTTTCCCTTGTTGCTTTTAATAATTTTTCTTTGTCTTTAATTTTTGTCAGTTTGATTACTGTGTGTCTCGGCGTGTTTCTCCTTGGGTTTATCCTGCCTGGGAGTCTCTGCTCTTCCTGAACTTGGGTGGCTATTTCCTTTCCCACGTTAGGGAAGGTTTGACTTTAATCTCTTCAGATATTTTCTTGGGTCCTTTCTCTCTCTCTTCTCCTTCTGGGAACCCTATAATGCAAATGTTGGTGTGTTTAATGTTGTCCCAGATTCTCTGGGAATTCCTCCTCCCATTTTTGGATCCCAGATTGGGAAGCCTGATGTGGGGCTCAGAACCTTCACTCCAGTGGGTGGACTTCTGTGGTATAATTTTCTCCAATTTGTGAGTCACGTACCCAGTGGTCATGGGATTTGACTTTACTGTGATTGTGCTCCTCCTATCATCTCACCGTGGCTTCTCCTTTGTCTTTGGATGTGGGGTATCGTATTTGGTAAGTTCCAATGTCTTCCTGTCGATGATTGTTCAGCAGTTAGTTGTGATTCTGGTGCTCTCACAGGAGGGTGTGAGTGCACGTTCTTCTACTCTGCCATCTTGAACCAATCTTCCCAAAGCATTTCTTAAAGTTATTTTTCAGGCAAGAAAGGGCACAAGATTTCAATTGCATTATGGAAGCAAATGAAAGTGAGGAAGTGTCACTAATGATCATAAAGTGAAACATGCAAGGCAACACCGACCTCTTCCACCCACATTTCCTCAGATAGATGTTGCGATAGATCGATAATTCCGAACATGTGTACTTTGTGATTCAGCAGAGGAGAGATAAGGGAAAGTTAGAAAACTACAGAATAACTTCCCCAGGACTACATTTTGACTGCTCCGAAGTGCATGCAGTGGCAGTCTTTCTTGTTTTATGTAAAAGTGTGTAGGGGTGGAAAAACAAGAATTATGGCCTCTAGAAGGCTTTAGCTATCAGGGGATATTCCTACTGCAAAGGCAGAGGAACTGAGTTGGCAAAACACACAATTTATTGGCCCCTAACTCATACTTTTCTCTTTGCAAAGCAACCTCAATAGATAGAAGCTGCTTCATAGGAAAGAAAGAAAACAACAATTTTTTGTGTCTTTGTTTTAGGACTTTGGTTTTGTCTCTCCTCCTGTTTCTTTTTATTTTTTATTTTCAGAAAAAGACACCAGACGGATGCATCTTAATTTTTAGAATTCTGTGGTTTATGAATTTTTCTACTATTAAGAAAAAAAATGTATTCAGTGATCAGTTTGATAGGATTCATGCGTATGAGGTCAGGATACTGGCAGTCTTGTCACAAATGCCTGAAGAAATGCGTATCCTTGCTTCCCTGTACAACACGGATGGCTTTTGAGCTGCATTAGCTTTGGCCTCAGTGCCACACGGTACAAATCAGCATTTAGTTTTGTTTCTGAATTGGAAGCATCTTTGCTAAAAGGTTCTGGATTCTGCGTGCTCATAGACATGTCTTCCATTGTGTTAAAATTATGTAACAGTAACAGTAGCCATATATTCCAACATGCATCTGATGGCCCATTTTTGCTTTGTAGATTTAGTTTTATGAAAAGTCTTACAAATAGAAGAAATGTCTATCACCTTAAAGTTATTCATTTAATGAATAATATAGTATAAAATGAAATTTTTGTGGCAAAAATCCGGAACTTATTGCTACTATGGTTAAATTGTACTGCATTCAGACAGAATGACAAGAAAGAAGTAGATTTAAATAAACAGGTACTTTACTGGAACAGTTGAAAGATAAATCGCAACTACCCCCTGTCTCCATTACTGCTCTCCCAGTGAGAATCATCATGCCATATAAGGATAGTGATCAGTATTGACTCTCTGTAGACTTTGTGTTGAAAGTGAGTAAGTGGGCTATTCTATAAGTTACTGTTTGTGCACACTATACTGGTTTTCCAAAATCGAGTTAGAAATATTATTCTCTCGTACACGATTATGGTAAAGGCATGTGAAACATGCTAAAAACAAGTATAGTTACTGAACGTCAAGACTTAGGAATTATGGATTTAGCAGTGGCTTAGGCCAGCCTGACTGAAGTAACAGACTAGTGTGGTTTGCATATGAAAACATTCTAATAATAGATAACATTTACTGTGGAATAGAAAGAAAATGGAGAAATTGCAGTTCTACCCCTTATGGCTACTCGAATATCTACGTGAGTCCATTTTTCACACATAGAATATACTGGAACTTTGGCTCTCACTGTACATTGGGATCCACCCTGATTGGTTATTTGCCTGATACATTTTCAGGAGAGAAACACTTTCTTCAACTCAGGGTTTTAGATAATCAACAAAAGTTCTGTTGAAGAATGAATGAATTTACACTTTGAACTGAGGGATATGTTCATTTGATTATGTGGTTACTTAAATTTTAGCTCTGCATCAGGAAATAGGGTCACAGCATCCTTTCTCTTCAGCTGTGGAACAGTCTCTCCATTCCTTTGACCAGCTTCTATTTCTCTATGACTGTTTTTGGGCCACCCAGAATCAAGAATGGATCTCTTTGCAAAAGAGCAAACAAATAAAATTTTAGTCTTTCCGTTTTTCTTGTTTCAGACAGACTGTTTGTGAGCTAGACTTCTTGTTTTTACAGATAAATTTGTTTTGGGGCTTGGGGGCATAATCTCTTTATCATCATCACCTTGTCACCTGCTCTCCCCTCCCCCTCCCATAGCAATTAATTCTCTTCTCTTCTTAGTGGATTAGTAGTTGATGGTTGTCCAACAACACATGGGAGCAATATGCAATGAGTTTCATACTGTTCTAAATATAAACGAATAAACCTCAGCATGTATTCTTGACTAGTGAATAATACAATTCCTTAAAGGTGCTTTTCTTGTTTTATCAAGTTATAGGCAATTGATTGACCCATCTTACTGCTGAGGATATTGTTTGAACATCTATTTTATGTCAAAACATGTTCCAAGCATTGAGGAGAGAAAAGGACACCTATACTCAAGTATCATAGTCTTGTGTGGAAGCAAAGTGTGAATATGTTTACTGTGCTACTCAAATCAGAGATATCTCGATTCCAGAGAGATATTTCTGAACGGTCTTTCTGAAGGTCTGCAAACATCTTTCCAGAGGATGGGGGCAAATCAGGTGGAGGAGGAAGGGACTTCCAAGGTGGCAGAAGAGTGAAAGACTTACAGATGACCAAGTGAATTGACCAGAAGAGTAAGGCACGAACAGAAGAAAAGTGGAAGATGAGGCTGGAAAAGAGGTTGGCGTCTTATCATGGAGGCTCTTTAGTATCTACTGAAGTGAGGAAAAAGTCTTAGGTAACGTGTGTAGGAATGGAGTTGTGAGGTCATGGAGGCAGGGCAGTTATTGCAGCAGGCCAGGCAAGAGGTGATGAAGTCTGGATCAATAATGTGTCAGCGTGAAAACGCTTTCAATAACAATGTGAGCCTTTAAAACCATCTCCTGTGATTAGACTACACTCAGAATATTCAGAATTTAAATGACCTATCAAATTTTATGTAGTTATCCTTATGTAATGCTATCCATATTAACCTATATCTACTGGGTCAATGGTCTATTTTTTATTAACTCTAGGCACTGTAGTCTGATAATCCGACGCTATTTTTAACAAACTTCCATAGCACTGATAGAAAGCAGGATTCACTATCTATAACTTCAATGAATGGGAAATAATTTACATTCTTGCCAGAAATCCAATGTTAACAGATATCAACTCCTGGAAGTATACTTGTTATTAAAGTACTAACAGTATATAAAACTCATAAATGACTGACGGAGAAAACAGATTTGATAGGAAACTAAACTTAAAATGCAAGAAAGGACACGATTATTATTGATGTCATTTGTTTAAATTTCTTGCACTTTAATTACCATATGCTTACCATGTTGGTTGAATTCATTTATAGAGAGAATACAATCATTAATTGTCATAATTAAGACACCTGAATTCAAAATGTATGGCATTCCTTCTAACCTTAGTTGTAGCTATGTTTTATCTCTGACAGTTGTGTTTCCAATCAAACGTTATCTGATTTTTCCCCCTTAATCATTAAGAAGTGCTTTACTAATTAGCGCATGAAATTCATGCCACATCAGACTGAATTGAATCGAGGCCTATTATCTCGAGCAGTGAGACACTTTGAAATTCTCAGTAATAGGGCATGAATATGTTATACGGTTCATACACATTTCATGAACCTCTGCATTAGCACTATTTTTTTTTTTCCAAGACAGTGCCATTAGTTATGCCATTTTCAGGACCTCTAATTCGATCATGCTGTTTAACAGCCTGTTAGATTGTGGTGCTACAAAGTGATACATTAGTTTGTCTTTGGTTACACTTCGGCAGATGATTGTATTTGGTTACAAATGTCCTGGATGGAATGAAAAAATGTGGGCTAACTGAAAGGTACAGAGCACTCTTGAGATAAACTCTGGCTTTAATACCTTATGAATAGTAATTTAGGATTTGTGCCAAATACCCTCTCTTGGCCTGCATATCCTCTCTACATGAGGATTCTCTTACTCACTTTGCTCTCTGCCCAGCGGGCTGACCTGTATGACCACATCAATGGGCCCCCTCCATCTCTGGCTTATCTTTGGGCTTGGCTAATGGGGAGTTCTGGCTGGAGGTCCAGGGGATGGAGGGAGAGAGGGCAGTGATGTCAGGGTTATTATTCTACTCACTCCTTCCCTGTGATGTTTCCTGAGAGTGACTGTCCCTCAGTTGGAGGTACCTGTTTTGGTCAAAACAAGTCTTTAGGATTCTGTGCTTCCATATCTAGTAAACATCCTCTTTCTCATCCCCTCCCATGTTTCTGGTGTTAGTAGTCTTACATTATTGAACACAAAATAATGGCCATCAGGGTGTTAAAAATAACAGCAAAGACAAAAGTTACCAACATAGTTGGTGGTCAGCACTGAGAAACTACCAAAAATTCTGGATTTCTTGTCAATGATATGTCAGTGCAGAGCCCACATTTCCACTTGGCAACAGGTCATGGAAGCTACGTGGGTCTGTACCATTTGCACACCAGGAAGGTGTACTTTCCAGTCGTCCACACTCCTCATCAATTCTATGGCCTCTCTTTTGCTTTAGGGCTCGCTTCAATCTTCGGCATTCCTTGCAATGCTTTCCATTTTTTGTTGACATTTAAGTTTGTTCTTTCTGCATTAAAGGGCCTTATAATGAATGGATGGTTTACCTGTGCAGCTCAAACATTCTTCTGGAATTAATATGGTGTTTCAGGCTGTGTTTCCACAAGAATTGTATAATGGTGGGGTGATGAGCCTGCTGCATTTGGCTGGTTCACATCTTTGATTAGATCATTGGTCCAAGCAATTTTCAGTTGAGCATCTCCTGCATTTTATGGAGAAGAAACAGGAGAAAACTTGAGTTGTTTAAGCCCCACAAATAATGAGTAGTAGTACTAAAATTAAAACAAAAGTATGTAAAAAAAAAAGAATAGGGGAAAAAATCTTTTTTTAATATTTATGCAGGGAAAATTTATAATGCTTATGAAAAATAAAATCTTCCCATGGTTCTAGAACCTGAGATAGCTGTTAATATTAAAGAATTTTAGTTTGTCACATAGTGTTTCATTTTATTATATATTATTTATTATATATAATATATTAATTAAATTAATTTTGTTAAATGCAATAAATATATTTATATGATAAAATAACCAAATATTTTACTATACATAAAACATTAATGTATTTATCTTAACAAATTATGTCATATTTCTAGAAATAAATTTAAATCAGTGTCAGGCAATAATTACACAATTTCTATTCTACGTTTTCCTTTACTTAACTATTATGTATATTATTACCCTTTTAAGAATGCATCCTATAGATGCCCCATGATTACCATAATCAACCCAATTTTTAACAACCTGTATCAAATATTTTGCTATTATTAATCCTTGGGTTGATCATTCTTACCTATATATCTTTTGCGTATTTTTCAATTATTTCCTTTAAATGTTCATAATATAATCTCAGATGGAAATAAAAACTTAGGCCTTTTAGAAAAATATTTTGACAAGTTTTCTTTCTTCAAATAAATAGATTAATTAATTAAAAGTTCAGTTTTGCTATGTATCAGGTACTGAGCAGACTGCACTGTTTTGTTATGTATTAACTTACCTCTTCCACTCAAATAATTATTATCATGAAATCATAAAATTCTAAAGAAATTCTATGTAAATATTTATATATCATCTACTATGTGCAAGGCAAAGCTGTAAGCTCTAATAAGACATAAGCTTGGATTTGCCCAACTTCCTTCACCTTATGGACTCAATATAGTTGAGTTTTGAGTTTCCATTGTTGTTGAGTTAATGATTCCCTATGCTCCATCATGCCAGATAACATAAACATGTACAATAACATACTAACATAATAACACACATGAGTATTTTTTTGTGCAATGCATTAGGATTACTTTTGTTCATGTTTTTCCGCTACAGTATTATTTCAGCAGCCAAAGAAAGTCTGGATGTTGTAAAACCAAGCCTGGAATTAAGTATTGAGCAAAGATATTATTTTGTGATTATGACAAAGCTTTGATTTAATTGTGTGTGTTTGCAGGCAGAGCAAGAGCTCCTAGAGATGATTAGGCGACGCTCCACGATACTGGAGGCCACAAGTCCTTTGGTTTTCATCTAGCCTATCTGTTCTTTACACAAGTGAGAAGACTGAAAATCAGCACAATACATTAACTTACCTAATGTCATATAGCTAATTAGTGGTAGGACTGTTTTTTATAATTTATTGATCCGGATGCTGCAGTCCAGATGAAGCTTGAGAACATACTGGGTTTTTGTAGTTGACTTCGTTTTCCCTCTTTCATAGAAAGCCCTGAGATTCGCAGTCACACTGTGTGGGGTCCTTCACATTGTCCTGGTAGACCGAATAAAAGACAGCAAATTACATGCAATGTTATTTCAATATCATAAGATATTTTAAAAACAGATGGCAGTGTACGTGAAAGATCACAGGAGATAGCAGTTCACCGCAGTAATTAAAAGGATCCTGTACAATAGAAAGGCTTTTAAACGAAGCAGTAAACTTTACATAATTAGACATTCTTTTTGTCATTGTTCCTGTTTGGCACTGGTTTTAGACAGGAAGTATTTTTTCTGTCAACAGTATCTTTTTCCCTATATTATACGCAGAGAAGGCATTTGAACATTGTTCCCAGTCAGAAATTGGAAGAGGAGAGTGAAGTAAGTTCCAACTGAATCACTGAAATTCAGTAGTTTAGGAGTTTTCCTAAGGCCCAATAGTGAACCCATTCCATCATCTGAAAAACACAACAATAATATCCACTACAAAGATAGAATTGCTTCGTGGAAGAAATGTCATGGGAATTCTTTGAAAAATTAAACATGGCCATAGCATGGCATTAGAATATATTTCACCAATTTGTAGCTCTGAAAATGTGCTCTGTTTCTAAAACAAAGCAGAAACCAAAACAGTAAAAAGGATCTGATACAAATTTCATGGATTGATTTACTATTGCACAAATAGAACTATAGATACTAAGAAATGGTCAGGA
This sequence comes from Stenella coeruleoalba, assembly GCF_951394435.1. NCBI lineage: Eukaryota > Metazoa > Chordata > Mammalia > Artiodactyla > Delphinidae > Stenella > Stenella coeruleoalba. The sequence goes on along the minus strand of NC_137166.1, from coordinate 25,793,401 downwards.
TTTTCAAAGTCAACTAGTCCAAGATTTTCAGTCTTATTTTAACACTTTCTGAGCAAATACTGTGGGCCAATCGCTGAGTGAAGTACTGTTGATGGCAAAGACCCGGTCAGGTACCTAAGGCACTTATCTCCTAGGCTTAGGTCTGTGTACTTTAATAGAGTGTGGTATATGAACCCAAATCACCTTTTATGGATTAAAAGAATCCAGTGTTTAGGATGGGGGAAGATAGACATATTGTGGTAGAATACAAAATATTTAGAAATCCTTCTGTGGAAACTAATTTTGTCCCTATGTAATAGGGACACCTATGTGTTATGTATGGCCCTAATGCCATACATGGAATTTTTTAAAACCTCCTCTGGTGTAATCCTGTACTAACCTCCAGATTCTTGCTTGCACACTCGTCTGGTCTTGATTTTTGTCATGCCAGAGGCTTGCTAAATTGTGATCTTCCAGCTCCTTTATTATTTGAGACTGACCGCTTTACTCTTTATTCTCTCCTTGACTTTATTGAATGGAAAGTCTTTCAGGTGCGAGAAATGAGATTGGTATTATGTCAGGAGACTAAAGGACAATGGGATTTCTACAGATGTTGAGCTGCTGTCCATTGTCAAACTTTCCAAAAAGAAAAAGGCAGTTTCACTTTTCCCACTAGTTTACCAAAGCCAGATTTCAGGACTGTATGAGATACAGGTGACATTCTTTGCTTGTTTATTCATGTATTCTAAAATTTTTCACCCTTTTGTAATGGAGCTAGGTGGATTGCCCAGATTTCTTTCCTTTTGAGAATTTTCCCTCTCCATCCCATGCAGCTGTGTTGGGCCTGTCCAGTAGCTCCATGTCCTTTGCCTGGGCTAATCAGGGTCCTTTCAGGCAATGTAGTAACATCTGGACAATAGGAGAGAGAGTGCATTTGCTGGGGTCACAGGCTGTGAGCATGGAGTTTCCAATGGTCATCTTCCCTGACTGCATGGAAGAAGCACTTGACGTAGTTGAACTCACACACTGAGGAAGTCGAGGTGAAAAATGAAGACTACAGAACTCTGATGGCTTCACTAGGGCACCTGATATAGCCCACCTAGATGATGGATGTTCTTGTTTATTTATTTAAATTTCTTTTCTTATGCTCACTTAAGAACTTGCTGAAGGGAAAATTCTGACAAAGGAGATAATGAGTATAATCCAGAGTTCCAAGTATCAGGCCTTTTATACGTTTCTCTGAGTTTTAACAGACATACAAAGTATCAGAGTACCAATGGCTTCTCTACTAAATTGTAACGTAAGTGCTAAATTGTAGTCCTGTTCCCCAGTTAGCTATCTCTGAGGAGGGTCTGCCTATCCTGCTGAGGACTGGGGTGCAATTCAATAGGTGTTTCTCAGTGAAGGTCGTGCTTAACCAAGTGAAGTAAGATTTATTCTGGAATGGAGGGGTAGGATGTATTTTGTGTGGAACTAGAATGAAAAACCTGAGTCAAAAAGGAAGGCACATTTTCATTTGATTAAAGAATTACAATCTAACGATTTCATCTTTGGAAATAGCCTAACAGATTGTCTCCTGCGAGGAAAAGAATGCTGCCCCATTACAGACGGTGGTCAAGCAGAAGTCTGCATGACCTTTGGTTGGAGAATTAGCAGAGGAAATTCAGGCATTGGGTAGGGAATTGTAGCTTCAAATTCTGTGTAAGAACCCATGATTTAAAAAAAAAATGCAGATAAGTCATAATGGAAGACAATTATAGCAAGCATTATATTTTTTCCTGTTTAAACAGAAGGTCTCATTCCCTGAGCACATGGGTCCTTTGTAGAAGCCATGACACTTCAAAATAAGTCTCTCTGGCAAGAAAGAAGTAAGTCTATTTCAATTTGTAGGAATAATAATACATCTATCAGAGAACATGATCCAGGACAGCTTAGACATAGGCTACTTGTCAAGCAGACAGTGCAGGACACCCAGAAATCCAGCTAGATCAGACCAAATCCTGAGACTGGATTTGAAAGTACTATCAGATCTATAATCGTAGCTATTACTGATATCATGCAATTTACATCCCAAACAGAGATAAATTAGTGCAGAAATTCTAAAGTTGCTGAAAGCTAAAAAGGCAAGAGGGTAATTATCATGAAAAACCTTGCCAGCTAGAAGCAAGCAGGGAACAAGCTAGAGATCACTGATCATCCTGGAGACGGAACTTCAGGAAATAATTTAAGTAATACTAATGGTTCACATTAGACAAGAGTTTGGCTGCTGATTTTTTGATCATTTCAATGCATTAGCAAAACACCAGAAAGGAAAGAAAAAAACCAGTGTTTTCTTTGTGAGACAGATGTTTATCTCTTCTTTATATTCTATATGAAGAAGAAATATTTAACATCACAGAACAAACAGACCCACAAATATATGTATACATACATGCACACATATATAGATGTACATGTAATATGTAAATATGCATGTACATATACATGAACACATTTATGCATGCACAAATGCACACTCTTCTGCATTCTAATGTAAGACAGAGTCTTATATACCTAAGACAGAGTCTTTTATTTGTTACTGGAGGTCAATAAATATTTGCTAAATAAATTAATGAATGCTTACTATTCCAGAGGTTGAGATTACAGTGCAGCATCAAACACACAATTCCTCAGTAAATTCTTTCAGTTGTTCACAGACTGGGGTCTACATTGTTACGAATTCTAATTCCATAATTTGGAACACCTGTTGGGTTTATAGCTCAGTAGGGTGGATTTGCTTCTATTCTCAGGGAGCACAGCATGCTGGATATTTCTAGTTTCCTGGTGCTCTTAGTTGCCATTATTCACAGCTGGCCCAAAGAATGTTTGAGATGCGTCATAAGCTTCTGCATGAATACATCAAAGTCCATCTGCATGGGATTTGAGACAACTATTTTCACTGTCCATAGTTTTATTTTTTTACTTCTTGTGGGTCCATAGGTTTGAGACTGCTAGACAAATAATATTTGGATAAGGAAGTAAATAAAATATGGTAAAACCACTTTAGTTGAAAGAAGAAAGTTGATATTTGGTAAGGAAAGTGAGAAAAAGTGGTCTACTTTGACCTGGAATGATTTTACAGGCATTACTGCCCCTTTGTGAAAAAAGTACAAACTGTAGACTTGGAAATTTTCATGAGGAAATCAGAGAGCAAAATAGTTAAGTAGGGAAACAAACTAAGATACGTATTTCATTGCTTAAGGATGCTGTTTTTTTTTAAGATCCAGTGTTCACTTTAGCTTTGTACGTACAAATGTATTATCCTCCTTACAGGTGGCTAATTAATATACAATCCAACTGTCATATTTTATATACAACGGGCTATTTTATGAAGACAGTCTTTAAGAGAGTTATTCTGCCAGTTATATTGAATTTGTGGTTTTATCTGTTAATCACATACATTAATTTAAAACATATAAAATATATATGCATATAAATACACATATGAATATACGTGCACACACACAAACACATATACACACATATATAGCAGTGCATCCTTGGGCCAGTCTTCATTCTTCTGTTAACCTGATATCTGAGGTTATTGAATTGAGGATAATATAGGACGGAAAATATTTCCAAATATAAAATCTCTTGGAAGGCCTTAAAACTGAAAAATTTAAGGCATCCTTTGGCACATTACAAGTTGAAGACCTGACAAAAATTACATTTTAAGTCATAGCTTAACTCATATACAGAAAAAAACTTTTTAGACGATTATAGTACACCTGGTACAAAATTAAATTTCTTTATTATACCTGACCTTGAAGATCTTGCCATGGCCTAATGTTATTTAGATTTCACATGGAAGACTTCATGCATCCTTTTGTTCACCATGGTCTATTCTCTGTACCTTCTCATTTAGTCACTTTGTTTTGGCTCATGAAGGATATATAAAGCTGCTTGAATATGCATAGGAGGGCTTGCATTCAATCTAATGTCCTCTGTTGGCATTTGCAATTCTCTGAATATTTAAAATGAATAATATATCAAACAGATGGCAAAATTCTTTCTGCTGAAACTCACCTGAAGTAGTCCTTGACCTCAAAGTGAGTTTGGTTGACTTGGATGTGCAGAATGTGTTCCCACAGGAATTCTGCGTACAGGAGTATGAATGGAATTCGTGGCTAATTTTTTTCCTTCTCTCCAATGGCACCAGATTAATCCCTGAGGTTGATAAATTTAGGCTTTCGTCTATCAGATAATTTTAATAAAATCTCACAAATAAACATGAAGCAAATTAACATGGTTGGTTGCACCTAAGTTTCCAAATGTCTTCAGTGGTTAAATGGTACACAGACTATTTGTGATTTTCTAGGATTCTTAAGAAACTTTACCTTTTATTGTAATTCTTAAATGTATCAGGATAAATCAGATGTTTAAATATCAAAGAGACTTTAAAGAATTGACATACCACCACTTTCAGGGGAGAAAATAGGAAATGAAAATCTCAATGCTTTGTATCCTAGAATTCTACTAATATGACTACTCTCTTGCTCTGGCAGAGGTTAATAGTGGTGTTCTTGGTGGAAGTAGATGCTAGAACTCCTCACACCGGAAATACATAAATATAAACTGGAAACATGCCCTACAGTGGCACATAGTGTGCCACAGTTCCCTTCATAGAATAGAACTTCCCCTAAGATTGAGCACCTGTTGACACGTGCGTGTGGACAGGTGTGTGGGTATGTATGTGCGTGTGAATAAGGAGAGCAGAAAGAAGGGCTCTTGAGCTATGAAATGATAGAATGCAGTTTTACTTTTTGAGGAAGAAAAGATTATACCCTACCCAGAATTTTTTCTCCAGTTACCTTGATTTGGGTATATACATTTTGGATATTTTCATTTGCGTAGTCATTGGTTATTTCATGAGTTCATTTTTCAATCATCCATGAATAAATATTTGTTGAATTTATTGATTTTTTTGGAAGAGAAGTCCAAAGAAGATGATGGGCAGGCAGTAGCATCATAGTTCTACAGATAAAATGGATCTTAGAATGCAAAAACTGTTCCAAAGCAGAATCCTGGTGAGAATGAACTCTTTATCTAACCAAGTGTGAATGTGACAAACCTTGATCTGGTATAGATGCCATCATCAGAATCCTTTCCTGCAGACAAACATGTTCAGCTCTGGAGACGGGTAGAGCTGTGAGGAACACTGGTTTAATTGAAAAAATTTTTTTTCCTTGTGATATATCGAAGTATAATGTGGGACTAAAGATAGAAGTTTTTGAATTAAAATACTTGAATTTGAATTCTGGCTCGACCACTTATGAGATGTGTGACTCTGGGCAGTTTACATAAATTAAGGATAATAATATCTACATAAAGTTTTTGTAATTATTAAATCAAATGGGCACCATGCTTGGCACTTAGTAATCACTCGACAAATGTTAGCATAACAGTTATAACTTTTTCTAGTTGAAGCTAAAGGTTTGTATATCAGTCATAATTCTTTGATGCATTTGTGCCGTATACCGTAAATCCAAATTATCTAAAGGTTTGCTTTCATGGCCTTCAAAAAACGTCTGCTTTTTATAGGTATGTGTATTTGTGAGCTACTCATTGCTTAAGGCTAACGTACTTCCAGGCACCTTCTACCTCATTAAAAGTGACTCTTTAATTTTGTGGTATTAAAGGAAATGCATTATAAACTGATTCTCTTGATATTAATTGCATTCGTTAGAGAATTATTAAACATACATACATAGAGAAGTATAATTCCTGACATTTAATATCCTAGTCAAAAGTGAAAGTTGAATTAAATCTAGGAAAAATGTCATTTATTTTTTAAAGGAGAGCATAAGGTGATAAAAATAGTCTTTCAATTAATGCTCGTGCTCTCAGAGTCATACTTTGGAACTAATATAAATTAGTCCCCAGAAATCTATTTCAACAGGTCATTTGAGGAGAGAGAAAAATAATATAATCATATCTCCTGAGAAATAAATAACTTTTCTTCAAGATGAACTTGAGCTTCTGGACCAAAAGTGACTGGATCAAGAAACGGGCTGAAACAGAAGTAGGGGAAAAAAAAAAAAAAAAGGAGTGTTATTCTTAAGCAGGATGGTCCACTTTTGATGAGATTTGCATAAAGTCCAACAGAGAAAAGTGGACAAGAAAAAAAATGAGATTAAAAATAATAGAATTCGGGCTTCCCTGATGGCGCAGTGGTTGAGAGTCTGCCTGCTGATGCAGGGGACGTGGGTTCGTGACCCGGTCCGGGAAGATCCCACATGCTGCGGAGCGGCTGGGCCCGTGAGCCATGGCCGCTGGTCCTGCGTGTCCGGAGCCTGTGCTCCGCAACAGGGAGAGGCCACAACAGTCAGAGGCCCGTGTACAGCGAAAAAAAAAAAGAAACATAGAATTCACAAGTCTTCAGGGATTAACAAAGAAACAGAAGACTGCAAAGCCATTTCTGAATCCTTAAAGAGGAAATCATTCAAAGCTATTCTGAAATCAAAGAAAACAAAAGTCACTTCTCAAATCCATCCCTAGGACAAAAGGAAATTAAATTTCAGCCCAATTTGTATTGAACTTTGCTTCTAAGAATAAATTGGCTTAAAAGAATATATGAATTCACTTTGGCAGGAAGATACCAGATTATGAGAAAATTTACCATTATTCATAAGTCTTTTGTCAATTCTTTCAAAAAATATTATCTAAGATTCCATCCACTTGATAATTTCACTTTTCTATAAATTGCCAAGTCTCTAAATTGGTATCCTCAGTGTCTAGTTACATGGTGATTGTCTATTTGAAAAAAAAATAACACATCTGAGGTCGTCCAAAATTGCAAGTTTGTTGTTGACTTAAAGGTAGGATAAGACAGAATTCCTGTCTCTTTACTGGATATACATTTGTTTTTGCCTCAAGCCTAAAACTGAAAGCATTCCCTTCTAAGGATTTTATTTTGTTATGTTTTACAGTTCATGTTTGTCTAGAAGTTTTATTTTTTCCTGATATTTTTTCAGCCAGTGGAACATTTCCAGAATCCAAACTGTATTACTTTGAAGAGACTTACATAGAAAAGCAGTGTTATTAAGAATCTTGATACAAGTTGTTTCCTTAATGCTCATCCCACATATAACAGGAGGAATCCTATTAAGTGAAAAGCACGGGTTTCTGATCTTGATTGGGTCTGGAGATCAGCATCAGGTGTGTCTGCTAGTGGGGGTGATCCCTAAATACAGTGAATAGAATCAAAGACCTATGTCTAAGGGGTGAGAGTAAGTTTAGGAAGCTACAGACCAAGGCATCAATTCAAAGGGAGCTGATAATACATTCTCCTCTTCACTGAGACTTCATGCAGTGATAAAGAGAAGAGTTAATTAGGGAGCTAAAGAATGCAGAGAAAGTTCTTGAAGCTATACAACAATTCTGCTTAAGCATATATGAGAATCACCTTGGAATCTTGTTAAACATGGTAATCTTCCACCTTGGAGACCCTAATTCAAGAGGCCTGCGTTAGAGCCTGAGGATTACATGTCTCAAGAGACTCCCAGGCAAATCTAAGATGGGGGTATTTGGCAAACTCTGTTTTGAGGCATAGAAATGAAGGTGATGAGGCACAATGACTTTTTCTCTTTTGTTTGTGTTACCTGTTGTATGCTCAGGCCGTTCAACGTGGCTGTTCTCTTGCTCTCTGTACGTCCCCTGCTCGACCAGTCCCTGCTTCACTCACATGACTATCCAATCCTCTTAATTATAGGGCCTAGTTAATCCCTGGTAACTGAGCGCATCTGATGCCAATTCCCCCTATAAATGGTAGCCTCCTTGCCCTGGCCCCTCCCTTGAGTAACGAAGGCTGACGCCATGTTCTGCTCGCAGTCTGCCTCACACGGTGGGGTGTAGCTCTGGGACCTTCCTTCGGGTATGTAAGAGCCCCCCAGTCCATAAACCGTTTATGTCTCTGTCACTGTCTTCGGGCTCTGTGTTCAGTCTCGGGGTTGGGCAACTACAAGGCTTGCAGGTCTGTGGGCTGCAGCCGAACACGTATTAATTGTATTTTCTTTTTCTCTCTCGAGTATGAGTTGCTTGCAGCTAAAAGTTCTTTGTTGTACCTCCTCTTTGTACCTTTTTTTTTTTTTTTTTTTGAGGTACGCGGGCCTCTCACTGTTGTGGCCTCTCCCGTTGCGGAGCACAGGCTCCGGACGCGCAGGCTCAGCGGCCATGGCTCACGGGTCCAGCCGCTCCGCGGCATGTGGGATCTTCCCGGACCGGGGCACAAACCCGTGTCCCCTGCCTCGGCAGCGGACGCTCAACCACTGCGCCACCAGGGAAGCCCCTCTTTGTACCTTTATAATTTTTTTTTTTCTTTCCCTCTTAATTTTGCTTTACCAGGATCTTATAAGGGTTTCCCTTCATAAATCAGACACCTTAGTGCAGGAACCAGAAACTACAGCCAGCCCCCAGGTGAAATCTGACTATATCCATTCATTTATATAGTGTCTGTGGCTGCTTCTGTGCTATAATGAAGAGCTGAGCAGTTGCAACAGAGACCAACTGTTTATTATCTGGAAAGCCTAAATATATGTTGATATTATCTGGCTCTTTACAGAAAAAGTTTGCCAAAGGTTACTAAACTCATGATAGAGGACATCCTTGGGCCTCCTGAGGAGAATATACTAAGTCTGAAAAGGATGTACAGATGATGGCCTGATAGAGTCAAGAGGTTAAGACGATTTCTTCTAAGTCCATGCATTGGACGGGGCAAAGGATTGTCTAGCAGTGTTAGGACAACTGATCCAGTTTCAGGAGTGGAACATTATGTACCAGAAGCTCAGGATAGAAAGCTTTAGTCAGACCAATTCTTGCCCTAACCACTGCTGAGTGGGTAGCTAGCCATCAATTGTTCATTTAAGTCTAAAATTCTTTGGTATCATCTTGAGTCTCATAACAGGTCCCCTGGTCTATGGCAGCCAGTGGTTACATAGATAAAAATCAAGTTGATAAGGTATTAGAAAGGGATTATGAAAGTTCGCTTAATTAAAGAAACTTCAGTGGGATCATAAATAATCTGTGCAAGTTATTAACTTTCCACAGCTGCTCATCCGTACTGAGTTCGAATGACTTCTGACCTATAAAGACCTTAATCTAATTCTGAGTGAATACAGGTCATAAGGGAAAATATGCTTTATAATGCATTGACTATAATCAACAATTCTTTGAAGCAGAAACTTCCCCAAATACACCTAAGCATACCCTGCGTTTTCTTATATTCTGACCTCTGGTCCTATTTTTTTTTTTTTAACTTAGAAGATTCACTGGTCACACTTCAGTCTGTTTTATAAAAAACTAATTGAATGTCACTTTCTCTATAAACTGTATTTTAGAACTCATTGGAATTACTTATTTTTTCTTCTTTATTCACTCAGTATACTTTAATATTTGCAATAATAGTAGTAATCTGATTTGGCAATTTGAGTTGTGTAAAGTCTTATATTACTCAGTAGATCATAAGCTCCAGGTGGTCACAGGCCATAGTTTATTTTGCTTTGAATCCCTCAGTACACATGTGCCTTGCATGAAATAATCAACGTACTAATTGAACTAATCTCAGTTTGCTCTCCTGTCTTTCATAGTTTCTTTTTGATATGTCATTCATATATAGGTATCTAAGAAAATTTTTCTCAGTAGGAGGAATATATTTTTCTTTCCTCTTATGCCTATTTGCGAATTGGGCATCTTTTCTAATTTTGTTAAGTTTTGTTTGCTTATTTTTTAAACACATTATCAGAAACTGAACAAAATTAAGAGTGTTGTTTTGGCAAGAATTACCAAATTAGTAATTTGTTATCTATTCTATGTTCTGCGTGCTTTTCAAGATTATTGTAAGTTTTTACCCAATTTGTCTATATAAAATGGATCACTACATTTTTTTAAAGTAGAAATGTAGAATCTGGAGGGATAGTTTAGAACTTGCTAATGAGATGATTTCAGGAGCATTCAGTGACCCACTAGAGATTTCCAACACTACCTTAATAGCAGTTCTCCTAGGTATAGTCTAGAATAGATTTTCCAAATTGTGCTTCAAAGGATGTTGGTAGTTGTGGCAGATAATGGTTTGGGTAATTATATGTAATTAGACATACTGTTGTTTTAATCTACAAAATTTATACTCACCACTTCTGGATTAGTTATGTTATGGAAAGAGTGTTCAGGTAAGAATGTCGATGTGAAAAGGATAAAGTAGGAAGTGACTTGTATTTATCAGAATGTGAAATATTTGCACCATAAAACTTATTTACTTCTACTACATCTTCCTAAGATAATAGCAAACAACAGTGTCTGTGTCTGTGCACACACACCTTATGCTTCAGTTTCTAGCTGAGATGTTTCCCCAAGAGACAACTAAAAAGCATGAATGTACTGCAAATGAACTGTCACAGGATGCAAAGAAAATGGCTGAGGAGATCCCACTTGTGGCACCAATAGAGGGGCAGCACCGATTCTTTTTTAGACTCCTGTGCTATACCCAGGAAAGTAGAGATGGGGAAAGGAACACACTATATGGCATTTAGAGAAGTTAAGTGACTTAGTCCTGGAGCAAACTCAAGCCTAAAGAGGAAAGCCATTTAGGAAACAATAACAAAGGCAAATAAACCTTAATTAAGATTTTGAAATTCAAACCCAACATAGCATGTCCTTAGTTCAATAACCGTGGTTATTCCAATAGCTTTAGTAATGGTTGGTTAAAGGATATTAAACAGGTTTTGTCTGTTTGTTTTTAGAGGTTTTCAAAGAGTGGTCTGGGGAAGGTTGGGGTTCCCTGAGACCTTTTCAGGAGGTCAGTGGGGTCCCTCTCTTTTCAACTACCTATCTCTGTGAGGTCAAATGTTCATTTACTTCAACTAGAATGACTTACACAATGGACTGAATGCAGAAACAGATATGACAATCCAGCCGTCTTCTATTAAATGAGACATTAAAGAGATTTGAAAAAATGTAAAACAATACCACATCTCTCACTCTTCTTTTTAAATAAAGGTTGTTATTTAAGTTAACATGTAATGGGTTTATTATTTTTAAACGAATCAATAAATTAAATTTTTTAATCTATTTTATTTTTAATACATTAAATATTAGCAGATACAACCCCCATAAACGAAACCTCATGAGAGTCCTCATTTATTTTTAAGAATGTAGAATTTTCATGAGACCAAAAAAAAAAAAAATTGAAAACCACAATCCCAGAGGGAAGTCTGGTGTGATGGGTTTTCCAAAATTATTTAAATGATAACAACAAGCAACCACACTTTTGTGTGAACCAATAGTTCCAAAATAATGTCATCACCTTGACAGGGCAGGGGTCGTGGAATAATGAGAGTAAATAATTGCAGGGTTTTATTCATCCATCTTTTTTTCTTCTCTGACTGGATAATTTCAAATGACTTACCTTTGAATTCACAGACTCTTAAGCTTGCTCTCTTTGTATTCTTTAGTTCCAGAATTTATTTGGTTCTTTTTATGATTTCTACTGAAGGAGCAGTCACATTCTCTGTTCTTTGACGACTGGCTTCGGGAGAAAAATAGTTTCACCAGTCTGGCTAAGGCTTCTGAGGCTCTCGATGGAATCACCCGCTCTACATCTGTTGTTCCCTCTTGGGAGCGAATTACTAAAATTGTGTGCCTTCTCTGAATTCTAGAAAGCCAGGCCAGATGCTTGAGAGCCTCCCATTTGTTCTCCCTGGGGGTGGTGCCCTAACTGTGCCCTCTTCCAGTCCTGCAGTCAGCTTGACTTTATGCACGTGCTCACAAGCCATCTGCAAAAACTTGCATTCATAATCCACCAGCGCATGCTCAGGGAGCCCGCCGTGTGGGTGGTGGGGAAGAGGATTCGGGTGAGTGAGGCAGACAGAGCTTCAAGGGCATCCATGGGCCAGCTGGGGGGACCTGTAAGCAAGGTGTCCCAAGTGGCTTATGGGGCATCTTCCTGATGGAGTTTGTCATAGGACTCAAAGTCCTTTGAGTTCTGTGTCTTGGTTACTGTGCTCCTAGCTTCTCTCAGTCCCTTGGTGGTGCTGATCACCTTACTGTTCTGGTTTGGGTGAGAAAGAAGGGTGCCTCTTGGGCAGTATCTCACATAGCCAGGGAAGCAAGGCACTCACTACACTGTTACTTTCCCATGTAGGAGAAATTGCTGGGGGCCAAGAAATTGCTCTTGGCACTGAGATGTGCCCCCTTGGGGGCGGACTGATATGGGTAAATTGAAACTGTTCTCACTTTCTTCAATGCATTTATTTTCAGGGGTTTTTTTGCTTTGGTGGTGTGCTGAAACTTCTCCGCTGGACTCCTTGACTCCTACAAAGGTAGGGGTGGCTGTTAAAATCAATGTTCTATTTGAGGATGATGGTTTTTTTTAAAAAAACAATTCCTGTCATCTTGTGGATGTCAATCCTTGGGATTTATATTTTGAATAAAGCATTCTCAGTTGCTGGTTAGGACAAAGCAAGTTGGGGAAACTTGTAGATGGAAGGAATGTTCCGGATAATTTCTCAAATCGGTCCTAGAACCTATAGAGACTTTTCATACAGTGAACAAATTGGATTGAGTGGAAGGGTCAGGTTTCTTATAGGGCTTAGTGGATCAGATTGAGTTGAGAAAGCAGAGATTTTATGGATATTTGCTTGAAAATGTGGAAAGTGTGTGGAAGACCCAAAAAGGCTTGAGTAAAAAAAAAAGGTTCAGATGAATTTCAACTAATACATGCTTGTTTATAAATGGATGTTGGACAGAAGTATCACTGGCATGAAAATGTCCATGAAATTGAAGTGGGATTGTAAATGGAGATTGGGAAGATCTGTAAGTCCTGGCATATCAAAAGTGCACCTGTTCTGTAGATGGGCGGCGTCACTGAAAGTCATTACTCCTTTCCCTTTGATAGATGAATGAAAGTGTTTGCTTTTTTGTATTATGGTGTGTGTGTACTGTTATGATGATGAGAGTGTAGCTATGGAGAGGAGAAACCAGAGGGCACTAGCTGTAGTGGTGGTACGGTTTGGACAGCAGAGAGAGGATGGTTATTGCAAAGTGGAGAAGGGCAGATGGATGAAAGTTTTAAAAGTTTTGCAGAGCCTTACTTCCTGTGAGGTAGGTTTGAGATGCTGCTTTTAGCCCTTCTCTCTCCAAGCTGCTGGCATATATTGGGCTATCAAATGTCCACTGAGTTGCTGTAAATAGACCCTATCTGTCCTTAGCTCATCATTGGAATGGCCTTAGGGAAAATGTGCCACTAGAGGGTGTAGGAGAGCATGTGTCATCACAGAATTAAGTTCTATATATCACATTAGCACAAGGGCAGATCTATAAGAACACCAACTTTATGCAAAGGCAGCATGAGTATTGAAACATCTTGTTTTTAAAACAGTGTGACTGGCTGTCAATGAACAAGGCTAAATGATATACAGCTCACAGACTGTTCCTCTTTCTTTGTGATGAAAAGGACTGCAAAATAAGATTTTAAGTATTTACAGTCATCTAATAAAATGCTTCATGAGTATTTATGAGGTACTTCCTTAACTAGATAAATTATAATATTAATCAAAATCAAGACTACTCCTTGGAGTTCTTCCAATAACCCAGATCATAGACAAAGCTTTTCAGGTATTTCTTAATTCATTAATTCTCAGCTAAGTTGTTTATCTCACTCTTTCTACATGTACAAGAATGCTGCTATTTGACAGGAAGTCAAACAATTCCAATATGAATTGCTGTTTGCTGGTTTATTAGCTACATCATGACGACTTAAGATATTGTTAATATTAAATACAATTCTTTCTAAGTGAATATGCATGAATGCAATTTTATTATGTTATGATTTCCTCTCTGTTCTGTGATTGAGACCCTGTAGGAAGCAAATTCGTACATCAGAGTTAATTCTTTGCACATCCTCTTTTCTCAACCTCTTCCCCTTCACCAACTGTCCCTTTCTCAGTAGGGTAGGGGTTGAGGCATAGTGTTCTATGGAACGGAGACAGACCATGGTGGAATTTAATGGATCAGGGACTTAGAAACATAAAGGCATCTTTATCTTAGAATCATCTGTATTAGACCCTGGAAGAATCTCAGTAATGATCTAGGTTGTTTTAACATTTTGAAGCCCAGTCTGATAACATGTAGAATGAGTTAATATTCCACAAGTGTTTTGAGACAGAGCGCAATAATCACTATATGAAGGAATTTTTATTTTGTTTTGTATTAACCCTAAGTTATTTGTTTCAGCAAAGTTGGTTTTGAGTCTAATGGAATCTCAAACAATATTTATAATTGACACTCAAATTTTATATTGTCCCACTCCAAAAGCACTGTTAAAGCTCACAAGTGTAGAGAAAAAAGTAAAAAAAAAAAAAAAAAGTTAAACAGTATGACCTGCCATGATAAGAATCCTGTTCTAAAAAGGCTAGTGACATCGTGGAACTTTACCTGAGCCCTGTTCTCCTGGAAAACAGGAACAGTCAAGAAATCTCCCCCATCCTTTTTGTGTTTCTGGACATTGTTTATTGCAGAGATCCACTCTTACCCATATGATTTAAACAAGAAGTTATCTTCAAATTTTATGTATCTATAACAAGGCTAGTTATAGACCCTTTAAATTCCCATCCTTTGTCTCATAAATGATTAGTTGAAGTTAAATGGTCCCCACTTAAATGGTCCTTGATCAACTGTCCAGTCATGCAACACACTCATCACTCCCTTACATCCAATTCTTTCTAGCCTTCTTGTCTTAAAAGAGTGCCCAGCATTTGCTTTAATCAAGTATGGTGAGACACACAGACATGTAACTTACTGTCATTGCAAGAAGTTTTTTATACTTACAGCTCCTTAGAAACAGGAAACAAAAAGCATGATATGCCATGCAGGGCCATGCAGAGAAGCCCCAGGGTCAATCAGGAGGCAGAGTGAGTGAACAAGAGACTTTATAGTGATTTCTGCAAGAAATGGGAATGGGTGGAGTAGGTAATGGGAATGGGTGGAGTAGGTAAACAGGTTTAGAGTTGGCTAGTATGAATAATTTTGGCATGCTCTGGGGCATGGAGGCTGTTCTTAGTTGTCTGGTACTTGGCCCTGGGGTAAGTGGCCCAGAGTATAAGTCCTATGAGGGGAGCCTGATAAAGGAGGTGGTTGGGACATGGGTTTATTGACCTACAGCAAATAAACTGCCAGATATTTCTCCAGCAAAGATGGGTTTATTGGGGATTAACAGAGAATTGCTATTTGTGTCTGCAACCATGGTGAGCCATGTGCGAGTCCCTGCATGGCAAGGGAAGGATAGCTCTTTTACAGAGGGAAAAAGAAAGTTGGGAGGGTTATAGTAAAGAAAGAGTCCATGTTTTTTTTAATTGACTGAGTCCTTGCTGGGAAGGAAGAGGGGTCTTTCTTCTCCTCCTTGGGGTCTGCTATTGTTGCAGGGCATGAGATCTCCCCCTTCTGGTCCCCTGACTATATTTGGTTGAGGTTTCTGTTTATTAATTTTTTTTTTATATTTACCCCTTTTGATCAAGACCTTTCCCTGAAAGCACTGTTGATCAAGAGTCAGGTTTTCTAGTTTCAGCAGCTTCTGTCCCTCAGTGCCAGGAAGGACCTTTCCTAAGTGTAGTGTCTCACATCAGAGAAAAAGTACACAGATTGTAAACCTATTGAGGTCACATTTGAGTAAAAGAGGGGGTAGGAGGGAGAACTCTTGAGCACTTTTAATCTAAAGTCCATATCTTATCAAGGTCATAGGCATTAGAGGTTATCTAAAGTGTTATGTCATCATCAAAGGTTTGGCAACAAACTTCCAACATGCCTGGTCTGGATATCTTGGGAAAGCTGTCTCATCAGATATCATCTGTTTCAATTCCAGGAAATCTTTATTTTCAGGTCACTAGGTGATTTGCAGGTCCAGTCAGGGTTCTCTGCTTTCTTCAGGTGTGTCACATGAATCCAAGAGTCTATTCTTTGAAGTTTGGTGGGATAAGGATTGGTTAGCAGTACCTGATAGGGGCCTCTCCAGTAAGGCTGAGCAGGGTTCTTCTGGAGGTGTCCTTTCCACCAGACAAAATCTCCAGGTTTACAAGGTGTGATGCTTAAGGTCTTTGTCCCCCGAGAGCATGCTGTGAAAAGATTGCTCCACCAAAACATGGTTATTTTTAATAGAAGCAATTAGGCCTTTGCAGTATTGGAGTATCTCTCCTTTTGTCAGTTGTGGGTGAAAAGAAGCAGGAACCAAATGCATTAGGTGTCCTGTGACGATCTCGAAGGGTGAGAGGAGAGTTGGATTTCCACAAGGAATGGATCTGAGATTTAGAAGGAACAACAGAAATGCTTTTGGCCAGGGTACTTGGAGGACCTCTACAAATCTTGCCAATTGAGTCTTAATAATGCTGTTAGTGCGTTCAGCTAAACCAGAGGATTGAGGGAGGGTGTAAACACGGTACAAGTGTTGTAAAACTGGCCAAACAGCACCAACTTGTTGAAACACGTGGCCAGTAAAATGGGTTCCTCAATAACTTTGAAGTTTGAGAGGAGTTCCCCAGGTGGGGATAATCTTTTCCAAAAGGACATTAGCCACAAAAGAGGCAGTAGCCTATCTGCAAAGAAAGGTTCTTGAGCCCAGTGTGAAAACATATGAACTGTGACTGTAACATGTTTATCCATTAGATGGAGGAGGAAGTTGTATGACATTCACTTAACCAGAACTCAAATGGTCAGTTAGGCAGTTTGAAATATTTGGGAGCGTGTGAAGAGGCTTCCCTGGGTTGTACTTCAGACAAGTGGGACAAGTGAGGTAGGCACTTTTTGTAGGTTTGCTAATTTTTCCCCACGAATATTAACTCATGAATGAGTTAGTAGACCATGGTTTCATGCATGTACAGTGGCGAGGAGTGGGAATTTTAGAGTCTCCAGTAAGACTGAGTTATTTGGTCCAAACGAGAGCTTTCTCTTTTTATCAAACCAACAGTTGTTGAATTTCCAATCTTGTTTTTCCTTTTCTGAAGCCAATTGTTGGGCTTCTCTAGCCAGTTTTTCTAAATTATCATTTGGGGAAATATCCCTTTGGACCATGACAGAGGTTTGGCTGCTGTTGGCCCCTTGAAGGGCAGCATTCCTTGTGGAAATAGCAGCAACATGATCTCTCTAAACTTCCAGAGAGAAGTTGAGAATGCCCCGTAATCTTAATAATAGCTCAAGTGGCAGGTAAAAGTATTGCACGCTATAATTGCTAAACATAGGGGCCATTTAAAATTTTATTTCTGCTGAAAGTAAGAAAATCATGTTGCTCCCACAGCATCCCCAAATCATGAGCTCCTTCAAAAGCACGTATACTAACAGTGTAAATACTGGCAGTTTAGCACACCCAGCACAGTATTTGCCATTGCCACATTTTAAATAGGAACCGTCAGAGAACCATGAGAAGTCAGTGTTACCCAGAGGACTTTCTTGTAGATACCAGGTGGCGTCAGCATGTGGTCTGTCAGTGTTAAGTAGTCGTGAGGGACTTTGTTGATGATGGAGGAAAGAGTAGTAGCGTTAAGGTTACTACGGTGTAAAAGAGTTATGTGAGGACCAGTTTACCAAGGGACTGCATGGTAGATGAGGCAGCTGGAGAAATGTTGAGTGTGTTGAGAATTCAGAAGATCTTCTACTGTATGAGGGACACAGCTGGTTGAAGGGGATCCCATGATCACTTTCTTGGTGGCCTTAAGCAAAAGGGCAGTGGTTAAGGGCATGGTATCCCCATGCCACAGGGTCCAGTTGCTGGCTATGAGTTGATGGTGGTTTCTGTGTTTGGGATGAATACCCCAAAAGCATTCCCTTCCTTTTCGGATATAAACGGGGAAGAATGGGATCTGATCATTGGACTGCCCAACGGCAGGTGGGTTCATCAAACTCTCCTTTGAGGCCTTAAAAGCTATGTCATTCAGTTCTTCCCATAAAATTGGGTTGGGATTGTTATTGATGAGTAAAACATACAGAGGTTTGGCTGTAAGAGAGAAATTTGGGATCCAGTTTTCAGTAATGACCAATTAGCCCAAGAAAACCTCACAGTTAGTGCTTAGTTTTGGGTTTGGGGAAGCTTAGGACACCATGAAGCTTATCTGGATCTAGGAGTAGGCCTTGTTCTGGTTTCAGATATCCTAAATATTGAATCTGGGTTTGGGCAAACTTCAGTTTTTCTTTGGCGAGCTTTATGTCCCTCTAAGGCTAAAGCTTTAGCAAGTGGATACTCTCTTCCCGTGAGAAGGCTTGAGAAGGAGAGCAAAGAAGCAAATCATCCACATACTGCAGCAAAATAGAACCTCTAGGGAACTTTATATCATCCAGATCAGCCTGTAGGATTTACAAGAAATAAGAAGGCCTCTCAGTAAAACCCTGAGGCTTTACTATCCAGGTGAATTATTTTTCTTCCCAAGTGAAAGGAAAAACGTATTGGGTAGCTTCATCAACTGAAATACTAAAGAATGTACTGCATAAATCAATTACAGTAAAGAATTTACTTTTGGTGGGAATGAATGTTAGTAACTTGTGAGGGTTAGGAACAACAGTGTGTCATGGGATAACAATGTTGTTTATTGCTCAGAGGTCCTGGACACACCTCCATCCTTTGCCCTTAGATTCTCACTGGTAAAATACGAATGTTACAGGGACTTGTATAAAGGATGGTGAGGCCTTGAGTCTTGTAATCTATTATGGGTTTTATGCCATAAAGAGCTTCTTTACTTATAGGGTATTGATTAATTGTGGGAAGAGGTGAGGGGTCTACTTGAATCTTGATGGGAGACGTGCTGTGAATTTTGCCAATATCGGTTGTAGATTTTGCTCATAAGGAAGGTGATAGCTGATTCAGTAGGGACACATGATAGCTTTTCAAGAATCAGCTCTAGTACTGTCAGAGATGAAACAAACGAAAGATATCAAAGGGACATTTATTCACCTGGCTGGTTACTTTGACTATTATCAAATTCTCGAATTATTTTCACCTTCCATAATTCTCTAAGTCTCAGCCTAATCAATGGGTAGGAGCATAGGAACTAAGGAGAAAAGGGTGTGTATCTATCAAAGGGTCTAGAAAGAAGGGAAAACATTCAGAGGCAGGAACCTCTTGAGGTCCGTTAGAGAGCCCCACTATTTGAGCTGTTTTGGTACTCTGAGGCAGGGGCTGCTTTATAGTAGTGGGGTCAGGCACTGAAAGCATGACTCCAGGTCCATTAGGACTGGAAGAGATTCATCCCCTCTGGAGAAATGTTCCTCCGAGCTGATTAAGAGGGAGGATTGGGAAGAGCCCCTGTTGTTCCTGGAGCCCCATCATTGAGAATTGGGAGGATGTTGGGAAAGCTAGTTAGAGGGCTGGAGGTACCTGAAGCACTTGAATTTGTAACAATCTCTTTTCTAATTTCCTGGCTCTTTGCAATAATAGCAGAAACTAGGAGGGTTTTACTTTCATTTAGGAGCCTTTAGTCACTGGAGTTGAAGTATAAGATTAAGAATTTTAGCCATCTTCCTTTGAGGTGATTCATCAAGAGTGTAAGAAAGCTGGTTTGCTACATTAACTCTGCAGTGGACAGTTTTCCATTCCATCCTGGTCCTTTTTTTTTTTTTTTTTTTTTTTTTTTTACTAGAAGGGAAAGTTCTCGTTTCAGCCCGTTAATAAACATAGAGTTAAAAGCTGCCTGGATAAATGAACATCTGAAGGAAGACCAGAATTTACTTTACAAACTGAGGTCAATTGTAATACTCATGAACAGGTCTATCAGATTTGTGTGTGCAAGCCTGAATTTTTTTTTTCCAGTCAACAGACTTTGGAAAAGCCCTAGGAATTGATCAGCGAAGTCGTCTGGTGATCGGTGAAGGCTGATCATATGAGTTAGTGGGCTGGTCCTCTGCTTGTAATTCTAGGGACCCTTCAGTATTTACCCAATTAATGGTTTTCATTCAATTGCTGGCCCTGTCCTTCACGGACAAGCATACGAACTAGCTGAGAAACAAGCTTGATGAGTTTGAATGATTACATTATTAAATTCCTCAGCAAATCTTTGAGGACCTTTTGTTACTTTGGGAAAACCTTTGACTGGCTCACAGTTCAGCTTTATCCAGAGAATATAAGAAATGAAAGGAATTAGCTTTTGGATCCTCAGACAGCTAATTTTAAAGGTACAGTTTCTGATAAATTCAGAGGAAAAAGGAGTGGGGAGAGTTTGAGAGAACACGGGGAGTTTAGCAAGAGAATTAGCGTGGGGGGAATTGAGGGTACAGTGGAGGCATGTGCAGCATAGAAGGGAAGAAGGAAGATGACACTGGAGGCAGAGTGTGAGACAAGTCGAGGAGGAAGAGGCTGAGCCTTCAGGAGCCATTTTACCTTTAATTATTTGTTTGCCTCAGTTCATCTTAACATCTTATTTTGCGGAGAGACAATTTTGGCCCCTGATAACATTTGGAAGCCTCGAAACACTAATCAAAGTAAGCATTCCACTCAGTGCTGGAAAATTTTGAGCAATTGTAGTCCAGTTTGAGTTTAAGAAAATTAAGTTGGAAGATTTCAAAAGTTCTCCATAATGATCATTGATATGTTAAATTGCCTTTGGACAGGTCAGGTGGGTCCATTTAGTTAGAAATGTGCATGAGGAAGGACTGCAGTTCTTAAACATAAAATCAGCCAGAGTCCCTGTGTGTGTGTGTTGGGGGGGGGGGGCTCTTAAAATATTTAGATAGCTGGGATCATATTTTTAAGCGGTTTTTCTCCAGCGTCAAAGAATAATTTTCAAATAGCTTATAGATCAAGCAGTTCAATTCAAACAGCTTTCAACTCAAGCAGCCCACAAGCTAACACCAGCCAGTTCTTAGGAAATAGGTTGGTCCGAGAGGAACCAGGCTAAAGGCTTCTCAGCCAGTATCTGGAGAACAGCCCCTATTCCAAAGGAATGGACAGAAAGGTGAAAAACTAGCACAGTTTCAGTGAAACAGCCCTTGTTCCTGAAGAAATGGCTGATGGCTTCTCAGCCAACTTTGGTTAAAACGCTGATCTCAAAAGCAAGACCAACGTGTCAAATGAGTACTTGGTTACAGAGCAAAGCCCTAACCAGCAAGAACAAAACCTTAAAATAGAGCCCAAATAAAGGGGAGAGCTTCAAATGCAAAGAGGGCGTGAGCTCAGATCAAGGAAAAAAACATACCTTCAAATTCCATGACTGATGAGAAAAGCAGTGAGCACAGTAGGCTCAGTTGTGGGTACCACACTTGTTTGCTCACCAGCCCCAGAGCCTTCAAGGGTCTTCTCTGCTCTACGTTGGTTGGTTTGCATATGAAAGGCATTCACTCTCTAGCAGGCAAATGGTTTACTATCTCTAGGAACTGGCTAGCCCTAGTTGGGCCAGTCTCTGCAAGATTAGCAAGTCCTCAAGATAACAAAGCATCAGAAATGCAGAATAGGAAGATATGATCAATAAAATTGTTTACTCCTCCCTATAAAAGAAAAACCCTTTTCTGTCTGACCTTTGAGATCCTTGCAGATGTTATGGCCAGAGCATTCTCCCTATTGCTATAATCCTCTTTTCCTTATTAGAATACTTTTTGTGAACAAAATCTCTCCTTACCTGTGTCCAGATGTTCTTATTTGATACCAGAAAGACTAACCATTGAGTTTAGCTTAGTCACTTTTCAGCAAGTTGGGGTGGTGATGGTGGATTGTAGAAGATAGGCTGAATGCAGGCCTGTAAGGGACTGAGCCTGTTGCATTGTGCTTTTTCCTAGGAAAAAAATCTTTCATTTTCAACAGTCTTATCAGAGTCAGTGTCTGAGTCTCCTATTGCTGCTGTAATAAATTACCACAAACTCTCATTTTTTAACAAAATAAATTTATTGTCATACAATTACGAAAGTCAGAAGTCCAAAGTTAGTCTCACTGGGCCGAAGTCAAGGTACCAGCAGGGCTGGTTCCTTCTGGATGCTCTAGGGAGACTCTGTTTCTTAACATTTTCCAGTTTCTAGAGGCTGCTTTCATTCCTTGGCTTGTAGCCACCTTCCCTCTTCAAAGCCAGCAACAGCCAGTTGTGTGTTTCTTGTAATATATCACTTTCATTCTGTGTCTTCTGCCTCTCTTGCACTTTTAACAGACCCTTGTGATTAGATGAGGCTCATCCAGATAATCCAGGATAATCTTTCTATTTAAATGGCAGCTAAGTAGCCACCTTAACTCCATCTGCTGCCATGATTCCCCTTTTCCACGTAGTGCAACATATTCACAGGATCCAGAGATTAGGTTCCTTGGGCATCTTTGGGAGGCCATTATTCTGCTTGCCACAGTCAGGTAAAAGTGTCCCTTGAATAATAGCCCCATCAAGGCCAACCTAACTGCTTCTCAGGGGACTGAAAAGTAATCTGAGATGGTCCCTCAAAATGAGTTTAGCATAAAGGAGGTCTGAAAGTGTTGATAATATATGTAGTTTAAATAAATTATCAAGAGTATCATTACGTGGACCAGAACCTAGCCCTTGCTGAGGTCTCAGGCCTCGGGTTTAGTATGCATTCCTATGTAATTACTGTAGGCACTTAACTACAGTTGACAGGCCAAGGGTTTCAGCATTGAAGCAGAAAGCAGCAGAGCTGGAATTTGATCAGAGGTCTAGCTGTGAGACCTTGAGACAATTATTTAAAACTTTTGAGCCTCATTTGCCTCTTGTGCAAAACGGGGGTATAATTATCTACCATGAAATACTTGGTGGTACTCATGAAGATAAATTTACACATATCACATAGAAACTATAAGATATATTCTTAATAATGAATTTTATACGTAACAAGAATTTTTACCTCAAGCTCCTTATTTCTCTCACCTGGACTATTATAATATTCTAGTATTTCACTCCTACCATCGTCACCCCACTTCAAGTGAATTTAAAATATAGCATAATTACAACATAAATCAAATCATGTTGTCCTTGATTTAAATTGCTCAGTGACTTGGCATTGCACGTTCCATTATCCAAAAGGATGCATTCATTCATTTCTTTGTTCATTCAGTTAACATTTATTCAGTATCTCAGGCTTTTAAAAAATGTTAGTGGGCTTCCCTGGTGGCTCAGTGGTTGAGAGTCCACCTGCCGATGCAGGGGACACGGGTTAGTGCCCCAGTCCGGGAAGATCCCACATGCCGCGGAGCGGCTGGGCCCGTGAGCCATGGCCGCTGAGCCTGCGCGTCCGGAGCCTGTGCTCTGCAACGGGAGAGGCCACAACAGTGAGAGGCCCGCGTACCGTACAAAAAAAAAAAAAAAAATGTTAACGAGCAAACCACAATTCTAGACCAGAGGGATTTCAGATAATTTGTCTATATTCCCCACTAATGAGTCAATTATAATCTAAGATAATGGGACTGGAAAAGAAGGAAGAAAAAATTAGTATAAAGAGTGTTTGCACGAACACATTTAGATTGGTATGTGTGTGAGAGAGACTGGTCTAGCAAATTACATAACCTGTAAAAAAAAAAAAAAAACATGGGAAAGGCCACAGGAAAGTAAAAGACATGATCAATTTCATCTTCACAGTTAACAGTGCACTTGAAACAACCATAGTTCTCCATAACAGGGCTGTAGACACTGCTTTTAGTTGCAGTGTCTGGGGATTCCATGATGGTAAATTTTCCTTTTAGTAAGGGATCATCTGAACAGCTTTCTCAAAACAGGCAGACTTCCCTATAATGTGATTTGTTTTAGGAGCTGTTGCGGTATTTGGTCAGAAGCTCCAGGCAATATCACCCCAGCTATAACTGAAAGAAAAGATGACACATGAGATTAAAGCAGGCGGCTGGCCACTTTTTACTAAAATGTTTGTTGATTCCACATTATCTTCCTCAAAGGAACCCTAAAAAATAATTTCAGAGCAACATAAGACCACATGGTGTAGGAGAAGCAAGACGGACTTTGAAAAGAAATGATGTGGTTTACATTCTAGCTCTTGAACTAACAGGCTGCATGGCATTTGACAATTAGCCTTTCTGAATCTTCATTTCCTTACTTAGAGATAGATAATATTTGCACTAAAGGCTTTGTGTTTTTAGAAGGTTTCAATATGTCCTATACACTACTTAAGGAGTATCCAATTAATTCTCTTTAATTTCTATTCCTTGCTTGAATTATTTTAATAAGTTGGCCCTTATTCGGGAGAGAAGGGAATCTGGAGTTCTAACAGAAATTCTTAGAAGGTTAGGAATTTCTGGGTAATATACTATAAGAAGAGGAAGTGGCCTTAAATCATATTTCAAAATATTAATTTTTATTTCACCTATTTCCAGCAGCTGGAACTCAGTTCTAAATTTAAAAATGTTTGCAGTTAGGAACTATGGATCAGACCTTTTTTCTTTTTTAAAAAGTTCTCAGAACCTAAGTCAGAGCCTGCCACATGGAAGGCATGCAATAAATATGTTGATAAATTAGTAAAATCACATTATAAACAAGACCAGTATTTACTTGTAAATTAACAAATACAAATAAAGATTAAAGCTTATTTAACATATGTCTAGTAATCAGTATTATACTAAGAACTGTCATTATTATTGATATGTTTTATATTGTTTTACAAACCATTTAGTACAAGTTAATAACTATAATGGTAATTTGTTTTTTTCTTTAAACTTTTGTTTTGGGAAAGTAAAAAATTCAGTTTCAGTAGTTCTCCTTATTCTTTGAAATGACAGACATACATTTATCTGAAGAAGAAATTGGAAAAGAACTTAAGATATCCTCTCAAAGGGGACCATTTTGGGAATTCCCATGTGGTCCAGTGGTCAAGACTTGGCATTTTCACAGCCTGGGCCTGGGTTTGATCCCTGGTCAGAGAACTAAGATCCCACAAGCTGCACGTTGTGGCCAAAAAAAAAGAAAAAGGAAGGAAAATTTCTACATAAAGGGGACCATGTTGTCACTGACATTGGTTTTGTGAACAATGCCAGTATATTGGTCAAAGCCTTTTTATATCAACAGTAATCAAGAATATATATTTGTGTATAGTGGCCAAGGCCAAGATTATTAAAACAATGCAGAAGCATGCTTAGGGGGAACTTGTATAACATAACTCAGGCCAAATAACTTTTTGAAGCTCTAATGTGGTGTAAAAATTTGAAGCTGTGAGAAACTAGAAGATTGAATAATCCTCATTCCCTCAAACTGAGGAATGCCACAGCTAATTTTGTATTAACAGAGACTTCCAAGTCACCTTGCATTGCGTCATCCAACCTGCGTTAAAACTGCTCAGGGGATGCTTATGCTGTCCACGCTTCCTGCTTGTGTGTACTGTGCCCTTTAAGATAGTGCTGATATCACAAGGCTTCCTTGCAGCTGAGTTCATTCTCTGCCTCGCTGTTTATATAACAGCAAATAATTTCAAATTCAGCTCTTAAATTGGTCACATCTTTCAAATATGTGAAGAATTGCCTACATGTAGGATTAATAGGTCAAATATTGAAGTTGTCAGAGCTCCTGAATGTGTCTACACTGGATTCCTTCTTTTCGTTACATCCAGTTTTCATCTTAGCTCATTTTAACAGGCTGACCTTTCTGTACAATGACCTACATCAGTGCCCATTAGAAAATCTCAAAGTGTCTTTTACTCATCCTATGTGAAATCCAATTCAGTGTTCCCATTAAACAAAACCAAACAAAAGCACACTTTCCACATCTGTTTTATTCCCTTCTGTTCCACCCTCCCTGTACTGCTAGAAAGATTTTTCTCTTAATCATAGGAGCGATGGGAATCTACTGTAGAGTTTTAAGCATATATATACAATTCGTATTTTTAGGACCAAAATACTTAACATGGGCGGCAAGGCCCTTTATGTTTTTTCCTTCTGGCATCACATTATTCTTGGCTTTCTGCTCAAAAGTGACTTTCCTTTTCCATGCCTAGGTCTTTACATGCATTAAATCCTCTATGTGGAAATATCCTCCTTCATACTCATCCTTACCTCACAGTGGCTTAGAAACTTTTCCCCAGATATCAGCTCAAAACAGTAGGAACGTCATTTTGAACTGCCTTACCAGGTCTAGTTCTTCTATTATTTGCCCTTAAAAGTCAGTATTTATTTCCTCCATGACATATACCAGAATTTTATTTGTACGTTAAAAAAAAATTATTCCACTGCCTATCATCTGCAGTAGACTGTGACATCTATTAAGGCTGGAATATTTGCTGTCTTCTTCACTGTTTGTGTCCCCAGAGTCTCACTAGCTGGGACAAAGCAGGCACTCAATAAGTACCTGTTGAATAAAAATAAATGCTACTCAAAAATCACTAAACAACTTTAAAGTGATTGCATTAAATTTTAAAGTATAATTTATAAGAAGGTTATATCATGACTCCTATACAAATATGTAAAATGAAAACCTGTCAAAGATGTATGTAACATTAATGGGGAACCAGGAAGATGCTAAAACTGGGTTCACAGGTGAATTTGGAAGACAGAGATATAATCAGGCAAACAGGAATGCAGAAATGAATTTAATAAGTGCAAAACTGGCTAAAAGGCTATTGGGTGATAAAATGTAATGTTTGGAGTCATCTTTTCTACAGATTGGAAAATCGATTTTATCTTTACTAGACAACATTCATTTTTATTGCTGTGGACAATAATTATTTGCATGACATTCAGTTTTCTACAACTCCTATCACTATAGAGGAGTATAAACAAGCCAACTGAAAGACAATCAAAGGTGCTTATCCTATAGAATCAGATAATCCCCAGAGGGTCCCCACTCCTCTGAAAGGATACCCAATAATCTTTCTTGCCCTTTTCTAAATATTCAATGCTTTTTCCCAAAGAAAATATCTTCACTTCTGCAAAGTTTTCTAATTCTATTCTCATCCCCATTCCAGAAGCCTAGAGTACTATTTGGACAAATCTGTTAATCCTGTTAAGGTTTAATCTGTAGATCATAAATCTAAGAATCTATCTCTTAATCCAGCTGCCAAAAAGTATTTTGAATCCTTTTGCTTCAGTTAAGAATTCACAGTATCCAGATAAATAATTTTATTAGGAAGAAAATGTCATGTAATTTACCCACACTTATCACTTGTCTCTTTCTGGGGAATGAGGCTGACAGTATTGAAAGACAGCCAAATTTACATGTCTCACTTTCGTAGATGTTTCACTGAGTCTTTTCAACTGATCAAACAGGATATGGTTATATAAATTATTGTAAAAATATTTTTATGAAAACGAAGATAAAGGCCAGAGGGCTTATGTTTCTAAAGCATATTGGTACAAGGGGGAAAAAAATGTCATTCAAACCAGAACTGACACAGCTCAGTTTCTCCAATTGATGATTGTGTGATCTGAGCAAATGACTTATCTTCTCTGCACCATAAGGCAGGAAAAGATATTCTCATTGTTGAAGCCCCTAGATGTCTCACATTCCCGATCGTTTGGACTCCTAAGCCACACTCTTGGCGGACTCTGAAGCCTTGTGTTTAAGATCTGACTAGCTAAGGCTTGCAGGCAGACTTCCACTCTGAAATCTTGCAGTTTCCTTGAGGCACTTGTCAGGAAGCAGGGACCACTTCCCCTACTGTCAGGGAGCTGAAGGAACCTACAGCACTATCTTTTTTCTCAGTGGGCTATTATCTCCCCCTTCTTTCTGTCTTCCTGTGGTAGATTATCTTCTATTTGCCCTCCAAATCCACTTTCTACCCCTGTCTACCCTGCTCGGTATCCTAGAAGCCTGATGTATATGGCCAGCATCTGCTATCAATGGCTGTTCTGGCAGGAGATTAGAGAATGGGATGGAAGGGAAGTGAGATTAAGGTATTTATTCCCCCAGTTCTGCCCTTGCTGAATTACTATGAGTTGGCTACATCACTCTACTGAAGGCCACAGCTCCTCTTGGGAAGATCTTCCATGAAGCTACCTACTCTGTGTTTTGTTCGGCTATTTGAAAGCCTAAGAAGGGTAATAGTTCCACACTTTTGCTAGCCTTGGTGCATTGCACTAATCATGGTTGTTTTCCCTAAATTCTGCCTGGATGTTAACAAGCAGTCTTCATTAAGTGCTTCTCAGTGGACCAGTTTGAGTGTACTGTCATACTGCTGCAGGGACCCTGCCTGCTACGTTGAGGTATACAGCTCGGTCTCAAGGGCCAGTGACTTCAGATTGCTTCTTCTTTACCCTTCCAACATCTGGGACTTGAACAAAGGTCTGGTTAACGAAAAAAGATGAAAACAGGGAGGAAAAAGTAGAAGGCACCAATTTAAACAAATCATTCTGCCCTACCGTGTTAGTGAATTAGGTTCCTCACTCGCCTGGCCATCTGTATCATATGTATCTTAAAAACAAACAAAACAGCTTTCCCTGTCTCTCATCTCAGCTCCCTTTACTAGAAGAGAGGCAATACACTAACACATCTAGAACAGTAACAGAATGTTTAAAGTATACATCTGCCACGTGTTAGATTACTTGTCAAGATTACTTGTCAGATACTCTTACCATCTCTTCAGTTACACTTGGCCTTCCAGATTTTTGACCCTCTCCTAGTCAGCTCAGGCTGCCATAACAAAATACCAGAGGCTGGGTGGCTTAAACAACAGAATTTTATTTTCTCGCCGCTCTGGAGGTGAGAGGGTGCCAGCATGGTCGGGCTCTGGTGAGAGCCCTCTTCCTGGCTTGCAAACTGTCACCTTCCAGCTGAGAGAGCGAGCTCTGGCTTCTCTTCTTCTTATAAAGACACTAATCCCATCATGAAGCCTCACCCTCATGACCTCATGTAAACCTAATTACCTCCCAAAGGCTTCATCTCCAAATAGTATCACATTGGGGATAGGGCTTCAACATATGCATTTTAGGGGAACACAGTCAGTCTATAACAGATCCTAATTTATCAGCTGTATTACCTTTATTTTTTTCTTTAAACTTTCTTTCCATTTGTTATAAGACAGAAGTAGTCTCTATATTCTTTTTCCTATAGCAGGTGGTCCTTTCCTTTCCTATTTCACTTAACCTCCCATGCCCTTTGGTGGTCTCTGTCAGATTTATCCATTTTTTCCTCTGTGCCCCCATTGCTATATACCTCACTTTATTGGGTGGTTGCAAGTCTGTTTGCTTTTGGCTGTTAACACGTCTCACAGTTACAATAGCAATAAGAAGAGCTTTACCATTTATTCAGTGTTTACTTTGGTTCTACATCAGTGGCTTCATAGGGTTTTCTTTAATTTTCGTAACAATCCATTGAGGGACGTATACATTGAATCACCATTTTCAGATAGGTAAGCTGAGGGGTAGTTACTTGCTGAAGGTTGTACTTTTAAGAGGTAATAAAATTTGAAACTGTGTGCTTGACTTGGTGCCCAAGCTCTTAACCACTTTAATAACAAAAGGAGCATAGGAAGGCAGCATGATGTCACGGCGAAGTAAATAGACTTTGGAGAGAGAACACGTGTTCAAATCCTGGTTGTTCTCTGATCTAGCAGGGTGACTTAGGGACTTATATAAGCACTCTGTGTCTCAGGTTCCCCATCTTTAAAATGGCACAGATAATGCTTTTTAACTCTCTCTCAAGGTTGTGGTGAGGGCTAAGTGCATTAACACACGAGGGACCCTTAGAGTAGCCATTTAATAAATATTAGTGTTATACTTACTAATAATAGTATTCTAGGAATGAGCCAGATTCTTCCATAGTAGGAAAGATCAGGAGCTTCAAAATCCTCACGAATACTGTAAAAACGTTCTTCACATGGCATTAAGTTAGTGATAATAGCCAAAGGAGAGTTTCAAATGTCTCTCAAACATAAGTGAAAAACAAGTAAAAAAAAAAAAAAAAAAAAAAAAAAAATCACCTCTCCCTATGAAGCTGCATCTAGCTCCTTCCTCTTATTGCTTCTTCATTTCTGAAGTGGAAACATTATCAGCTCTTATCGAGAAGCCCCACAGACTTGGATCTCCTTGAGCAGAGCCCTTGTTTTATAATCTTTTTCATCTTAGACTTGAGGACAGCAGTTCCAACAATGGTTGATGATTGCAGGGATAAATGAATGAATCTACAAAGTGCATGTTCAAAACCTGTGTATTGTCTAGGAGCCTAGCAAGTGGATATAATCACCACCTCATCCCTTAGACCAGTGGATTAAAATTTGCTATCTAACTACCTTGGATTTTCATAGCTTAATTTTATTATTTTACTTTTTTCAGGCATAAATTTTGAACTGGATGCTTTGCTTGGTTGGTTGTTTTCTAAAAGCAGAATGCAAATTTATTAATCTACTCTGCCACACTAAGATAATCGGTATATTCTAAGTCTTTATGGTGAGCAGATGCCTTTAGCATATGAGAAGAAAAATTTAATCAGAGGGTAAGAGCAATTGGAGTAAAGAGAAATAAATGAATTAGACTAATCAAGTGCTTTAATTATTTTAACAAATAAAAGCCTTTTAGTAGGTCACGGACCTCCCCAGACCTCAGCATCCTCATCTTAAAAGAGAATTGAGGGGCTTCCCTGGTGGCACAGTGGTTGAGAGTCCACCTGCCGTTGCAGGGGACACGGGTTCGTGCCCCGGTCTGGGAAGATCCCACGTGCCGCGGGAGTGGCTGGGTCCGTGAGCCATGGCCGCTGAGCCTGCGTGTCAGGAGCCTGTGTTCCGCAGCGGGAGAGGCCACAACAGTGAGAGGGCCGCGTACCAACAAAAAAAAAAAAAAAAAAAGAGAGAGAATTGCACATTACCTCGAGTTCTTTGAAGTTAAAATTTATTATTTTGTGAAATACATAACCTTTCCAATGATTTTCCACACACCAGTACACCCACCTCCTCTTTTCTAGTCTTAATGCTTAGGATGGGAGGTCCACCCTACGTTTGTGATCTGAGGAGATTCTATGGGAGTATCTCAGCAGATAAGAAAACAAGTATCTCGTGGCACTCGAGCTTTTCTTTTTCTTATAATATTAACCGGTTTGCCCATTTGTAAATCCAGACAAGACTGTAAATGGCAGATGCCAATCCCACCCGATAGCTAACCTTCCCTTCCTTTTCTTTCCAGCATCAGTAGAAAGATAATTCAATCATATGAGTGAACTAAATAATAATTTGAACTAAATGTCAAAATAGGGATAGGCAAGTAGCTAATAACTCGCTAAAGCCGCCAGAAGCTGGGCCCGTCCCTGCTCACATGTATGAGATTCTTGCACATAAAAGTACCTTTTTCAGTCCAGAGAAATATATATCCCCTTGTCTGCTGCAGGGTTGCTATTGTTCCTTTGGCTTTTGACAAATTGATTAAAGCAGAAACAACCCACATGGTCTTCTGGAGAGGTAATTTGTCAAATACTAAGATTTATGTCAAGGCATTTAGCTGCCGAAATAATACACAAATATAAAAGCTAGATTTTAGACAATGATTTCACTTGACGCTGAAATCCTTCACAGTATTTAAACGTGGTGCATGCAGCTACCTCTTTCCAGACAGCTTTCTTTGATTAAACTGGTGGCGCCTTGTGTTTCTGCTATTACAAAGTCAAATGATTTGCTATTGATTTTGCTTTGAACCTGTAGTAATGATATGGTGTTGGCAGAGACTACAATGAATGTGGATCCTAGTGTTGCCCCAGGGTTTATTCTCAGACTAAGCCTTTTTCCCATGTAGCCAATGTGGGTTATTTTTAAAAATTAAATAAATTTGAAAGGATTCATGTTATCTTCATGTTCCCAGTAAGCCCAGAATTTTCAAGGTGCTATCTTCAGATGAGAAAAAACCCTCACACGTAAGTAATCCTACTGGAAAGATTATATGGGATTTGGTCTAATCCTTATTTTTTTCTACATTTTTATCTTTGGCTTTCATCAAACTAAATCAATGAATATGACTAGTATTGGGGATCTTCTTATCTTAATGGACTTTTTAAAACATCAGCTAAAGCTTGTTATATTTCTAATTTAGAATCCTAACTCTCCTTAATGAAATGTATTCCTAAATTCTCATCTAATATTTACTTGGAAAGGACTTCTGTAGCTTCAGAAATTTCTTGAGCTAAAAATGTTTGTCTAATTTCTTTGATTGAAATCTCCTTTAAACTATTTATTTACCTTGTAATTATATTTCTCGTCCTTTGATATAATTATTTTTTTATGTTTTGTAAATTCACCTGTAGCCTCTCTGGGTTTAAAGTCCAATTTAGACTGGAAAAGAATGACAACAGTTCTGCCAAGTTACATCGAGTGTTCACTGTGCACCAGGCTCTTGGTTAAGCAGTTCACGTATACATGTACTCAATTTTTGTGACTCCTCCAGGATGTAGGTCTTCTTACCTCATTTCAAAGTGAGGAAACTGAGGCTTTGGGATCTTAAGCTCCCCAAGTTTATGATGCTTAGAGAAGAGGGGATTTGAACAGCTTTGTCTAAACCAGTGTATCAGCCAGGAAACTTGCAAGAAAGAAATAACACCATCTAACTGGGTAGTTTCACGGAGAGTTTAATCAAGTTACCATTTACAAAGAAGGGACAGGGTGCAGGGAAATCACTAGGTGTAGAGCAGCTCTCTGGGAATAGTAAGAACAGGGTGTCTTTTTCATCCAGAGATCTGAAGGTACAGCGGAAACACGTGATCCCTGGAAATCGGAAAGAATGAGCTGGGACCCCTGACAGGAGCTGTCCTTTGGTCCAGCCCGAAGAGACCCACGAGAGGGAGTCCATGACCTCCGGCTGGTGCTTCCAGTCATGTGAACCTCAAAGGAAGCCAAAGAGGCATCGATATAGTCCAGATTCACCTTCCAAGAACACAGAGCAGGGTGAAGAGGGTAGGGGGAGTAAACCTGCTTAGGTGAATTACAGATATCCAACAAACTATTCAGTCCTTCGGTGGTGAGATCTTAGGACTAGCTGTGTCAGAATTCTGAGTGTGTGCAAAAAACCGATTGCTGAGTCTAAGGGACAGTGCCTCTAATATGCATTTTAAAACAGGGGCCATGAGAGAATTTCTATGATTCTGTGTAACTTCTTAGAGAAGCAATAGTAACTACCTTGAGATTTCAGAAGAATTATTATGTAGAAGAGGTATCAGACTTGAATTTGGGTAAGAGAAACCAAGGACTGATAAGTGAAACTTAGAGGATGGCAGGTATCTGTTCAATACAAGGAAGAATTCTTGTAACCTAAGGGCTGATCTGTGAATGAGACTGTCTTGTTGTTCTTATTATTGGAGGTGTTGAAGCAGTAAATATTTGATGAGATAATAAATGTAAAATACTTTGAAAATGTAAATTTAGGTGATGATAATGATGGCAACAGTGTTGAGGAAGAGAGCCACAATGACTTATTTGCATTGAGAAGCTGAACTGTAAAATTTTAAAGATGTTAATAGTGAAGAAAAGGAACAATTATAATTATACTGTTTGACACTTACAGTGCATCAGGGTGCCAATCTAAGTGCTTTATTTTACCTTAACCTAATGTAATCTGCAGCAACCCTGGCACAGAAATATAAGTATCCTCATTTACAAATGAGGAAAGGCCAGCTGAGAAAAATTATGTAGAAAGTAGTAAGAACCTAGACATTTTGGTTCCTAAAGTCCTATCTCCAAATGCTGTATTGCCTTTGTATTGGGCACATTGAATTACTGAGTCTCTCACATAGGACAACCAGAGTATGATGCCTGTTACTACCTGTTCCAGTTCCAAGGCAGATGTAGTTTATTGAATACAGAACAAGTAGCCATTAGGTGATACCACTGGTTCACCCCTGGAATGAAAACTAATCATCACCCTTGTTCAGAGTCAGTAAATGTTGTTAAGCTAGATAACTCTTCCACAGGCTGTGGCAGGATGTAGATGTCTCAGGAAGGCTCTGGATCATTGTCTGATACTGTAAAATTCCAAAGTGTTGAGTGGAATGTTCAAAAACCTTCCCCTGAGACTTTGGAAGCTTTGAGGGCCATTCCCGTTCTTAAATTTAACTGCCAAACATCTCTTAGTACTGACGTTCGGGCTTCCTTATTTCCCTGCAAGGAGTCAAGTCAGCAGTCCCTAGGATGAATTCAGGTCTCTGTAGAAATTGCGAGCTGGGGATTTTTTGCTTTACTCATTTCAGCGATCCCTGGAGAGTGATTCATTTATATATAAAAAAAGAGCAACTTGAGAGGGAGATGGTCACAGCGATTTTAAAGAGCAAGCTCATTTTTGCCTCCGCTAGACTCTGTCAGAAGTGAAGTGCTTTTCACTTGTGACAACTGCCTGCCTTCTGCAGTAGCAGTCCTCACCATTAGCAGCTTCCAACAAGACTCGGGGTACAAACTGAAAGGCAATTGTGAGGTATTGACTCGGATATTGAAGATTCAGTTAGATACATGACTTTGACTTTGTTTGCATAGCTGTTGAAATACGTGCTCAGTGAAGGGATTTCTGGTGTTAATGTAAGAATGAGGGGGAAAAAAAATCCACGTGATACTTGATAATTCTTCACACTCACAGCTTTATCACCCAGCCTGTTTCTTTGAAGGGAAAAGTCCTTTTACATATACATAATCATCCTGATTTCTATGACTTCAGTGAACAGATTTGGCTTCTTAGAGTTCTCTCTTGATTGTCTGTTATTGGACTCAGATTACCTACAACTTTGGAGCATCTGTCTGTCTACATCACCTTGATGTGTGATTCATGTTTGCCTTTATTTTTACAAATATCTTATCTCCTTTATTCAGAAGTAAACTCTAGAAGGGTAGGAACTGGCAATATCATTTATGTATTTTGACATTTCCCAGCATAAGGCTAAGCCTAGAGTAACAACTCAAAACTTGTCCTTGAGATGTTGGCATCAGCTAAAGGAGCTAAGAACTTTGTCTGGACTCACAATAGAAACACAGAGCTGTGGTTGGAAAGCTGGATCCTGGAGCTTGTTTGCACTCTTCCTATTTATCTCCTTTCATGAAGGTCATGACCAGAGCAGAGCTTACTAGGGGAGCATGGCAATGTTGGGGGAGAACATGGGTCATCTGGAATAGACTTTGCTCTTTTCTAAGGAGGAGAGTGAAGAGTTTGTCCAGGTACCATTTGATCTTCCTGGAATTGAAACTCTGAAACCTGGATCCAACCTCAGCTAAATCATAACATCTAATACTCGTTAGTGCCATTAAAACAAAACTATCTTTTTCCTACAGCTTCATATATTCCGATTCCCCGAGTTTTACCCACTATTAAAACATGGCTTGAATATAACCTCTAAAGAATAACTTCTGTAGCCTTTAGAGAAGACAAAATCAGCATCAGCTAAATCCTTTATTCCCTTCATATAATTATCATCACTTCCCAAATTATTTACATTCTTCTTTGGGAGAGAAAACAGTTTTGAATGAGTATTCCTCTCTTAGAATCCTCCTAAGACCTAGCAGGGTGGTAGACATATGGTACACTCAAAAAATGCTCTTCTTTGACCTGATTCTTACATATTAGAGGGGACTGTCTACTAGGTTTTTCCGGGAAGAGAGCAAACAGTCTTTCTCTTCACATTTTCAGTTCTCTTGGTGGTATTTCTCACTAAGGGAAGAACATTCTAGGAAGACTAGCACTAGGCCTAAAAGTGAGCAACTTCCCTGAAGTTTAGCATTCATATTATTGGGTAATGGTTTAGAATTGGGAAAGAATGCCAAGCTGAGGGAAACAGAACAACGTTTACAGGATCAAGCTGACAAAGGTTGAATGACAGGATCACAGATCATTCTCTTCAGGGTTTTGGAAATGAGACGTTTGGTCTTTGTGCTCTCTCAGACTTGTGGCTGCTCAGAAAATATTTGTTAAATGAATGAATGGATGAATATACTAGGCACTGAGAGCATAAGGTACTCAGGAAGGTTGATATAATTATTGCCCTTAGGCTATTTAGAAAGAGACAGTCCTTTAACCTCTGGGTTATACGTAAATTTTCTTTCACAGACAAAATTTCTAGCCCTCAGAGTTCTTGTCAACCTCCTCTACATGGTCCCTAGACATCTCTGGAGGCTTATATTGTTACTGTCAGTTCTACCTTCTAATAAACTGTATATATAGAAAACACTAGAGTCTGGTAAAATTATAGCCTCTTTCCAAAGAATTCCATAATGACCTGAGATATACACAGAATGATTTATACAACTGAGTCTCCATGGAAAAACGTTCCATCTCATATGGTATTTTTAAAAATTTCAAGGGAGAGGTATATAAGTTGTGAATCCCAAAGCAGCAACATATAGTAATTGTGAGGCAACGCTATGGGTTTGCAGCCACTGTAAATTGTTTCAGGAATCCCTGTGAAGCAAGTAGAAAATGAAGAGGAAAAGTTAGTGTTAAAAATAAGGGGAAAATAAAATAAAAAGGCAGATGTGATGCGCCCACTTTCAGGTTTGGCACACTGAAAATGGACAAAATTATTGTGGGTGTAAAAAAGGTAAAAAAAGTTTTGTCAAATTGTGGGTATAAAAAAGGTAAACAATGTTTTGTCAAATTATTGTGGGTATAAAAAAGGTAAAAGTTTTGTCAAATGCTAACTGTAAGCTTGCAACAAAATAAATTCAGAAATAGACATTTGAGACATGACTGTGAAAGGAATCAAACTTGGGATGGCTTCCTAATGGGAAAAAAGTAACTAGCCTCATTTAGGGGGCCAAAGTAATTCCAGATGGACAATTGTTTCATGGAGACTGCAGTCTTTGGAGACTATATTCTGAGATAAGTAAAGGAAATTTATGATAATGTAGTTGATTTTGGAATATTAATGATGTATAAACAGTCAATGTGCATTTATTGTGTTCCTGAGGTTGCATAATTGATTGAGGCAAATGCAAATAAGAGTGCTATTACTTTCCTTCCAATATGTAAAGTTTTCTTTTCTGCATTGTATCAACTTCATGGCTGTTTTCCTTTGACGAATAAAAAATGACCAAAAGGAGCCAACATATTCAAGTAGTTAGAGTTGGGGACTGGAACTTTTGTTATGTAAGTTTAATAATGTAGTCTTCATCTTACTGCTGGCTCATGAAGGACTCCAGTGTCTCATTTCGTAAGCTTAATTATCCCCTCTGGTGTTTTTCGATATTCTATGCTAAATATTAAGCCATGATGTTATATCATTGAGTTGGAACTGCTAGGCCATTAAAAAAAATACCGTAAGCCTTTCAGAACTGCAATTTCCAAAGGAGAAAAGACTTTAATAATAAAAGCATCTAACTGAAGACACTTGGTATTAGCCTGGGGGCAAGAAATGGAAGGGCGGTTCCATGAACCTTAAATTTCCCATCATGATACACTCAACATCACTGTGCCTAAGAAACCCTTCTTTCACTAGTCATTTTATTGGTTAAGGAAAGACGATTATCTGCAACGAGCATGTTGAGACATCAGTTTCTGTCCCTAGCTTTGTAATTTCAGTTTGGAGTAACCACTTTAAAAATGTTTAAGGTTATAGACCTTTTGCATCCGTAACCAGATCTATAAATAAATATGTATTCATATATGTAATGAAATAAATATTTAGGGTATATGGATGATGGGGTGCCACTAAATCAGACACTTCAAAAATATTAAGGAGAGTGAATTTGAGTAATTTATTTCAACAACAGAAAAGTTCACTGCTACACATCTCTTCCCCTGATTTCAAATAACAATAAGAAAGGAAAGCTTCCCAGTTTTGACTCCGCCAGAGCTGGAGTAGGCAGTGGGTGTGAGTTAATCACCATCACAGTCATAGAGAAGAGAAACAAGAGGAAAGGGAAAGCAGATGGGAGAGTATTTGGGAAAGTTGAGGTGTCACAGGGTATCTTAGATTGGACTAATGATACTGAGATGGAGTCCATGACCTTTCACGTATCCACATATTCTCAATTGAAACCAGGGAAGGGGTGGATTAGCTTGAAGACTCAAACCAGAGATAGTGCTGATTTTATGTCCATTGTGTACATAGATATATTCAACATGGAAACCCTGAAAGAAGAGGATCTGGAACCATCATTGCAAGTTTGATCTTTCCATCTGGACTGTGACAGGGTCAGGACTAGGATAAGGCAAAGAGGCACTGAGGGTGAGCATCTAAGGAGGCACTCATCTTCAGGGTTATGCAAGTGCAGTGCTGGCATCTGCATCCACCTGAAAGTGAATGCTTCCTTTAATCCTGGTTGTCTCAACTTGCCTCAGTGTAGCCGTCACCTGTATGGTGAAGTCAGACTATTATTGTGCCTATTAACTTTCTGACTTTGGGCAAGTTACATAAATAGGTGGTAGACTCAGAAGGATAGCATGTTGGGCTCCTGCAGCAGGAGAGCTGAGTGACACATTTTCATGGTTGTCATGATATTATTGTAAGCCATTTTAGGCATTTTTATTAGCTTGCACAGGTTGAATGATGCCTCTCAAAGCCAAAATTCTTTTTGTTCTTAGCTGATCTCTCATTTAGGATCAAAATCCTAAAGGAAAAGAGTCAGAGTCTTGGGTTTAGGATGCCGCCAAAAGGCTTAGGAAGCCCTTCTGTGTCCTCTGGGAAGGTGATGATGTAGGAGATGAGCCCTACAGGTGCAAGGGCAAAGGCAATGTCATTTGGGGCTAAGAGCGCTAGTTAATGGAGTTAGTCTGTTTCACTTCAGATCCCACTTGTATTAGTTGGACAAATAATTTAACCTTTAAGCCTTAGTTTCCTTGTCTACAAAATAGGGGCAATAATCTTCACAACAACAAATGAACAGAGAATGCTTTAAAAGTGTGTTTAGAATTGTACCTTGATACAGTGGAAGTACACAGAAGCAGTGGGGCGTCTGCCTGCTATATGACAAATTTTGTGCTACAGGTAAATAGGAAACACATACATAATTTAATCAAGGATCTTACAGCCCAGGAGGAGAGAAACTGGCCAGTGGGTATAAAAATACAGAAATGGAATTGAAAAAAATTTTGGAGATAAAACCTACGGAATTTAATGATGGGATATTTGAGTTGCAGGAGGAAAAAGTGTCAAGCTTAGCTCTTGGCTTCTGCCATGAGCAACTGGATAAATGGTGGGAACACTTAATGAAATAGAGAATGCTGAGAAGGGTAGATGTGGGGGGAGTATAATGAGTCCTGTTTGAGGCATTTGACACTCTGAAAAAAATTAGAACTGTGCTTTTCGTGGGACGCAGGAGCCAGTTAACTGCCATTGCCTGCTCATCTCCATCTTCTCTTTGTACGAATGCTCTCCTCATGCCACACAGTACAAACATTGTCCTCCAATTAGATCTTTGATTTTCCTTTTTTTCCCTCATTTTTGGTCCATCCATCAGGAGTGCTTCCTGATTCTTTCTGTTTACCTGCATACTAACTATTCTTCATGACCATCCTGGCTTATAAGAGGACATCTCTTATTATTGAGCGGCTGTGTGCTTGTCTATAGGATGTAGCAAGATTAGCATGGGCTCAATTTTAGGGTTTGCTACTTACAAGGTTGTATCAGCTTGGAAAAGTTAAACTTCTAGAACTTGTTTTTTTAATTCATAAAGTTACCAGGGTTACCACAAAGGATAACCGTAAAAATCAGATGAAAAATTTGACACAAAGTGACTAATCATGATGCTGACACTTGGTCAATGCCCAACGCTTTATAAAATAATTATATATTTTATAATTTAAAATAGTTTTCCAGTAGATATGTGTAGTTCAATTAAATTCATAAAATGAAACATATATGTGCTCATTCAGCATGTATTTATGAAAATTATGTTCCAAATATGGTGCCAAAGAAAGTAATTTCTCTTGAGTCTTCAAATTACTCTGAATTGATTGCTCATAAAATGATTGCCTTATGAACCTTTGTATTGGCTGGAACATCACAGGCCTTTTTAGTACAATCATGACCCATTGTGCTAACCTCCCTTATAGCAGCCACGATTGCTGTTGATCTGGACTTTGCTTAAATATTTTTAATTTTTATTTTTTTTAAGAAATTTATTTATTTTTGGCTGCGTTGGGTCTTTGTTGCTGCACACGGGCTTTCTCTAGTTGAGCCGGGCAGGGGCTACTCTTTGTTGTGGCGTATGGGCTTCTCATTGCGGTGGCTTCTCGTTGTGGAGCACGGCCTCTAGGCGTGCAGGAGCGCAGTTGTAGTTGTGGCACACGGGCTTAGTTGCTCTGCATCATGTGGGATCTTTCCGGACCAGGGCTCGAACCGGTGTCCACGGCATTGGCAGGCGGATTCTTAACCACTGCACCACCAGGGAAGTCTCAAATATTATTTTTATTTTATTTTATTTTTTTGCGGTACACGGGCCTCTCAGTGTTGTGGCCTCTCCCGTTGCGGAGCACAGGCTCCGGACGCGCAGGCTCAGCGGCCATGGCTCACGGGCCCAGCCGCTCCGCAGCATGTGGGATCTTCCTGGACCGGGGCACGAACCCGTGTCCCCTGCATCGGCAGGCGAACTCTCAACCACTGCGCCACCAGGGAAGCCCCCAAATATTTTTTAATTAAGTTTTTTATTTTGAAATAATTGTGGAATCACCTGCAGTTGTAAGAAATAAAGCAGAGGAGCTCATGTATCCTTTACCTAGTTTCCCTCGATGGTAAACTGTTGTAAAATCATAGTACAATACTACAACCAGGATATTAACACAGAGTCCAAGATACATAGCATTTCCATCAACACGAGGATCTCTCAGTTGCTCTTTTATAGAACACCTACTTGTCCTCATCCCGTCTCTCCTTAACTTGTTAAAGCACGAATCTTCTCTTTACTTATAACTTTGTCAATTCAAGAATGTCATATCAATGTAGGTAGGTAACCTTTTGGGGTTGGCTTTTTCTCAGTCAACATCATTCTGTGGAATTTCATCCAGCTTTTTATGTGCATCAATAGTTCATTCCTTTTTATTGCTGGATTATCCTATGGTCTAGATGCGCTACAGTTTGTTTAGCCACTCACCTGTTGAAAGATATCTGGGTTGTTTGCAGTTTTAGGCTGTTAAAATAAAGCTGCTGTAAACATTTGTGTGCAGGTATTTGTATGAATAGAAGTTCTCATTTCTCTGGGGTAAATGCCCAAGAATGCATTTATGGTAGTTATGGTAGTTCCATATTTGCTTTTTTAAAAGAAATTGTCAAGCTGTTTTCCAGAGTGGCTGTACCATTTAAAATTCCTACCAGCAAAGTGTGAGTGATCCACTTTCTTCACATCCTTGTCATCATTTGGGATCGTCATTAGTTTTTATTTTAGCCATTTTGATCAGTGTGCAATGATCTCATTGTGGTTTTAATTTGCATTTCATAATGGCTAATTATGTTGAACATCTTCATGTACTTATTTGACGTATCTTTTTTTGGTGAAATGTTCCTTCATGTCTTTCATCCAAAGTGTTCCTTCATGTCTTTCATCCAGGGCTGTTTGCTTTTTACTGTTGAGTTGTGAGTGTTCTTTATATTTTCTAGATACTAGTCCTTAGTCAGATATATGGTTTGCAAACATTTTCTCCCACTCGGGTAGCTTGTCATTTTATCCACTCAGCAGGGTGTTTCACAGGTTTTTAATGTAAATGAACTCTTATCAAAATTTCCTCTCATGGGTTGTGCTTTTAGTGGGAAGTCTAAGAACTCTTTGCTTAGCCCTAAATCCTGAAGATTTTCTTCTGTCTTTTTTTTTCCCCAAAATTTTCAT
Source organism: Stenella coeruleoalba (assembly GCF_951394435.1). NCBI lineage: Eukaryota > Metazoa > Chordata > Mammalia > Artiodactyla > Delphinidae > Stenella > Stenella coeruleoalba. Next base: position 25,751,800 of record NC_137166.1, on the reverse strand, counting down.
AGGTTTACAGTTTACATTTAACTCCATGGCTTATTTTCAGTTAATTTTTGTTTAAGATGTAAGACTGAAGTTGAAATTGCCCCCTCTTCTTGGCCTATGGATGTCCAGTTACTCCAGTATCATTTGTTGAAAAGGCTAATTTTCCTCTGTTGAAATATTTTTGTACCTTGTCAAATATCAGTTGGGTATATTTATGTGGGTCTATTTCTGGGTTCTGCATTCTGTTTCATTGACCAATGTGTCAGTCTTTCAGCTAATACCACATAGTGTTTTTTTAATTGAAGTATAGTTGATTTACAATGTTGTATTAATTTCTGCTGTACAGCAAAGTGTTTCAGTTATACATATACATAGATTCTTTTTTATATTCTTTTCCATTATGGTTTGTCACAGGATATTGAATATAGTTCCCTGTGCTATACAGCAGGACCTTGTTTACCCATTCTATATATACTAGTTTGCATCTGCTAACCCCAAACTGCCACTCCATTCCTCCCCCACCCCCTCCCCCTTGGCAACCACAAGTCTGTTCTCTATGTTGGTGAGTCTGTTTCATACATAAGTTCATTTGTGTCATATTTTAGATTCTACATATAAGTGATATCATATGGTATTTGTCTTTCTCTTTCTGACTTCACTTAGTATGATAATCCCTAGGTCTACCCATATTGCTGCAAATGGCATTATTTCATTCTTTTATGGCTGAGTAGTATTCCATTGTGTATATATATACACCACATCTTTATCCATTCATCTGTCGATGGACATTTAGGTTGTTTTCACATCTTGGTTACTGTGAATTGTGCTGCTGTGAACATAGGGGTGCATGGTATCTTTTTGAATTATAGTTTTGTTCAGATATATGTCCAGGAGTGGGATTGCTTGATCATATGGTAACTCTATTTTTAGTTTTCTGAGGAACCTCCATACTGTTTTTCATAGTGGCTGTACCAGGTTACGTTCCCACCAACAGTGTAGGAGGGTTCCCTTTCCTACACACCCTCTCCAGCGTTTATTTGCAGACTTTTTCATGATGGCCATTCTGGCTGGTGTGAGGTGGCACAACATAGTCTTAATTACTGTAGCTGTATAACAACAGTTGAAATCGGGTAGAACAGTTCCTCCCAATTTATTCTTCTCTTTCAAAATTGTTGTGGCTGTCCTAATTTTTTGCCATTACGTATAAATTTTGGAATAATCTTTATGAAAATTATGCTGAAATTTGGTAGAAGTTACATCAAACCTGTGTGTAAATTTGGGAGCCTTGACATCTTCTCTATGTTGACTCTCTCAGTTTAGAACGTGGCGTGTCCCTCCATTTATGTAGACCTTTAATTTCATCAGGTTGGGTAATCTTCTGCATAAAAGTCTTGGAGATGTTTTTATTTGCACCTAAGCAGTTCATGTTTTGGGCAGTTGGAAGTGGTATTGTTTTTAATGTTGTATCCTTATGTTCATTGTTAGTATATAGAAATGTACTTTATTTTCTTTTCATTTTTCTTTGTTTTTTTATTTTTCCACCTGTTGAACTGGCCAGAATTTCCATCTCTGTGTTGATGTAGTCAGAGGGAACATGCTTGCCTTTTCTTGATGTTAGAGGGAAAGCATTCAGTCTTTCCCACTGAGTATAGTACTAGCTATAGGTTATGTGCCCTTTACTGAGTTGAGGAAGTAACTCACTATGTATTTGGAGGGCTTCTACCATGAATGGCTATTGACTTATATCACATGTTTTTCTGTATTGATATGATCATATATATATTTTTTTACTTAGTCTGAAAATCGCGGGGATTGCACTCCTTGGTTTTCAAATATTAAATGAGCCTTTCTTCCTGGGATTAACCCCTACTTGGTTATGGTGTATAATTTTTTGTGTGTGTTATTGAATTCTGTTTGCTAATGTTCATGAGGAATATTGGTCTGTAGTTTGCTTTTTTTGTACTGTCTCTGGTTTTGGTATTAGGGTAATACTAACTTTATAAAATGAATTTGGAAGTGTTCCCTCCTCTTTGTTTTTTTGGAAGAGATTATTTAGAATTGGTGTCACTGCTTTATTTATTTATTTATTTATTTATTTTTGGCTGCGTTGGGTCTTCATTGCTGTGCGTGGCTTTCTCTAGTTGTGGCGAGTGGGGTCTACTCTTCATTGCGGTACGCGGGCTCATTCTGGGGCTTCTCATTGCAGTGGCTTCTGTTGCGGAGCACAGGCTCTAGGCGTGCAGGCTTCAGTAGTTGTGGCATGCAGGCTCAGTAATTGTGGCACGCAGGCTCTAGAGCGCAGGCTCAGTAGTTGTGGCACATGAGCTTATTTGCTCCATGGCATGTGGGATCTTCCTGGACCAGGGCTTGAACCCATATCCCCTGCACTGGCAGGCGGATTCTTAACCACTACGCCACCAGAGAAGCCCACTGCTTTTTTAAATATAGTATTTGGCAGAATTATCCCATGAGACCATCCAAGCTTGGAGATTTCTATTTTAGGAGCCTTTTAGTTATGAATTCTATTTTCTTAGTATTTATAGGGCTTTTCTAATTATCTGTTTCATATTGAATGAGTTGTGGTTGTTTGTGTTTTTTGAGAGACTGGTTTATGTCTTCTAAATTGTCAAATTTATATGTAGAATTCTTAGTATTCCCTATTATCTTTTAAATGTTGGCACTGTTTATAGTGATATGCCCATTTCATTCTCAGTGTTGGTAATTTTTGTTTTCTTTGTTTCGCTAGAGGTATTTCAGTCTTTAAAACTCTTTTCAAAGAACCAGCTGTGTTACTGAGTTTGCCTGTTGTTTTTCTAGTTTCAATTCATTGACTTCTGCCCTTACCTTTATTTATTCTTCCTGCTTTCTTTGGGCTCATCTTGCTCTGCTTTTTTCTAGGTTCTTGAAGTAGAAACTTAGATTACTAATTGGAGATGTTTTCCTCTTTTCTAATGTATACATTTACTACTATAAATGTTCACTGCAGGACTGCTTTAGAGGTGTCCCACAACTTTGATATGGTCTATTTTCATTTGTATTCAGTTCCATTTTTATTAAGTTCAGTGTTTTTTTTTAATTTCCCTTGACTTCCTCTTTGACCCATGGATTATTGAGAAGTGCGTTTAGTTTCCAATTGTTGGGCAATTTTTCTGTTGTCTTTCTGTTATTGATTTCTATTTTCATTCCAGTTTTGTCAAAGAACATACTGTATGGTTTCAATTGCTTTGAAATTTTTGTGGTTTGTTTGTGGTCCAGAATATAATCTAACATGTTACATGCTCTGTGCACTCCAAAAGAATATATATTTTCTTGTTGTTGGGTAGACTGTTCTGAATATATTAATTAGATCCTATAGGTTGATGTTATTGCTGGATTGGTGATTTCCTGTGTGGTTCTTCTATCAATTGTTTAGAGAAGGGCATTCATATCTCTAATTAGAGTTGTCTATTCCTCCTTTCAGTTCTATCAATTTTTGCTTCCCCTATTTTGCAACTCTTTTGCTTGGTGCATACACATTTTGGATTACTATGTCTTCTTGGTGAACTGACCCTTTTATTCTTTTTAGTGTTCCTTTCTGTTTCTAGTAATCTTTTCTCTGAAATCTATTTTATCTGATATTAGTACAGCCACTCCTTTCCACTGATAAATGTTTCATGATATATCTTTTTCCATCTTCTAAATTTTCATGTGCCTATACAGTTATATTTTTATATGCCTATATAGTTATATTTGGAGTGAATTTTTTGTAGACAGTATGGAGTTGGGCTATATTAAAAAAACCCTGCTCTTCCAATCTATCATTTTATTGGTGTTTTTAGACCATTTATATTTAATGTAATTATTGATAAGTTAGGGCTTACATCTTTCATTTGAGGCTTTTTGTTATTGTTGTTAGAACTCATTGATGTTTTCTGCTTGCTGATTTCTTAAGCCCCAAATTCTGGATATGTGAGGCAAAAACAAAACCCAGGGAACTCACCACTATGTTGTTCCTTGAGTTCTGAGGTCCCTAACTGGTCTTTTTCTTTCCACATGTCAGAGTCTTATGTTTTTTTTATCTATAATGCTCAGGTTTTCAGTTATATCTAGCAGGAGTAACAGAGAAAGGTACATCTGTTCCATCTTCTTGGATGGTAATATTTTAAAAGAGGAAATTCTGTGCTTCACCAAATATTTCATTTTCAGTGTTTCAATTTCCAGGTTAGTATTCTTTACATTAGATTGAAATGCTTCATCTACCTGCCAAGTCTATGTGTTAGTTCTCTCTCCTTCCTTTCCAGTGATGCCAAATTTCCCCAAACACAGATACACACACAAACACACATACTCATGCACACAAGTCCTTTCTCTCATTATTTAAAATAGATGACAGTGTTCATACACTAGGATAAGATTCACATTTTTTTTTTTTTATTTTTGGCCATGTGGCTTGCAGGATCTTAGTTCCCTGACCAAGGATTGAACCTGGGCTCTCAGCAGTGAAAGTGCAGAGTCCTAACCATTGGACTGCCAGGGAATTCCCAAGATTCACATTTAAAATAATTAATTCCTTCTTAGTCTTAAACTATTTTATATTGGTTTTGTTTTTGCTCCATTCCTAAAGAATATAGGCTAATATTTCTGGAACCACACTACATTATTTTGTTTGATTTTGTTGAGCACCTACTATGTGCCAGTCCTTGGAATCCTCAACAACTCATCTGGAAGGTAGTTATTCATCCATTTCACAAATAGATACCTATTAGACGTTGATGTAGAGATATCAAGTAGGCAGTTGGGTCTACAAATATAGAGTTCAAGTTAGAGGTCAGGGAAAGAGAGAAATTTTAAAGTTTTCAGAGATAACACAGTATTTTTTTAACTATGGCCTAATATGAAATTACTTAGGAACAAGATGTATAGAACAGTTGCAAGACCCCAGAGTAATTAATGTTATTTACTAAGCAATAGGGAAACAGGAATAACAGGGACACAGTCTCTGTTCTGATATTACTTACAGTATGAAAGTAAGGAGAAAAATAAATCTCATCTTATTTCTCCTGCTTAAGAAGTTTCCATGTTGTAAAACCTAAATTTAAATATTGTTTTGCATGGCACTAATGGTGAATTCTGCTCTAAGGTACTGTGAGATGAGACTGCACACATCCCTATTTTTGTGTCCTCTTTGATTATTCTTTTCTCATTACCTGTAATATCCTCCCCCTTCCTTCTTTCTTCCTAGCTAACCCCTACTCATTTATAACTAAGCTCTAACATTGCCTTCCCTGAAATATCTTCACATTACCACTAGTGCCCCCTTTCTAACATTCATTATTTTAAAATTATAACAAAAATTATAACTTAATACAGATTGAATGATACTATATTCCTTGTCTACTGTCCGTTCTAGACTTCCCTCCCCCTTGGCTAGCACTTGTACTGGTCTAGGTCAGTGACTTGCCTGATGAGTAAACCAAGCCCATGAGAAATGTGAGCCCCTGGTGACACTTACCAGTCTGCGGGATGATTTACATCTCTTATCTCATTTAGTAGATGCACAAACTGAGCAATAGACAGTATTTTAATTGTCCAACAACAGAAAGGTATTGAGACTAAGATTAGAATTCTTATTAAAGGGATTTATTAAAAGAGTGCTCTTAAGAGAATAGAGGAAAGGGCAAAAGCATATGGCAGGTAAGAAAAGCAGGATATGGCAGGGGAAAAAGCTAAGCAAAGATATAGACGTGGCTGGGAATAATTTAAACCTTGTGTCTTGGGGAAGTCTGGACCATTATTTGTACCGCAGAGATAGTCCCACCTTGAGGCAAGGCGTGTTAGCATTTTTTCCCCTTTTTAATCAGTTGTTGGTAGCTGACTGGTCCCTGTAAGGAGTGTGATGTCTTGGGAAAGGAAGCTCCATTCATCCAAGGAAAACTCTGCAGGTAGGGGGCATTTTGTAACAGTCATACATAACACCTAAAGGGTGAGTGCACTGGCGCAGTGAAGGGTATCTGGGCAAGTACCAAAAGCATCTAATACAGTTCACCCCCTTGAATTAATCAGATCTACTTGCTTTTCACATTAAATTCAATCCATCCATGCCCAGCTTCCCTCTTCTGGGAAAATGTGAAGGCGAAGATTATTGATACAAACTTGATCCCTCAGTACTAACTCTACCACATGGGATCTGTCAGGTTGTATGGACCAAGCTATAGGGCTTTCTTACTATAGACTAGACTAATACAGAGCTACTTCTTGTTCTTAGACTAACTCAAAATTAACATCCTTCCATGTCATCCAGTAAGCTCATGAGAATAATATTCCCTGTATAGAAGTGTGAAAGAGGCCTGACGACCGTTGTACATGTCTCTTAGAGACAGGTGGTGCCAGGTGCAATAAGTACCCTTTACTTTGGAGGGGGTATGTTAGCATGCTTCAGAACTCTGGACTCCTAAGAACCTCACCAATGTAACAGGCTCCTAAACCCTTGTAGGCTCTCCCAAATTCTAGAGATTGCGTGTTCTACCAGGGCATCCAGCATACTTGCCACTTGTTGCTCCTGAGCTACAGTAAGCATGGTGTCACCAGGTAGTTGGCCAATGTCCTATTCTGTGGGTTGTCTCGATCAGCGTTGTTCAGTAGAAATGCACAGCACACATATAATTTAAAAATGCCTAGTTAACCGTATTACAGAAAAACAAAACAAGTGAATTTAATTATAATAATATATTTTACTTAACGGCATCTGCCCACATGTAACATTTTAACATGCCGTCAGTACAAAAAGTTATAACAGAGGGCATAACTGATGCCTCTTTTTCCTTTGCCCTGGGTCTGAAAAGTGATCTTTGGATGAGGTCGGACAGCCTTCCTCTATCACTTACTCCTGTACAGGGAAGTCAAAATAGAATGTGTAAGTATATGGCCAGTTATACTCTCTCAAGGAGAGAAGCTGATAGAGGGAAAAGACCTGAAAACAGTAATAGGTTTCCTATACTGTGTTCAAGAGCTAAAACATGAAGTAAGTAATATGAACATCCTAGATTCTCCAACGGTTCCCATGGCTACAAAGGCTACACAGGTTGCTACTTATAATTTTACCACTTTCTTTTCATCTTAAGAAAGCATAGCCAAAAGCAGGAGAGCAAGCATGACGTCATTACAGGAATCATCTAGAACAGGTTTAATAAAGAAGAAAACTGCCAACTTTAATATTTTATTGCATGCTATGACAGGTTATTCCCTCCTAAGACCTAAATTTATGGCTACAGTCATTTACAGTAGAGCTGTAAATGACATTGGATATGATCAATTCTGATAATCTCATTTTTCTGATGCCCTCCCAGGTAAGCTTTGTAAATTTCTGGATTGGCAATTCTTTCTATGTTTCGTGTTCACTAGTTGCCTCTGTTTGCTCAGCATTTATTTTTATGTTTAACAAAAGGAAGTGGATTATATTATAATTGAAAGCCACCAGCATAGGCAACCTAAATCCAATTCCTCTTCATTTCAGTCAAATTTCACATTTCATTATGATAGAATTAATTTGATGGCCAAATCTGGAATGTTACTGCTTTCCAGCTAGATTTGCTTCCAATTTAACATCCTAACTATGCTTGTAAAATAGACAATAAAACAATCTTTTCTGATTTGGGAAATACTCTTTATTCTTCATTTCTCTTAGCTCCACTGTAACGTTGTAGCTGAGTTTTATGGAACAATCACTTTCCTCATCTAATTGCTGCAATTCTCTGGTAGACAGCCTCCCTTGCCCTGCAAGAGAAAAATTATCATATATACACAATTCCACTGCCAGCATCTCATCGCGCACATGCGTCAGTGAGCAGAGCTACGTTTTCCCTCTCTAAATTGTGTTCTCGCTAAATTGACAGTTTTCATGTGAACCAATCAAGTCTTTCTTTGACATTCCAGCAAATTTCTGAGAAAGTTAATCTTGCCTCATAGGTACTCTTCAGTTCAGATTCTAATGCTTACCCAGGCATTATTTGTCCTGTCCTTCAAAATGCTCTTCAAAATGCAGGTGAGGAACCATTGGCTCTAGCCAGATAAACTAGCTGCTTTTTTTCACAGAAATGTATCCCCAACTTTATGAGAGGAGTACAAACTGATCTTCACTTATATTTCCAGTCTGATTTTCCACCATTTCCAGTATGAATGTTGTGTTTCCATTTTATTGACGTCTCATAGTTCCCTGAATACATATGCTATTTTCATGCACCTGTGCTGCTAGGACTGTCTTCCCTCTGCTGAAATGCCATTCCCTTTACTTCTGTTTAACTTACATTCATCTTAATGTCAGCTCAATAAACTTGATTTATAAAGCCTACCCTGCCTTAACCTCTCACACATTGATTATGGCACTTTTCATATTGCATCATAATTACTGGGTCATATAGCTTACCTTCTCCACTAAATCAATCATTTAGGCTTTGGAGTAAGAAATGTAGGTTCAAACCCCAACTTTACGTCTTAGTCATTTTCCATTGTTGAGAAATCACCTAAACATAGAGGTTAAGAGCTTGAGATGTGACATCAAACAAAATTCAGGACTGACTCTTGGCGACATCACTAAAATGCTCCTGGTCAGTTTCTTAAATTCTGTTAAGTTCTAGTTTGCTCCTCAGTACAGTAAGAGTAAGAAAAGTACTGACCTTAGAAGATAGTTATGAGGAATAAACGAGATGACACACAACTCTGAGTCATACAATGAGTGTAAGGAAAATTAGCTATGTGACTAAAATGTCCCAATTTCTCATCTGTGAAATGGGGATGATAATCTATTCATAAGGCTATTGTAAGGAAAGTACCAACATGATACTTGATGCTTAGTTGGCACTCAGTAAGCTTTATTGAATGCATAAGTATTGGTATATTTAGAGGGTCTTTTGGAATGTGGCCACAACGTTTTGCTTTGTTCCAGCAAGAGGTTATTGTGGGAAAAGCTAAAGTTACGGGATTGGAGTATTAATATTCCTTAAACATGAAGGAATTTCCTTCACTCATACCTTGTAACATTCCAAATATAGAATGCTAAGCAGTGTTCCGCACATGTTTTGAAATATGAGGCATCTAGTATACTCCACATTTTAAAAATCATTGATATATCAGAAAGCAAAATATTTATTAATTTTATTATTCCCAGAATTGCAACATTTTTTATTTCCTTGGATAAAATCTACTTTCAGTATATTATGGGTTACATATACTTTAGCTTGCCAGATAAAAAGTCAAGTCATGGAGAACACTATTGAGTCTCAAATGACTGCTTGGGAATAAACTTTTACAGCCTAACCTAGTGGTACTGGTTATATTTTTCTTCTATAGAAAACACACACACATGATAAGAGGGAATTAAAAAACTTGATGGGTTTTTCTAAGAGCATACTTTGCAATGAATTCTTTGAAATTTTCTTTATGATTATGTTTGTATTAAAAGCGAGAAAAAACCTTTTATTAAAAAAAGGATAATGTTTTCTGTAGAACACTTGCCCATCTGCACCAAAAGCATTTTATTTCCCAGCTGCTGTTAGTTTATACTGAATGCTTATTCAGATGGGCTTCCACAGACTTCGAGTCATCTCTTTTTTTCTTCAGTGCACGTTGAGCTGTGTTTGAAACAGGAGTAGTTTTCAGCTACCTCTGCATCTTGATAAATTCAAGTGAATAGCTAATTCATGTATATTCAAACTGCATTATTTACAAAGCTGGGGTGAGTCTTCTGAATCCTTTTATATTGGTTTTCTTTTTGTTTTTTAATAGACAACCTATGTGGTGAATAAAAAAGAATTTCGATAGGGCTGAAAAGGTTGATTTCGAGGTATTGCACCTCTACTGAAATTGCTTTCATTTAGCTTTTATACTTGAACATTTTCTATATTACTAGAAATAATTTATAAATTAGTGGTAACCTGTATGATCTTGGTGAAGTAGGCATGATGATCCCATGCTTTAAATTAGGGTCTTCAGAAAATGTATTGTGGTGAGAGAAATAAATACGAGTAATGTATATTGATATTTACAACTTCTCCTCCTCCTCAGGACTATTTTATCTTTTGTGTTTGGAGGAGACTTAGACTTATCAAGAGAAATGGATAAGAGAAAAAAATGAGCGAAACCAAGGCAGATGTTATTGACTTTTAAAAAATGGAATATAAATAGAATCAATTTAGAGCAGAAAGAAGGGAGACCTAAAATGAGAAAAGGGATAAAGAAGGCAAGTAAAACAAGGCTAGGTGGTGTGGAGGGAGTTTTCAAAAATTTCTGAGGGAGGGAGGGAGGATGAATATTAATGAGAATGAGAAAGAATGCATTAGTTTGTGTTTGGAGGCAATCACCACTCTAACCTTGTAAAGATCATTGGACCTTGTATGAATTTCCTTTTGCTGCTGTAACAAAGTGCCACAAACTTGATGGCTAAAGATGACATAAATTTATTCCATTGCAGTTCTGGAAGTCACAAGTCTAAAATCAGTCTCAGTGGGTTAACGTCAAGGTTCTCAGTGGGCCTACATTCCTTCAGGAGGCTCTAGGAGAGAACCTATCTCCTTACCTTTTCCAGCTTCTTCCAGAGGTTGCCTGTGTTCCTTGGCTCCTGGCTCCCTTCCATCTTCAAAGCCAGCAATGTCTGGTTCTCATGTTACATCGCTCTGACACTGGCCCTTCTGCCTGCCTCATCCACATTTGAGGACCCTTGTGATTATACCGGGCCCACCCACATAATCCAGGATGATATTATTTTAAGGTTAGCAATCTCAATTTTATTTGAAATAATAGCAGTCAATTTATTTGAAACCTTAATTCCCCTTTGCTATGTAACATAACATTCACAGGTCCTGAGGATTAGCATGTGGGCATCTTTGGGGGTCATTATCCTGTCTACCATACAGCAAACCTATAACCTTAATTTTGCACAGGTAAAAACTGTGCCTGAAAAATAAAATCCCACCACCCCAAGTCAAAGTACTATAGTAAGTACTATTGCAAAAACATTCAGCCACCATGACTCATTAAAAAAAAAAAAATCAATAATCTCTTGAACTTCAGTTATTCTGATGGCTTTGTTTTGCCCATAATGGATAGTAAATAATTTTATATTCAATGATGAGTGTTTATGTTTCTCATTATTTTTTTATGATAAATGTCTTTGATCTCTGCATTCTTCTGTAGAATGTTTTCCTATTAGAGTTATGGTGAGAAGCAAACGATTTATTATGGCTCACGATCATATATATGGCATACTAGGAGCTGTGGCATGACCTCTGCCCAGCATCATGAGAGAGTATCGTACAGCATATCACTAACCCAGGAAAAGATCAAAATTCAAAGCATGGTTTCCACTGAACGTGTATCACTTTTGTACCATCGTAAAGTCAAAAAACTTTAAGTTGAACTGTTAAGTGAGGGACCATCTGTACATCCTTCCCGCTCCAGGGCCTTGGCCTAAGCCCATTTAATTCTGAGTCCTGGCACAGATAGAAACTGGGTTAACGAAAGTTGGACCTGGTATGAGGCTTGAGGCAAAGGAAGAAAAAGCTGATCTCAGTACAACGGTATATTGGAGTAGTGTTAACACGTAGCCTGTCTTAATGTATCAAAGACTTGATTTTCTTGGATGTTCATTTCCCACATAGGATGTTGCTCCCCATTTTCCACTTAATACCTGTATCTTCATACACATGTTCAAATGCATACACTCGTGACTTTGAAACAAACATACACATACACACACATGCCATAGAGTAAAACAAGTGGGAAATGAATAGTTATCCTTTTTAGCAGACAGGAAGAAACACGAGGTCAAATTTGCATGGGTGGAGTGAACATATAAAGTGGTCTCAAGGGCTAGGCCTGTGGATATATAGCTGTCTCGTTGCTCTGTCCTTCCAAACTCATTATCTCCTGCACACTCTTTATCTATTGGCAATTACAGCTTGAACCTGAAAAACTGTTTTCTGACATTTTTTTCCCTAGAATTGCTGTGAGCTTGTCTAACTAGAAGTGTTTAATAATGGCTCCTGTTGCCTGTCCTTTTCATTATCTGGGGGAAAATGCTGAGTTCACACTTGATTTATTTTTGCAAGCAGATTGATCCAATTATTCATACTTTAGTTACCAAAATAAGCCATTTGAGCAAAGGTCTTCTTTTGCAGATGACCATTCCCTCCACTTTTGTGTATATTTATTTTACTTTTGTTATTGTTTTCATTTTTCCTCAATGCAGTGTTAACAAGAGGGACCTATTGGCTTAATTGTAAGAAAAGTCAGATGTGTCCTTTTATTGGCATTAACAGCAATTGGATCTGTCACCTGTCATAACCCTGTTCTTCTTGCTCAGAACTGATAGAGCCTGGTTTATCAGACCAGGCATCCAGGCACCTTCCCACATGTACAAGAAATCAAGGGCTCACAGGGGCCCTGATCATTATGAAGATATTCCCCTATGGGTTTTAAGCTGGAAGGGCTGGTTATGCCTACATTGGTGTCCTCTGACTTTCTGGCCACAGGGTCAGAATTAACAATGCCCAGGATTGCCACTCTCTGTATGTCCCAAGTGGCTTATTTCCCTGATTATAAATATCCCATCGTTCTCTTCTGTGTGCAGAGACCTTTGGAACTAAGATTCAGGGTGTGCACTGGGCTTGAGCTGGAAAATGAGAAATAATGACAAACTGAAAATGTACTCATTATTATCTTAACAAAATATCCTCTGATTTCTTCCAGTGGAGTCTGAACTTTAGTCTTTCAATTCTAAAATTGAAACTGCTCTAATTATTACAGTTTATGTTTACGAAGTGGTGCTGGCTTCTAAGTGCCATACGTTACAGCATCTGTGCTTTCACTGATGTCCTTTGCTTGGCCTTTTCTTGTCCGACCCATCTTTGAAGGTCCAACTCCTGTGTGATGCCTTCTCCAGTCCAGTCAAGGAAAGATAGTTTCCTGTGCTATGAAGTTGCCCCGTGTTCCTTATTCCTATTCTTTAACCTCATCCCATTCGAGCAGGTATCATTCAGGCTAGTTATGTACGCCTCTGACTTTACTAGAAGTTGAGCACCTCAAGACTGGGGACTCTGACTTGTTTATCTGTGGACAGGTGGTGTGTTCTAGGTTTTTTCCCCACCTTTGTTCCACCCATCCTTGTTCCTGCTGGAGAGAGGTATTTTATAACAGTGGCTATTTAAGATTTCTATATAGAATGATTTTTATTATCAAGGTAGAGGTTTGAAGATGCTCCTCACGGAAGATGAGCTATTGCCATCCTAGGATGGAGCCAGGATGAGTCCTAACAATCTCAGTGGTAAATAATAGCTTCAAAGTTAAGTTAGGATCTTTAAGGGAGTGAAGCAGAGCAGAAACTGAAAAGAGAAAAGGGGACAAGGAACAAGGGGCATTAGTCTACGGCTAATGCTTTAAGGACTGGACGTAAACCCAGTGGAACTGATAAATAATATCAACTCCCTCATTTGGAATCCTGTTCCATACCTCTGAGTGAGGTTATAGCCTATCTGGTTATAGGTTATATCTGTAAGCCCTTTGAAAATAGTGTGGGACAAAAGAGCAGGGTTTTCTAGATAGACATGGATGGACAGAGAGACTGACAGATGATAGTTGCCCAATATAAATATTTGAAAAATTCTATTGCAATGGCCTACAATTCCTGAAAAAACATTACAAACATCATTTCATCCTGAGTTCATTCTCAGTCAAGCGAGCATTACAAAGAGTGGCTTAGTGTAATCCTCTGCTCCACATCAGTAGAGTCATTAGCTCAGACGTGTGGAAAAGGGTAAATACGCGAGATGCTGGAGTGGAGGAAAAGCGTGCTTCTGCTGTTCCTGCGCCGTGGACCCTGGCACAGTGACTCTGTTCAGAGCCCAGACTTGTTTCAGCGGTGGCTTATCACAGCCCAGCTATGACATGATCACACTTGCCTAGGACAAAGGAAGCAGAGGCACTGGAATTGGATGCGCAGAACATGACAAATAGAAATTTCTTTGTTTGGGATAAACATCATAGAGGGCACATGAATACAGGATATTTATAGTCACACATTGCTGTGAGAATGCATTTGAATGGCTACAAATATTTTAGATAATAGTTTGGTCATTTTAACAAATATTACCAATGCATAACTCTTCAGCTAGCAGTTCACTTCTTTTAGAGAACCCATCCTACAGAATCAGTAGAACCAATGCAGTGGTGTGCATACAAATCTACAGTATTTTTTTATAGCACTCTCCACTTCCAAATAAAACATTTTGGAACTTCTTCCTCAAGGAGAATAATGGGGAAAATGTCAAGTCACTGCTAAGAAGTATCATGTAGCTATTAGAAAGAATAAGGTAGATATTTATATATAGATCTGAATGTATGTTACACTCAGTATAAAATGTATACTGCAAAGATACAGAAACACAAATGCTCCTACAGATACAGGCACACACACAGGAATTTTTATTATCAAAAACTGCCATAATGTATACATATTCCTGTGTGTTTTTAGAAGCATGAAGGAAAGTAGGGAAGGAACTTTCTAAAACCACGTTGGTTAATCAGTTGTATGTGCTATGGCATTTATAAACAGGTAGTTCACTCCAGTCTTGGAGAAAAACAAACTGAGTCTTGAAGTTAAGTACATTTTCCACAGTAATAAAACTAGAAAGAAGTAGAGCTGGTATAGGTCTTTAGATATAGGTCTACCAGAACTATGCTTTCTCCTACAAGTTATGCTATTATTGCAACGTATGGGTATGTCTGTGTGTGTTCTGTAACTATTTGTGAAATAATAAAAGATGTCACTTTATAGTTTGTAGAAAAAAGGTTGTCTTTAGAGTCAGAAAATGTGGGCTTTTGTACTTCTGCACTCAACGACATGTCTTTGATCTTAGCTATTCATTTAAAACCTCTGAGCTATTGTTTACTCATTTCTGAAAAAGGAATAATTCAAGCCCATATGTCCTTACAAGATTGTTCTGAGGTTGAATAAATAACCTGGATAACACGAAAGTAGACTAGATTACAACCTCCATGAAAGCAGAGGCTTCATGTTTCTTTTATCATTGTATACCCGCCACATAACGCAGTGCTGGGAGCGTAATCACTGCTTCACAGTCCTTTTACAATATCATCTTTATTGAGGTATAATTTCCTTAGAATAAAATTCATAAAATTACTCTAAATGTAAAGTATATGATTCTTGCCAAATGTATACATTTGATAATTGCCACCCGGTGAAGACAGAGAACATGACCATCACCACAGAAAGGTTCCTTATGCCTACCTGCCCCGGTAACCACTGATCTGACATATCTCTAAAGAATAGTTTTTCCAATTGTAGGATTTTATTTTATCATTTGAAGAACAGAAGGCTTTAATTTTAACAAAGTTGAATTTGCATATTTATTTGTGCTTTAAAAATAATAATTTGTGCTATTTTGTCCTAAGAAATCTTTGCTTACCACTTTTCTTCTAAAAGTTTTATCGTTTTAGCCTTTGCATTTAGGTCTGTGTTCCATTTCAAGTTAAAATTTTCTGCAGGTGTGACATAAGCGTAGTGTGTGTTTGTGTGTGTGTGTATGTCTATGAATAGACAGTTATCTCAGTACAATTTTTTGAAAAGCCTATCATTTAGCCATTTGATTACTTATGTCAAAAATCAGTTGATCAGACATTGGGGAAATGAAAATCAAAACCATAATGAGATGCCACTTCATACCTCTATGGTGACTAAAATTGAAAAGGTAATAGGGCTTCCCTGGTGGCGCAGTGGTTGAGAGTCCGCCTGCCGATGCAGGGGACACGGGTTCGTACCCCTGTCCAGGAAGATCCCACATGCCGCGCAGCGGCTGGGCCCGTGAGCCTTGGCCGCTGGGCTTGTGCGTCTGGAGCCTGTGCTCCGCAACGGGAGAGGCCACAACAGTGAGAGGCCTGCGTACTGCAAAAAAAAAAAAAAAAAAAAAAAGGTAATAAGATTTGGTGAGGATGTAGGCAACTTGGAGCCTTCATGCTGGTAGGACCGTAAATAATGCAGCTACTCTGGAAAACAGTCTGGCAGTTCTTCAGAAAGTTACACAGAGTTAAAAAATGATCAAGCAGTTCTACTCATAGGTAGATACCCAAGAGAAATGAAAAATATGTCCACATAACTTACACAGGATTGTTCATAACATTCATTATACATAATGAACCCCCATTATTATACATAATAACCCCCAATCGGAAACCATCCAACTGATAAAAGAATAAAGAAAACATGATGTATACTTAACATGATATATACTTAAAATGGCATATTACTTGGAATGAAGTACTGATACATGCTACTATATGGACAAATTTTGAAAATGTGCTACGTTAAAAAAGCTAATCACCATATATTGTAGTATTTATATGAAATGTCCAGAACAGGCAACTCTATTAAGACAGAAAGTAGATTAGTTATTGCCTAGGGCTTGGGGAGGGATATGGGGTCAAAGGGGGAATGAATGCTAATTGTATGGGGTTTCTTTTTGGGAAGATGAAACGGTTCTAAAATTAATTGTTGATGGTTGTATAACTCTGCGTATATAGTGAAACTCATTTAATTTTACACTTTAACTAGATGAATTGTATGATTTGAACTGTTATGATATGTCAAAGAGTTTGTTAAAAATCAGTTGATTATGTATGGATGGGCCTATTCTGTTCCATTTATCTAAATATATCCTGTGCTAATACCATGTTGTATTGATTACTGAAGTTTTACAATGACTAGTGAAATTAGGGAGGGGTAAGCCCTCCAATCTCATTTTTCTTCCAAAATATTTCTGATTATTCTAAGTCCTTTGTATGTTCCATATAAAATATTTAGACCCAGTCTGGCAATTTCTGGCAAAATTGCTCACTGGGGTGTTCAACTGGATTTCGTTCAAACTATAGATCAATGGACATCTTAATAGTATTGAACCTTTGAATCCATACACGTGGGATAGCTCTTAATTTATTTCAACTTTAAAAAATTTCAGCAATACTTTTTTTCCCTATTTCTCTTTTAGTTTTTAGCATAAAGGTTTTTTTTTTAAACTTTTTGGTAAATTAATTTCTAGTTTTTGTACTTTACTGTAGATATTAATTTTTCATTTTCCAATTGTTTGCTAGTATATAGAAACAGAAATGATTTGTATATTGATTTTGTATACTGCAATCTATAGATTTATTAAATTTATCAGTTTTTTGGTGTATGTTTTATGTTGATAATTATGTTTTACTTTCTATTTTCCGATCTTTAAGCATATCATTCCTTTTTCTTACTGCACTGGCTAGTACAATATTGAATAGAAGTTATAAGAGTGAACATTCTTTTCTTATTTCCAATTTTAGAGGGTAAGCATTTGGTCTTTATTAGTGTAATTTTTGTCAGTAGATTTTTCATAGATGGTCTTTATTAAGTTGATAAAATTTCAGTATATTTCCAGTGTGCCAAGAGGTTTTATTTTTAAAGGATTGGTTATTGAATTTCATCAACTGGTGTAATATGATGACACAACTTTTCTTTTATTCTGTTAGTCTGGTGACTTATAATAATTGGTTTCTGAATACTGAAACAAACTTGCCTTTCTTGGATAAACCCTAATTTGTGGTGATATACGATTCTTTTCATATATTTCTTTTTTTAACATTCTTTTAAAGACTTTTGCATCTATGTATATGAGAGACTGGTGCTCAGACAGATGGAAATACTGGGGACAAAAATATATAAGTGAAAAACTCATTATCTTAATAAAGGAGAAAAATCCATTTGCTTTTTTCTAAAATTTTCCCTTTTCTTGATGGGGTTTCCTGTCTCTTTATTCTTTGAAATCACACTTTAGTGCTTTGAGTAGATTCATAATAATTGCTATATATTCTGTCTTCTCATACCAACATCCGTACTATTGGGTTCCACTTCAGTTGATTTGTTTTCTTGGTCATGGAACCCATTTTTCTTGCTTTGTATATCTAAAGATATATAATATTTTGGTTACTACATTGAAGAGACTTTGGATTTTGAAAATTTCCTCTGAAGAATGTTAACTCTCTTTAGCAGCCAGTTCGATTACTGCCTGATAAACTTATACAGGCTTTTGGTCTCATGCTTTGTCAGTGACAGTTTGTGACACGTGTTTCTCAAACCACTCAAACTTGCTGAAACTCAGTCTTCAAGTTCCTGTCTCCCAGATGATTATGGTAGGACTTGTTTTTATGCTTTGAGGGAGTGAGTGGAGCCTAGGTTTTACTCCTAATCATGGTCCATATTCCAAAGTCATGACTTTTCTGTTATCTTAACTGAGTACCGGGTATTTTAACAGTGTGTTACCAAGATCTCTCCATTCTGGCAGGGCCTAAACTCCAAATTCATCCAGCACTGCCCCTCAGGCTGCATGCTGTAGCCTGTAGTATCTCTAGATGTTCTGTCAACATCCATAGCAGCTGAAATTGAGTAAGCTTTAGGATTTTGTCCTACCAGGGAGTTGCATAAAAACTTGGTGTAGATTTCCAGACCTTGCCCTGCAGAAATCTCCACTTTCCCAGTGTCTCTGTATTTTGTATGCATCATCTCATTTAATCCTCACAGTAAGCCTATGTGATAGGTACTATTCTTCAGGAGGCACAGAGTTTAAGCACATTTTCAAGTTCACATTATCAGAGCCAGGACTTAACCTCAGGCATCAGAATACCCCAGTCTGGCAACAGAACTCAGGCATGAGCTATCACGCATGCAGGGTCCCTTACCTAACAAGGGAGTTGCTCTCATAAGCATTTGCAAATGATCAGGCTCAATGATAGGCAGTTGATCCGTGAGTTGTGCTTCATGTTTGTGTCAGGACCGCATCGTTAGCGCAGTGCCAGGAGTCTTTATACCCATTTTTTGAGTGGCAGTTTGGGTGACAATTCTAATTTTAAGCATTCTAAAATCAGAGCCTCTAAGTGTGAGGCTTCAGGTACCCAGAGGTGGTGTACCCTGGAAGAAGTTGTTGCAGTAAAATCACATGCTCATCTGTGGATTCCAAGGTCTAGTTGTTTCTCCTTTGAAAAAAAAATTCATTACTCATGCCTCTAATTTTAGTAAATACCATGTAACAAAGAAAATAGTAGTAGGATACTGAATCAAAGTAAGTGTTTTTTTGTCTGTTTTTTTTTTTAATTCATTTATCTGGCCAGTCCATTCCTCATTTATTTTGTTAAGGGCTAAATGAGGACATAATTGGTACTAGGAATTGAAGGATTAATAAGATATGTTTTACAAGGGTATAATGGAAATAATACAATAGAGCAAGGTAAGTGTATTTGTCTATTAAATGACAAATGTTCTGTTATAGAACATTTTATAAAGACATTTACTTCATCTATATGATGCATCGACTAAATGCTAGTATCTAACTTCATGAAATTGATTTAGATGTCATTGTATTTTCCCACTTCATAGAAGAAACTGAGACCCAGGAAAGTGAAGTGAATTATATTTTTCATTTCTCCTTGGGTCAGCCTCATAGCAATAGAGTGGAGGTTGGGAATTATGGAATATTTAACTCTGTGGTTTGAGCATATGACTTACTTGCTTTCTGTGTTCAGTATGAACGTCAGTTTTGCAAGCATTGGCTGCTATACTGCATGTCTGTGTTTTGCAAAATATAAAGTGTTACACAAATGTATGACTTAATAGTGAGTATTGCCTATATTGACTTGTCTGCCTTAACTTTAAGGAAATCTTAGTTTCTGTCTAGATTTGAATGGGTTAGGTATTCTTAAAGGGGGCATTGTGGTTTGGGACTATCCAGTGTTTTTCTTTTGCTTATAGATCCATAATCTTCCTTTGGAAAATGTCTACTTATTTCCTCATGTCATGTTTCCCTGGTAGGACTGTCAATCCACGGCTACAGGTATTTGCTTCAAGGCTGGGCAGATGTCCTAAACCTGACTAATAAGAGCCCTCTGGCTTAACCTCATCCCTGAAGCCTCACACAGGATTTTGACCAGACCTATTGCAAGAGTGGTTGTCTTCCAAAGATGGGCTTTGGAGTTCTAAGTTATATAAACCAAGATATTTCCTCTTCATAAATAAGTTAGTTTGATTCCTTTTGTCTTCCTGGCACATGGCCGTCTTCTCCCTGGGGAGTAGAATCCCGACAAGAATATCAACACTTTATTCATATTTACTGTTCCAGCACAGTGCAAAGTCCTTGGGATACAGTGGACTCTCAGTAAATGCCTGCAAATCTGCAGGAGTTTATTGCAATACTTACAGATATTGACTTCTTCAGGGCAGAGAACAAGTTGTTCTAAATGACCCAGGGCTTGATGGGTGGGCACTCCCAACACTCCCTTCTCACATGTCACCCCCAGCACGTCCAACCAAAGCCATGCCCAGTGCAGCGCGTGATCCACTTGTTCTGATATTAAACCGCTCCTCTCACCAATGGCTGCTGAGCATTAAAATATGCACTTAATTCTCAGAGAAAAGGGTTACAGTATTTTTTCTTAATATAATTATGTTGAACAGTCTGGCATCAAGGGGGGAAAACTGAACTAAAATGTGTGCTAAGTAATGGCCAGGTGTGTCCTTTGCATTTCTAATGCTTTCTTGCCTCAGGGAGGGAGGGAGAAAAGGAGGCATAACCAAGCCACTGAATATTTTAAGGCTGATGAACAAATGACTTCATTATGAGGAAGATTGCTGCTCCTCTTGTGTAATGTCATAACTTTTGGTATAATTCAGCTTTTTTTTTTTTTTTTGCGGTACACGGGCCTCTCACTGTTGTGGCCTCTCTCGTTGCAGAGCACAGGCTCTAGACGCGCAGGCTCAGCGGCCATGGCTCACGGGCCCAGCTGCTCCGCGGCACGCGGGATCCTCCCGGACCGGGGCACCAACCCATGTCCCCTGCATCAGCAGGCGGACTCTCAACCACTGTGCCACTAGGGAAGCCCCAGTCTTCAGCTTTTAAAGACTCTGGGGAAGGCAGAATCTCAGAACAAACTGCCATTAATATTTAACATATACACACCAAAATATATTAGCCCTTTAAGCTTTTATGAAGT
Source organism: Stenella coeruleoalba (assembly GCF_951394435.1). Taxonomy (NCBI): domain Eukaryota; kingdom Metazoa; phylum Chordata; class Mammalia; order Artiodactyla; family Delphinidae; genus Stenella; species Stenella coeruleoalba. The sequence continues at coordinate 25,730,770 of NC_137166.1, read as the reverse complement.
CTTTATGCGGGAAAAAAGACAAAACTTTAAGTGAAGTCACACTTGGAAATAAAAAGCAGCTGTGAGGAGAAATAAGAAACAAATTCCAACCTTGAGTTGTTTGCAAGAGACAACTATTTAGGTCCTTAGGAAGTGACACAATTTTTTTTCTTTTTACTCATTATTTATTTGGTTTCTTTGGTGCAGTTACAGAATTCTAAACTAATGATGTAACATCTGTCATTGTCACTAAATACAACCTAGCGCTAACTATTTCTTATGGTAAATCACTCTCTATTTCTTTTTAGAACTACTGTGCTGGGCAAGTGGCACTGTAGAATAAGTTCTCCTTCCCTTCCCACCCCTCAACCCAACTGGGAATGTGGGGAATGATCTTGAGCTGTAAATCCAGGGCACAGCTGGCATTTCCTTGCCCTCTACTTATCAAGGCTCCCAGCATCTTTGCACACAGTGCTTGCTCATGCCAGCCCGGGCACACTGGTGGTAGCTCCATGGGGATGGGGAGGTGCACTTCCATAGCCGGCGTGTGTTTGGGTGGAACCATTACACTATCTCCATATAAACGGGTGTTTGCCAGAAAAGGCAAAGTTGAATTGAAACACTGAAGGTCAAACTGCAAACTGCTCTGTGAGGATTTTTGCCCTGAGTCCTACTACTTGGGGGGCAAAGGGCAGAATCAGAATGGAGAGAAGGAAGAGCTCTGAAAATGCTGAAGATGCTCATCGCCACTAAACTCTTGGAGCACAAGGTAGAGACACATGGAAAAAAAGAAGCAGCAGGTTTTAGTAGCTGAATCATGGCAGCAGGTGTCAAACCTAGATTCAGATTTGATTTTCAGCATGTTTCTTTTTATTATTTTTTAACCTTGTGAAGTTTTAATGAACCTTCATAGTTGATTGGCAAATGCCGCTCAGCTTATTACAGCTTCTTGATTTTTTGCATGTACTGGATAATAACATATTGATTCTTTGGTATTAAAAATACTCATCTGTATATGCTAGTTTTTCATCTTTTTGTAGACACAGGATTCCTACTGTCCACATGTTGAATTCTTTCTCATTCATCAATATCAATTATTTCCCTTTTGTAAGTAATAGTAAAAGTAATGATTATTAAAACAAAATAAAAGTTTGTCATTCATTGACTGCTAAATACCTCTCAGGTACTCTGCTAAGCACTTTAAGTTATATTACTTAATCTCTATAACAACCCTATGAATGATATACTGGATTTTCTCATCTATAAAATAAGGCTACTTAGAAAAATCAAGAATTTAACCAAAGTTAACACAGTGTTGAGAGTTCAGCTAAGTTAGTCCATAGTATTGCCACCTTGGTTTGCATTTTGTTTGGCCAGATGGCCTGCAGGGACCTTACACTGACATTAACCCCCTCATGCAAGCCTGTGCCCTAGATATCAGCCAGAGTCACAGCAAATACGTTTCTGATATGACTTCCCCAGCAGCCCTTGTGATCAGCAGTCTTCCCTGACTGCCAGTGCCTGTATGCCTTACGGACCCCTTAGATAAGACCCCTGTGCCAAACCCCACTCTTTTAGTTTGAATTGATCAGTATTGTCCCTAGCCTGGGAATCCCAAAGCACTCCACTCATGGATCCTAATAAAGGCGTCTGCCCCACGTCCTGTCGCTCTGTCTGCACTCTGCCTTGACCTCTCTGTGTGGGCCCTTGAGGTGTGCCCTGCATGTACTTCCTCCAGGATCTGTGAGCTGTACCCTTGTCTATTTCAGTTTCTCTTGTGGTGTGTTTCTGAATCGATGCTCACCATCCAGCTCCTTGTGTTCCACGTAACAAATGTTAATTTAACAAATCCGTAACACAATTGTGTCAGTGCCAGTAGTAACACACAGGTTCACCCATGTAACTCAGAAGCTGAGTCCTAACTATTATGCCCTGTGTCAGAGCTGATTACTCCCACCCCATCCTCCCTCTGCTGTATCCAATGCATGCCTCCGTGACTGCATTTATCACGTTGTATCAGTTATTAGTGTTAGTATTCTTTTAGTGTTTTAGGCATGGTGCAGGTCACTGAGGATGCAGGCATAAGACCTGGCCCATTTTCTTAAAGATGTCGCACTGAAGCCTGTTCCCACTGCTTTCACTCTAAGACTTCTTTCCGCTTTGCAACCAGAATGATAGTTCCAAAATTCAAACCTGATATGCCAGTTGCCTGGTTAAAAACCAACCCATGGCCTCCATTGCTCTTGGGATCAAAATGGAAATCTTTAACACAGCCTGTAATACAGTCATGGTCTGGCCCCTATGCAGCTTGGTAGCCTCCTCTCAGACCTCTCACCCTGTTCTCTGCTTCAGGCACCCAGACCTTCTTGCAGCCCCTCCCCTGTGTCATGCTTCCTCAGACTACGTTGCCTGGAAACATTTACTGCTCTTTACACACATGCTTTCCTCCGCTTGGCATATACCTGTCTCGTAGAGTTTGCTCTTAGTCAAGCTCCTGTCTTAACTTCCTTAGGGAAGCCTACCTTGACCTTGAATTATGGAAAATCTCTCCTTAATACATACAACCCCATGCAGCTCTTTTCTGATAATAATTTCATACTTTGTGGTGTGATTGAGTCACAAATGTAAATGTCTCTAAGATTCTAAGCCTCAGGAAGGCAGGAACTGTTTCTTTTTTGCTTGCCATGATCTAGCATCCTAGGTACTCAATTCAGTTGTTGAAAACCACATGGTTGGTTGCATTCTAATGGAGAGGTGTACAGGTATAGTGCACAAGAGTACACAGGCAAAGTATGTACCATGATTAGCAAGTGCAAGGCAGTTACTGTTACAAAAATCACGTGACAAAGAAACAGAATTTCATTGGTACTGAGCAACTGATCAAGAGTACATGCCCAGTTCTAAGAGAAGACAGAGATTAACCCACAGACACTGTTTTCCCTGTAGGATGTTTTGATTAAGTGTGTGTTAATACTTTTGGCCCTGCTGCTTGCTAACACTACAGACTTGGACCATCTACATCTCTGCTCTGTTCTTAGTTGCAAAATATGTGTAAGTGGCAATAATGTATATATATCACATCTATAAATGTTAACTTAATAACAAAACTTATGAGCATTATTATTATCATTAATAATAGTTACTATTAATGATAATAATGTAGTTGTTTTCTTTTAAGCCCTGGGGTTTTCCCATGGTTGTCTCAGTCAATATTTGAGATACTTGAATAATAAATTTATATTGTATCTTTTTCTTAAACCTGTGTGCTTCAGAGAACTGAGAGAACCTATTGGTTAAAAGCTCAGCCTCTCTGGTCACACAGAGTAGGTTCAATTCTTTCATTCCCAGCTCTGCAATTATTAGCTGACAGACCCTTATCAAATTGCATAGCTCCCATAAACCTCAGTGTACTACTTATCTGTAAAATGGAAATAATATTTATCCCATAGACTTACTTCTAGTGCTAAGTGAAATATATAAAATAATTACCCCTTTTTGAACTCTTTCTAAATGCTGGGCTAATTGTTACAGGTAAAGTAATTAATAATAACCATAATGATCATTATTGTAAAAGACACCACTCCCCATGAGGCAAGCCAAATATATATGAAGTAATTTAGCAATATATTTTTCACATTTTAAGGAGCATTTTTCAATTTAGCATTTACAGTTGTCTGTTGTCTACGGTTGTCTGTACAAAATGGGCATGAATCTAGACCAGTGACACACAAAAAATCAAATTTAGGTTGCTGGTGACACAGTTTCCAATGTCACTGAATGTTTCAATTCTGGAGAAGAATGAACAGATTGGGTTTCTTTCACCAGGCAGAGGAGGTGACTTGAGGCTTTGGTTAAATGGACACAAAAGAATAGCTCCTGATATCAGTGTAGTTGGAACCTCATTGCTATTCATGGCTCTTGCTGTCCCTTTGTACTCTGCACTTTGTAAGGCTCCAGGCATTTCTTTTTGGGTTTCATTTTCATTTCATTAATTTTCTGATTTTTTTCCTCTTCAGCCTGGAGACTTGAATAAAATTTTTGCCTTGTTCATTCAAAAGCAAGGGGCAATTTGTTTCTCTCCAATAAGATGGTGGGAATGTCCTTGTTTATTTGCCTTTTTAAACCTGACTACTTCCAAAGAGGTTTTTAGGCAACTTGTAGTAAGAATTGAAGATATTCATAAGCTGTTTGTACAGGTACAGGTCAAACTCAGGTTAAGAAAGAGTCAGAAGAAAAGGGAAAACTACATTAGGAAAAGCAAGCCAAGAAAAGTGGCAGCTTTTAATACCTAAAACTTCGTATTCTGTATTTCTCTTCTTCAGGGGATTGGGGGAACCACTTTCTCTGCATTTTTTGTTTGTTTTTGGTTTACGTGTGCCATGCCCTTGAGCATTATTTAAGTTCAAATTAAGAAATACAGTTGACCTTGGGCTTCCCTGGTGGCGCAGTGGTTGAGAGTCCGCCTGCCGATGCAGGGGACACGGGTTCATGCCCTGGTCCGGGAAGATCCCACATGCCGTGGAGCAACTAAGCCCGTGTGCCACAACTACTGAGCCTGAGCTCTAGAGCCCACGTGCCACAACAACTGATGCCCATGCGCCTAGAGCCCATGCTCCACAACAAGAGAAGCCACCTCAATGAGAAGCCTGCGCACTGCAACTAGAGAGCCCGCTTACAGCAACGAAGACCCAACGCGACCAAAAATAAATAAATAAATAAAACAAAATTTATATATAAAAAAAAAAAGACAGTTGAGTTTTAACCCACATGGGGGTTGGGGCAATAACCATCCCTGCAGTCAAAAATCCACGTATAACTTACAGTTCACACTCTGTATTTGCGGATCCTGTGTATCCACGGTTCTGCATCCATGGGTTTAACTAACCACACATGGTATAGTACTGTAGTATTTACTATAGAAAAAAACCCATGTATAAGTACACCTACCCAGTACAAACCTGTCTTTCAAGAGTCGACTGTAGTTATAGGAATGTTCACATTTTTGAGGCATAACCTTCATTATATCTTTGTGTCCCCTCTAAAGTCCCACTTACGAGATGCCCTTGAATTCAATTGTAGAGAATCCTTGAGGAAATAGGTTTTTTCTCTATTTTGATAAGGATAAGTAATATGAAAATCATATTCCCCTTTTTCCCTTGACTGCCAGGAAGCTCAGAATCCGATGTTCATTGATAGCCACTGCAATCTCTATAGTTGGCATGTTGCCCTTTTTCTGTGGATTTGGTTTTCTTATTCTATTTTTATATTTTTCATTTACATATCTTTTGTCTTTACTATTTGTTATAGAGTGAATATTTGTGTCCCCTCAAAAGTCATACGTTGAAGCCCTAATCCCCAATGTAACTGTGCTTGGAGATAGGGACTGTGAGGAGATGATAAAGGTTAAGTGAGGCCATAAGAGTGGGGCCCTAATCCAATAGGTCTGGTGCCATTATAAGAAGAGGAAGAGATACCAGAGCTCTCTCTCTGTTCACCACATGAGGGGACACTGAGAGGGCAGCCGTCTGCAAGCCAGGAAGAGAGCTCTCAGCAGGAACTGAATCAGCTGGCACTTTGATCTTAGACTTCCCAACCTCCAGAACTATGAAAAATAAATTTCTGTGTGTAAACCACTCAGTCTGTGGTATTTTATCATGGCAGCCTGAGCAGACTATTACATAATCTCTTTCTAAAAGATTTTAATAGTGTATTATAACTAATTTATCTGCCTGCTAAGAATATGGTACATAATTAAAAACTCAATCTTTCAAGTAGCTTTCACTTTGAAATACCACTACAACTTCTATTACTGTTACTGCTATTAATATTAATAAACACTACTTAGTCATAAGGATAGAGACAATATTGTTTTTATTTTTTTAATCCTGTATTCCTACAGGAATTTGCATCTGTGTTTATGCATAAATTACTGGGCAATATTTTTTTAAAAGTTCATGTTTTGGAGAACAGGTTTGCAAAATATCTGAAGAGATGCATCCACCCTCACTGAGAGGGTCCATAAGGTTGATACAGAGCTCTTTACCTGCAGTTTTAATGGAGGTATATGAGGAGGCAGTATAGTCTAGTTCTTACGTGTAGCTTTTTAATTGATGGACTATATAGTTTTGGAACCAGAAACTTTTGGAGTGAATAGTTAATAGGTTTTATTGGCTTATCTGATACATATCTATATATGGGATGTATGTGTGTGTGTATATATATACATATATACACACACACATATATACACACACACATGTATATGTTCGCCTTCTGATTTTATAAGGAAGAAAAGATAAACACTTGAATTTTCTCTTTGATCAGTTTTCAGAATGGTGCTGATTCTCTATCATCCTCCAAAAATAATAGAGTTTTACTTGTGTTTTAGAATCACTATGAATTCAAGAATTGAGATACCTGTGTGTTTCAATGCATTGAATGTATTAACTTGTGCTTAAATTGTCCTATGTTTGGCTAGTGGTACCATATGCAAGTTGATTCCTCATGAACCTATTTTCCTTGGCAGCTTCCCTGCTCTGATCCATGGTCATCTTGGTATTTCTCACTCTAGAGCTGGAGTGAGCTGCTTCTTTATGGAAGGCTTGTTCCTTGTAATAGGAAGTGATATTTAGAGACCACACTAAGTCTTTAGAGGTGCTTATGGTTACTAGGTGTTTTCAGTAGGCAGTGTTAGAATATAAATTTTATTTTGTTTTTAAGATAAAGTATGTCATTTGTTTATACTGATATTTTCTGTTAAATTTCAGGACCATAAAGGTTTTTTTTATCTACGTTGATCTCATATTTTTATCTCCTTTCTTCCAATTTGAAAACTTGGTTTTCAGTGACATCAACATATATACCCGTTTTCTTGGTCCTATAATTCTCACCTACAGAACAATATTAAAGTGACAATATGTACAGTACCACCTATAATATGATTATTAAAAAAGCACTTTGGGATTTTGTTTGTAGTCATTTTGCATTAAGGTATACCCCACTAGGAACCTGTTGTAAAAGTCCTGTTTTGTTTTATTTTTTTAATTTTATTTATTTATTCATGGCTGTGTTGGGTCTTCGTTTCTGTGCGAGGGCTTTCTCTAGTTGCGGAAGTGGGGGGCCACTCTTCATCGCGGTGCGCGGGCCTCTCACTATCGCGGCCTCTCTCGTTGCGGAGCACAGGCTCCAGACACACAGGCTCAGTAATTGTGGCTCATGGGGCTAGTCGCTCCGCGGCATGTGGGATCTTCCTGGACCGGGACACGAACCCGTGTCCCCTGCATTGGCAGGCAGACTCTCAACCACTGCGCCACTAGGGAAGCCCCAGTCCTGTGTTTTATAGGCCCTTGGAAGAATTCCTCTCTTTTGCTGAAAATGCGATACACAGTTATGTGTTCACTTGTTTAATTCTATTCCTGTTTTTTTTTCAAGACTTTTAAATTGTGTTTTGTAATAATGTAAAATACTTACATTGTTTTACAGTCAGACCAAAACACGGTATTCAATGTAGTATAGACTAGTCTATCCCTGACCCTTTCTATTCAGTTCCTGTCCACTCCATACATAATCTGTATTGCATTATATGATTTATGCTTCCATTTAAAAGAAGAGGTCATTGTGTGTGTTTGCATGTATGTGTGTGTGAATACTCTTATCAGTAAATAGTATCGTTATATTCCTCTTTATTGCTCCTTTTTTCATTTTGCAGTATTTTCTGGAGATCATTTCATAGTTATTTATAGAGTTATTCTGTATTACAGTATATAGTTCCATAATATTCTGATGTGTAATTACACAGTAGTTTACAGAAGTTGTCTTCTATTGATGTATATTTGTGTTTTTTCCCCCAGTATTTTGCTGTCACAGAAGTGCTGAGGTAAATAGTCTTGTGCATATCTTTTTAATATTTTTGCCTATGTATTTTTCAGTAAGTTCCTAGAAATCGGATTTCTAGATCAGAGTAAATGCATGTCATTTGCATTCCCTTACCACTGCATGAGACTTTAGCTTGGCTTTTGCCATGGTTACTTGGTAACTAATTTAAAGCTCAAATCTTCAGTGAAAATCTGAAGGGTACATGGACTATGTATTGCTTGAAAGAAATCACATGTCGTGTGTGGACTGCAAGGATGCAGATCCTTCAGGGCTTCCATTCAAATTGCATCATCTCCTAGATTTAATATTTAGGATAGATAGCCTCTTTCCTCCATCTGCATTCTTGGTCTGGATAGATTATTGTTTTTTTACATTTCAATAATAATCTGTGCTTAGCTCTACCGTAGCACTTGTATTACTGTGCCATAATTATGTGTCCTATTTTAGACCGTGAACAGTTTGGTGGCATGGATCATGACATGCCCATCTTTACAAGATCAGTGCCTAATACTGTGTCTTGTACTTCGCAGGAAGTTAATATATGATTGACCAAGGGTTTACATTGGTCTTTTGAACTTTGCTTTAGGTTTTTAATGTCATATTTGTACATCTCTTTCAAATGCATATAAAAGAAGTTAGGATATCTTTACACTTAGGGGATGCTGCAGTGAGTTTGAATCTGGGAAACTTCATACCTCCATGTCTTCACCTGATAGACTGAAAAATGTTAACACCATTTATTGGTCAGTAGCAGGATTCTTTTTTATTGTTAATGTCTCATAAATGAATTGAAATGAACTATGTACAATCCTCAGCAGACCTAATTCCAACACAGTCTTTCTATATGTTTCACCTTCAGTAAAGGTACAGCCTAGTTACTCAAGCCAGGGGCATCACAATCATTATCTACTGATGTCTCAAGGCACCATGGATTTATTGTAACAGATGGTCCACACACTAGACCCTTCTTAAAATTATATGAGTTGGTATATGCATGGGAGTCATTAAGTGTCTCAACTGCTGAATCATGGAACAATTACAGCAAATTGATAACACTGCTCCTGCCCTATTCCTTAACAGAAATATACTAGCATAACACTTGTGTCTGCTGCAGATGGAGTTGAAGAGAAAGTTACAGTGGCTGCCATCTGCTAATTTCAGACATGGAAGTCTTACTGTGGTGCAGCAGTCTACTCCTTTCTCATATTATCTGATTTTATAGTGATCAACTAAACTGAGCAAACCTTGTACTTTGAGGTATTTTTGTTTTCTTTAAAACCAAAATAATATGAGAAGTTTCATTTTTACTGCCTAAGATTATGTTATTCTTGGAATATAAGCATTCATAAAATAAGACATGCGTATATGAGAAGCAAAAAAAAAAAAAAAAATTAACTACTGTAAAAGCTAAGACCTGCCTTGCAGCATGGGGCAATAGAACAACTCAGACTTTGGTCTGAGTCTTGGTTTGTAGTTGTTGTGTGAACATGGACAGGTTAATTAATTTTTATGTGATCAGTTTCCTTATTTTTGAAAGTAATGACATTAATTCATAATAAAGGGTCATGATAAAAATTAAATGCAATTAAATATATAAAGAAAAAAATTATGATATTTGATTTTATCAACAGCTCCCATTTATTTTGTCTACTATCAGTTATACAGTAAGACATTTATCTAATATTTGAAAACTTTTTTTGTGATAGCACTTTTTATTCCTTTGGGATACACACTAACTTACTATCATCTGACCTTGGAAAAATTCCACTAAACATCAGGCTAAAAATTTAATTATACATATATACACGAAATATGCATATGGCCTATGTTGTCTGACATGGAGAGAGAGAGAAGGAGAGAGAGACAGAGAACATTAATCCCATCATAAAGGTCCCACCCTCATGACCTCATCTAAACCTAACTAATTCCCAAAGACCCCATCTCCGAATACCATCGCATTGGGGGTTTGGATTTTGAAGGGGACATAACTCAGTTCAGAGCAACCCCCTTGAGTTTCAACATATCACTTACTCTGGCCAATGAACTGTGTGTAGAAGCTTTTAATTTCCAGTACTGGAATCTCCAGCTCACTCTTCCCCTGCTTTAGTGGTCATGGAATAATAAGATAGAAGCAGCCTGCTTCCCATGCAGCATGTAGATGGTACTTCCTAGCGGGTTGGTCAGGACGCTGTGATCTTTGCATGGCCAAAAAGTGAACTTTGTTGTGCTAAGCCACTGAAGTTTTGGGGTTATTTGTTGCCACAGAATAACCTGTCCTGTTTCTGCTTAATAAAATACCCAATACACAAGTGTCTTTCCCCTAATACAATAATTTAGAAATCTGGAATCTACCAAACTACTTATAAGTTTGTACTATTCTGGCCAAAAAAAAAAATAACGTTCATGAAATATAATGCGTAACTTAAACAAGAGCACAGCGGACTTAAATGACTTCATCAATCCAGTTCCAGTCACTCTGAATATTTTAAGAGGTAAAACTGAATTTTCAGAATATTTAAAAGTATTGTTTTTACCGATTTATGCTTTTTTTTTCAGATGATAAAGTAGGGTGCTGTCTTGAACATTACTGGGATGGGTGCAAAAACTATGGCTCAGAAAAGCATGGAAGGACCTGAATTTTTATTCCACTCTTACGAATTGGCTGGGAGATTTTAAAAAACATTTCATTACTTGATGAGATTGATTTTTCTCATCTTTCAAAAGGAAATATGAGTGATAGCCCATTCTACATCCCGGGCCTTTTGTCAGGGCCAGATGAGGTCAAAGATATTTTAAAACTTTGTATGTTCTTCTTAAATGTCTCAGTCAGTAGACTTATTTTTTATTATTTGTGCTCTCACAATCAGGGGCGTTTAATTTCCTTTATATGACAAAATACAATCTTAGTCGTGTTGTTCCCTGCTCCCTACTGCTTCAGAATGAGGAAGTTGTATATTCATTATTCACCAAACTAATATATGGAAATTCCAATTTTGTCAAAAAATTTTAAACTCTTGTTGATAACAATAATTAAAATCCAATCAAGGAAAAATAGTTCATCATGGCACACCTGTGAATAATGGCACTTAATTGAAGACTAAATGTGTTAATATTTGGGAAGTGAATTAACAAAATTTAGTTTTCATGATTAAAAAATTGCCTTTACTTAGTTGATTGTTTTATATAGATTCCATAGTTCTCAAAACTTCCAGGAGCTTAATTTCAACAGGGTGGTGGTTTTCTATGTACTTTATAAAAGCTCTTTTATTTTTTTTTAAAGACAGGCAAGAACACTGTGCTTCCATTCCACTCCACTGTTTTTCCTTCTGACACACACTCATTTTGTATTAGATTTAAAATAAATAATAGGACAGTCACACAAATGTGTGAATAATCCTTTACCATTTGTAATAATTTTTCCACATACTTCATTATTTACCCATCTCAACTGTCTTGTGAGATTAGTCATGTTATTTTACGTGAAATGAATGGGGAAACTGAGATGTGATAAATTTGGGAATAGACTCTCAAATTCAGGTTTCCAAATACAGTGCTATTTTTCCTGCTTCCCAAATACCAGTGTCTTATAAGCATAAGGGAATTTTATGTTTAAATCTTTTACTGCCCACCTTGCATCTATACATTTTTTCTTCCAGGTTTGTAGCTCAGCTTGGTTTAAAAAAAGGAAAGCATTTTCTTATTATTCTCACAAAAATTGTATTTTTTGGAAAACAGAAAGCCTGTCCTATTGCATTTATGTCTGTCCAGAATCCTCACTGTCATTTATAAATGATCAGAGACCTGAGATTTTTCCTGGTCATACTTCAGTGACCACTGTTTTATAGCGTATGTGCCTAACACTTTGAAAATCTGTTTATGTGCAAAAACATCAAATATAGTTCCCTTCTGAATGAATTACACTTTTGACTTTGTTTTGGTCAGTTTGAAAATGCCTTTCTTAGAACTATAATATTCTCTGTGTAATTTATGTCTGAAAAGATTATATCTTATTTTGCATGCTAGGATTTCTTTAAAATTATTTATTATTCATGTTACATTTTAAACTGGTGCTGGTCTATGCAGACTTTAAATGTGTTTGTCATATATCATTAGTCACTATGTGAAATCTCTCAGTAATTGTTAGCCCTTGAATTTTCTGCTGCTAAGGAGAATTTAACACTGATTGATGGCAGATCATTTAGCTGGTTGGCAGACTTTTCAATTTACGGTGGGGAAATTGCTCTTTTCTTTTTGTTCATTCCTTCTGCTGCTTGTGCTGAAGAGTAAGACGTATGTGCCAGACTGCATGCAAGAAGCAGCTCTGGATTGGCAATATGGAATGTCTCTTTCACAATTACGATTTTATCAGTTTCCCAAACTGTACAGGGAACGTCAAATATCTGCAATGACATTCTTCCATTATTGTAGGCAGTTTGTTTACGTGTCGCTTGTATTCCAGCTCCTCATATGTGCTGCATAAGCTACCATCTCATGCATGATAAAGTGGCCCTAAGCCCAGAAGAAAGAGAAGTTTGTATTTTGCTCAGAAATCCCAGGTATTTTGCTCTGGGCTGCAGACCAGCTCTGCTCACTTTTACCTTTTCCTCCTCTACACGTGCTCAGGAAAGAGTTCTCCATTAGGCTGTATTAGATATATTAGTTAGATATTGGCTGCGAGTAATAAAAAATTCAACCTAGCATAGCTTAAACAAACAGTGCATTCTTTTTCTCATAGAGCAAGAAATCCCAAAGTGCATGGTTTCTGTCACTGGTTGGGCGGCTCACAGATGTATTCAGTGATACCAGCTTTTCTTGTCTTTTTATGCCACCATGTTTAAACATAGGCCATCACTTTCAGATGACTGAGGTCTCTGTTTGGGCAAGATTCTCATCACTGTTCTTCATTTTTAAATGCAAGTAACATGTGGACATTGTGTGAGTGGGATTCAGTTAGCTGCCCTTACCAATAGAGGTCTCTCTAATTTGACTTAGTGTTGCAGTTAAGAGGCCTGTGAAATGTACTTTCTATTGAACATTCGTTCACGTAACAAATATTTTATGAGCACTAAGTATGTGTCTAGCACTTATCTTGGTACCAGGGATAAACCACTGAATTAAACATACAAAAATCAGTGTCCTTGTGGATCATATATTCTCCAACCAACTTAATTGTCTTCTTGAAATAATTGCTTCACAATAAACAAATAAGTGCTGCTTCCTCTATAAATTGTCTTACTACTTTGCCTATAATGCCTCATTTAGTGGTGTGCTAGCACTTAGCACTGACTCATACCAACTTGCAGGAGTCGATTGTAAAATTTTCAGGAATTTTGCAAGCCAATTGTTAAACATGACCATGACTTAAAAATAACTATATAAACTCATGATTAATTAAGTTATACTAGAAACCAAAGTAATAGATGCTGAAACATCATTACTTCCTAATTATTTTACTGTAATCTATACTCTGAGTTTTATTTATGAATATTATATAAGAATGGTAGAAATACTATACAGTGGTGTGTACTGCTTCCCAGCTCCACGTACAGGGACAAAGCATAAAAATCAGATGTAGTGGGAGATTTACACCATGAAAATCAGCAAACATTATAAATCTATGATACTTTGGTTTCCTGGGGAGGCAGTTGTAAAACATTTACCGTCATACCACAGGCCCCATCCAACTGTGAACCTTTTCTTTTATTAACTTTTACAGCATTTATTTTTGGTATAACATATTCATTAATTCTTTCAGCCAACATTTGCTCAGCATGTATTGAATGTTAGGTACTGGATAAGAAGCTGAGGATTCAGAAATGAGGACAGAATTGTCTTTGTTTTCAAGTCATATAGAATCTATGAAGAGTCGGACAGATGAGCAAACAATGGACATTAATAATAGGTGTACTAGACAAGAGGAGATAAAACAATGGCAATAACTAATATTGGGTGAGTCAGAGACCTTGGGACTTGAATAAAAAAGATGTTTGCCAGGCAGAAAAGGCAAGAGGAGTATTTTGCGGAGAAGAAAATGTTTACAAATATATGAGGTTTAGAAGAGCTGGGTGAGTCTGCAAACTGGAATTTCTCAGTTTGGCTGAAGGCATTTTTAGGAGAAGAGTGGCAAGCCAAGGAAGGAGAGGTACTCAAGGACCAGATCACAGAAGAGTATGTTTTTATTATCTTTGCATTCCCCAACAGCTAGCACAATGCTTGAAGCATAAAAGTTACTCAATATATATTTGCTGAATAAGTGCTAATAAATTTGGAGTTGCCTTTCACAACAGTGGGGAGCTACTAACCATTGTGCTTGGTATTTTAAGTATTTGTCTTACGTAGCTATTTTATCTCTACAAACAGGGATGTATTTCTTGATGGCAGGGCTCACGTATTAATTTCTTTTTACTAAGCACAGTTTCTTAAACATATCTGTTATTCAGAGAATTTTAACTTTCATCCAACCTTGCTTTTCATGAAGTTATTTTTTAACAGCTTTGTTGAGGTGTAATTGATATAAAAATGCACATATTTAATATATCCAGTTTGATGAGTTTGGACGTATGCATACACCCATGAAGCCAACACCACAATCAAGGTAATAAAGATATCCCTCATCTCCAAATTACTTTAAACCCTTTTCTTACGGTAATAACACTTAACATGTGATCTACCCTCTTAACAAATTTAAGTGCACAATACATTGTTAGTTGTAGAACTATGCTGGACAGCGGATCCTCTGGAAGTAATTAATCTTGCATAACTAAAACTTTATACCCACTTAACAACAGCCATCCATATCCCCCTCCCACTAGCCGCTGTCAATCTCAATTTTACTCTTTGCCTCTATGAGTTTGACTATTTTAGATACCTCATATAAGTGGAATAATGCAGTATTGGTCCTTCTGTGACTCGCTTACGTCACTTAACAGGTCATTTGTCCCAAATGGCAGAATTTCCTTATTTGAGGTGGAATACTAATCCACTGTGTGTAACATTTTCTTTATCCATTCATTTGTTGATGGATTTCCTTATCTTTGCTATTGTGAATGAGACTGCCAGGAACATGAGAGTACAGATAATCTCTTTCAGATCATAATTTCAATTCTTTTGGATATATACCCACTAATGGAATTGATGGATCACATGGTAGTTCTATTTTAAAGTTTTTGAGGAGGCTTCATACGGGTTTTTCGCAGTGCATACACCATTATGCATCCCACAAAAGTATACCAGTGTTTCGATTTCTCCATATCCTCTCCAACACTTTTTTTTTTGATAACACTACCCTAACAGGTGTGAGATGACATCTCATTGTTATCTATTTGCTTATTTATATTGAGATGTGATTGGCATATAACATTAAATACTGGTTGCAGATATACAACATAACGTTTTGATATACGTATATATTGTGAAATGATCACCCTAATAAGTCTAGTTAATATCCATCGCCACACATAGTTACAGATTTTTTTGTCATGAGAAATTTTAAGATTCTCTCTTAGCAACTTTCAGCTATACAATACAATATAATTAACTATAGTCACCATGCTGTACATTACATCACTAGGACATATTTATTTTATAACTGGTAGTTTGTACCTTTTGACCACCTTCACCCATTTTTTCCAACCCCTGATCCCATACCTCTGGCAACCACCAATCTGTTTTCTATATCTACGAATCTGGGTTTTGTTTTGTTTTGTTTTCTAGATTCTGTAAGTAAGTGAGGTCATATGATATTTTTCTTTCTCTCTCTCATTTCACTTATCATAATGCTCTCAAGGTCCATCCATGTTGTTGCAAATGGTAGGATTTCCTTCCTTTTTATGGCTGAATAATATGCCATTGTGTATATATACCACATTTTCTCTATCCCTTCATCTTTTGATGGACATTTAGGTTGCTGCTGTGTCTTGGCCATTGTGAATAACGCTTCAGTGAACATAGGGGTGCATATATCATTCTGAGGTAGTGTTTTTGCTTTTTTGGTTAAATACCCAGAAGTGGAATTGCTGGATCATATGGTAGTTCTATTTTTTTTTGAGGAACCTCCATATTGTTTTCCATAGTGGTAGCACCAAATTACATTCCCATCAACAGTGCACAAGAGTCGCCTTTTCTCCACATTCTTGCCAACATTTATTATGTCTTGTCTTTTTGGCATAGCCATCTAATAGGTATGAAGTGATAGTCCATTGTGGTGTTGATTTGCATATCCCTGATGATAGTGATGTTGAGCACTTTTTCATGTACCTGTTGGCCATCTCTATGTCTTCTTGGGAAAAAATGTTTATTCAGATCCTCTGCCTGTTTTTGATATCTTTGTTTTGTTTTTTGTTGCTATTGAGTTGTATGAGTTATTATATATTTTGGATATTAAACCCTTATCAAATATATGATTTGCGAATATTTTCTCCCATCTGATATGTTGCCTTTTCATTTTGTTGGTGATTTCCTTTCCAGTGTAGAAGCTTTTTAGTTTGGTATAGTCCCAATTGTTTGTTTTTTTGCTTTTGGTGTCAAATTTAAAAAAATAATTGCCAAGACCTATCAAGGAGTTTACCACCTGTGTTTTCGTCTAGGAGTTTTATGGTTTCAGTCTTATGTTTGAGTCTTTAATCCATTTACATTTTATTTCTGTGTGTGATATAAGAAAATAGTCCAGTTTCATTCTATTGTATGTTGCTGTGCAGTTTTCCTAAGACTATTTATTGAAGAGACTGTCCTTTTCACATTGTATATTCTTGGCTCCTTTGTTGTAAATTAATTGATTGTTTATGAATGGGCTTATTTCTGAGCTCTTTGTTCCACTGATCTGTGTGTCTGTTTTTATGGTAATACCATGCTGTTTTAATTACTATAGCTTTGTAATGTAGTTTGAAATCAGGATGTGGGATGCCTCCAGCTTTATTCTTCTTTCTCAAGATTGCTTTGGCTATTCAAGGTCGTTTGTGGTTCCATACAAATTTTAAGATTATTCTATTTCTGTAAAGAATGACATTAGAATCTTGATAGGGATTGGATTGAATCTGTAGTTTGCTTTGGGTAGTATGGATTTCAGCAACATTAATTCTTCCAATCCATGAGCATGGATATTTTTTCATTTATTTGTGTCTTCAGTTTTTTTCAATTTCTGTTCCTTAGACTTGATAATTTCCATTTTTCTATCTTCAGGTTTGCTAATTCTTTATTTTTTCTGTTTAATCTCTTGGTGGGTCTCTCGAGTAAATTTTTCATTTCAATTGTACTTTTCAGCTTCAGAATTTTTTCTTTTGCTTTTTTTTTTCTGCGGTACGCGGGCCTCTCACTGCTGTGGTCTCTCCCGTTGCGGAGCACAGGCTCCGGATGCGCAGGCCCAGCGGCCATGGCTCACGGGCCTAGCCGCTCCACGGCATGTGGGATCCTCCCAGACCAGGGCACGAACCCGTGTCCCCTGCATCAGCAGGCGGACTCTCAACCACTGCGCCACCAGGGAAGCTCTTTTGCTTTTTTTAAAGTTTCTATCTCATTACTGATATTTCTGTTTTGTTCATACATCATTTTCTTAATTTTGTCTACCTTTCCTTTAGTTATTTTAGCATGTTTTGGAAATTTCTTTAAAGTCTTTGGTAAATTTGCCATCAGGTATTTTCTGGGGCAGTTTCTGTTGGTTTTCTTTTTTTCTTTTGAAAGGGCCATTTTTTCCTGTTTCTATGTGTGGTTTGTGATTTTTATTGAATTCTGGACATTTGAATACAATATAAATCTGGAAAAAGATTCTCCTACTTTTCCAGTGTTTGGTATTTTTGTTATTGTTTTTGTTCATTGTTTTTGTGTTCTGTGTGCCAAGGATCAGCTTGATGAGTAAACCTAAAGTCTTTTCTGGTCTTTTCTGAGCTTGCTCCTTTCCCTGGATATAACAGAGTAACTTTATAGTTTTTCCCATGTATTCAGTTGGTTTTCAATGTACCAGTTTTTAATGTCTGACTCCTAAAAAAGACAAAAAAAAAAAAAAAGAAAATGAAGAGGGTATGGGAAGGTGCTGGCTCTTTAAGTCTTTTGGAAGTCACTTCATTCAGAGGGGGTGTGGCTTGCAACAATCAGGGGAGGTACAGCAACAATGGCTGCTGGCCTCTTAGTACCTCTAAGATAAAAGTAGCAGTCATAGCACATATCCTCAATATTTGGAGGACAGGGTCCTTTTTTGCCCACCCTGACTCCTGTACTCTGTGTATAGTACCCCAGGACGTGTGCAAAGCTGTCTGCCGTGGGGCAGGTCCAAGCCTTCCCCTGGGAGTTGAAGGCCTCCAATTGACTCCAGAATTCCAAAATAGTTACATGAGACAGATTCTGCTAGTGCAATTGTTGTCTCAGTGGGGACTCAGATTCCTAATGCTTCCTACTCTACTATCTTCCCAGAGTTCTTTCTCAATCATGTGATTTTTATCCTTTATTATGTTAATGTGGTATGTAACATTAATTGATTTGTGTATATTGAACTGTCTTTGCATCCTAAGGATAAATCCCAGTTAGTCATTGTATGATACTTTAAATATGCTGTTGAATTTGATTTGTCATATTTTGTTAAGGGTTTTTGTATTTATGTTCAGCAGGAACATTAGCCTGTAGTTTTCTTTTCTTGTAGTATCTTTGTCGGCTTGGCTATCAGGGTAATGCTGGTCTCATAAAGTGTTTTTGGAAGTGTTCGCTGCTCTCCAATTTTTTTTTTGTGGTACGCGGGCCTCTCACTGTTGCGGGCTCTCCTGTTGCGGAGCACAGGCTCTGGATGCGCAGGCTCAGCAGCCATGGCTTATGGGCCCAGCCGCTCCGCGGCATGTGGGATCTTGCCAGACTGGGGCACGAACCCGTGTCCCCTGCATCAGCAGGCGGACTCTCAACCACTGCGCCACCAGGGAAGCCCTCCAATTTTTAAAAGAGTTTGATAATGATTGGTATTAATTCTTTTTTAAATATTTGATAGAATTCACCAGTGAGGGCATCTGGTCCTGGGATTTCTTTTAGGATATCTTTGATTACGGATTCAGTCTCTGTACTCATTGCCTGTAAAGGTTTTCTGTTTCTTCGTGTTTCATTCTTGGTAGGTTGTATGTCTGAAGGACTTTGTTCATCGCTCCCTTTTTACCTGTTTGTTGATATATAATTGTTTTCTTATTTAGTGATTTCTTATAATATTTTTTATTTCTGTGGCCTCAGTTGTAATGTTCCCTTTTTTGTTTTTAAATTTTAAAGTTTTAGTCTTCTCATTTTTTCTTAGTTTAGCTAAAAGTTTGTCAGTTTTGTTTAAAAAGAACAACTTAGTTTCGTTGATATTTCCTATTGTTTCTCTTCTCTATTTTGTTTATTTCTGCTCTAATCTTTATTATTTCCATCTTTTTGCTAATTTTCAGCTAAATTTTTTCTTTTTCTAGTTCCTTGAGGTGCAAAGTTAGGTTGTTATTTAGAAACTCTTTTTTTCTTAATGTAGGCATTCATCACTATAAGCTTCCCTCTTAGAACTACTTGTGCTGTATTCCATAAGTTTTAGTACGTTGTGTTTCCATTTTCATTTGTCTCAAGATACCTTTTGATTTTCTTTTTGATTTTTGTCTTTGACCCATTGTTATTCAGGAGTGTGTTGTTTAATTTACACATATTTATGAATTTTCTGACTTTCCTCTCTTATTGATTGCTAGTTTTATCCCATTGTGGTCAGAAAAGACACTCAATATTGTTTAAATTTTCTTAAATTTGTAAAGACTTATTTTGTGGCCTAACACATGATCTATCCTGGTGAATATTCCTTGTGCACTTGAGATGAGTATTCTTGAGATGAGTATGCTGCTATTGGGTGGAATGTTCTATATGTGTCTGTTAGGTCTATTTGTTCTGTAGTGTTGAAGTCCTTTGTTTCCTTATTCATTTCTGTTTGGACGTTCTGTCCGTTAGTGAAAGTGTAGTATTGAAGTCTCTACTATTGTATTGCTGTCTATTTTACTTTTCAGTTATGTCAGTGTTAGCTTTATATATTTAGATTCTCTGATGTTGGGCTCACATATTTATAATTGTCATCTTTCTCATGAATTGTTTCTTTTATAACTATATAATGTCCTTCTTTGTCTCTTGTGTCAGTTTTTTACTTAAAGTTCATTTTGTCTGATATAAGTATAGTCACCCCTGCTCTCTTTCTGTTATAATTTGTATGGAATCTTTTTTTATACCCCTTGCTTTTGGCCTATCTGTTTCCTTAAATCTAAAGTGAGTCTGTTATAGACAGCATATTGGTGGGTGTTTTTATTCATTCAGCCAGTCTGTATCGTTTGATTGGGGTGTTTAATCTATTGTGTTTAAAGTAATTATTGATAGGGAAGGACTTATTATTGCCACTTCTGTTAATTGCTTTCTGTCTGTCATAGTTCTTTTGCTCCGGTTTTCCTCCCTTGCTGTCTTCCTGTGTTTCATTGATTTTTTTCATAGTGCTATGCTTTAATTCCTTTATATTTTTTTTGTTTATTCTCTATAAGTAATTTTTATGGTTGTCATGAGGCTTACATAAAACATCTTAGAGTAATAATCTATTTTAAGCTGATTAAAAACTTAACTTCAGTAACATACAAAACTGTACATTTTGGGCTTCCCTGGTGGCGCAGTGGTTGAGAGTCCGCCTGCCGATGCAGGGGACATGGGTTCGTGCCCCGGTCCGG
Organism: Stenella coeruleoalba; assembly: GCF_951394435.1. NCBI lineage: Eukaryota > Metazoa > Chordata > Mammalia > Artiodactyla > Delphinidae > Stenella > Stenella coeruleoalba. The sequence goes on along the minus strand of NC_137166.1, from coordinate 25,710,233 downwards.
GAAGATCCCACATGCCGTGGAGCGGCTGGGCCCGTGAGCCATGGCTGCTGAGCCTGTGCGTCTGTAGCCTGTGCTCCACCTCGGGAGAGGCCACAGCAGTGAGAGGCCTGTGTACAGCAAAAAAAAAAAAAAAAAACTCTACATTTTTACTTCTCCCCCTACCTTATGTTATTGATGTCATAATTCACACTTTTTATATTATGTATCCTTTAATAATTTAAAAATTGACCATAATTACATCTAATCATGTAATTAACAAAATGTGTAGATCCCATCACATTGGCATAGCTCTTGGAAACAGAAAAGTAGCCTGAGTAAATGTGCATGTTTACCTCTACCTAAAAGCCTGTTATTGATAGTTTTACATCATTATTACTCTAATCAATTATTTAAAAAAAATTGTAATTATAGTAATTCTTAAGACTTCTGCATTTTAACATTTGTATTAAAATTAAGTGATTTTCACACCATCATTACAGTATTATAGTATTCTGTATTTGTCCCTATATTTACCTTTCTAGCAAGTTTTGTACTTTTATGTTTTACTGTGGCTCTGTTTAGCATCTTTTGCTTCAACTTGAAGAACTCCCTTTAGCACTTCTTGTAAGTGGTAAAGGGTATAGTGTTGATACAGTCCCTTAGTTTTTCTTTGTTCTTTACCTCTCCTTCATTTTGAAGGATGGTTTTGCTGGACATATCATTCTTGATTAATAGTTAGAATAGAATATATCATTCCCCTTCCCTCTTGCCTTCAAGGTTTCTTTTTCCAAATCTGAGAATCTTATGAGGGCTTCTTTGTATTTGATGAGTCTTTTTTATCTTGGTGCTTTCAAAATTCTTTTTGTCTTTGACTTTTGATAATGCATGGTCACTGAATATTTCTTTGAATTTTTCCTATTTGGGATTCTTTATGTTTCATGAATCTGGATGTCTATTTCTCTCCTAGGTTTTGGGACGTTTTCAGCCATTATTTCTGTAAGCAATTTTTGCACACATCTCTCTTTTCGGCACTCCTTAATATGCACATATTCTTTTCATACTGTCCCATCAGTCCCTCAGGCTCTCTTCACTCTTTTTTACTGTGTTGTTGTTGTCATTGTTCCTCTGACAGGAAAATTTTGTATGACCTGTCTTCAGGTTTGATTCTTTTCTGCCTGATCACATCTGCTTTGGAGCACTCTACTGATTTTTATCTGTTCACTTACTGTATACTTCAGCTCTCTCTTTTATGGTTTTTAATCTCTTTGCTGATACTTTTAGTTTGTTCATATACCATTTCCTGATTTCATTCACCTGCGTTCTCTTGTGCTTTCCTGAACAACTTTAAGGTGATTATTTTGATTTCTTAGGCAATTGATCTGTTTCTTTAGGGTCAGCTACTGTAGATTTATTTTGTTCCCTTGCTTGTGTCTTATGTTCCTGATTATTCATGTTCTTTGTTAGTGTTACACTAACGCCTGTGCATTGAAATGAGCTTCTGCCTGTCCCGTTCTTCACAAGCTGGCTTTAAAAGGGAATGGTCTTCACCAGTCATCCTGGCTTGAGATTCCAGGTGCTTCTCAAAGGTTTTGTGTGGTCGTATACATTCCACTCTTTTCTCTGCACCGTGAGGAAGAAGTCTCAAAGTTGTGTTCCTTCTCCTAATCTTGCAAATCCATGTTGGCCACAGTAAGTCACCTATCCCATTTCCTTCGTGCAGTGCACTGAAGCACCTGGATGTTGGATGCACACTTCATCCTGCCCCATTCTTCCTAGGGGGAGAAGTCTCAGTGTTGCACACTTTTTCTCTGTCTCACAGAGCCATGCCAACTATTGTAAACTCTTCTTCCTTTCCCTTCGTTCTTAGCTTCCTTCAGATGTTCAAACTGTGTGCATTCCCTCAGCATTCAAAATGAGGTGAGACAGAAGCCGGTCTCTTGGGTAGCTCCTCTAAAGTCCTGGTGGGTTGGAGGCACACTCCAGTCTTTCTCCCTGGGGGAGAAGTCACAGGCTGAGGCAATCTCTCTCAGCACTGAGCTGTGGGGACTTGAGGGGAGGGGCTGATGCGGGCATCGTGAATTTGTTCTTCCGTCCTGGTTCATTGTGGCTGTTCTTAGCTTTTTGCTCTTCTGTGATACTATAACTTCTTAACTGAATTCTGAACTTCGGTCCATGCATCGTTGCTGAATCAGTGTTTTAGTGGGGCGGGGTGTTGGAATTTCCTACTCCATCATCTTGTTGACATCACTCCCTATGACAGTGTTTTTAAACAAATATTTCAACACAGCTGGTCATTTCAAGGAAGGATCCTCCTACAAGGCAGTAGACAAGGGAGGGGATGTTTTACAGACTTTTTCTGCCCTAGTTAGTGAATATTAGTCATTTGCATTAACAGGACTTCATGAGAATAGTGGCCTCAAGATAAGTTATTTCCTGTCTATATGAGGATTTTTTAACATAATTTATTTTTTTTTAACAAGGTTTGCTATATACTTCCATTTGGAAAAAAGGGAGCTAAGAAAGCCTTCTGAAAAAGGGCTCCTCAATCAGCACAGAATTCATTAAATCAGAAATATGTCAGTCTCCCTTAAAAGGCTCTGTGGCTGTTGGTCCTCAGAGAGACTTGACAGAAAGTGTGAACGTATCTGGGGAAGGAATAGGGAAGTTCCAGAGTGATGTGGTCAGCAATGAGGTCTCGAGAAAAGATGAGCAAGTAGAGAACCAGTTAGTATTGTTCAATAGTATCTGGTCAAGACCCAGCAAAGGTAGAGGGAAAATTAACTCTTGGTTTTAAAAAATGAATTGCAACTGTCAGGGCTGTCCATGTTGTATAACTACATGAATCAGTCTATCCAAGTTTTCCAATGGAAAACTCTTTGCTCTGAAACGTGTTCACAATTATTGTTCTGATTATTATGTGGCTAATCACATAGTATATCCTTCAACAAGGGCATCCAGCTCAACCAGAATTTAATTAAACTCCTACTAAGTGTCAGGTATTTTGTAGGAAATAATTACTCTCTGTGTTTAAAAACATTCTATTGCAATGGACAATTAATTTTCTCATTGTGCAGCAATAAATTGTCCTAATTTTATTCACTGACCGCATACATTTGATGACTGAGCTGCTATCCTATCACCTCTGGTCTCTCAACACACACACACACACACACACACACACACACACACACACACACACACACACACACAGGGAGGGAGGGAGAGAGGGAGAGAGAGAGAGAGAGAGAGGGGAGAGAGAGAGGGAGAGATAGAGAACTACTTTCTGAATTGACAAAAGCATTGCTGAGTTTGCAAGACCAGATCAGATACTGAGCTGTGGTAATGAATGCAGTCCCAGCTAAGGCAGCCAGCTGGCCTTTTCTGGTGACCCCCTCTGCATTAAGACCACCTTTCCAGTGGAAGGCTTAGCATTTTCATGAATTAGGGATTGGACAAAACAGGATGATAAATTAAATTGAGGATTTGCTGCATTCAGAACAGTCCATGGCAGTTTCAAAATACATCTATAATGTCTGGTGATTAATTTGATTCCTCCTTTCTATTTGCCTACTTTTTTTCAAAGTAAGTTCTGAAAATAAAATCAATAAATGAGCAGTACAGTAAGATTCCATCCTATCAGTCACCTTTGTAGCTTCTTTTTACAGCACTTTTCTCCCCAGTGTTCACCTCATTGATTCTCTCAAACTATTCTTATTTCTGTTGAAAAGTTTTTCTCCTCAGGGAAGCCATCCCTCTCTATTCCTTCTGACATGGCACCTTTCTTCAAACTTTATCCCTTGACCCTCTTTTATTTTTCTTAATATTTATACTATAATGCCAGGTATTGATATTTATCTGTTTTCTGTTTCTTTCCTCAAAATTTAAGCTCCCTTAGGACAGGGCCATTGTCTACTTTCTTTCAGTCCCACTGCATGCAGTCATTTTTTTGGAACTACTTCTTTTGCTTAAATCTGTTTTGGTTTACAGTACCCAAAACAAATTTCCAACTTACCTATTTTCATTATCGCTTTCATCCGAATTCATGTATATTAATTATATTTTCGTCTCAGAAAGACATTCACTGTGATACAAAAAGAAGTCAGAATTTTTTTTTTTTGGTGAAAACATTTTCTACTCTCTTAACACTGTAATGTATAAATGAAATTTGTTAACAACTACAGTTACCATGGTATGTCCTAGATCCTCAGACATTATTTATCTTAAAGCTGAACTTTTGTACCCTTTTATCAACCACTCCCTATTTATCTCACCTGCCTCTTTTCTACTCTCCGTTTCTATGAATGTGTTAATTAGCTTGATGAGGAGGAATCCTTTCACAATGTGTAAATATATTAAATCACATTGGGGCTTCCCTGGTGGCGCAGTGGTTGAGAGTCCGCCTGCCGATGCAGGGGACACGGGTTCGTGCCCCGGTCCGGGAAGATCCCACATGCCGCGGAGCGGCTGGGCCCGTGAGCCATGGCTGCTGAGCCTGCGCGTCCGGAGCGCTCCGCAGCGGGAGAGGCCACAGCAGTGAGAGGCCCGTGTGCCGCAAAAAACAAACAAACAAAAAAAACCCCATCATATTGTACACTTTAAATACCTTACAGTTTGTCAGTTGTACCTTAATAAAGCTGAAAAATGTTCACAGCACAGAAGAGACAATCAAAACAAGTATACGAAAATATTTTCAGCGTCACTTGTAATTAAAAACGCTCATTTTTTTTCACATGAAAAGAAAAATGAAGTTACGACGTAAGGTAGAGTATTTGCGTTCATCTTGACCCCATTGACAATATACCTACATAAGTCTGGGTGTGCCATTTTTTTCCAAGTGGAATTTCTAGTTTTCTCCTTTATGAAAGGGAATAATACTCCCCCCACCCACTTTCCCAAGTTCACTGTGAAAATAAAGTGAGGTAGACTATATAAAACACTGAAAAAATTTTAATGCAATGTTACTGGGCTATTACTATTCCTGACCTAAGCTGAGTCAAATACTTTCTCTTAACAGCTAAGACATGTCCTTATAGAAAAAATACATAACATATATGTATTATATGTATGTAATCTTTATCTCAGTCATATCTCTCTCTAGGTTTTTGTGCTTATTCAGTAGGCTTTTTTTGCCTGTGTATGCCTACTGTACTCTATTCAAACCTGAGAAATACATATGAAGTCATGACAAGTACGTGAAGTTAGCTGACAATAAGTTTTAAATGTTTTTCCCTCATGTGAAATAGCATCTTCACCTCCGTAAGAGAATTATTTCCCAGCTTCAGATTTCCAGCCAGGTGTTTATTAAGGCTCCATGTTACTTCCAAACTCTGCAATAAGAGATGCAAATTGAAGTCTTTATGTCATTGGTTTTTGGGGCAGCCCACAGAGAAATAAAAATGTGTTTGTAAACTCTGAACATAGGTGGGCATTTTTGAAAGCCTCTAGATCTGACAGAATGATTTCCGACTAAGAGTGCGGTATTGTTTATTTCAACTTTGAGTGGCAGTCTCATATATTAAATCAGTTCAGAAGATTGTAAAATGCATTAGCATTAGCAATTTAATACCTTCAACAAATTTAACTGTCACTCAGGAGCATATCTGTCCTTGTAGTTAAAAAAAAAAGCCAAAATGAAACTCCTTTCCTGATGGACAATTATGTTCAAGGAGAGAAAAGCTTTTCCATGTACATAGCCAGACACAGAAAGGGTACACTGCATTTAGCAAAATTAAGTGGCACAAAATTAATATAAGCATTTGGCTATGACTGGACAACTTGAAGCCTTAAAGTTTGACAAAATGATGAACTGAGCACCACCTACCACCCAGGAATTCTTGCTCATGAAAACGCATGGGAGATGTCTCTCCATCAGATAATTGTCCTCTTGCTTACATCGCCACCTGTCAACATTGTACTTTTTCCAGTAAGAAGGACATCTATGAAGTGTTCTCGATAGCATGGTAAATGTTACTGCTGTGTTTATTGAAAAAAGCAGAATAAAACTCCTTATAAAATGTAATAACAATATTAGTAAATTATTATTGAAAGCCTATAAAGGAGAATCACCATCACTGAGCACTATTTGTCAGACACTGAAATGAGCACTTAACTATTTTATACTAACTCATTGAAGCCTTTCACACAATTTTATGAGGAGTTATTTTACAGGTGGAGAAACTGAGGCCCAGAGGGTGAAAGTAACCTGCTTCATTAGAAGCCCCTAGCTCCTAAATGACAGAGCCAGGCTTTGACCTGAGGTCCATTAATTGTGTTAATTATAAACACTTCGCTAGGTTATCAGGGACATGCCACTTCATGGCAGGAATCTTGCGTGCATTAGAGATGTTAATCGTCACAGTCACACTACAGCCAATTGTTATTTTTCCCCTTGTACGGATGAGTTATCTATGACCTAATGAAAATAAGTAACAAGCCAAATTCTCATAGAGCCACAGTACTCCCTAATCATATCACTGTTTATCGATGATATGACTAGCAAAAGGAACAGTGTTAACAGTGAATATCATATGGAGTTAAGATTGAGATTATTTTAGCATTTAAATATTTTAAATGAGGAGTGTGTGTGTGTGTTTGTGTGTGTGTGTGCATGTGTAGATATAGCAGACAGGTAAATATTACCTGCTCAATAACTTGTCAATCATGTGTATACTCAGAACAATCTAGTTATTCAATGGCTGAATGGTGAGTAGGAAAAACCAATCCTTACTTCCCCATGTCCATCAACTTTTGATTGGAATGTTTTGTTTTCTTTTGTGCTCCTTCTACCCCAGCCCATATCCTGGATCATGTGGAAGTTAGTATTTCATTTTCACTTCCCACTGTTTTCCAAGAACATGGCAGTTCCAATATCTTTTTTTTTTTTTTTTACAATTTTTATTGGAGTATAGTTGATTTACAATGTTGTGTTAGTTTCAGGTGTACAGCAAAGTGAATCTGTTTTACATATACGTATATCCACTCTGTTTTAGATTCTTTTTCCATATAGGTCATTACAGAGTACTGAGTAGAGTCCCCTGTGCTATACAGTAGGTCATTTTTAGTTATCTATTTTATATAGTAGTCTGTATGTCAATCCCAATCTCGCAATTTATCCCTACCCCTCCTTAGCCCCTGGTAACCATAAGTTTGTTTTCTACATTGGTGACTCTATTTCTGTTTTCTCAACAAGTTCATTTGTACCCTTTTTTTAGATTCCACATATAAGTGATATCATATGATATTTGTCTTTGTCTGACTGACTTCACTCAGTATGACAATCTCTAGGTCCATCTGTGTTGCTGCAAATGGCATCATTTTGTTCATTTTCATGACTGAGTAATACTCCATTGTGTATATGTACCACATCTTCTTTATCCATTCCTCTGTTGGACAGTTATGTATCAGAAATGTATATACCTGAGTCAGCTTATTTGACATTGAAAAATAGCCACAGTGTTTTTAATTCAAATCTAATTCAATCATCTTATTTCTTACTAACACAATTTATTTTAGGATCTTAATATAAATAAAGCTTAATATAACATTGAAATAATACCTACTTTGAGTTAATATGCAAATTTCCAAGCACAGTTTCTGGAATGTAATAAGCAATCAATAAATCGTAGTTGCCTTTCTTACTTGGTTCCCCGAAGTACTTACTCTTCAAAATCATGGAAATCTTATAAGGATTTCTATTTATCCATAAGAAGGTGGACAAAAGCCCAAGCCCTCATTTGTTTTTAAAGATATTTATAACAAAGAATTTTGAATATATACAAAATTAGAGAAGAGAATCTAACAAATGTGATGTACGTGACACCCATGTTGTTTCACGCATATTTTATCTGCTACAGTATCCTCCACCCCTGATTTTGAAGCAAATAATTTCTTATATTTTTGTATCATTCTCTAAAAGAAAACTCTTAAGAAAAAATAATTGCAATATCATTATCAGACCTTGAAAATAAGATTTAATATTTAGATTTAATTTATATTAAATATAAATATTAAATTTTAACTGAATTGAAATAATATTTAACTCCTTAATGTAATCATTATTCAATCAAATTTCACATTTCCTGATTTTTAAAGATGTATTCATTTGAACATTAACTAGTAAGGTCTATTTATTGTAATTGTTTGATGTCTTCTCTTTCATTCTCTTTCGTTCTATAGGCTTCCCTAATTGTTGTTCTTGCATATTTTTGATACAGAAATTAGGTTACTAGTCTTATAGATTTTTGCACAGTTCATGTTTTAATGTGTACATTTCTGTAGTGTTACTTGATATGATTCTCTGTCCCTTATAGTAGCCCCAATCATATGAAATTGTCAATATTTATCTGGTTTTGTTGTGCAACATGGCACTTTTATGTGATTCACCCTAATATTCCTCTAGAATGGTAGTTAGATCTAGACAAGAATCTAGCTAGCCTTTGATAGCTTGCCTGCTTTCATGTAAGACAAAATGTTCCAGGCTCACATTTTATATTTCCTGCTCTAGACCAGTAATCAGAATTTCTTAAAATCCTGATTTCTCTTAGTAGGAAAAGGTATTTAGAAATCAGTCTACAGGAACAGGGTTAAAGATGGCGGATTAGAAGGACGTGCACTCACTCCCACTTGTGAGAGCACCAGAATCACAACTAACTACCTGTGCTCCACAACGAGAGAAGTCATCACAATGAAAAGCCCAAGCACTGCAACGAAGATTAGCCCCTGCTCACCGGAACTAGAGAAAGCCCATGCACAGCAACAAAGACCCAACACAGCCAAAAATAAAAGAAATAAATTAAAAAAAAATGCACAACTAAAAATAGAACTACCATATGACCCAGCAATCCCATTACTGGGCATATACCCAGAGAAAACCATAATTCAAAAAGACACATGCACCCCAATGTTCATTGCAGCACTGTTTACAATAGCCAGGTCATGGAAGCAACCTAAATGCCCATCAACAGACTAATGGATAAAGAAGATGTGGTACATATAATCAATGGAGTATTACTCAGCCATAAAAAGGAACAAAATTGGGTCATTTGCAGAGACCTGGATGGACCTAGAGACCATCATACAGAGTGAAGTAAGTCAAAAAGAGAAAAATATCGGGCTTCCCTGGTGGCGCAGTGGTTGAGAGTCCACCTGCCGATGCAGTGGACACGGGTTCGTGCCCGAGTCTCGGAAGATCCCACATGCTTCGGAGAGGCTGGGCCCGTGAGCCATGACTGCTGAGCCTGCGAGCCCGGAGCCCGTGCTCCGCAACGGGAGAGGCCACAACAGTGAGAGGCCCGCGTACTGCAAAAAAAAAAAAAAAAAGAGAAAAATATCGTATATTAACACATATATGTGGAATCTAGAAAAATGGTACAGATGAACTGGTGCAAGGCAGAAATAGAGACACAGATGTAGAGAACAAATGTATGGACACCAAGGGGGAAAGCGGTGGTGGTGGTGGTGGTGATGTGGTGAATTGGGAGATTGGGGTTGACATGTATACACTAATATGTATAAAATATATAACTAATAAGAACCTGCCTTATAAAAAATAAAATTAAATTCAAAGAAAAAAAATCCATCTACACACCATGGGTGCTTATTGGTATTTGGCTTTGTCTTCATTTCTGGGATTTTCAGTGTACAAGCATAGTGTATTTTTTAATTTTAATGTAAATTACGACTTCACAGTGATACTTCCAAATCAAGTTTTCACTTATTCTCATCCACCTTGTATCACATTGCTGTTTAATCATGGTGAAAATTCCAATTAACAATGAAGTTACTCATTTTCTTTGTCATATCATAATAAAAATATCAACATAATTGCTAAAAATATGATTACTGGAAAGAGTTTGTTTGGTTCATTTATTTATTTATGTGTGTGCAGTTCTTTTCTCCAGAGGCGTATATTCTACTAGGATGTGTAGAAAAATTAAACAATTTCTCCCTATGTGCTTATGCTGACAACTGGATCCATGCCATTTTTACTTTTTAGAAGCTGTTTTTACTTTTTGTAGAATAATTATGTAAAATGTGCACAGAGTTCCGAAGTCAAGTCTACTAAACAAGATATGTATATTATAAAGGTCTGGCTTCTATTTCTGTTTCCTCCATTTTTCTCCTTCCCTTTCCTAAAACGTAACTTTTATTTTATAGTTCATTTTTCCAATTGCTTTCTTCAGATAAAAGATAATTGATGTATGCATATGGAGCATACTACATGTATTCACTCTATTTTGATTCCTTTCACTTCAGAATACATCCTAAAGAGTACTCAGTTGTTGTTTTCAACCGTATTCCTCATTTCCTTCTCAGGTAAGTAGTATATTGTTAGGTCAGTATCCTATTTATATGTTTGCTGTGATTAATAGCCTGGTTTGTATATCATTTTAGTATTTTAGCCATTTCACCTTTGGGATGGATTCCTAGAAGTGTAATAGTTTCATCAAATAGTAAATGAATATGTGATTTTTGTAGGTATTGCCAAATTTCCTTCCTCCACAGTTTTAGCATTTTGTATTCCCATCAGCAAAGTATGAGAAGTCTATTTCCCACAGCTTTGCAACAGGGTATGTTGTCAGGCTTTTGGAATTTTGCCAATCTGATAGGAGAGAAAAGCTATCCTAGCAAAGTATTAATTTGCATTAATCTTTTTTGTGGGTGAAGTTGAACATATTTTCAGATGGTTGAGAGATGTTTGTGTTTCTCTTCATTTGAACCATCCAGAGTTTCTGAGGCATTTTTGGCACTTTTCTTCCCTATTCTTATTCTTTATTCTTTATTTTCTTATATATCTGGGATATCCATCCTTTGTGGTGATATAAGTGGCAAATAATTTTTCCCACCTTGTTATTTGTTATTTTATTTTGCTTATCTTATTAAATTTTAATTAAATTTATCAGTCATCTTCCTTAAAGAAAAAAATAAAACCTTGTTTCTTTTGTTGGCTTTAATGAAAACTGTTTTTCTTGTCTCTTGGGACTTTTATGGTTTGGCTTCAACCTCTTCCAGCATATCACTATAAATGGGGATTCTGGTTGTTTCCTGTCTGTATTCAGTGAGAATGGGCTGAGTGTTTTCCACTTGAGTCACTTTGCCTTTCCACAGACTTAATTTTTTAAAAAAATTATGATATCTTCTCTGGCTTTCCCATAACACATACAAAGTGATATGATGGGCATCTGACAGCTTAAGGGTTTGGCTCTAATTATGCAGTCTTCCCAAAGAATGTGCTGTTGCTTTGCAGCTACAAGCAAGAATTGTGCTATAAAGAGATTTGACCAGTTTTCATTTGCATGGGCTACATCTCAGAAATTATTCAAGTTTACACTCCAACTAAATAGATAAGTTAGGAATTAACTGAAGGACTCTTTAGATCCAAGTTCTGTGACTTAACTACAGCACAAATCCCATTACCTTACTTTGAATCAATTAGTCCATTTTCCCATTTATATTCAGAATAAAATGTTTTTAAATTTTAATGGATTTGTGAAAATATTCTGCCGTAGATTATCACCACATATCCAAAGTCATTGAAAAAGTCAGTCTGTTGATAATGAGTGTGGTTCTGAACAGAATAAATTAAGGCTTACAGAGTGTAGCATGTATTTTGTCAGAGCAAACTCTATTGTAATTAATTTTCAATGAATAGAACTATGAGGGCATATTTAAAGAAAGTAGCCAGACTCCAAGTCTCAGAAAGCTCTACTGTGAAAGTGGGATTTCTGTAACGAAACTACTTACTAGGATTTGAATTTAATTCAGCATTTCAATATCATATTTTGTGGTAATCAAAATTCCGCAGGAATTTGTGTGAATTTCACTAATATAAGAGTGAAAACTTTGGGAGAGTTAACATTTAAGCTTTGTTCATTGTTCTATCTGCCCAGTTTTGCACAAGGGCTGCCTTGTTATAAGAGCTTAGTTGAATCCAAATAAGTAATTAATTTATTATTAATAATTTATTATTAATCATCTTTCTTGACTCTGATGCAAGATCTGCCTGGCTTCTGATCATTTTGACCTCGTCTTTCATTACTCATGCTATGCCCATTCTCTGGGCTATATAGATGTTCTTGTCAGATTCCTTCTCCTCTGATCCTCCCAATTTCCTAGGACAAAATTTTCAATTAATCCTTTGAGGTTTCCTATTCCTAAATTTTGGATTACCATTTCTACCCCTGGAAATACCACCCTAATGTTAGCACCATGACTAGAAGCCCTGCTAGTTTCACCCCTACATCATGTCAGAGGATGTCAGAAATACTTTGTTAGCTAGGAAGAATTATATAAGGAATGTGTATCCTCAAACCAAAAAAAATCATTGCTGGTCTTGGTTGTTTTGTCGTGTGTGTGTGTGTTTTTCCCTTAACTCATGAAGGCCTTATTTAATAGAGGTAAATGACACTACTTAACGTATAGTGAAATGTATTGATTTTCTCTGCTTTCTCAAAGGTGACCTCCAGGCAATTGTAGACTCTAAATTATTGCAAGGCAAACAGATAATATAGATTTAACTTAGCAGTTTGAAATCAGCTAGTTAATTCACACCCTCCTTTACAGTACATTAAATACTCTACTTTTAATTGCAGTTATGATATTTATTTTCTCACTCTCACCTGTTTGGGTATGCTGAATTTCCTTGGTAATTTCCCTAGAGATTTGTACTTGGATTAAATGGAAAAAGACTTCATAACTTTGGGGTAAGCATACGAGGTCCTTCCTGTTTAGCACATGAAGTAGATACATCAAATATGGAAGAGAAGGATAATACTGCAAACTATCTGATTCTAAGAGTCACCTCACGTAATTGAAGTGTTAGAATTTATTCTCACTATTAAAATTACATTTATTTCATTTTGATAAATATCTTCTAACATAGTAAAATGATTATGCAGACTTTTATAGAGAAAAGGAGTGATAACACTATTTGTAAAATAAAGTGCATACTCATTCTCAATGATAGGTTTAGTAATTAATTTCTGATTCTTTGATAAATAAAGTAAGAAATTTTAAGCTTGGAGTGTTTGTGACTATAAAGGAAAAATACTTTTAGGTTGTTTTTTGTTATAATAATACAAAAATGTTTATTTTGATTTAATCCAGTTCCTAAACTGAGTCATGTGATGTGTTGTAATCTTGTTTAAAAAAAAATTTATTTATTTATTTATTTATTGGCTGCATCGGGTCTTAGCTGCAGCAGGCTGGATCTTCACTGAAGCATGCGGGATCTTTTGTTGTGGCGTGTGGGCGTCTCTCTAGTTGTGACGGTGGGTTTTCTCTTCTCTAGTTGTGACGTGCGGGCTCCAGGGCATCTGGGGCTCTGTAGTTGTGGTGTGTAGGTTCCAGAGCACGTGGGCTCTGTAGTTTGTGGCACACGGTCTCTCTAGTTAAGGCATGTGAGCTCAGTAGTTGTGGCACACGGGCGTAGTTGCCCCGTGGCATGTGGGATCTCAGTTCTTGACCAGGGATTGAACCTGCATCCCCTGCATTGTAAGGCAGATTCTTTACCACTGGACCACCAGAGAAGTCCCGATGTGTTGTAATCTTGAATGATACTAACTTAGTGTTAGTCATATTACTTATTTATTCAATAAGCCTTCTTTCAATCTCTGCTATGAGCCTGGCTCTTGTTCTTCAGCACTAGAGATTCATTGTGGAGGAAGATAAACATAGTCCTTACACTCAGAGTTCAGAGCCTTGGCAACCTGTTCATCAGTAAACTGGTGATATCGTTATTATCTTTTAGTCTTTCATGTGATTTGCATATCTTATTAGTCCCTGACATTCAGATGCCTTGCACATGGGCCAGGTATGGTTACGGTTGATTTTGAATAGAAATAATGGAAATATAAATGGACAAAAAAGGAATGAATAAATAAATGACTGGCCAAAACAGTTCCTTCTGGTAATTTAGAAGTAGTGAGTAAATCTCTTGGGTTTTTCCTAGTTTCATATTTCTAGAGAGCTCCAAATAAAAAATTTTAGTCCATATTGATGCTGTCTATTTTTCATCTATATAATTGAGCTTACTGCTATAACTTTCTTATGTTAGATATTTTAAATACTATACTCTCTGGAGTTACTCATGCAAACATGGCAGTTTGCTTAGAAATTGCCTGTTTCTCCTTTTTACTGACATCATCTGACTTTCATTTTTGACAGAATTCATAGAAAAGAGACATTGAGACATTGAAAATGTATGATGAATAAGGGAAGCAGCTAATATTTAGCTTTTTATATATAATTTATCATTTTCACACAATTTCTTTAAAATTACAATATATAGCATGTTAACTATTTTTTAGTATTAATTAGGGCCATTTAAATCAAACAGCACTTACGTGTCTGTTTAGCAGCTTGTATCTGAATGTTTAATACACATATTTGAAAAACTTGAATGAGGACAACAGAAGTCTGGTGAGCAAGTACGCAAAGTGAGGCTCCTTGGGAATAATTAATTTTTTTAAAAGACCATCAAATATGTCAATTCTAAGTAAATTCCAGCTATGGTATAACGATAGATATGTTGGCATTAAAATAAGTATACTTTGAAATATTTCTAACTGAAAATAAATATTAGAGATAACTTTTTAACAGCATGGTTGTAGTGTAGTCTGCTAAGAAATGGAGTAGATCAGGAGACCTGGTCTCTAGGGCTGATTTAGCCATTGACTGTATGCAAGTCATGCAAGCTCCTCAGGCATCAATTTTCATCTGAAAAGAAAGATTTAGTAAATATATTTCCTATCCAGCTCTCTAAGTGCATGATTTGAGATTTCCATATTAAATGTTAAGTAGCATTTATGGTTGTAAATTCTCCAACTACCTATTTTGAGAAAAATATATGAAATAATAGACATGGTATCTTGAAAAATAGTAAAACTGTTGCGGTAAACTATAGAAATAACCATACATTCTTCCTCTTCCCGTACTTGTGCCCTTCCAATGTGACTCCCCAGATCCTGTTTGAAAAGGTTGAGTCTGTTTTCCAGTCCCCTTCATCTGGGCTGTGATTTGTTTTAGCCAAGAGAATGAAGCAGAAAGCAGTGTTGTACCAATTTGGAGTTAAGGCCCCTGGAGGTCTTGAAAACTTCTGGTCTCTTCATTGTTACCCTGAGAACTAATCTAAGATAGGCTGCTGTGTGGATGAATGACCACATGAGTCAGGTAGTCATCATCCCAGTCGTGGGAGAGCCCAGTCAAAACTGGCAGAACTGCCTAGGAAGCTAACTGCAGATGCTTGAGTGAGCCCAGCAAGGACCAGAAGAATGAACTACCTAGGTTAACCAAGCCCCAAATCCCAGCCCCCCATATAATAAGCTGAATAATTTTTTTATAAACCATTATTTTGGGAGATGCTTTAAGCAGTAGAAGCAAACTGATGTAACTATAAAGCCCTAAGTTCTCCAAGATAAAATAACAGTTACTGTAGAATAGATACAAATATGAATTGGAGACAGTCTCTGCCCTCAGAATTTTATAATCTGATCATTGTTTTAGGAAATGAACTCAAGGAACTACTTCATAGAGTAATAAAGTAGTAAAGTTCTATAGGAAAGGAACAAGGTAAGAGCAGAAAGTTGGAGTAAAACTGAAGGAAAGGGATGGAGAATTTTTTTAAATGGTAAAAATTATGGTACCAGTGCAAGCGTAATGTAATACATAATGCAGAACAGTGTCATATATTAGCAAGTAAAACATTGATGTGGAAAAATGATGGCCTTTTCTTCATTATTTCTGAAATAATCTCTAATATGGTCATAGGCATTTCTCATATGAAATAGTGAAATTTTGTATACATGCTTTTATTTCACAAAAAAGAAGCAAACTTCAAGTAGCATTATCTCACATCCCACTGACACTATTGCGTACTTTCCCACTTCAGTGGTGAATTGCATTGGGTGAAATTTGGTAAAAGTCCAACTCGCTGGTTACCTTTGAGTCTGTCAATGTGATACTCTATTTTGGCTTAATTGAAAATACCTAGAGGTGTTCTTATCAAAGTCGCTTGTAACTGTCAATTATTTGTACTATATAAAATTCTGATGAAATAGAAATTGGCTCCTACTATTGATAAACAGCCAGATTACTTTCGTTTCTGTTGATAGAAAATAGAGGAAATATCCAATTGATGGGTAAAACATAAGAAAACCTCAGGCTTCGCTCTGATTTTAGTCGTTCTGAAGTTCAAGTTATTTCCAATAATCCTCTAGGATGATTTATTACAAAATTTTGTGTGGATGCATATCTTTTATGACAAATACGGTTTTTTTGAGTTTTGGTTCCTTTTATAATTAGTTAGGAAGAGAATGTATATCTTTTAGTATAATTCAGTTTCATGGACCTGACTTGACAGATACTATCTTTCTTATGCAACAAAACTAAATAAGAGACTGCCTAAAATTATGTTAAAATCTTTTACTTTTTATATCAGTGAAACCATTCCATGAGCCAAGCAGAAAATATGTATTTTAATGTAGAAAATATGTAATACAAATTTTCTGAAGCTATTCCATTTCTAGTAACTGTCCTGTTATACTCAGTATACTTTTGTCCCACAAGAACATGCATTGTTTTTGTTTGGAAAGATACAATGATTCTACACAGGCTGTTAGATAACATTACAATGAATATATGTGTGTATCAAAGAAAATATTTTTTAAAATGAAGATGTTGGGCTTCCCTGGTGGCGCAGTGGTTGAGAGTCCGCCTGCCAATGCAGGGGACACAGGTTCATGCCCTGGTCCGGGAAGATCCCACATGCCGCAGAGCGTCTGGGCCCGTGAGCCATGACCGCTAAGCCTGCGCGTCTGGAGGCTGTGCTCCGCGGCGGGAGAGGCCACAACAATGAGAGGCCCACGTACTGCAAAAAAAAAAAAAAAAACAGAGAGCAGCCAGGCCCTGGAATCCCATTTTGCTGATAGTTCTCCCTGCTCACTAAGTCATATGTACGGTTGCAGGGGATCTAAAGGACCTTCTAATTGTGACCCCAGCACATTATGTAATCTCATTAAGAAAATAATAACACCAAGAAGAGTACACAGGCGTTAGTCCTTTCTGCCTACATATCCTAAAAGAATTTCCTTTAAAATTTCTTTTTCAAATTTTTCATTTTATCCTCTCTAAAAAAAAAAAAAATGCCTTTCTTAGGTGACACATGTGTTTTAAAAATACTCTAAATCTAATCCAAAGTACTTCTTGTGTGTTATTGAATGCTTTCAGATTGTGGCTATGACAAATCATTATCTTAAAGGTTTTTATCATCAAAAGTAGAGTGAAGCTAAGGTTAAAAAAAAAGGAAAAATATACAATACAAAAATCAAGTGTCCTTTTGATACTAAGGATCAAAGACTGTGTTTTGAGACTAGAAAATATGAATTGTTACAACTCATCCTTTTATAGTTGATATTTTTTGTTCTACAAGATAGAACCTGCTGTTCCTGGGCAGAATACAAACATCTGTACATTATGAGTAAAAGTGACCCATTTGGCCTGAAAACATATTGTTTTGATCTTCCCCCCTCCTCCCCCACATTATGCAAAATCTGTGAGTTCAGCTGTTGGTTTTAAATGATCTCATCTACATTGATATCTTTTTTTTTTCAAGATCTGAATGAATTTATTAACTTCCAGCAAAACTTCAGGTTGTACACTTAAAAAACTGGAGGGCTTCCCTGGTGGCGCAGTGGTTGAGAATCCGCCTGCCGATGCAGGGGACACGGGTTCGTGCCCCGGTCCGGGAAGATCCCCCATGCCGTGGAGCGGCTGGGCCCGTGAGCCATGGCCGCTGAGCCCTAGTCCGGAGCCTGTGCTCCACAACGGGAGAGGCCACAACAGTGAGAGGCCCGCGTACTGCCAAAAAAAAACAAAACAAAAAACTGGAAACCAGTTAAAAGTGAAAATAAACAATGGAAGCAACAGTGGCTATAAAATATGATGGGATGACTTTAAGGGTTCAAGTACTGTTTGGAAAGTTATTCAGACTCTAGTCGTTGAGAAGTCTGTGCATTTCCCATCTTTGCACAGTAAAAAAAAAGAAAAAAAAAGAAAAAAACATAAAGCCACACGCATACCACTTGGTAAAACCCCACAGCTCTACGTGATTCATGTTTTATAACATGCACCTATGTGTACTGCTCATTTATCTAATAGGAGTAGCTCTGATTCGATGGGCTCATGCAGTATGCTGGGGTGAGCAATGAAGTCAGTGCACATCTTGTCATCCAGGTGTTGTTAATTAATGCAGCAAAAGTAAGCGGGTGAAATGGAAACTTGTCATCACTTAACACTAACTCTGCTGATACCTTTAACAGTGAGTCACATTCTCAAATTATTTGCTTTTTATATATTTTAACTTTGAAACTGAGGTTATAATAAAAAAGTTATGATAACCAAATTTTAAAGTATTGATAATGGAACATTCTCAAATGGACAGTTAATTTCCCTGACCATGGGGCAGCTTTTGGGTGAGGTAAGAAGTAGGAGATGAAGAAAGAGACTCTTCAAGGGTAGTGGCTCTGAGAATAAGAATATACAAATATGTAAGTTTTCACTGAGCAAAATGTTTTTACATATATTCCATGCATTGAACTGTATTCCCTAGAATCACAGAATGTTACCACTAAAAGGTACCTTAAAGAAAATTTATCTCCTTTAGCAGATGAGGAGACTAATGTCCAAGAAGGTAAATGTCTTTCTCAAGATCATAAATCCAGGATAGGATGACTGTATATAGTTACTGATTTACAAGGAACAATGGCCCCAGTGTCAGCAGGTAGGGTGAAAGTTACCCTTGAAAAGACTTTAAATTATTCATAATGTACAAAATAGACACAAAGTATTCCCACATGAGTCCAGCAGAATGTTTTCCTCTAATAAGGAAACACATTGCATTTTCTTCTATTGAATCCCATATGAAGCATTTGGCTGTTTTTAAGGGACCAAGTTGCGTGGAAAAAAAAAAAAATAAAAAAAAATAAGAAATACCTGAGGAGTAAGATCAACTGAGGAAGTAGCCCTGTTATGTTCTTTGGGTGAAAAAGTGGCTTGAATAGCCCATCTTTCTTTTATATTTCTACTTGTCCCCTAATTGTAAGCTTTTTTAAAAAGAAAATTGCTTTACCGAATGTACAGAGAGGAATTTATATTTTATTCAGTAATGTTTCATTCTTTAAAGTGACTTAGAAAGTTTAAGTGCTTGGGTTTCAGATGACTGATTTCCACTTTAATGTATTAATATCAAATATGGGTTGCATAGTCCTTGTTGAGCTTGATGATTTTTATTATTATCTGTGCTGCCATTTATTCTGCTGATTATGTTATCAGTAAGTCTTGACCTTAACCAGAAGCAGCCACCAGTAAAGCCAGAGAAAACATACGCTCCACAACCTAGGCTCTATGTCTGGGGATTTTTGCAAGACTAGTCACAAAGTATTGAAGGTACTGTTAACCAAACCTAAAATTTGGATGCCCATTTACACATAACTCTTTAATATTGTATTCCCAGAGTATTGTATTTGTTCCAGGGTAGCTCAAAACTCTTTGAAAGTCCCCCTGAGGAAGTGGGACAAACAAGCAGTCACATTTTAACAAGAATATATACAGATGTGAACTAAGAAAATAAGATCTGCAAAACTGTTACAGTCCTATCCTCATGTAGTTTAAAATTAAAGTCCATGCATACAGAAAATATTTTCAAGGTATTGTAATATTAGAATAAGGTCAAGAATAGTCAGCACATGGAATCCTTTAGATTGAGTCATGATTTACTTTTCAAATGGAATTGACTCAACTAGTGGCAGTTTTGCTTTTAGAGTAACGTGGCCTTGAGATAGTCACTTCACTTCCTTGTATGGATTCATCTGTTATCTCCTGTAGATTCTATGCGATGTTCATACATCTCTTCTCACCTTCATTATTTCATTGGTGATGATGGCAATTTAGGTATACATCTTAGCACCTAAAACTCTGAACTAAAAAGTCCTAAATGAAACTTTTTTTTTTAATGACTTTTTATGCAAAGTTACCCAGGGTCTCAAAAGTCAGTGAAAAGTTACCCAGGAATCCTAAGGCAGAGGTAATACTTGAATCTTTAGACACAAATGCTATAAAATGTGTCCATAATTAGTAAGTTGCATCCTTTGTAATTATTTCCATTTTTGTTTTTATATTTCAAAGCAAAATTCTTTGGTTAGTTTTTGTGCATACTAATTAGATAATTTTTCAGTTATTGTTCATTTTTTGGAACAGAACTAATTAACAACTAACCCTGTTAGTGGGCTAAAATGAGGGTAATGTTTTCTTAATACATGATTGTATTTGTGAATTTAAGTAGGGATATTTTGAGATGTTTGGTCATGTATTAAATAAAATAGTTTGTGATTTTTAAAAGATTCCTGATAATACTACCTGACTCTTTCCCATGAGCCCTGAATATACTTCTGATTTTATTTTTCAAAACGATTGTTGTCTCCCTTTATTGGAAAATGTCACTTCATCAATCCTTTAGCAATAAACTCCTGCTGTGGCTTGACCTCCCTCTGTACTTTAGTGACTTTACAATTTATCCTTTAAGTGGAACTGTCATTTTGGTATGATCCTTGGTTTAATCCTGTTAAACTCCTGCAAGCATTCCATTTTATATATGTTGAACACTTAGTTGAAATGTAAGACACTTTTACAATCCAGTTTTCATTTCCGAAGCTGCTGCTATAGGGTAGATACCCCATTCACTTTTTCTGAAACTGTGGGCTTTCCTAGCAGATTGACATGCCTAAAGTGGTATCATCATTCCTCTTATTCATTGTACCTATCATTTCTTTCTGTTCCCATTCTTTATGATCCTAAGTGTGTCTTGAAATTCACCTATGTTTCTTATAGGGTAAAAAAATTCACCTCAAATTTGAAGGGGTGTGAGATCTTCCTCTACATTGAAGGCAAATAGAGCATTATATCTGAAATTCATAAACCTGGTTTTCATTCTGGCTTCATCATGTACCAGCTGTATGACATGAGAAAATCACAATTCCCTTTATTAATAACTTATACTATCTACTTTAAATAATTGTCAATGACTCAGCAAGCCCAATGAGAGAAATGCACAAAGGCATAGCCACCATCTATTTTACTATACAAAGTTTATTTGATAGAGTTTTAGAGAACTAAAATGTATTCAGCACCTAATATATGCCAGGGACCGAACTTTGTGTTTTACATTTATTCAAAAACGTTGCCCTCAAAGTTGCTTCAAAGAAAAAATGTATGTTAGCCATTGCTTATGTGTTGTGTAGATCCATCGTTCAGTATTTCAGTCTCTACAAGTTTCAGTGTCCATATATGAAATTGGAGATAATAGTGTAACTTCATGGTAGGATTACTTTAAGGACTAATGAAACCATATAAAAGTTTTAGCAAAATAGCTCACAGATAATGTGTTTAATAGAAGTTAATTAGCAGTAGCTCTTAGAGTGGTAGTGGTGGTGGAGGTAATGGACAGAAAATTTCCAGCTTGTTAATACGTGTACCCCCAATGTTTCTAGTATTTCTAATGTTGTATGCATATAAAAAGTACATTGCATCTTCACCTTTTTTGAAAAGGTGATATTGTGAGTTCAAGAAGCCTCACAAAACTCACTTAACTTCTGATAGTCCTGGACTACTTTCTTCATAGGACTATATAGTTCTCTTCTCCTGAAGTATCATCTCTGCACATTTATGGCTCTACCATTTAGGGTTTCAAATCTCCCCAAAGAAACCCAAATCAACCAATTTTTACAATGTGTCTTAACAAAAATATTTTATAGTAGTACTCCAAAGTGATGATAACATAAAGCTATTGAGATGTAGACATTATAATTATTGAGCGTTTCTAGCATACCTTGTTGTCCCACAAACAAGGGTCCCACATCAATCTTTGAATCAGTTCTCTTAGGTTGCTATTGGAAAGTAAGGATTCTGTTTATTTTTCAAATGTCATTGGAAATATAGGTTACTTATTTGTCAACCACAATTCCATTGCCTGAATTTTTAAGTATTTTATTTGGGTTTTGTTTGATTGTTTTCAGTTTCTCATTACGGTCTTTATTTCAGGACATATATTTTCCCAATAAGGTTGCCTTCAACACATGATAATAGATTTGTTTTTATTGAATCCTACTGAAATATTTGGTTAATTACCAATAACCTTTTTCATTTCACGTGAATTGTCTAGAATATCGGAAACTGACTTTAAAATCACATTTTTCTTCAACTTAGAATTTTTTTGTCCAAGTGTTGTTCCAGAAATCTTAATATTTTGCATATATATAAGTAGATGCAGAAAAGAGAGAATTTCTATTAGTTAATTCACTGTTTCTCAAAATGTTCTCCCCATGATACTTGTGGAGTGTGAGATGATTTTAGGTACTACATAAACTTTCTTTAAAATATGTATTTAACTTAATGTGTATTAGCAAATGCAATTGATCTCAAACCCATTATGTCACAAATATTATTGCTTAGATGATTGCAAAAAGTTATTAGATTTAAACTAGATTTAGAGAAAACATTAAATTAATATATAGATGGTAAGGGCTTTGGAAACTTGGAGAAAGCAATACAGAATTTCTTTTTTTTTTCCTATTGGGAAACCTCTTTTTTTTAAACATCTTTATTGGAGTATAATTGCTTTACAATGGTGTGTTAGTTTCTGTTGTATAACAAAGTGAATCAGCTATACATATACATGTTTCCCCATATCTCCTCCCTCTTGCGTCTCTCTCCCACACTCCCTATCCCACCCCTCTATGTGGACACAAAGCACCGAGCTGATCTCCCTGTGCTACGCGGCTGCTTCCCACTACCTATCTACATTTGGTAGTGTATATATGTCCATGCCACTCTCTCACTTTGTCCCAGCATACCCTTCCCCCTCCCTGTGTCCTCAAGTCCATTCTCTACATCTGTGTCTTTATTCCTGTCCTGCCCCTAGGTTCTTCAGAACCTTTTTTTTTTTTAGAATATATATTTGTTAGCATACGGTATTTGTTTTTCTCTTTCTGACTTACTACACTCTGTATGATAGACTCTAGGTCCATCCACCTCACTACAAATAACTTAGTTTCATTTCTTTTTATGGGTGAGTAATATTCCATTGTATATATGTGCCACATCTTCTTTCTCCATTCATCTGTTGATGGACACTTAGGTTGCTTCCATGTCCTGGCTATTGTAAATAGTGCTGCAATGAACATTGTGGTACATGACTCTTTTTGAATTATGGTTTTCTCAGGGTATATGCCCAGGGATTGCTGGGTTGTATGGTAGTTCTATTTTTCATTTTTTAAGGAACCTCCATACTGTTCTCCATAGTGGCTGTACCAATTTACATTCCCACCTACAGTGCAAGAGGGTTCCCTTATCCCACACCCTCTCCAGCATTTACTGTTCGTAGATTTTTGATGATGGCCATTCTGACTTGTGTGAGGTGGTACCTCATTGTAGTTTTGACTTGCATTTCTCTAATGATTAGTGATGTTGAGCATCCTTTCATGTGTTTGTTGGCAATCTGTATATCTTCTTTGGAGAAATGTCTGTTTAGATCTTCTGCCCATTTTGAGATTGGGTTGTTTGTTTTCATGGTATTGAGCTGCATGAGCTGCTTGTATATTTTGCAGATTAATCCTTTGTCAGTTGCTTCATTTGCAAATATTTTCTCCCATTCTGAGGGTTGTCTTCTCGTCTTGTTTATGGTTTCCTTTGTTGTGCTAAAGCTTTTAAGTTTCATTAGGTCCCACTTGTTTATTTTTGTTTTTATTTCCATTTCTCTAGGAGGTGGGTCAAAAAGGATCTAGCTGTGATGTATGTCATAGAGAGTTCTGCCTATGTTTTCCCTTAAGAGTTTGATAGTGTCTGGCCTTACATTTAGGTCTTTAATGCATTTTGAGTTTATTTTTGTGTATGGTGTTAGGGAGTGTTCTAATTTCATTCTTTTACATGTAGCTGTCCAGTTTTCCCAGCACCACTTATTGAAGAGGCTGTCTTTTCTCCATTGTATATTCTTGCTTCCTTTATCAAAAATAAGGTGACCATATGTGTGTGGGTTTATCTCTGGGCTTTCTATGCCATTCCATTGATCTGTATTTCTGTTTGTGCCAGTACCATACTGTCTTGATTACTGTAGCTTTGTAATATAGTCTGAAGTCACGGAGCCTGATTCTTCCAGCTCCGTTTTTCTTTCTCAAGATTGCTTTGGCTATTCAGGGTCTTTTGTGTTTCCATAAAAATTGTGAAATTTTTGGTTCTACTTCTGTGAAAAATGCCATTGGTAGTTTGATAGGGATTGCATTGAATCTGTAGATTGCTTTGGGTAGTATAGTTATTTTCACAATGTCGATTCTTCCAATCCAAGAACCTGGTATATCTCTTCATCTGTTTGTATCATCTTTAATTTCTTTCATCAGTGTCTTATAGTTTCCTGCATACAGGTCTCCTTAGGTAGGTTTATTCCTACATATTTTGTTCTTTTTGTTGCAGTGGTAAATGGGAGTGTTTCCTTAATTTCTCTTTCCGATTTTTCATCATTAGTGTATAGGAATGCCAGAGATTTCTGTGCATTAATTTTGTATCCTGCTACTTTACCAAATTCATTGATTAGCTCTACTAGTTTTCTGGTAGCATCTTTAGGATTGTCTATGTATAGTATCATGTTATCTGCAAACAGTGACAGTTTTACTTCTCTTTTCCAGTTTGGATTCCTCTTATTTCCTTTTCTTCTCTGATTGCTGTGACTAAAACTTCCAAAACTATGTTGAAGTATAGCGGTGAGAGTGGACAACCTTATCTTGTTCCTAATCTTAGTGGAAATGTTTTCAGTTTTTCACCATTGAGAACGATGTTTGCTGTAAGTTTGTCATATATGGCCTTTATTACGTTTAGGTAAGTTACCTCTATGCCTACTTTCTGGAGGGTTTTTATCATAAATAGTGTTGAATTTTGTCGTAAGCTTTTTCTGCATCTATTGAGATGATCATATGGTTTTTCTTGTTCAGTTTGTTAATACGGTGCATCGTATTGATTTGCGTATATTGAAGAATCCTTGCATTCCTGGGATAAACCCCACTTGATCATGGTGTATGATCCTTTTAATATGCTGTTGGATTCGGTTTGCTAGTATTTTGTTGAGGATTTTTGCATCGATGCTCATCAGTGATATTGGCCCGTAGTTTTCTTTTTTTGTGACATCTTTGTCTGGTTTTGGTATCAGGGTGATTGTGGCCTCGTAGAATGAGTTTGGGAGTGTTCCTCCCTCTGCTTTAATTTGGAAGAGTTTGAGAAGGATAGGTGTTAGCTCTTCTCTAAATGTTTGATAGAATTCACCTGTGAAGACATGTAGCCATCTGGTCCTGGCCTTTGTTAGAAGATTTTTAATCAGTTTCAATTTCAGTGCTTGCAATTAGTCTGTTTATATTTTCTATTTCTTCCTGGTTCAGGCTTGGAAAGTTGTGCTTTTCGAAGAATTTGTCCATTTCTTCCAGGTTGTCCATTTTATTGGCATAGAGTTGCTTGTAGTAATCTCTCATGATCCTTTGTTTTTCTGCAGTGTCAGTTGTTACTTCTCCTTTTTAATTTCTAATTCTATTGATTTGAGTCTTCTCCCTTTTTTTCTTGATGAGTCTGGCTAATGGTTTATCAATTTTGTTTATCTTCTCAAAGAACCAGCTTTTTGTTTTATTGATCTTTGCTATCGTTTCCTTCCTTTCTTTTTCATTTATTTCTGATCTGATCTTTATGATTTCTTTCCTTCTGCTAACTTTGGGTTATTTTTGTTCTTCTTTCTCTAATTGCTTTAGGTGTAATGTTAGATTGTTTATTTGAGACGTTTCTTGTTTCTTGAGGTAGGATTGTATTGCTATAAACTTGCCTCTTAGAACTGCCTTTGCTGCATTCCATTGGTTGTGGGTTGTCATGTTTTCATAGTCATTTATTTCTAGGTATTTTTTGATTTCTTCTCTGATTTCTTCAGTGATCTCTTGCTTATTTAGTAGAGTGTTGTGTAGCCTGCATGTGTTTATATTTTTTACAGATTTTTTTCCTGTAATTGATATGTAGTCTCATAGTGGTGTGATTGGAAAAGATACTGGATATGATTTCAATTTTCTTAAGTTTACCAAGGCTTGATTTGTGACCCAAGATATGATCTATCCTGGAGAATGTTCCATGAACACTTGAGAAGAAAATGTATTCTGTTGTTTTTGGATGAAATGTCCTATAAATATCAATTAAGTCCATATTGTTTAATGTATCACTTAAAGCTTGTGTTTCCTTACTTATTTTCCTTTTGGATGATCTGTCCATTGGTGAAAGTGGTGTTAAAGTCCCCTACTATGATTGTGTTACTGTCGATTTCCCCTTTTATGAATGTTAGCATTTGCCTTATATATTGATGTGCTCCTATGTTGGGTGCATAAATATTTACAATTGTTATATCTTCTTCTTGGACTGATCTCTTGATCATTATGTAGTGGCCGTCCTTCTCTCTTGTAACATTCTTTATTTTAAAGTCTATTTTATCTGAGTATAGCTACTCCAGCTTTCTTTTGATTTCCATGTGCATGGAATATGTTTTTCCATCCCCTCACTTTCAGTCTGTATGTGTCCCTAGGTCTGAAGTGGGTCTCCTGAAGACAGCATATATACGGGTCTTGTTTTTGTATCCATTCAGCCAGTCTGTGTCTTTCAGTTGGAGTATTTAATCCATTTACGTTTAAAGTAATTATTGATATGTATGTTCCTATTACCATTTTCTTAATTGTTTTGGTTTTGTTAGTGTAGGAATTTTCCTTCTATTTTGTTTCCTCCCCAGAGAAGTTCTTTTAGGATTTGTTGTAAAGCTGGTTTGGTGGTGCTGAGTTCTCTTAGGTTTTGCTCGTCTGTAAAGGTTTTAATTTCTCTGTTGAAGCTGAATGAGATCCTTGCTGGGTAGAGTAATCTTGGTTGTAGGTGTTTTCCTTTCATCACTTTAAATATGTCCTGCCACACCCTTCTGGCTTGTAGAGTTTCTGCAGAGAAATCAGTTGTTAAACTTACTGGGATTCCATTCTGTGTTATTTGTTGCTTTTCCCTTGCTGCTTTTAATATTTTTTCTTTGTATTTAATTTTTGATAGTTTGATTATTATGTGTTTTGGTGTGTTTCTCTTTGGATTTATCGTGCATGGGACTCTGTGTCCTTCCTGGACTTGATTGACTATTGCCTTTCCCATGTTAGGGAAGTTTTCAACTACAATCTCTTCAAATATTTTCTCAGTCCCTTTGTTTTTCTCTTTTTCTTCTGGGACCCCTATACTTCAAATGTTGATGCATTATTTTTGTCTCAGAAGTCTCTGAGACTGTCCCCAATTCTTTTCATTCTTTTTTATTCATTCTGCTCTGTGGTAGCTGTTTCCACTATTTTATCTTCCAGGTCACTTATCGTTTCTTCTCCCTCAGTTATTCTGCTATTGATTCCTTCTAGAGTATTTTAAATTTCATTTATTGTGTTGTTCATACTTGTTTGTTTGCTCTTTAGTTCTTCTCAGTCCTTGTTAAACATTTCTTGTATTTTCTCCATTCTATTCCCAAGCTTTTGGATTATCTTCATTATCATTACTCTGAATTCTTTTTCAGGTAGACTGTGTATTTCCTCTTCATTTGTTTGATATGATGGGTTTTTACCTTGCTCCTTCATCTGCTGTGTGTTTCTCTGTCTTCTCATTTTGCTTAACTTACTGTGTTTGGGGTCTCCTTTTCGCAGGCTGCAGGTTTGTAGTTCCCATTGTTTTTGGTGTCTGCCCCCAGTGGCTAAGGTTGGTTCAGTGGGTTGTGTAGGCTTCCTGGTGGAGGAGACTGGTGCCTGTGTTCTGGTGGATGAGTCTGGATCTTGTTTTTCTGGTGGGCTGGACTACGTCCAGTGGTGTGTTTTGGGGGCGTCTGTGAACTTATTATGATTTTAGGTAGCCTCTCTCCTAATTGATAGGGTTGTGTTCCTGTCTTGTTAGTTGTTTGGCATGGGGTATCCAGCACCATAGCTTGCTGGTTTTTGAGTGGAGCTGGGTCGTAGAGTTGAGATTGAAATCTCGGGGAGAGCTTTTGCTGTTTGATATTATGTGGGCCTGGGACATCTCTGGTGGACCAATGTCCTGAACTTGGCTCTTGCACCTAAGTGGCTCAGGCCTGACACCCAGCCAGAGCACCAAGACGCTGTCAGCCACACTGCTCAGAAGAAAAGGGAGAAAAACAAAGAAAGAAAGTAAAATTAAAAAAACAGTTATTAACATAAAAAAAATTAAAAAGTAATAAAGGACCAACCAAACCAATAAACAAATTTGCCAATGATAACAAGTGCAAAAATCTATACTAAAAAAGAAAAAACCAAACAGACAGAACCCTAGGATAAATGGTAAGAGCAAGCTATAAAGAGAAAATCACACAAAGATGCATAAACATACACACTCACTAAAAGAGAAGAAGTAAAAAAATATATATATATATAAAGGAAGAGAGCATCAAATCAATAAACAAATCTGCCAGTGATAATAAGCTCTAAATACTAAACTAAGATCAACATAAAACCAGAAACAAATTAGATGCAGAAAGCAAACCACAAGACTACAGTAGCTCCCAAATTCCACCACCTAAATTTTGGGATGATTCGTTGTCCATTCAGGGATTGCACAGATGCAGGGTACATCAAGTTGATTGTGGAGCTTTAATCCACTGCTCCTGAGGCTGCTGGGAGAGATTTCCCTTTCTCTTCTTTGTTCGCACAGCTCCCAGGGTTCAGCTTTGGATTTGGACCCACCTCTACATGTAGGTCACCTGAGAGTGTCTGTTCCTGCCCAGACAGGACGGGGTTAAAGGAGCAGCTGATTAGGGAGCTCTTGCTCACTCAGGCTGGGGGAGGGTGGGGTACAGAATGCGGGGTGAGCCTGCGGCGTCAGAGGCCGGCGTGACGTTGCAACAGCCTGAGGGGCACGGTGTGTTCTCCCAGGGAAGTTGTCCCTGGATCACGGGACCCTGGCAGTGGTGGGCTGCACAGGCTCCCGGGAGGGGAGGTGTGGAGAGTGACTTTTGCTTGCACACAGGCTTCTTGATGGCTGCAGCAGCCGTAGCATTTCATGACTGTCTTTGGTGTCCACCCTGATAGCCGTGGCTCATGCCCGTCTCTGGAGCTCGTTTAGGTGGTGCTCTGAATCCCCTCTTCTCATGCACCCTGATACAGTCGTCTCTTGGCTCTTAGGCAGTTCCAGCCTTTTTCTCAGACTCCCTTCCAGCTAGCTGTGGTGCACTAGCCCCCTTCAGGCTGTGTTCACACAGCCAACCTCAGTCCTCTCCCTGGGATGTAGCAATACAGAATTTTGCGAGCTGTTGGTAAAATCAAAGTTTATTGGGGAAGGATGTTTTCAAACTCCCAATCGAGGTTGTGCTTGGTGTGTTAAAAAGTTTGTCATAAAACCCTCTGGGAGGGCTTCCCTGTTGGCACAGTGGTTAAGAATCTGCCTGCCAATGCAGGGGACACAGGTTCGAGCCCTGGCCCGGGAAGATCCCGCATGCCGTGGAGCAATAAGCCCATGTGCCACAACTACTGAGCCTGTGCTCTAGATCCTGGAAGCAACAACTACTGAGCCCACATGCCACACCTCCTGAAGCCTGTGCAACCAGAGCCTGTGCTCTGCAGCAAGAGAAGCTGCGACAATAAGCCCGCACACTGCAACAAAGAGTAGCCCCTGCTCAGCGCAACTAGAGAAAGCCCGCGCATAACAACGAAGACCCAACACAGCCAAAAATTAAAAAATAAATAAATTAATTAATTAAAAAAAAACCCTCTGGGAAAATGTGGGATTGAGAGTCCAGTTATGTAAGTGGCTGGAAGGAGATGAAAAACATACAAGCTAGAGGGTGTACATTAGTGTAAATTGGCATGAGAGACAAATAATGAGGAATGTTATTAATGTGATGTTAATATAAGGCACACAAAGAAGCAATAGCAATGGATTTCATGACCAAATTAACTAAGTTAAACAAGTTTCTTTGCTTTAGGTTTTCTTGTCACTGTTATAATGCCAATTGAATTGTGAGTCAACAAGAGTGGGCTAAAAAAAAAGCAGTTTCCTAAATGTATTTGACCGTAAATACTTCCTCTTCAAAAATTCCCATTAATATTTCAGAGAGGTAGAGTATTTGGGGAAATATCTGCTGACTGTCAAAGAATAATTTTTGAGAAAAACACATTGAATAGATTATCCTCTTGAGCTTTGCAATGACAGGAATTAATTTTTATCCATCTCTATCTTCCTAGTGCCTGGACGTAGCAACTGTATGAATGCGTAAGACCAATAATTCATTAGATTTAAGGTACTAGGAAGAACAGGATGAGGGACCATCGCAATAGTGAATTAAATTTAGTTATTCAGAAGAATATAAAGCAAATATTGGAATTTGGGAGACTTTTGATCTCATCTGTGACCTTCACTTTTATTAATGTTTTCTGATTTTTGCTCTGAATTTAGAACCAACTAACTACATTTAAATGACCCGTCTCCTCAAATTAAAGTCCAAGATAAAACTATCCTCCTCAAACTTGTTTCTCGTCTTGCATTACCTATACCAGTGAATGACTCCTCCATTCACAAGCTTTTATGAGGTTTGAAACATTCATTAGTTTGTACTTATTTTTTCTCCATGCAATGCCATTATCTTTTTCTGCACTCTCTTCTTCTACTCTTAGTATGCTTGGAATATTATATTGCATGTTGCCAAAGTTCTCAATATATCATTATAGGGTAAATAAATAATTAGCCAATTCCTAATTATCCTGTATGGTTTAGCTTAGACTTTCCTTTGTCCAGAAAAATCTTTCCTCAACCCTTGATATTGGTTTAGGAGCCCTTACATGTATGTATTTGCATACCTTCCTCCACTTATTTGTTTATAGGATTTGTGATAAATTGTAGTAATTATCATGTAGATTATTCTTTCTATCAAAGTTCTTTGAGTTACTCGTGCTGAATTTGTCCCAGGCACATTGACTGGCACATAGGAGTCCAGTAGATGTTTGATGAATGAATAATTGAGATTTTATCAGTCATTATTCTTAAAAGAAACCCATCCAACCTAAACAAAATTTCCTGTCCAATGTAGTCCCCTAAAGTATAACAGTCTAGGAACATGATTTTTCCTACCTATGTAAGCCATGGTAACATGAGGGTTATAATAGTGTGAAATAATTATTGGTGCCCACTGAAGCCAGGCTTTTAATGGTATGAAGGCAAGTTGCTGTTCATTATCTGTATATGACTTCTCTCTACACTTCTTTTTCACCTCACAGTATTTGACATCTTTCTTCACATTACACATGCCTTGCATTTAATTCTCTGCAGAGCTGGAGGTGGAGATGGTGGGAGAGGGGAAAGTGCTCATGAAAGAATAGCCAGGGAAAGTGCAGGTGACATTAGAGATTTATGTGGTGTCAGCAAATAACAAGAATATCTTAACGGAGTGACAGAATACATCTGGGATGCCCACCAAGAACATGAAACGATCTGTTTCCAGATGGATGCTGGAGGCAGCGATGTGGGAAGATTTTACATGCTTCTCCAAGGTCCCATGTTTACAGGAGAAACAATGTCAGCATGGCCTGCACTGGGGAAAGCTGATTACATGTCATCTGGCTGAGTATCCAAAGGTGGAGCAGTTGGCAAGGAGCAGTATGCGGTGCATGCATTCTTTCATGTTCCTCTGCAGCTTGATGTATGCTAAAAAGTTTAGTAAGTGAAATAATGAATATTTTAGGAAATCAGACTATCAGAGCCGATTGATATAACTCCCCACTATATATTCCCAGAAATATATTTCATCTATTTATCAAATAATTACTTTGCATCAATTATACGTCAGGAACCAGGTCCTTTGATACAAATGTGAACATGATGATACTTGTTAATACCTTCTAAAACTAGCAATTATGTCGTTTAAAAAAGAAGACGAAATATTTAAATTCTTTAGTTAATATCTGTCGTTTCTGCTAGCTCAAGGTTCTAGAGAATCGGAATTTTCTGATTTGTTCGCCACTCAGTACACAGTACCTGGCATATCGTAGGTGTTCTATAAATGCTTATTAAAATTTGGAAAGATGGGCAGATATGTGTTTCAACATACTCAAATGTTACAGAGTTCTAGATATAAGATTTTCATGCTGATAAATTCCACCCAATATATAGCGAGGTAGTAGCAAAGTAGAAAAATGTCTAGCACTTCACATTATCTACTGGATATATTTCCCACTTTTTCAGAGGTAATTGTTGAGTACAGGAAAACCGTCATTGGGATCAACACTGAGACATCTTAATTTCAGATATACTGATAAAATTCAGCCATTTAAAAAAACCCCAAATAGGCAGGTCACATACATGAGATCTGAACTTCCTCTAAATATTCACAAAGCACTTTTTCCGTGTTATGGCAAGTCACACTCCGAAGAAGTTGAAGCCTAAATTTTTGACTCATTTTGAAATTCTAAAGGTGTTGTCCATAGCACTAGAAGTGTTTCGGGGGTCTAAGTTTGGGCAGAAAAATCAGCAAATGCTGATGGTAGCTGCACTCACAAAAGGTCAGATGAAATTTGAAATAAGTTTCTCGGACTTGTATGTGGATTCTAGAATATCCCAGTAGTCTTCTGTATTTATTGGTTGGAGGGAAGATGATGGTTTTTTTTTTTTTTTTTTTTTTTTTTTTTACAAAAGCAAATCTGACATTGCTGGGCAGATATTGGGCCAGGTATGTTGGGCTTTTTTATCAAGCTAAATCCATTATGGTTAGGATGGTTTAACAACTGTTGTCAATTTTGTCACTGCTCCTGTATTCATATTTTACAAATTCTGGAATCAGTCCTCCACCCCTCACTTCCACCCTAGCAAATCAATACATCTTGTGTTGCAAGATAAATGATCCAAGTATGAAGTTGAGTCACTTTTACTGCTGCCTGTGTTTGTCTGTGTATCCTTAAGAGCTTATAAAGGGCAAAAGCATATGCTTAGCAGCCTTTGGTCCCCAAGGCTGATGGATCACCTCTGTCAAGGGAGGAAACTAAAGGAACTCATTGAAATGATTAATGCTCAGATATGGAGGAACCCTTTCAGGATTCTTACACGGGGCTCCCAAACAATCTTCTTTAAAATCACTTTCACAGGGTTATCTAGTCCATGAGTGAGTTTCTTATAGCGCAACACTGACTACTTTTGAGAAAGCCCATCCAAATACGGGCAGACACTTTCTTATTAGGGCAGTGTGTGGCCTGCCTTTTTGTAGCTTTTAACTTACCTGTCCTGTCGAAATTATTTGCATCTTCAACTGACAAGTTAAATATTCTTACATGTCTATGTTTAAGTATCTTGCTTTATCACCCTTATTACTAATGCCATTATTAGCACTACAACTATAATAACCAACATTGATTGGATAATTAATACATGCTAGATAATTGTTCTATGGGAAATATGTGCATTGTCTCATTAAGTACTCAACAGTCTGATATAGGTAGAGCTGAATTCCTTTTTTAAATTTAATTTTTAATTACCTTTTAAAATCAAAATTAAATAGGAAAGTATAGATTGAGAAGACCCACCCACCACTATCTTTTTTTTTTAAATTTTATTAGAGTATAGTTGATTTACAATGTTGTTAGTTTCAGGTGTACAGCAAAGTGATTGTTATACGTATACATATATTCATTCTTTTTCAGATTCTTTTCCCATATAGGTTATCACAGAATATTGAGTAGAGTTCCCTGTGCTATACAGTAGGTCCTCTTTGCTTATCTCTCATATATAGTAGTGTGTGTATGTTAATCCGACGCTCCCAGTTTATCCCTCTCCCCAACGTTTCCCCTTTGATAACCATAGATTTGTTTTTGTTCCTTTTATGGGACCTAATCAAATCAAGTTATTTAATTGAAAGCTGAGCATCAGTTAAAAGATACATAACCTAGACATTTTAACTTATCAATAATATATAAATAAATACTGCTTCCATTTGCCAAGGTCTCCAGGTAGGGTCATATGGCCTTTTCTTTCAGTATGTTTCCATTGATTGGAACCCATGTAGTCTTTCTTATTACAAGACATTCTCACAGCGAATTGTCTGTAATTTCTGATTTCAGGAGAAAAAGTACTTCAAAGGGAACTAGAAGGGAATTTGGGTTCAGGCCCTTTTCACAGACATCTCTCACACCTAATTCATCAGAGTTTTTCTCCTTTTGTCGCTCAAAGATATATGTTTTTTCTAGCACACTCAACACGGAAGGAAAAAAGCCTTTTTCTGTCGATAGTTGCATTTCAATGATTTATGGATTATTTAATTAAATTTCATAATTTGCACTAGTACAAACTTGACTCTCTAGCATTTGCCCTTGTGTTATTTCCCTATTGTGAAAATTTACTTCTGTAATATGTGCAAATGAATCAAACTGATTCATATTTCAGTATTTTGGGGGTTAATCATAACTTATATCTGAGCTATTCTTAAAAAAAACCTGAATAAAGATAATGATACCTACTTAATAGAGTGTCTGCAAAGGTAAACAGAATATAATACACACACACACACACCTGACACAGTGTCTGGAACATAATAGAAGAAAAACACATGCACAGGGTTTTAGCATCATCACTGAGGATTATATATATTGTTGACTGACAGTCTTATAGAGTTTTTTTCCTCCAAGTCACTTCCAACTTTTGTTGTCTGGTTACTCAGTGGTTATGACTCATTTCTTTAAACCAGCATGGGTTCTGATATTAGCTACTATATTATGAGCGTATGCACATTTATGCCTTTTCAGTAAGCACTGTAATCACAATAGCTAAAACATGGAAGCAGCCAAAGTGTCCATTGACCGATGAATAGATAGGCAAATGTGTTATATACATACGATGGAATATTATTTAGCCTTAAAAAGGAAGGAAACTCTGACACACACTGCAACATGGTTGAACCTTGAGGACATTATTCTAAGTGAAATAATAAACCAGTCACAATAAGACAAATATTTTATGATTCCACTTATATGAGGCGCTTAAAGTAGTCAAAATCACAGAGGCAAAAGGTAGAATAGTGGTGGAAAGGGAAATGAAGGATTATTGTTTAATGGACATAGACTTTTACTTTTATAAGATGAAAACTTATGTAAATGGATGGTGGTGATGGTTGCACAACATTATGAATGTATTTTCTACCACTGAACTATATACTTAAAAATGGTTAAGATTATGTTATGTGCATTTTACCACAATAAATTTAAAAAGAGAAATAGAGTGATGCTTCTTAAGGCGTGATATTTCTATACTTAATTAATATAATGGTATAATAGATTTATACCTGATCGTTTTTACTCCATTCTACCTTAAATTAATTTCCATAAGACCTTCTGCTCCCCCCAAATTTCCTAGATGATGGAGAATTTGCAAATGTGAACTTAATTCTCAACTTTGGTTAGAGGATTATGTCTTAATGCATCTGCCATTTCCAATAATACAACATATATTCACATAAGACACGAGTTTTTCTTGAAGCTGAGGAGAGTGGTTTTGTTTAGAATTAACTGGTATTAGAAGTCTGTCCCTTTTGGTGTCAACATAGTAAGATTTATCTATTGATCAAGTAGCTTTCCGGAGGGGAAAGTTGTTTCCAGAGGACAGACACTCTGTTATGCTGTCATTCTCTTGCTTTCCTGGAGCCAGGAGTAACCCAGCTGCTAATTAAACTGGGATGAATTAAGGTAAATTGAATTTGCCTGCACATCTGCTTCAGGTCTGCAAACAGAACCATGAAGCAGAACAGACACAGTTCACTG
Source organism: Stenella coeruleoalba (assembly GCF_951394435.1). Lineage (NCBI taxonomy): Eukaryota > Metazoa > Chordata > Mammalia > Artiodactyla > Delphinidae > Stenella > Stenella coeruleoalba. The sequence continues at coordinate 25,674,390 of NC_137166.1, read as the reverse complement.
GACAATAACCTTCTTCTACTTCCAAAACAGTCCCAAAGAATCTCAGCAGTTCAGTTTATGGAATCCTGAGGCAAGAAAGGGGGAGAGAGAAAAATAATATTCATCTTGTGCTTGTCTTGACACTAAAGGGAGGTGTGCAGAACAATTTTGTATTTATAGAATGTCCAGATGTCTCTCAAAGTTATGCCCTTCTGAGAAACAGACTATGCACACCTATAAACTTAAATTGTTAGGTTAGGATTGAACCAGCAATCCCTTGATGACTCTTTGAAACAGAGCTTGAAAGAGTGTTCTGTAATATATATTTTTTAGTTTTAGCTCCTTAATTAAAAGTTGATTATTTTAATGCTATTCTGAATTGAATAGATTCTTTCATTTGATAATATTTCTGATATCTCCCCAAAGCATGTGAAGTTCAAACTGGTTTAAAGTTTTTTTTTTAACTGAAGTATAGTTGACTTATAGTATATTAGTTTCAGCTGTACAACATAGGGATTCAATGTTTTTATAGAGTATACTCCATTTTAAAATTATTACAAAATAATGACTATATTTCCCTGTGCTGTGCAATATATCCTTGTAGCTCATATATTTTATACATAGTAGTTTGTGTCTCTTAATCCCATACTTCTATCTCTCCCCTCCCCCCAACCTCTCTACACTGGTAACCACTTAGTTTGTTCTCTGTATTTGTGAGTCTTTTTCTGTTTTGTTATATACATTTGTTTGTTTTATTTTTTAGATCCACATGGAAATGATAACATAGAGTATTTGTCTTTCTCTATCTCATTTCACTAAGGGTAATACTCCCTAAGTCCATCCATGTTGTTGGAAATGGCGGAATTTCATTCTTTTAATATTCCATTGTGTGTATATATATAATATGTTTTATTGTGTGTGTATGTATATATCTTGTGTCTTCTTTATATATACATCACTTAGGTTGCTTCCATATCTTGGCTGTTGTAAATAATGCTGCTATGAACATTTGTGTGCATGTATCTTTTTGAATTAACGTTTTTGTTTTCTTTGGATGTATACCCTGAAGTGGAATTGCTGGATCATATGGTGCTTTTATTTTTAGTATTATGAGGAGCTTCCATACTGTTTTCCATAGTGGCTGCACCAATCTACAATCCCATCAACCATTTATTAGGTTTCCCTTTTCTCTGCATCCTCACCAATATTAATTATTTGTAGACTTTTGGATGATAGCCATTTTGAAAGGTGGGAGGTGATATCTCATTGTGGTTTTGATTTGCATTTTTCTGATGATTAGTGATGTTGAACATTTTTTCACGTGCCTGTTGGCCATCTGTATATCTTCTTTGGAAAAATATCTATTCAGGTCTTCTGCCCATTTTAAAATTCAGTTCTTTGCTTTATGATATTGAGTTGTACGAGCTCTTTATACATTTTGGATATTAGCCCTTTATGGTTCATATCATTTGCAAATATTTTCTCCCATTCAGCAGGTTGTCTTTTCCTTTTGTCTGTAACATTATTTTTATGACTATCTAAACTATCCACAGAATGTAATACTATCATGTATGTAACAAATGCTCTATTGTTGGACAACACTGTGGTCTTCATTTTCCCCCTATTACAAGTAAAGCAACGAGTATTTGCCATATGTATAGAAATATTTGCACACTTGTTTTTATTTCCTTGAATTAAATTTGTAGAACTGTAATTTTGGGCATCAAATTTTATGCTGTTTTCCATTTGTGTATATATCACTAAGTTGCCAGGAATCTATCTATTTTATCTATTGTGTGACGTTCACAAGTGTGTCCCTCTCTTTTCCTTTTTCTCCTCGGCTTTCTCTCTCTCTCTCTTTTATTTTTCTATTATTATTACATACTATAATTTCCTTCAGTGGGTTCACACCAGTAAAATTTGAAATATGGAAACGTAATAAATTTGCACTGATAATCTCTAATTTTGGAGAAAAATGCTAATCGAATCTCATAGGAAAGCTTGTGCATTTTCAGACAAAAGAATGCTTATCCTTACTTAATGGATGATAAAAATTTTTCATCAAAACGAAATGATCTTCGTTATGTTGTCTAGAAAATTAGATACTCATGTAATGAGAAAGAAGAAATATGAGGAATAAGAGTAATCTTTAGCTTGACTATATCTATAGCTGTATCAGTTGATTCAATTATTTATTCTAGTAATCAAGTACTAATGGCTTTGCTAGGCTATGGGTTTGATATGAAAAGACATTAAGATAGTCTCTGTATCAAAATGGTTTGTTTACTTGTCAGTGTTCCCTCTGGAATGGAGGCAGAGAACATTAAAAACATTCTGTCTTCAAGGAATAGGCATTAGTTTATGTGGTCAAAGCATGGAAATTGCTATGAGGAGTGAGAGGAAGTGTCAATGGAGTAGTAAATTATACCAGATGGTGGACAGTCTTGAAGTCCAAGCTAAGAAATTCCCAATCTAAATTTCACAGAACACCTAGTAGCCATCTCAAAAATGTCATTCATCAATGTACATAAAATTAGAAGATTTTTGACTGTATATCTTCCTCTTGGGAGATTGAAACACACATTTACCACTAAGAAGATCCGAGAATTCTTTCAGTCAGAAATCTGCTTACCTTGATTTAACCCAGCATTTCCTATATGTATTTGACCAAGAAAACTTTTTCTATGTAAGTCCTGAAGATGCCCCCCAGAACAGTTTTGGGAAGTACTCTTCTAGGCAATAAGGATCCCCAGTAGGTTTTTAACAAGGATGTGATATTATCCTGTCTCAAATACAAAGACATTGAACAGAGAAGCAAGAGAGATATCTAAGTTCAGTTTTTCAAAGAAAAGTACATCAGAGAAATACATCAGAAGTAAAGTGAACTCCTGGAAATGTGGGATTCCCAAACTGTTTGGGGAGACTGTTCTAGGTGATGAGATTCTCTGCCTGGAGTGGAAAGGGTAGAGCTGGTGTGCCTCTGCACATTAACTCACTTTTGGACAATACTCAGAACAGATAGCTTTCCTTTCCTTTTCAACCCCTTTCCACTTGGTACTAGCCCTTGAATGTAGTGTAGAAATCAATGGTTAGGTGCTTCCAGTCTTACACATAGACAAAAACGTCAGGATTAAGGTTGATCTTGATTCTAAAAATTATCTTGATCCACATTCCTAAAAATTAGGAAAATTTTCAAATGCCAAGTAAGTTTTTAGAGTGATACCGTCTTGAATAGAAATCATAAACTCCAAAGATTGGGCTTCAACTTGTGGTTGAAAGGTGGAAAAATTATATGCAATCCAAAACTAGTTAAATGGTCACTTCTTTTAAATATCCAAGAGAAATATTTGCTGTTCCTCAGATTCTAACAAAGTATTAAACAGAATTGACAGAGATAAGAATAACTATTATTGAATCTTATTTATTAATACTATTAATATTAATTACACTTTAGCCAATGCTTTTACTTATTATTGATTCAGTAATAATTATTGAAAAATTATTATTGCAACTTATGTTTTCTTTTTTCTTCATGGCACAGTGAATCATGGAGAGGCCATAGGTATGAGGATGCAGGTACAAAAGTACACTTCGATTAATCCTCGCCATCCCTCATCACATTTCCAAAACTCCTTTACCAGTTGTCTTGAACAGTTTTTCATCTCTTGTAGTCAAAGAATCCTCAGGATATGTTATAGTTGAAAAGTTTTGGATACTAACCCCACCATCCCACTCTCAAAAGTAGTATATTTGAGGTTTTCATTATGTATTATCTAAAATAACTGCAATAACATTATTTTTTCCCATTGTTTTCAGACGCCGTGCTAAGCACTTCCTAGCATTACATTGCATTATCTCACTTGACCCCTACAGGAAATGAGTGTAATTCAATATCATCTCTGTTTAAGGCAAGAGAGAAATAAGGCTCAGAGGTTGAGTGACTTGTTAAGATTTCAGAGCTAGGCAGTAGCAGAGACAGGACCCAGATCATGAGTCCAGGCTACTTTTAATTCTCTCCAAGCTTCTTTGACTTAGAAGACCACTTATGACCTGACAGCCTCTCACTCCCTATCATTTCTCTAATTTAATCTTTGTTTCATTGCTAGATCATTCCTCTCCCGAGGTTTCCTTGCTGTTCCTCCAATATGTCAAGCGTGCTTGTGCCTCAGGGACTCTACTTGTTTGGCCTGAAATGCCTTCTCCCCAGAAATTTGCATCATTTTCATTTCTCACCTCCATTTGCTTATTTGATTGACTGATCAAATGTCATGCCATCCCTACTATTTTCTCCAGAAGTCCCTCTCCTCTTTCACCTACTGAATGTCTGCCAAAGTACATATAACTAATATATTTGAATTTTACTTGCTTATTTTCTCCACTTTCTCTCCAAGTGTGTGTAAGCTCCCTGAAGGCAGGGACTTTACCTATTTTATTCACTATTGCATTCTCAGCACTTGGAACAGTGTTTGGCCAATAGTAAATATTCAGTAAGTATTTGTTGAGTGAATGAATGCATTTCTCTTACCTTTACACTCTTCTATTTCATTTTCTTTCTCTATTTTCATAATTTTTAAAGTTTATTTTTCATCCCTATAGCCTCATTATAGTAAGAACACCAGTCTTTAAGTACTTTACTTAATAATCATATATGACAAATAATCAGATATGATTATATTAGGTATAAAATGAGACATGTAAGGAGTATAAGATATGGCAGATGTGGTTCAGTGGTTAGGCGATCACATGTAGTCCTACAAAGCATGTAATAAAGAGCCTGCTTCAGTTCCCTGCCTTCCCCACCCCACCTCCTTTAGGCTAATAATTATAAAATTTATTGGAACTGAGGTGGGAAAATGCAGAAATTTTATATTAACTAAGCCATTTTGAAAAATGATGATTTTAAGTGAAATTGAATTGTATTAAAGAATGTGGGTAGATGGGAAATGTACTAATACATTTCCAAGGGTTTTGTCTAGAAGTAAATGTGAAAGGAACACAAAAGCCCAGTGCACATGTACTGTAGAGGCTCAAGGAAAGTTAAATAGAAAGGAATCTCTAATGCACTCTGCCTTGTATCAGCAGTGACTGGATTTCTTTACACACACATACACACACACACACACACACACAGTTCTTTGTTATTAAAATATACAGAATGTATCTTAAAATCATATTCTTATCACCATGCGTTTCCTCTACTGTGACATACCAGGTGCTTCATGATTTTCCTCACTTTCTTTGGTTGCATCACTTCCTTTTCCCCTAAAACAAACAAACAAAAAAACCAAATTAGTTGTACATTCCCATTTTCTATATTCTCATGAATACTGACTTTATTTGGGTTTTGTCATCCTTGATCCAGAATATTAAAAAAATCTGTTAATTATTTTTCCTATCATCTGTTTCTTGACTTCCAATCTGTCCTCTGAATACCATCAGAAATGTCCTTGTAAAGCTCAGTATCTTTGAGGATCTACCTTATCTATGGAAACTCCCAAGCAGGATATTAAAAAATCTTAATGACCTAGCTTTATCTGACTTCTCACGTTTCCCCGCAGATTAAATAGTCTGATAATTCTGTACTCAGTGTCCTTCCTAAAAAGAGGCTATGAAGTTAGTTCACATGATTCCTTTTTTTGGAACGTTATTGTACTTCTGATTCTCTCAAAGTATTACTCATTTTTCATTTTTACGAACTAACTTGAAAGAAACTTCCTTCTTTGTTGGATTCGTTCTAGAATCAGAAATAATAGCGTGTATGTCTTTTTCTTTGTAGATTTGTATTCAGGGACCACAATGAATTTCAGCTTTGTTTTCTTCGCAATGTTGAGAATTGTGCCTTACATACTTTTCTAGCTCAGCTGTTGGTTTCCATTATTTTGCTGCATACCAAAGCATACGAAAATTTACTAGCTTAAAATAACTCATTTATTATGCCCAAAGAATTCTGAGGTCAGGAATTCAGGCAGCAGACAAGGTAGAGCCCATCTGTGTTTAAAATGTTTAGGTCCTCTGCTGGGAAAATGACAGGGCTGGGGAGTTACATTCAATCACATGTCTGGATTCTGGGCTGGGGTGACTCAAAGACAAGGACTTTCCACCAAAGCATCCCTATTGGCGTGGCTTCCTCACAACATGGTGGCCCCAGGGAAGTCCAACTTCTCATTGCCATTCAGGGCTCTAAGTGTAAGTGTTTCAGCAAACATGTGGGAAATTCAAATGCCTTTTATGGCCCTTCTCAGAAATCCTTTTTGGTACTTCTGCCGTCCTCTATGGCTTGAAATAGTCACAACCTCATCCAGGTTCAAGGAGAGGACACACAGACCCTGCCTCTGATGGGAGATACGTCAAAGAACATAATCCATACTACTGTTCTACATTTAGCTACTTTTTGTGTATAAAAATGAGTTTCTGTGAAATGGTCATGGGAAAGTTTCTATATTCAATGAATCCAGCCATGAGATTTTTTGCCCTAAATTGCTGTTACATCAGCAGTGCTGTAAAAGTAGAACAGCATGAATGTTGGTGTAGGATAGGCCTGGATTCAAATCCTGCCTGTGTGGTTTGTCAGTATGTGGAATTGGGCAAATTAATCAACCTGTCTAAGCTTCTGATTCCTCAGTTATGCAATGAATATAATAATGTCTCAGAGACTTGAGGTGAGGATTAAGTAAGATAAAGCACACAAAGTAAAATGTCTGAAACATAGTCGTCTCTCCATAAATATTAGTTCCCTTTGGCCTTTCTTCCTCCAAATGAAGCCTGCGGTTATCTTGACACATACATATCTAGCATTAACATTTTCCAATAAGGAGCAGGTATTTGAATTTACTAGAATCAATGCAGAGTTCACAGGGGGTGCTAGGCAAAGATACCACCTGGGGTCTGACAGTGTCATGTGGGTGAAGAGACTCAGGGCAGTGAGGGAGAAGCGATGAGTTCAGAGACGTGAGCATGGGTAGGATTTAAATTTTCTATTGTCCTTTTATTTTCTAATTTTCCTATAATTATCCCAACACACGATGATTTCAACAGTGTGTAATGGAAATCTTTATAGTCCTTCCTAGAAATAATATGGCACGGGAGTTCCTGAGTAGCCACGACACCAAATAGTTGAATTTTCTCTTTGTTCTTCTATTAGATCCTCCCTATCAGAACTCTGTGGAAAAGAGTGACTGCAGGGTGCACTGAATATTAATCTCAGATCAGCAAGCCTATCAGGGAAGGAATATACTATCTAGAGACACCCAGGAGGAAAATGACTCCAATTAATGTTACAGCTTATGATTATTTATGTTATTATTTTTGTTTTTTATTTCTTTTAAAGGGATTGATAACTTCATTTGAATGTGGAAGCAAATAATTTGACCTGTAAGGGGAGAATTGAATAATGATTTTAGAAGATGTATTTCAAGTGGTGCTAGGAGGGCTTTTAATTATTCAGGGTTGGAGTTATCATGGAGCACCCAGTGAGGCCCTGCTTAACTCACCACAGGAGGGGGATTGCCTGTTAATGGGAATAGTCAACATCATCACCAAAATCACATTGTCTATTCATTATGCTACATGTATGTAATAATTATACTATACCTGTATAGTATTCAGCAACATATATGGATGAATTCTTATGTGTGTGTATATATATACATATTTATATATATATATGTGGGTAATGTGTGTATAATATAGGTTGATAGAATATGTGTGAAGGTAATGCTAATGCTGATATAGTCCTTATTCTTTGCTGGGCTCTATATGTACCTATATTAACACATTTAATCCTCAGAATAGCTCTAAGAGGCAGGTACAATTGTCATCCCTTTTTAAGGAAAAAAATAAGGAAACTGAGGCACAGAGAGATTAAGTAACTTGCTCATGGTCACCCAGATCATAAGTGGCAGAACTGAGATTCAAGCACAAGCAGTCTGGTTCCAAAACATGTGGGCTTCTCTGTATACTAATTCTGTAATTAATAATTAATAACTAATAAACTGACACATGCACACAAACATGCATAAATATGTGTATTTTTATATACGTATGTATGTATATATATATATATATACACACACACATACATTTATATATATATGTACATTTGTGTGTGTATGTGTGCATGTGAGTTGGTTTGTTCGTTGCATGAATAATAATTATGTTCCAAGGTAGATAAATAGATATGCAGGTGAAGTTAGATTTACAAATACAGGTGTGACTATTAGGATACATTCCTTTTGCTTCCATGACCTTAGTGTACTGTAGTGACTTACAATTGACCTTTGAAATAGATCACTAGACCAGAAGATTTTTAATGATATTTGTCGTATACATTTAATGTGTTCCTTGAGTCAAGCAATGAATTAGTTAAAGCTTGAAGTAAAGACAAAATAAAGAAAATATTTTACAAAGATTTGATAGTCTCTGGAATGGAAATAAATTTCCATCTTTTTGCTCTAGTTGCCCCTCCTTTCATCCTATCAACCATTTAAAAAAAAATACAAGAGAAGATCCTGAGGCTACCTTCTTTGATTTTTCAAGATTTACACCACTGCCAGTGAGTTCAGCGCTATGATTTTTTTTTTTTTAGATGTTGGGCGTAGGAGTTTATTAATTTATTTATTTATTTTTGTTGTGTTGGGTCTTCGTTTCTGTGCGAGGGCTTTCTCTAGTTGCAGCGAGCGGGGACCACTCTTCATCGCGGTGCGCGGGCCTCTCACTATTGCAGCCTCTCTTGTTGCGGAGCACAGGCTCCAGAGGCACAGGCTCAGTAGTTGTGGCTCACGGGCCTAGTTGCTCCGCGGCATGTGGGATCCTCCCAGACCAGGGCTCGAACCCGTGTCCCCTGCATTAGCAGGCAGATTCTTAACCACTGCGCCACCAGGGAAGCCCTCAGCGCTATGATTTATAGAGGAAAGTGTCCTAATATTTGTACATTCTTGACATTTATTCCTCTCATAGGGTCATAAAATGCCATGGTTAGTTAACTGGCATGTCCACATACTCTTCATGAAGGCAGTGATGCCAGACAGTCACAAAGGGAGGACATGAGGAGGGAGTAAACATAAAAAATGTTCCATTTGATTTATTCACTTCTTCGGGACCTATTCCTTTAAGGTTATTGACACTCTAGTACAACAAACATTATAGTTAAAAAACAATTCCTTAGCATTGCTCCACTTAAGGGGAGAAGAATCTGGAATATTTGTCCTTCAACTCTCTGTTGAGGGGTATTCTCTGGGGATATCAGATTCTACAATCCTGGTGTCACTGTCACTAGCCAAGCAGGCCAGAGAAATTCCTCCAGTGGTTGCCTTAGGAAGCTACAGTGAGTATGGGATTGGTGAGTCCCTACGAGACATGGGTGAGGTACTAATAGTATCTGCTATAGACATTCTGCCACATACTCTCCCCATTTCTGCACAAGGCTCAGTCATCACACAGACTGTTTCAAGTAAACATTAGTCCTCATTTTGGAGAATTATCTCATTAATATTAATACCTTACATGGGCAACATGCTTTTCCATGCATTAGCTCATAAAATTCTTACAGGAATGATATTCCTATTCTCATTTTAGACATGGGACCTAAATGGTTTAACTGTGTTTCCAATGACAGATAGCCAATTAAGTATTAGAAGGAAGGGTACCCAAGTGGAGGGTGCCCACGCAACACTTCTTCTCTGCCAGTTAAGTAGTTTTCTTCAGGTTAAATTGGACAAAGGCTTTATCGCCTCAACCAGTATGAAAAGGTGGTAGTCATCCTTGTAGAGTCCAGAAGTGTCAGAGCCTTAATCTAAGGCTGTCTTCAAAGATTATAGGGTTACTTGGGGGAGAACATTCTCAGAAACAACAGCAAAAGCTTTCTCAAGGAAGTTCCGTGGAAAGAAGGATCTAATTGAATGGTGGGAGTGAATTAAGGAACTCTGGTATAAAGGCAGTGAGGTGGGATGGAAATTACATTGGGTGGAGGAGGTAGAGACCTGGTTCTGATGTAGTTTCTGCCATCAACCAGCTGTGGATTAAATCACTTGTCCTCATGGAGCCTCAGGTTCCCCACCTGTAAATGGAGCTCTTTGTAACTTAAAGTGTATTTTGAGATTCTGAGGAGGGAGGTGGCTTTACATTTAAGTAGTAAATTGCTTTACAAATGTGGATGGTTATATGTATTTTGAGAGAACCCAGCACTTTGGAGTATTAATATAGAAAGCCTTGGGTAGTCAGACTTTCCTATGTCATTAAATACCATTTTCGTAATTTCTCTGTGTTTCTGTCTCTCTTCCCCACTCTATCCTTCCTTCTCTCCCTGGGTCATGCCCCTTCTCTCATGCCCCTTCTCTCCCTAGCTGAATTTCCCCGTCTTCTGGTTCTTTACCAGTGAGAACCACACTATTGCCTTCTCACCCACCTTTGGTCAACCTAATGGATTTTTTTTTCAAGTAAAATGATTACTCACCCAATTAAAGTGAACACTTGGAGGAAATAACAGCTGAAATGCTCAGTAATTTTAGGTTATGCTGGTGAATAAAATGATTTGAGTCTTTTCTTCAGGTCAGTGTGTTTGAAAGGAATAATGCTTAATGGGTTCACTCAAAGTCAGCCTGGCAATTTGCTTACAATCTGTTGTCAGACAGTAAATTACAGAAGTAGTTGATCATCACATGGACTCATCAGCTCGCCACTGCAGAGAAACCAATGACAATTTAGAGGGAAAGTAACCAAAATGTATATCACGTTTATTCTATTCAGAACCAAATTGTTTTTTAACATTTTATCCTTTTTCCCTAGTTAAGTTTCAGTTTATCTGAGAGTCTGTCAGGATGACAGAAACTAATTTACAATCCATGAAGACAGCTGACAGAGTGCATTAAAAATTAGATTTTTGAATTCAAAGAATGAAAGCTTTTAAATCACTACAGTCAAGTCAGTGGGACAAGATTGATACCATATGCAATTTTGTTCGTGTTATTAAGGAAGTATTCCAGCCTTGAAGAGACCTTGTCACTACATAGTTTCCATCTATGTAAATAAGAATGAAGTGAATATATCTGTTGTCAATGATAAAAAACCATCCAGTGCCTCAAAGCAACAAGCTGGATCATGTAAGAAGGACACCAAAAGTTGGAAGATCCCTTAAAGGTTATACATACCTTATTTCCTCATTGTATATATGGAAGCACTGAACCCCCTGGGAGAAGGTTAGCAGCTATATTATAGATGCATAGACTCTAATTTAAATCAAGTAGTCTTTGTCAGGGCTCAGCTATGACCTAGATAGACAGCTTTGGGAAAGACAATGGGACACTCTAGCCATCACTGAAGGAGACGTTCTTTTCCTGTGTGTTTTTAGTCTGGTTAGCATCCATTCTACTTTCCTTTAGCATCTCCCTTCATTTCTGGGAACTTCTCTTTCCCATTGCGTATGTTCTTAATGGGACTTTTCATTCAGTTATTCTGCCCTCATGAGGAGCAAGGTGTAAATTCTTCACACGAATTAAGTCAACCAGCCTCTCCCTACACGGAAATGAACTCCTGAGCAAAGTGATGCAAATATAGAAAAGATTTAGAACTGATTCATTCTGGTAGAATCTTCCTGAAGGCATTATCTATTTGTCCTGGTTGCCCAAAACTCACCTGGATTTTCTCCTTCCAATGTCATATTTTATTTTCTCCTTCACTTTTATGAGCTGCCTGATAACTTTTCACTAACTTCCATTTTTAATTTAATTGCAGTGGTCTCTGTTGCTTGCAACCAAAAAAACGGATATATTTGTACATATAAATTGGGAACAATTATATTTTACTCACAAAGGTGATATCGATTTTTAATAAAATAATATATATTAAAACTACTGGGGCTTCCCTGGTGGCACAGTGGTTGAGAGTCCGCCTGCCGATGCAGGGGACACGAGTTCGTGCCCCGGTCCGGGAAGATCCCACATGCCGCGGAGCGGCTGGGCCCGTGAGCCATGGCCGCTGAGCCTGCACGTCCAGAGCCTGTGCTCCGCAACGGGAGAGGCCACAACAGTGAGAGGCCCGCGTACCGCAAAAAAAAAACAAAAGAAAAAAAACAAAAAAAAAACTACTGGCTTGGAGAATAAAACTTAAAAGGAACCCGATGGATATTGTTTGTTTGTTTTTTAGATCTTTTCTATATAATTCCATCTTTATTCTTGGCTTCTGTTGAGATACTTGAGGGCATCCATGAGTCATAGGCTTAATCTCTTCAAAGAACCCTCTGTGTGAGGTGATGCTCTCACCTTTTGATCCTTTTCAGGCACTAGCTAGTGGTTGCCCAACCATACCCATGGCTTTCTCTTCAGAGCACACTTTCCTAACAGTGAATTTCCTAGTTTTAACATCTTTTGCCATCTGGATAGTCTGAGAATTTCCTGAATCATTAAGACCTGCTTTCTTTCTGTTTGCCCTGTCCTTCTCAATTTATCTCTTTCCTCATATATTTTATTTTCATCAAAAAGAAATCCAGCCACACCTTCAACACATTGCTTGGAATTCTTAGGTAAATACTCAAGTTAATTGCTTATGAGGTCTGCTTTCCTCATAGTTGAAGGGCAGAATTCAGCTGGGCTTTCTGTCACTATGTAACAAGGATGCCCTTTTCTCCAGTTCCCAAAATCATGTTCTTCATTTCCTTCTGAGTTCTCAGGCAGCGGTGCTTTTATCGTTCATATTTCTACCAATATTCTGTTTATGACAGTATAAGTGTTCTCTAAGATAATATATTCTTTCTTTCTCATGCTCTTCTTTCTGACCCCTCACCAACAGAGCCTTTAATGCCCATATTCCTACCAACAGTTTGTTTAAGGCGGTAAGCTTTTTCCATCCTGTACCTCAAACTTCTTTCAGCCTCTACTCATTATTTGATTCCAAAGCCACTTCCAACTTTTTAGGTATTTGTTACAGCAGTGCCCCATTCTCAGGTGCTGAAATCTATATTGGTTTCCTGCAGCTGCTGTAACAAATTTCCATAAAGTTGTCGGCTTAAAACAACAGAAATGTATTCTAGAATAGTTCTAGATGCCGGAAGTCTGAAATCCAGTGTAACTGGGCTGAAATCCGGGTGCCAGTAGGGTTGCACTCTGTTTGGAAGCTCTACGACAGAATCTGTTTCTTGCCTTACCAGCTTCCAGTGACAGCTGGCCCTCTTTGGCTTGTGGCCACATACTTTAGATCTTTGACTCTGTGGTCACATTCTCCTTTTCTTCTGTGTCACATCTTCTGACTTTCTCTTATAAGGGTACATGTAAATGCATTTAAGTGCCACCTGAATTATCCAAGATCATCTCCCCATTTCAGGATCTTTAACTTACTTACATTTGCAAGGTCCTTTTTTGTCATAGAAGGTAACATTCACAGATTCCAGACATTAGAACATGGGCATCTTTTAGGGAGCCATTATTCAGCTTACCACATGCTTACCCTAACCTTTGTGGTTCTGCCTACTCCAATTCTGTACCAAGTTATTTCCATAACTGGCCCCAGTGTGACACTTTGCAACCTCTAAAATTTAGTTGACTGAAAGAATTTCATATAGGAGAATACATGACATTTGAATTCTAAATTTTGTTAAGGTTTTTTTGTTTTTGTTTACTCAGAGTAACTCTTGTTAATATGGAACCAGATGGCGATTCAGCACACACACACAAACATACACACATACCTGCCTAAATTGGCACACTGTAAATCTTCCTCACTCTTAAAATTTTAGATTTTGCAAAAATAAATTAAGAACATACTTTAATCTATAGTAAATCTTGCAGAAGTTCTTCAATACAAGCTTTTATGTGAAGATGACAATATTTTATTTAACTGGAGATTGATTTAACCAATCTGTGCCAGGGAAATTATATAAAATTTTTACCATTCCATACAATTGAACATTATCATATTCAAATACAATAAAGGATAAAGGAGTGAATTCTATTATCTGTCTAATTTCTTTCTAGATAATTGATGTAAATTCTTAAACTATTCCAGCTATTAAATTATTTTTCTACTTTAATCTGAGGTTCTCTTTCTTTTCTTTCCATATGCAATCAGAACATCTGAGTTTCTTGTCCCACAATTTTTAGCACAAGGTGATTAATTTCTTATTGCTGTTGTATCAGATCACCACAAACATGGTGGCATTAAACAACACATCTGTCTTATCTTATAGTTCTGGAGGTCAGAAATCTATGGATTAACAAGGCTGTACTCCTTGAGGCTCAAGGGGAGAATCCATTTCTTTGTCTCTTTTAGTTTATAGAGGCTCCTGCATTCCTTGGCTTATGGTCCCATCCTTCTCCCAACAGCACACTATCCTCCAATCTCTCTCTCTTTCTCTCTGCCCCTGTCATCCTAACTCTGCACTGTTCAGCAGCTGTATTATTTCGAGTAGGTTATTTACTCTCTCTCTGTGCCTAGAATGGTTGTGAATGTTAAATTATATATACAGCACTTAAAGTAATACCTGCCCCAAACTAGTGTATGCTCTTAGAAATCAGAGTAACAGTTATTTTAGGGGATAGGAGTAGGAAAGGAACAAAAAGGAGTTTCTGTTATTCTGGTAATGTTCTGTTTCTTGGTATGGGTGCTGGTTACAAGGGTATGTTTCCTATGTAGAAATTCATCAAGTTGTATATTATATTTTTGCTTTTCTGAATGCATTTTTTTCAATAGTAATGTTGTAAAATACAGCCTCTATCATGGTATACTCAAAACAAATATTAATTATGCTCAAATCACAAAGCATAGAAACTCAAAGATAGAGAGCAGTCCCTTCTGGCTGGGGCAGTAGGCAATGATTTCAGGGAGTAGAACATTTGAACTAGATCCTCAAGATTGGTTGCCTTACAGACATGTATAAATAAGTCAAGAACTTTCATTAGAAAAAACAGTATACCATGTATTCAGGAAAGCCTAACGATTCAGGGTGTGGACTGATCTCAGTTTGAATATCAGCTCCACGGTTTAATATGTTTATTTTTATGCAAACTCTTTGAAACAGTTTCCTCACCTATAAAAGTCCCTTCTTCACAGGATCATTGTGAAGGCTAAATGAAATGGCAATGCTCTTGTCTTAGAGATAAGTGCATTAGAAAACTCAAGAAAAGTTGTTGTGATGATGACATCTGCCTAAGCTGATAAATGTAGAGTTTGCATAGGGTAGCACCAAATGTCAGTTTGTCCTAAAGGGACTTAACTCAAGTAGTTTATAGTTCTTATTTCGTCAGTTGACTTTAAAGACACTGGATTATCTATCAGAACCGATGCACTTTGTAGGTATTGGAATGGAAAAATATTGATTATATGTTCTTTTTTTCAATTTTTATTTTGTTTCTAATCATTATTAACATTTTAGGCTTTATTTTGTAAATTTCTGAAGTTCATTTTAATTAAATAAAGATGATAGTAATTACAAAGGCTACTTATTCTCCAATTCCTTTGAAATTTAAGATACTACCAGAAAAATCATATACAAATCTTGGTATAAAGTTTTACTCAATATCTCCATCCCAGAGTGAATTATTTATTTCAAACAATGAAAAAAAGGCTATAAAAAATGGTAATCCAGTCAGTGAGGTCGAATTATCAAGACATATTTCACAAGAGAGTATATACCAGAATTGTATTATGATGATCAGAAATACCAGACGTGTCATTCTTTTTTTTTTTTAGATTATTTTTGATGTGGACCATTTTTAGAGTCTTCATTGAATTTGTTACAATATTGCTTCTGTTTTTTTTATGTTTTGGTTTTTTTTGGCTGTGAGGTATGTGGGATCTTACCTCCCTGACCAGGGATCAAACCTGTACCCCCTGTGTTGGAAGGTGAAGTCTTAACCACTGGACCACCAGGGAAGTCCCCAGACCTGTCATTCTTGATTTGTGTAGAAATCAACATAAGGGAAACGTTAGTTAATCCATTTGGTCATTCATTCAACAATACTGTTCAGTGAATAGCTGCCCGTATTTGTGGCTCTTCAAGAAATAAAGAGGAAATATGGTATCGGTTATGGATACTTTTCCAGATTCCTCCAGGCAATACCTGCTCCCTGGAGGCACTCTGATCATGCCATCCCAGATCTTCTCACATCTTTGTGCAGTTGTCTTCACTTGGAATGACTGCTATCTTTCTATTGAGTCTCCTCCCTGAGGGTCTCCCTTCCCTGCTACTTAAACACACTCAGACACACACATTCTTCCATGTTTTTCCAAAGTGAGTGTGCATTCATCTTCTTCTGCCTTTGCCCAGCCATCACTCCAGGTACCCAGATCCATTGTTCACCCTTTTCTTTCCTGCCCAATGACCAGGGGCCTGACTCCAAGTGCTCTCCCACTTTCACCACTATTACCTTTGAGCACCTATTTGGGCTAAGTCTATGGGACGTACCCAGAGGAAATCTTGCAAGATGAGAGAAGAAAGGAGTCAGTGGGAAAAGGAGACTTTTTTCCTGATCTCTACATGTTTCAAGCTTTGTTACTTAAACGTAGGTGTGTCCACCATGACCCCTTTCCATTGTCAGTTTTTCCTCCATGACTCTAGTTCACCCTGTTTTACAGAGCTCTGTTTCCTCTTTTTGCTCTTTTTCATCTTAGGGATGATTTCATCTTAGGGATGTATTCCTATTGTTGCTAGTCTATGGATACCTCAGCACCCCTTAACCCTGCTCACATGTGTATGTAGTCTATATATAGTTTCTTAGATTGGGCTCAGTTTCCTGCTGAGGGCCTGAATCATGCAGTATGTGTAGTATGTAGTATTATAATAACTTTTCAAATCAAATTATAATGGTCTGTTTAAATTTTTTTTCTAGACAAAGCTCTTCTGAAAGTCATGGCTTTGTACTCTTCTTTGTACAGAATAGTGCCTAGCATGTAATGAGGTTAAATAAATATTTTCTAAAAATACATAAATAAATTCTCCGTGTGTGTGTGTATCTACGTGTTTTTCAACAAATCTTATATAACACATCCAGAACTTAAAGTCTACTACATGATATAAAATATTATAGGATAAACAGTGAGTGACGAGTTGATGTGAGCGATATAACACTGTACGTAGTGAGTCGTCATGAGACGTTTTCAGAGATCTCTTAGAAGCGTTGATAGTGAATCTTGAAGGATAGTTTTAGGTGTTATTGTTGACTTAGAGATTTGAGAGGTTGATATTTGTTGCTTTAGCCTGTCCGGCATCCTTTACCCCTTTTTGCAATAATAGCACACTTGATCTTATAAATCCACATTTTTTACATGTGAGCAGATACCCACCCATCTCTGGCTTCAGGGATAGACATGTGACCAAAGGCTTCCCAGTCAAAACTCCATAGCCCTCAGCTAGAGCAACTGGTTCAGAAATAGGCACATAACCTAAGTTGGACCATTAAGAGCCTGTTTGGATATATAAACAGTGTGTTCCCCAGATTCCCTTAACCACATTCTTCTCTTTTATCTCTTTTTAGATTGAAAACACTCATTGTGCAGGTTGTCACTCCACTGTGAGATTTGGGTAAATACCATAGTGTGAGATAGAGGATCTGACTTTGTGAGAGCAACATCAAATAATAGAAAATGGGAGGTAGGCAGATTCCACTTTCTTTTTCTTGTTGTGAGTCACAGGTAAGGGTTCTCCGTTCAGTCGTTGGGAAGTCTCATGTGCCCGGTGAATATGCCAACTGGGACTACTGCAGCTGTCGCTCTGCAGCACATTCTGAAGAATAAGTAGTGTGTTAAAGCCTTGTATTGCGATGTAGCACATCATTATTTATCTCACTTGTGTTTTTCCCTTACCTTCATTGCCTTAGCTTGAACCTCTAAAAAAAAATGGTGTTAGCACTTGAATCCTTGCTTCAGTCTCTGCTTTCTGGGAAATTGAGTCTAAATCGCAGCCACATTTGATACATTTGTTGCGGCATTTCAGAAAGTACTCTTTCTACTAGTTTGCAGTATCTGTAGAATGCAAACCTGGTGCTATCTTGAAAAGAAAGTGTGAGAAGAAAGTCAACAGAAACACATAGAGACAAAGGATTGTGACAGATACCTGAAGATATTATTCAAGGATCTGGATATAGCTTTGATTAATGCAAGCTTTATTACTGGATTTTTCGGTTACATAAACCAAGAAATGCCCTTTCAAAATGTTTTGTTTGAGGTATTTTTCTCTTTTACAATAATAACAAAATCCTGTGTATGCATTTAATTTTAAGAGTAAAAGATCAGTGTAGTTCGGATGAAACTCTAATGTTTATAATGTTATTTAGAAACACTGAGAGATCAGATGAGAAAGTTTGGCTGAAACCAAGAGTTGGGTTGTGCTGGATGTCAAGCTAAAAACTTGGCTTGCTTTCTTTAAAGTGTAAGGATACAAGGGAAGTATGTGAAGAAAAGGAGGGTGGATTCAAAAGAGATATCTTTGGGAAAAAGCATAAACAGAAATCTATATTAGTTTTCTGTTGCTGACATAACAAATCACAAACTCAGTGGCTTAAAATAACAAGACATTATTATCCTACAGTTGCGGAGGTCAGAAGCTCAAAAATCTCTTACATATTATTTTTATTAGAATGATTGGATCCTTTGTCTACAGATACCAGGGATATACCAAGAATGTTAGCAACCTGGGTCATAGGTCAAATTTTGGTTCTCCCCATATGAAAACTTAGTGGAGCTAATATTCGCTCAACATTTTCCTAGGATAGAGCTAAGCAAAAGCAAAGTACACAACAAATTAAAACAAAGAACAGCAACAAAGTGATAAGTATGGATTATTTTAATTATCCCCACTTTATAGACAAGGCAGTTAGATGAAGGTAGGGGTTAGACGAGTTGCCTATGTTGATTTCCATAGTAAGCAGTATATCAGGAATTGGAGATTAAATTTGATTTGAAACCTAGTGAAGGTTAAAGAGTACCACATAATTTCCACTCCCACCATTTTAGAATAATGAGTTATATATGGTCATCAGAGCTCAAGCAATATCTAAATTAGAGAATAGCTTTTTTCATGCTAGTTTTAATATATTCAAGTTCAGTATCTGTTTATAGTAAGATTTGTAATATAAGTCATAAGGTTACAAGTCAAATAGATATGCATTATATGAGTGCATTTCAGGGATTTTTGCATTTATGAGGCAAACACTGATCTACTCAGATATTATAATATTTAATAGTAGTTTTACTATTTTGAGTCTTCTGCTTGAAATATCTAAAAATTAAAGTCTCCTTTCCTGTGGGTAAAAACAAATTATTACAAATTTATCAAAAATTATTATATTAAAAGATTTTAGAGCCCTTGGTAAGTCTTGATAGGGATTTGAAAATTGGCGTTTTGTTCAACCTCTATTAAATACAGACAGGTTTATACTTTGGATGTAGCAAACATATACTTCATTCCATGCAAAAGACTGAGAACTGCTTCAAAGATAGCACACAAAATATCACATTTTCCCCCCGAGGATAGTCTTTTTTAAAAAATCTATCTTGTAATCACTATTTACCATGATCAGTCAATACTCAGTCTTTGAAAAAAGAATATTAGCTTGTTGAGCCATAATTCAAAATAAGTCACAATTTAATCTTATTTTTAAAACACTCAGTTAATTGTAATGTTTGACAGTTTGAAAGATATCTGTTATATTAACTTAATGGTGTTATTGCACATGAAGTGTAGTGACTCAGCAGAATTGAATTATGGGTATTTTGTAAATAAAAGGAGAAAATCTTGAATAAAAATATATAGTTCTTTCCACTATTTGCTAAATAAATAGGATTTTTTTTCCTGTTGATATAATAATTAATGAGACATATATGTTTCTTTAAAAGGGAACGTACTTCCCACTGTTTGGTTATAAACTTGGTCATTTTGGAGACAGTTTGGTTCTATATTTTACAGTTTGAAAGTCAATGACATACTTTATAATTTCATGTGTTTACTCATTGTGTCAGCTGTGAGGTCATTTAGGCTCTTAGCTTATTCCATGCTATTGCCCAAAATATTTTCAATAAACAAATGAATGAAGCAAACTCCTAACGAAAACATTTTGCCACATAGTTCATTCCTTAAATCTGTGGTTCTAAACCTAGGGACATTTGACAATGTCTGGAAATATTTTTGGTTGTCACAACTGGAAAGGAGTGGATGCCGGAAGCCAGGAATACTGCTAAACATTCTATAGGAAAATCCCCTTACTATCTATATCCAAAATGTCGATAGTGCTGAGGTTGAGAAACCCTTTCTTAAATCAGTAATAAAAATCAAAAAGCAGATTTTAAAATATCAATATATTGACACAGTAGGGAGCAACTGACACAAGAAAGGTGCAGAGGCAAACTTTATAAATGCAAGCCAATTTGTTTGAGTCTCCCGTCAGTTCAGTCTATAGATTTGTGATTATGAAAAGTTGTTTTTTTTTTTTTTTTTTTTAACATCTTTATTGGGGTATAATTGCTTTACAATGGTGTGTTAGTTTCTGCTTTATAACAAAGTGAATCAGTCATACATAAACATATGTTCCCATATGTCTTCCCTGTTGCGTCTCCCTCCCTCCCACCCTCCCCATCCCACCCCTCCAGGCTGTCACAAAGCACCGAGCCAATATCCCTGTGCCATGCGGCTGCTTCCCACTAGCTATCTACCTTACTGCGTTTGTTACTATGTATATGCCCATGACTCTCTCTCGCCCTGTCACAGCTCACCCTTCCCCCTCCCCATAACCTCAAGTCCGTTCTCTAAGAGGTCTGCGGGTAAAGCAGGAATAAAGATGAAAAGTTGTTTTTGAACGGAGCTTTGTGACTCACATTCTAAAGCAAAGGAATGTAGGAGTGACTGATTTTGTAAAGGATTTTTTTCACTGTGTGTCTGTTTTCTCCTCCTTCGAAAAAGAAAAAGCTGAAAAAAAGTCACTAATTTAGTGTATTAGAAAAATAAAAGGGTAATAGTAGGAGAATAATTTTATACTGGGACAATGTTAATACACAAAGATGTACACTTGGTAGAATTGGGCAGAATTTTTAAATTTAAACTTCCTGTTGGGAAATGTAAAGAGGGAAGCTTGCTGAGTTATAAGATTTTCAGGGTCCATAAATTTAATGTTATTTATAGCTGCTCCTACATTCCCTAAGCATTATTTAATACAATGCCTGGAATACAGAAGTTACTTAATAAATATTTGCTGAATTATTTGGTTTCTTTGGCTGTGAATAAAACGACGGTGTGAAAATTCTTTGTAAACTACAAATCACTATTCAGATGCATAGCCGCATATGCCAATTCTGTATTCATGCTTCTGTCTTTCCAGATATTTCTTTTCCTACCTTCTGTGCTTGGCTACCTTCAGCTCACATACATGGATGCCTGTGCACGTATATAATACAGAATCAGATAGGTAAACATAACAAACTCTAAACGTGGTATCTGATGCTCATAGCTAATACTTACTACATACTAGGTGCTCTTTCAGGTGTTTCGCGTCTGTTGATTTGTTTAATTCTTACAGTAATTCTACGATACAAGTGCTACGTATCATCCTCAGTTAAGATGTGAAAACTAAGAAACAGAACCGTACCATGCTCCTACAGTTAATACCGTGAATGGGATTTAACCTCTGGTATAAAATGCTCCATCTTTTTAATAATGCCCACAAATAGCCTCCAACATTGATAACTGTGGGATGGTTCTTTCACTTGTTTGGAATACTCTATAAACATCAGGTTTGTAATTTCAGATTCTCCTTCAAGGATCAGATCAAAGGATCAGATACCTATACAGAAAAAAAAAAAAATCCTATTCTCTTGGATATAGGAGTTCTTTTCCTGTCTCTTCTTAATTAAAATTTGTGGGAAAGATGTTGTAAGTATCAGATAACTTTTCTTGTATAACTATCAACCCCCAAACTTAACTGTTTAAAACAGCCACTACATATTAGCTTTTGGTTTTGTGGTTTAGCAATCTGAGCTGCACTCAGCTAGATGGTCGTATGATCTTGGCTGGGTTTACTCATGCATCTGTGGCTCTGTTTTGGCTGGCTGTTGGTTGGGGTGATGGGGCAACTGGGCTATGTGTCTCTTAGCATCCAGCAGGCTAGCCAATTAATTAATGGCGACAAAGCTAGTTTCCAAGAGTGAGCTGGCGTACCAGCTCAGAACTGGCACAACATCATTTCTGTCTCATTCTGTTTGTCAAAACAAGACACAGGGACAATGCAGATTCAAGGTGGTAAGAAATAAACTCTACCTCTTCATGGGGGGAGTCAGTGTTACACTTTGAAGAGTCCTGTACAAAGTAAAAGAATAATTGTAGCCAAAATTGCAATCCGTCTACCCAGCCCACAGATGTAATGTGGGCTTGAAGTCAAGCACATCATTTTGTACACAGGGTCTGACATGTAGCAAAGGTTTGATGTGAGCTTTGAATCTGTGAGTTGTTATTTTCAATTGTAGAGTTATCTTTTATTCTTGGCTAGAATGATTTAAAAAAAGGAATTGGGGTCATGGCTCATTCCCTGGCCTAATTACAATTACTTTGGATCTTAAATCAATTTTAATCTGTTCCTAGGAATTAGTAGGATGATTTGTCAAAAGGAACATATTTCAAAGATGAGTACCTCAATAACACCTCACACAGGTCGGGATGGCCATCATCAAAAAATCTACAAGCAAATGCTGGAGAGGGTGTGGAGAAAAGGGAACCCTCTTGCACTGTTGGTGGGAGTGTAAATTGATACAGCCACTATGGAGAACAGTATGGAGGTTCCTTAAAAAAACTAAAAATAGAACTACCATACGACCCAGCAATCCCACTACTGGGCATATACCATAATTCAAAAAAGAGTCATGTACCACAATGTTCATTGCAACACTATTTACAATAGCCAGGACATGGAAGCAACCTAAGTGTCCATCAACAGATGAATGGATAAAGAAGATGTGGCACATATATATAATGGAATATTACTCAGCCATAAAAATAAATGAAATTGAGTTATTTGTAGTGAGGTGGATGGACCTAGAGTCTATCATACAGAGTGAAGTAAGTCAGAAAGAGAAAAACAAATACCGTCTGCTAACACATATATATTCTGAAAAAAAAAAAAAAGTTTCTGATGAACCTAGGGGCAGGACAGGAATAAAGACTCAGATGTAGAGAATGGGCTTGACACAGGGAGGGGGAAACTGGGATGAAATGAGAGGGTGGCATTGACATATACACTACCAAATGTACAATAGCTAATGGGAAGCAGCTGCATAGCACAGGGAGATCAGTTCAGTGCTTTATGACCACCTAGAGGGGTAGGATAGGGAGGGTAAGAGGGAGATGCAAGAGGGAGGGGATATGGGGATATATGTATACGTATATCTGATTCACTTTGTTATACAGAAGAAACTAACACACCATTGTAAAGCAATTATACTCCAATAAAGTTGTTAAAAAAAAAAAAACCGATGAGTACCTCAACAATGCAAGATGCACTTGAAATATTTTTCTTTTTAAAAGTTTGTTTAAATCTTCTTGGAGGACTAACTAGCAATACATAACAAAGAGTAGATTAAAATGCACATACCCTTTTATCCATTCTAATTCTAGTAACTAATTCAAAGTTAACAAAAATAAGTTTATAAGGACGTTCACAGCATCACTATAATATACTTTAGTTTGTGCTCTCTTGGAATTTCTGAAATCCATAAATAGGTGGAATTTCACATAGAATGTTTTTTTTCAAAGGGGTAAAGAAAACGTTTACAGAAGCAGATGTGATAAAAAGATCACTAGACTTGAAACCAGAAAACTTGAATTTTATTTTCAGATATGTTATTTATTATTTGTGTAACTTTAAATATTTAGTAAATATGAACCTCAACTTCAATACATGACATGTGTCACTTATCTTTATAATAATAATAGTAAATGGGATAGTGCATTAAAAGTACCTGTCACTGAGTACACAGTACATTGCACCTAAAAGGTAATTAAAAGTTGCAATGTTTTGAACATTAATATTTTAAGATCACTTTAAGTTTATAAGTATTAAAATAGGTATTTTTTAGTAAACACATACAAACAACATAAAGAGAATAAAATACATCACAATTATAACCCTTCAGTCAAATTCAGGATAATCTTTCAAACAACAATAATGTATTATTTCCTTAGAGAATGATGATGGTATAGGACCCTTAAGGATTTGCTCTTTCAGGATCCCTCATATTAAAATTCTCTGGAATAATTTTTGTGTTAATCTGTTACTTTTTTTTAAGTCACTTAAAATTTCTTAGCATCTTTTAGTGTGCCTATATCTAGTAACTAACATTTTAAATTTGCTGAAAGTATTTTATAAACTAAGAAATCTAATGGCAATATTATCGTAATTGTGGCAAAAGCAGGGACACAGTTCTAAATGAATATCCAAGAGACACCCCATTAGGAAAGTGTGAGATAATAGAAAATACTCATACTGGCCTCTGCCCCTGGTTCCTGGCGCAAACTTCTGAAACCCTTGTAAATTCCTTTTTATAAAAAAATGTTTATATTATAGTTGATTAACAATGTTGTGTTAATTTCAAGTGTACAGCAAAGTGATTCAGTTATACATATGCATGTATCTATTCTTTTTCAAATTCTTTTCCCATTTAGGTTATTACAAATTACTGAGCAGAGTTCTCTGTGCTATACAGTAGGTCCTTGTTAGTTACCTATTTTAAATATAGCAGTGTGTACCTGTCAATCCCAAACTCCCAATGTATCCCTCCCCACCATGCTTCTCCCCTGGTAACCATAAGTTAGTTCTCTGAGCCTGTTTCTGTTTTGTAAATAAGGTCATTTGTATCAGTTTTTTTTTTTAGATTCCACGTATAAGCAATATCATATGATATTTGTCTTTCTCTGTTTGACTTATTTCACTTAGTATGATAATCTTCAGGTCCATCCATGTTGCTGCAAATGGCATTATTTCATTCTTTTTTTAATGGCTGAGTAATATTCCATTCTATATATGTACCGCACCTTCATTATTCATTCATCTGTCAATGGACATTTAGGTTGCTTCCATGTCTCGGCTATTGTAAACAACACTGCAGTGAACATTGCGGTGCATGTATCCTTTTGAATCATGTTTTTCTTCGTATATATGCCCAGGGGTGGGGTTGCTGGATCTATGATAGCTCTATTTTTAGTTATTAAGGAACCTAAAGAAACTAAACATACTCTTCTCCATAGTGGTTGTACCAATTTACATTTCCACCAACAATGTAGGAGGGTTCCCTTTTCTCCACACCCTCTCCAGCATTTATTATTTGTAGACTTTTTGATGATGGCCATTCTGACCTGTGTGAGGTGATGTCTCATTGTAGTTTTGATTTGCATTCCTCTAATAATTAGTGATGTTGAGCATCTTTTTGTGTGCCTCTTAGCCATCTGTATGTTTTCTCTGGAGAAATGTCTAGGTCTTCTGCCCATTTTTTGATTGGATTGTGTTGTTGTTGTTTTGATATTGAGCCACATGAGCTATTTGTAAATTTTGGAGATTAATTCCTTGTTGGTCACATCGTTTGCAAATATTTTCTCCCATCCTGTGGGAGTTTTGTTTTGTTTTTGGTTTCCTTTGCTGTGCAAAAGCTTTTGAGTTTAATTAGGTCCCATTTGTTTATTTTTGTTTTTATTTCCATTACTCTAGGAGACAGATCCAAAAAGATACTGCTGCGATCTATGTCAGAGTGTTCTGCCTATGCTTTCCCCTAAGCATTTTATAGTATCTGTTCCTACATTTAGTTCTTAAATCCATTTTGAATTTATTTTTGTGTATGGTGTTAAAGAATGTTCTAATTTCATTTTTTATATGTAACTGTCCAGTTTTTCCAGCCCCATTTATTGAAGAGCTGTCTTTTCTCCATTGTATAGTCTTTCCTCCTTTGTTGTAGATTGATTGACCATAGGTGTGTGGGTTTATTTCTGGGCTTTCTATCTGATACTTAGTCTTTGACCCCAGTTCCTGACACAGTGCTCCTGAAATCCTTGTAATTTCCTGAGTGATAGGAGTGTTTTTTGTTGTAATGAGGCAACTCTGGGTGGGCTCCTAGATGAGGGCTCCTAGACCAAGCCATGATTAGATGCTTGGAACTTTCAGCCCTACAGCCCTGCACTTGTCTAAAGAGGGGAGAGGAGCTGGAAATGAAGCTAATATTTGATCATGCCTTTGTGAGCAAGCCTCCATAAAAATCCCAGTAGTATGGATTTCAGAGAGCTTCCAGGTCAGTGAGGGCATCTATGTACTGGGAGGGTGACACATCCCAACTCTATGGGGACAGAAGCACCTCTATTGAGACTCTCTAAAACTTCACCCTATGGACCTCTTCATCTGGCTCTTCATCTGTATCCTTTTCATAGCCTTTAGTAAAGCAGTAAACATAGGAAGTATTTTCCCTGAGTTCTGTGACCCACTATAGCAAATTAAACCCGAGGAGGGGGCAGATGACAACCTGGACTTGTGATTGGCCTCTGAAGTGGGGTGGAAGCAGTCATGTCCAAGCCCTTAACCTGTGGGATCTGACACTATCTCAGGGTAGATAGTGTCAGAATTGAGTTAAATTGTAAGAAACCCAGCTGTGGTTGAAGATAATTTCTTGGTAAAAGAAAACCCTCACACAACTTGGGTCAGGAGTGTTGTGAATGTGATAGTAGTGTGAGAGTTAAAACAAACAACAACAACGTGGGTGGAAAACTGATTTTCTAATGTAGAAAGGATAATCAGCTTCAGTATCTGCCCACTGCAACATGGATTTTAGAAATCCTGGGCTCTTTTTGCCTTCTCCCTGATGCTCAGTTGTGGGCAGAGGAAATTAACATACTTTTAAGCAAGAAGTTATCCAGTGAGAAAATTTTTAACAGAAGTAACAGAAATGTTCCTTTTCATGAGGCACTTCGGAGTCTTGCCCTTTTTAGATGTTAAACATAGTAGTGTTAATATTTCCCTGGCTAAATGAAGAATTTATTTATTTATAAAAGCTGTTATGGTGAGAAAGTTAAAAGACACTTTCTCACCCTTGTCTATAGGTAAAGAAAATAAATTGTTCCCTTAACACTTTATCCCAAAATTCAATGCACTTAAAATTTAATATTTAGAGATCACAGTGAAACCAGAATGAAAGAATAAAGATATCTTCAGGAAAGAAATTTTTAACCAATGTTGATCTTCATGGGGCACTTAAGACTCTTGATATTTATAACTTTGAAGAGCGTAGAGGATCCAAGAATGACTATGAACTGGCCAGAATTATCCAAAATTACAGATACAGGAGCAAAGTTTATTACCAAATAATATTCATATTTTCACATTATTTTTCTTGGAAATACAATTCTAGTATTTTAGAGAGGATGGTTTGCTGTGGATTTGAGACCCTTGGGAAGGAGGAATAATAAAAATTACCTAATACTTTTTACTTCTTCTCACTTGATTACACTTCCCAAGTGGCCATGCCATTGCATAACATCTATATTTTTAAGGTGTTGTAATTTACAGAAAGGATTGCATATTTTTAAAATAAATTTATTTATTTATTTTTGGCTGTGTTGGGCCTTTGTTGCTGCATGCGGACTTTCTCTAGTTGCGGCGAGCGGGGGCTACTCTTCGTTGCAGTGCGCGGGCTTCTCATTGCGGTGGCTTCTCTTGTTGTGGAGCACGGGCTCTAGGCGCGCCAGCTTCAGTAGCTGTGGCACGTGGGCTCAGTAGTTGTGGCACGTGGGCTCAGTAGTTGTGGCTTGCAGTCTCTAGAGTGCGGGCTCAGTAGTTGTGGTTCACAGGCTTCGTTGCTTCGCGGCATGTGGGATTTTCCGGGACCAGGGCTCAAACCCGGAACCCCTGCGTTGGTAGGTGGATTGTTAACCACTGCGCCACCAGGGAAGCCCTGCACATTTTTATTTAAACTTGCATGTCAGATCTTGTGGAGTTTGTAAAGAGCCTCATGCTGAGAAGAAATGTTAGGGGAGAATGGAGTCAGTGGGAAACAGCATCTTAGAATAGAGATTTGGGAATAAAATGGCAGCAGGATTGCATGTATACAATATACTTGACTCGTGGTTGTTAGATCCTTTATATCCCAGAAGGCTGTCTTTGGATATAACGAATATAAAAGTGACTATGAGCTTCTATGTACTATACAAACGTAAGGAATAATCATACTTACTGTTTCTACTATACTCTTCTTATATGTGGAAAATAGTCGTGATGCGTTTGTGTTAAATCTGTAAGGCCAAATATCTGGTCCTGGTAGGAGGAAGCAATTAAAAAAAGTACATCTTACTCAAGCATCAGTTTCTCTAAGAATCTCTCATACTAGCTCCTTATTTATACGTCTATTATACTACTTAATATGACATAATACGTTTTTTTGGAGTAACTCTCAGACTATTCCAAAGGAAAATGAGCTCCTTAAGGAAGAAATTCTATCTTGTTGACTTCTGGATATCACTTTTATATGCAATACATTTTCAAAAAAATGAATGAAATTATTACAAGGAAAATGAAAAGAAGGAATAAAGAAAAGAGAGAGATGGGAAGGAAGAAGGAAGAGAGTAGAGAATGAAGAAAGAGGCAAATTTCTGTTAGAAAAGCTGGAAGCAAGTAATGAACAGCTGCATTTTCTGTGTTTGTGAAGCCACGTGTCTTGTAGCATTAATATTGCCTTTCTACCATTGGTAGGAGATGAGGTCTGGGGTCAGAGGTACAGAAATGGATTAAAAACAATGTGCTGCAGGTAATGTTGCATATGGTAATCTCATATGCTTCACTGCTTATCTGCTTATTCACTTTCACACCTGTCCTTAGAGACCAAATCAGGGAGACATTTGATGTTATGCTTTTGTGGGATCATCATTGTTTATTTGGAAGCAATGTTTGCTTTCTCTTTGGTTAAGCTGATAGGACATACTACAGAGAACAGCTTATTAAGCAGCATCTTAAATAGAGTGGATGTGGATGAACACTGATAGTGGATAAGCATACAAGCTGGGATCTTGTGAAGAAGGTGGGAATGTGGAATGATGGTGTTTAAGGTCTCAAAAGATTGATGATGTTGTCGAAAGCGTGGGTTGGCAAACTTTTTCTGTAAAAGTCCATATTATAAATATTTTGCAGGCCAAACTCTGTCACCACTACTCAACTCGGCCATTGTAGTATGAAAACAGTCATAGAAGATACATTTAAAATGTGTTCCCATAAAACTTTATTTACAGAAACAAGTGGCCAGCCCAGAGGCCATTGTAGACAACAGTATAACATCTGTAGGTTGCTAGAATTATACTACAAAATCACTGTTAGTTAATCATCCAGTCTTTCTTTGAATTCTTTGACTATCTCACTACCACTTAGTTCAAACTTTTCTAAATAGAGTTAGCGGTGTGTGTGTGTGCGCACGTGCGTGTGTTTATGTGTGATGTTACTGTTTCTGTTGTTTTGATTCTTCTTTGCTTTGAGTCAACGTCTGGACTGTGATCACATGCTAAGTTAAATCCATTGTGGGAGACT
Source organism: Stenella coeruleoalba (assembly GCF_951394435.1). Lineage (NCBI taxonomy): Eukaryota > Metazoa > Chordata > Mammalia > Artiodactyla > Delphinidae > Stenella > Stenella coeruleoalba. The sequence continues at coordinate 25,644,901 of NC_137166.1, read as the reverse complement.
GCAGTGATGAAGCCAAGTGTTTTCATCTGAGATCTCTCCAATATATTAAGATGGCTGCCATATTCTTTTATTTCTAAGCAAACTTTTAAATTTAGAACAGTTTTAGGTTTACAGAATTATTGTAAAGATAGTACAGAGACTTCCCATACACTTCAAGTTCAGTTCTGTAATTATTCAAATTCAGTGTCTCCATCTTACATTAGTATAGTACATTTGTCACAATTAATGAACCAAACTTGATACATTATTATTGACATAAGTCCATATATTATTCAGCTTTCCTCACTTTTTTCAAAAGTCCCTTTTCTGTTCTGAGCTAACATTCAGGATACCAAATTACATTTACTTGTCATATTTTCTTAGGCTTCTCTTTGATGTGGTAGTTTCTCAGACATTCTGTGTTATGATGACCTTGATAGTTTTGGGGATTGCTGGTCAGGCATTTTGTCGAATATCCGTTAATGGGGATTTGATGATATTTTTTTCATAATTAGACTGAGGTTATGGATTTTGAAGGAAGACCAGAGAGGTAAAATCTCATTCTCATTACATCATATCGAGAGTACTGTGCTGTTTAATTTTATATGTCAACTTGACTGGGCCAGAGGATGCCTAGATCGCTGTTAGAACATTAAATTTCTGGGTGTATCTGTGAGGGTATTTCCAGAAGAGTAGCAAGTGAATCAGTAAATTGAGTAAAGGATGTCACCCTCACCAATGCAGGTAAGCATCCAATCCATTGAGGGCCTGAGTAGAACCAAAAGGCCAAGGAAGAATGAGTTTGATGGGACATCCATTTTCTCCTGCCCTTGCACATCAGCACTCCTGGTTCTTGGGCCTTCAACATGGACTGGGACTTATACTATCAGTTCCCCTCCTTCTCAGGTCTTCAAACTCAGACTAAATTATACCACTGGCTTTTCTGGTTCTCCAGCTTGCAGATGGCATATTGTAGGACATCCTGGCCTCTGTAATTGCATGAGCCAATTTCTATAATTATATCTATCTATCTATCTCCCTCTCTCTCTCTCAACTTCTACTGGTTCTGTTTCTCTGGAGAACCCTGATTAATACAGGTACATACTTTCAATGTGACTTATTTTGGTTGATTTTAACATTGATCACCTGTCTGTTAGTGTTTGGCAGGTTCCTCCACTGAAAAGTTACTCTTTTTTTCTCCCTTTTCACATTGTAATTTTTGGAAGGCAGGTGTTATGTGCAGTCAGCACTTAATAAGTGACTTAAAGGTGAAAAGTCTACACAGATTGGAATTTTGTGTAAATGGGAGATTTGTCTATCTCTCTATTATTTATTCAGTTATTTATATCAGTATGGTCTCATACTTATACTTTGGGTTATAGCCCATTACTACGTTATTGTGTTGCTCAAATCGTTCCAGCTTTGGTCATTGGGAGTTCTTTCAGCTTGTTCCTATGTTCCTTTGACATACCTCAATTATTTTGTATGCATGTGTATGTATTACTTTCTTACTTTTTGACACTATAAGATTCTCCAAGCTTCTCTTATATATTTCCTGCCCCAATCTTAGAATCAGCCTACAAGGAATTATCCAAGGAACTCTCATTCTTTGTATTGGAGAATGGTATTAGAAACCATGTTCTGAGTATTAGGTGAGCTCATTGCTATTGGGGTGCTGTTACTTCTAGGACCTCTCAGCTGACAAAGCAAAGAGTTATATGTGTGTATATTTATCCATGTACATACACATATCTGTAAATATTTCTTTACCTATAATCAGCTAAGCATGAGTTCATTCTGGTATCTCCAGCTCTAATTCATTACTACATGGATCATTCTTGTCATCTTTTCTTTACTATTTGTAATATTCCTCTCCAACAGTGAGAAAATTGGCTCCCACTGTTTTTCATCTGTTTACTTAATTGGTTAATTCCAGTACTGTGCACAGTGGTTTTAGAATTTTTAACCCATATGTCTATGGGAAACAATCAACTAGAATACGGTATTTACAGTTTCTTTTGCCTTTAGTCTTATAGACTGCATTCATTTCCAAAGTTACTTGTGTCAGTAACTTATTCTACCATCCATCCGTTTCAGTGAAGTTGTTTCGTAGATCTATAATGAATTTTTTGTCACACTGTATATTCCATCCTGGAATTCCCCAGCCTCTCAATTGATTTTTTGAAAATCTGCATATAATAAGGTTAACTGTTCGTTTTGTAAAGATCTATGGGTTTTGACAAATGCTAGATGACTCACATTCATGGTTGCAGTGGCATACAAAGACTCTTACCACCCTCAAAATCCCTAGTGGTTAATCTGTTCAGCCTTCCTCTCCCCCCATCCACTGTATCCCTTGCAATCACTGATCTCTTTGTGATCTGTGTAGTTTTGTCTTTTTCAGAATGTCATAATTGAAATCATACAATATGTAGCTTTTTTCAGAGTAGACTATTTCACTTAGCAATATGCATTGAAGATTTACTCATGACCTTTCCCCATGGCTCTACAACATGGTCCTGGTAGATTCTTTACCCGTGGGGAACTAAAGAGGAGGCTCTGGGCATATTCATAATAATTATTCTTTAACTCCTCCTTCCAGACCAATGTGGGGATTTCCCCCAGATCTTTACCATGAGAACCTAGTGAGGTTTCTGGGGGTAAAGCCTATGGAAGTGTGGGGACCTCCCTAAGACTCGTCTACCTTCAGCCTCCAGCACTTTATCAAAGTTACCATTTAAGTGTTACTACCCATTTATAAATCCACCACCTTAAACTCCGTGTAAGCAGATCTTGAATTGATTCTCTATCTCTCCAGACTTCAGAGTAGTGGTCCGTCTTGAAAATTCCATTCACAAATGGCCTCAACTAAGGTCAGTGATTTTCAGTTTGTACAATTTTTTCTTGTTGTAAAGATGGTATGATGACTTTTAAGCTCTTTACACGTTGGGGCTTAAACTAGAAGTCCGTCATATCCTTTTGAGGATTTGTTTTTCCTTTGTCAGGTTAAATGTCAGTTATTGCAAACATGTTTTATTATGCATGATTTTCAGGTCCTTTAAAAACATTTAAAGGTGGTCAAGAAACAGTCACTTTCTAAATTTGGGATTAACCCAAGTGGCATACAATATTCCAGGTGTAGCCTGAGCAATACATAAAATAATCATCTCCCTTATTAATATGGCCTGAAATAGTCTTTTTCGGTGGCTTTATATATTGTCTTCATTTTCTTCAATGTTGAAAACAGTAGTGGAAATGTCGTGGAAACACAATAGATGCTGTTTCTGGCTGATTTTATAGAGCACCCTATAAAAAAGAAAAAGAAAAAAATTCTTACCTGTGTGTAGAAAAATCATGAGCCCTTTCATTAGATCTTTTTGGGGTAGGATTAATGTAGATTAGGTAATTCTTATGGATTTTGTAGTGAATTATTAAAATTTTTCTAAGAATTTACAGAGCATTTTATATTATGCAGTTCAGAAGATTATATTAAATTCCTATCTGTAAAATAAATCTTTATCAATTACAATGCAAATACATCTTCAGACCTACCTTACAGGATGGTTTGCGAATTATTGTAGATTTAATTTCAAAAAGAGCTAGCAAAGTATCTTTTAAATGGTAAAGCAAAACTCATTTCAATGGCAAGAATTCTTAAGTTCTGAGAAGCTATGGCCATTCCTAAAGTCATGCAGTTAGTAAGGACTAAGCCACTTATTGGGTTAATGTCTCTTCCTACCAATCCATGAGGTACTTTATAAAGCATAATATCAATATTTTGGAAGAATAGTTTACCCTACTTTCCCCATTTGAAAAACAGGAAAGAGCGAATATCAACAGTTCCAGGAATTTGATTCTGTTGGATACAGGCATGAATTTCTCTCAGAAAAAAATTATTTCAGAAATGTAAAGTAGTCCAGGTTTTCTAAAATTCAGACAGAGTCAGAACCTCTACATTCCCACAGGCCTGAGTATGCTCCCGGCAGGAAAGGACATTGCGCTTCAGCCACATGGCAGTGTAGCCCTTAATTAAATGATGCAGCAACATATGGGAATTAGCAAAGAGATTAAGAGACTAATAGAGCAGAACACAGTAATGTTGATGTAAGTGGAGAGGAGCTCCTTGTTACAAATTGAAAAAAAAATCTAACCCATGACGAAGTATAGAATCATAGAAAAAGGATCTGAGCGTTGAATGGCAAACAGGACCCTACATGTCACTTAGCCTAATCAGATTCTATGTTCTGTTTGCCAAGGACTTTTAGTGGGGAGGTTGCACAGATTCTTTGAAAAGCTCAAGTGAATGGAAAGACAAACCGTATGAGACAGCTTATCTTGTATCATTCATTTACTCAGTCAGCCAATTCTGCATTATTTTCATCAACAGAAATCTATTGAAACTTAACATGTGTCCCTGCTGTCCTAGGCTTAGTGTATATGGGGAAAAAAACAGACATGGCCCCTGACCCCATGGAAGACACGATCTTGATTAAAAAAATTTCTTATATTAAATTACAATGAGTGCATCTAATTGTTCTTGATTTTTTTTTTTTTTTTACACCCTATAAGGCATTTTAATAGCTTCCTTTGTGGAATTTTGTCAGATAATTGAAGATAGATATTGTGTTCTAGAATATCCTCTACCTTCATGGCTGTGAAAGTTCCTGTTTTCCTAAATGTCAGATTATATTTTCTTTGGATTCCTAACAAAGGCGCTGGGTTACCCGGATAATGTCAGAAGGAGTAAAAGGGAAAGGATCCATCTTTATTGTATTTCTACCATGTGCCAGGCCCATGCATCATCCCATACATCTAGAATGTAAGGTCCATGAGGGTACAGACCTTATTTGTACTTCACTACTGTATCCCAGTGCCTCAAGAGCCATCAGGAGCATGGTATGCACTTAGAACGTACTTTGAAGAATAAAAGAAATCAATCCTTTCATTAGTACCGTAATGCAGTATTATGACCCTTTTTCAGATGGGGAAACTCATCTGGTGTATGAACAGTATTCTTCTAATTGTAAGCTTACAGAACCTACTTAAATTAGTATAAGCAAAGTACTGCTGCTACTGGTTTTACTATCAGTGATAACTATTATTATTTAATAGAGCTTAGAAATGAGAAGTGACATAGTTGGATATGTATTCAAAGCTCTTTTGTTTTCTATCTCGTAGCTCAGCTTGCCTTTCTGCTGGATTATTGTTTTGTTTCCTAAAACAGGACTTCTGCTAAGTAACAAAGGGGACCTCACGCAGCCCTAGGCTTACTATATGCACCTGTTCTGAGTCACTGTTTCAGCACAGTATCTGATCTTTGAACAATTTGTTGAATTGATGCATGCATGAAAAATATTACAGACTAATGTTTTTTAGTTTTTATTATTTTTACTGGAGAGGTGACAAATTTCATGGAAGATGTAAGTCATTTGATTCTAGAATAACTGTGGTATAATCAAAACATTCCAAAGACTTAAAACTCCATTTTATAATGTTTAGAGAAAACTATAAAATAGGGATATTCTCTGATTGACTCCTCCTTTGCATAAAAAAGCAAGAAATTGAAGTCATCATTCCTTGAGTTGGATGAGGGCTGAGAGTCAGACAGAACTGGTGCCAGACAGGGCCAAGGAATCAGCAACATGGTGTTGAATTAGAGTGGCACAGAAGAGCCATTATATTCCAGTTAAGATACTAATAATATAGAAGGTTTCACATATTTTTTTCTGTGTGATATATGTAATGTGGCAATAGGATGACAAAGAGCTAACATTTATTGAACACTTTGTACCTAGTAGTGCTTTAAAATGTTTTGATGTATATATCTTTACACAAACCATGTGGAATTGATCATTTTTATTTTCATTTTCTTTCATATGAATAAAGGCACAGATAGGTTAAGAAACTCACCCACGATTCCACAACAAACATACAGAGAAGCCAAGGTTTGTAATCTGACAGTCTGACCTCTGAATCCATGTGTTTAAGCATTACCGTGTACAGTGTGAAAATACACCCCCGATGCAGAGTTAATATAGGGAAAACGTTGATTGGCTATGTAGCAGTTGGGCTTCTCAGAGTAGTTGGGTTTTGAAGGGTAAATGGAAGATGGCAAGGTAGACAAAGAAACGAATATTTTAGACAAAACATGCACAAAGGCATGCCATGTTTGGGGGACTGTAGATAGTTTGGTATTCCTTACTGGTAATGAGCATGGAGGAAAATGATGGAAGAATAAGTTGGAGAACACAGCACGTGCACTTCACAGCATCCCTTTGTGCCATGCTAGTAAGGAAAACCAGATCTATCACCACATTTCCATACTACTTCCAGCCTCAGATACCAATACCTGCCTCACTCCTACTCTACACCAATTTGAAACTTGGTCAAGGGGAAGGAGGATTAAAGAGCAACTCAAAAAGAAATGACTACAGTTCACTGTATCTCACCACAGCCCATTTACCATATATGATTTTATATGTTCCACAGAAGTGTTCACATTTCAGAGCATTTAAGGCAAATGAGACATTTATTAGTGTAACCTTTATTCTGTGAATGATTTAAGCCATTTCAAAAGCAACTAAAAGAGGAACACTATTTTCCTTACACTTGAGGCTTCCCTGTGCCCCCACCAGCCCACAAAACACTTCAGTAATTTTAATGCACGGTACATTTTCTGAAATACCTACATAAATAATCTATTCTAAAAGTCACAAAGGTAGAAGATCACTTTGAAATGTCAGGAAAGTAAATGAATTGGTAACGTAGTGTCATAAGTTTGGATATGTCCATTACCTCTTTATCCTCAGATACTGGTGCACTTTGGAGAACCTGAAGTAGGCAACCTGGGAAGCATGAAAGCCGTGGGGTAGTGGAAGGGACAGATAAATGGCTAAAAGTGTGTGGGCTCTGACATAGCCCAACCTTTCCTCCCTAGGACAAAAATCATCAAGTGTCTAGCAGACATGGCATTTTTGCTGGCCTTCCTTGCCTCTGTTCAAATTGGATGAAACCTCATTAAAATACCAGGTCTCAAAGACACAGTTCAGCTACAGATCTCTTTCAAGTTAAAGGCCACCTCGTTAACATGGCCCTAAGAGTTCTCTTGCAACTTTCAAACATCCTATAAATTTGCAGTTAATAGGAAGGTTGATAAATTCTCTCTTGCTTTAACTGCTGTTCAGAGCTGTCATCCTTCTTGATAGATGTCACTGCCTAAAGAAGGAATTTCTAGGCATCTTAATATCACCACAGGGTTGAGCATCCTAAATTATTTTTGCATGTTACCTGGGTAACTTAAAAAAAAATTCTTATAGATGTGGAACGTTAGAATTCGACAGATTATAGAGAACTCAGAGATAGATAGGGACTCCAAGTCTTTCATTTTACAATGGGGTGGGGGCAGGTAGAGATGAGACCCATAATGAAGGACTCAGAACTGGGATTGGAACCACAGTGTCTTGCTGTAAATTCTGTGTTCTTTCCAAGATTACAGAGATGACAACTCTCTTGCCTTGCAAATTAACTACTTTCCCATGTAGGTTGGTGACTAGAAAGCTAAATGTCCAAAATTGCATCCTATAGTTGTAAGTAAATAAATTTTTGAAAGTGAAAGATCCCTCACAACACCATCGGTCAAAAGTGAGGTATGTCCAGCTACAGAACTGTAAGGATAATGTTTGATTGCTACCATAGAAAGCTCCATCTCCATCTGGTCCTGTAAGTTCATTGCTCATTTCTCAAGCTGGTACTAATCTTTCTGACTCAGACTTTGATCAAAATATTTTGTCAGACACTGGCCATATTAAACATACATTGCTCCATGTGGTAAAAGATAAGGGTGTTCACTGCATACTTGATCATTTTCCTTGGTCAGCCTTTATTATTCGCAATTCAAACAAATCTTTATAGTGACTCCTGATCAAACCATGCCTGCCACTCAGATGCAATGAAAAATAGCAGGTTTAGAATGAGAAGAAAAAGTTCTTTTTTAAAAAAATTTTATTGGAGTACAGTTGATTTACAATGTTGTTTTAGTTTCAGGTGTATAGCAAAGTGAATCCGTTATACATATATCCACTCTCTTTTAGATTCTTTTCCCATATAAGCCATTACAGAGTATTGAGTAGAGTTCCCTAAGCTATACAGTAGGTCCTTATTAGTTATCTATTTTATATATAGTAGTATGTATATGTAAATCCCAGTTTTCCAATTTATCCCTTCCCCCTTACCCCCTGGTAACCATAAGTTTGTTTTCTACATCTGTAACTCTATTTTGTTTTGTAGGTAAGTTCATTTGTACCCTTTTTTTTAGATTCCACATACAAGTAATATCATATACTTGTCTTTATGTGTCTGACTTACTTCACTCAGTATGACAATCTCTAGGTCCATCCATGATGCTTGCAAATGACATCATTTCATTCTTTTTTATGGCTGAGTAATATTCCATTGTATATATGTACCACATCTGCTTTATCCATTCCTCTGTTCATGGACATTTATGTTGCTTCCCTGTCCTAGTTATTGTAAATGATGCTGCAAAGAACATAGGGGTGCATGTATCTTTTCGAATTATGGTTTTCTCTGGATATATGCCCAGGAGTGGGATTGCTAGATCTTATAGTAGCTCTATTTTTAGTTTTTTAAGGGAACTCCATACTGTTCTCCATAGTGGCCATACCAGTTTACATTCCCACCAACAGTGTAGGAGGTTCCTTTTTCTCCACACCCTCTCCAGCATTTATTGTTTGTAGATTTTTTGATGATGACCATTGTGAGGTGATAGAAAAAGTTCTGAAGCACCTACTGTGTGTCATGCAGTGTGCTAGCTCAGTACAGTGGTATAGGTATTAATAGTCCCTTTACTCAGAGGAAAAAGGGACGTTTGGTCATTTGTCCAAGATTACACAAGTAGTATGTGATAGACTCACATTTGAATCTATGACCATCTGACCCATGAATGGAAAGTTACAGCTTAGCTAAAAAAGAATCCCAATTTTAAGCAGCAGACCAAGCACTGCACTGCCTAAAAATAGAGCTAAGAACTTTTCTTTAGTTTAGCCTGCCTATTTATAAAATGTTCAGAAGAAAACTCTCCACAACAGAAGTAATGCATAAATCACCCTCTAAAGAGTTTAAATGTATATTTAGGTGAAAAATATAATAATGTGAAATTGTGAATTATTTTCAGTCTTAGAGTAAGAGCCTTGTTTTTCATCTTCTAATGGGGAGTTAAACAGGATGAAAAAACAGGTTACACTTGTGGTTCTTGCGGGGCAGTGTGCTCTCATTGCAAAGCTAAAATCATGGTCCTCCTTTGCTGAAAAAAGGATTCCCAAAGCGATAAAATGGAACCTGGGTCCTCATCAAGGCATGCATGGACTTGTCCTCTTCAAATTCATGTCTTCCCACTCTTACTCTCACAGGGTCCTCACCAGCACTACCAGGCTTGCTGCTCCCTCTTAAGGTACAAACATTTTCCTGCTTCAGCCTCATTGCCTGGAAAGTTCTTCCCAAGAAATCTCTATGGCTCACACCCTCATTTCCCTTGAGTTTATGCTTAAATAACACCTGCTCAGGGAGCAGTTTCTGGATGTCACCCTTGTCACTCTCTATTCCCTTACCCCTTTAAATTTTTACTCCAAGCAACATGTGACGTTATGCTGTATACCCATTTGTATTATTTCATACCAGCTGCCTCTCTTACTAAACTGCAAGCTTGATGAAAGACAGGCTTGGAGTGTTTTTTTGTTTGTTTGTTTTTTCTTTGCGGTACGTGGGCCCCTCACCGCTGCGGCCTCTGCCGCCGCGGAGCACAGGCTCCAGACACACAGGCTCAGCGGCCGTGGCCCACAGGCCCAGCCGCTCCGTGGCACGCGGGACCCTCCCGGACCGGGGCATGAACCCCCTTCCCCCGCATCAGCAGGCAGATTGCCAACCACTGCGTCACCACGGAAGCCCCGACTTGGAGTGTTCTGTACACTGTTGTATCCTTGGCACGTGGGAGAGTGCCTGACACAAAGAAGGCTCTCAATAAATTTTTATTAATGTTCTGTTGTACAGAATTTAAGAGGATAGAAAATTATTATCAAGCATTTTTTCTGACTGCAATGGTATGAAACTAGAAGTCAATTACAGAAGGAAAATGGGAAAAAAGCAAACATGTTGAAAATAAACAATACACCATGAAAAAAAAATGGGTGAATGAAAAAATTAAAGAGGAAATCAGAAAATACCTGGAGGGCTTCTCTGGTGGCACAGTGGTTGGGAGTCCGCCTGCCGGTGCAGGGGACGCAGGTTCGTGCCCCAGTCCGGGAGGATCCCACGTGCCGTGGGGCAGCTGTGCCTGTGGGCCATGGCCACTGGGCCTGCGTGTCCGGAGCCTGTGCTCTGCGGCAGGGAGGGCCACAGCGGTGAGAGGCCTACGTACTGCAAAAAAAAAAAAAGAAAATACCTGGAGACAAATGAAAATGGAAACACCATACTCCAAAATCTGTAGAATGCAGCAAAAGCAGTTCTAAGAGGGAAGTTTATAGTGATGCAGGCCTCCCTCAAGAAACAAGAAAAATCCCTAATAAACAACCTAGCCTACCACCTAAAGGAATGAGTGAAAGAATGACAAAGCCCAAAGTCAGCAGAAGGAAGGAAATAATAGAGATCGGAGAGGAAATATATAAATAAAATAGAGACCAAAGAAACCATACACAAGATCAGTGAAACCAAGAGCTGTTTTTTTTTAAATGTTAAAGAAATTGATAAACTTTTAGCCAGGTTCATCAAGAAGGAAAGAGAGAGGACCCAAATAAACAAAATAAGAAATGAAAGAGGAGAAACAACAACTGGTAACACAGAGATACAGCAAATCATAAGCAAATACTAAGTATAGTTATATGCTAAAAAATTGGACAACCTAGAAGAAATGGACCAATTTCTAAAAATATAACACCTGCCAAGACTGGATCAAGAAGAAACAGACAATTTGAGCAGACTGATCACTAGTAGTGAAATTGAATTTGTAATAAAAATACTCCCAGCAAACAAAAGTCCAGATTTGAATATAGATGCAAAAATCCTCAACAAAATATTTGCAAACCAAATCCAACAATATATAAAAATAATCATACACCATGATCAAGTTGGATTTATTCCAGAGACTCAAGGATGGTTCAGTATTCACAAATCAATGTTATATACTACTTCAACAAAAGGAAGGATAAAAATCCCATGATCATCTCAAGGATGCAGAAAGAGCATTTCACAAAATTCAACATCCATTCATGATGAAAACTCTCATCAAAGTGGGTATAGAGAGAAAATATCTCAACATAAAGGCAATTTTTGACAAATCCACAGCTAACATCATACTCAACTGTAAAAAGCTGAAAGCCTTTCCTCTAAATTCTGGAACAAGACAAAGATGCCCACTCTCACCACTTCTATTCAGCACAGTACTGGAAGTCCTAGCCACAGCAATCATACAAGAAAAAGATATAAAAGGCATCCAAACTGGAAGGGAAGAAGTAAAACTGTCACTATTTGCAGGTGACATGATACTTTTTATAGAAAACCCTGAAGTCTCCACCAAAAAACTATTAGAACTAATAAATAAATTCAATAAAGCTGCAGGATACAAGATTGATATATAGAAATCTGTTGCTTTTCTATACACTAATAATGAAGTATCAGAAAGAGAAAGTAAAATCACATCAGAAAGAATAAAATACCTAGGAATAAACTTAAAAACAGATGAAAGACCTGAACTCTAAAAACTATAAAACATCAATGAAGTCAACTGAAGATGATACAAAGAAATGGAAAGATAGCCCATGCTCTTGGATTGGAAAATTATTGTTAAAATGGCCATACTACTCAAAGCAATGTACAGATTTAATGCAATCCCTATCAAAATACCCATGACATTTTTCACAGAAAGAACAAATAATCCTAAAATTTATATGGAATCGTATAAAATAGATAAGATAAATATAGATATAGATAAAATTTTATATAGATAAAATTTTATATAGATAAAATTTATATGGAATCGTATAAAATAGATAAGCAACAAAGATACATTGTACAGCACAGGGAATTATTATCTTATAATAACTTCTAATAGAGTATAAGTCATAAAAATACTGAATCAGTGTGCTGTATACCTGAAACTAAAGTGACATTGTAGATTAACTATATTTCAGTCAAAAACTAAATAAAAATAAAAATTACAAAAGTGTAACAGTGTTGGAGGATTTACACTAACTTTAAGAACTATTATAAAGCTATAATAATCGAGACAGCCTGCTATTAGCATAAACATAAAAATAGAGAGCAATGAAATGAAACAATAAGCCCAGAAATATATTCAAATATATTTTTGTGCCTATTTCATAAAAATAGGTAACAGAGTAATTTCAGTGGGGAAAGGTAGCCTTTTCAAGAAATGGAGCTGAAACAACTAGGTATGTATGTTGAAAAAATCAATAGCAGCCCTTCTCTAACATCATACAAAAAATAATTCAATATGATTCATAGACCTAAGTATAAACTGTGACGTTCTAGAAGAAAAACTTTACCATCTTGAGATAAGTAAATATTTCACAGTCATGACAAATAGTGCTAACTCAATCATAAAAATAAGAGAAAATAGAGACCATAAAATTTATCTGAAATGTACAGAATATGCAAATTCATAGGGACGGGGAGAAGATTAGTGGTTTCCCATAGCTGGGGGAAGTGAAAATGGAGAGGGACTGCTTAGTGGTTTTGGGTTTCTTTTGAGGGTGATGAGAATGTTCTGGAATTAGATACTAGTGACGATTGCACAACACTGTCAACATACTAAAAGTCACTGAAGTGTACACATTACAATGGTTCATTTTATGTTATGGGAATTTTTCTTCAATAAAAAAATTAAAGATCTGATCTTCAAAAAGCACCATTAAAAAATTGAAAAGTCAACCATAAGGTAGAAGAAAATATTTGCAATATAACTGAAAAGATTTCTATCCAAATAAGATACCTTATAGAGAATTAAATAAAAAGACAAATATACAATATGTAATGATAAAAAACAGACCTTAATTGACACTTCATATAGAATAAAGGAATGGCCAATGTACTTATAAAAGATGCTCAGACTCATCAGTCATCTCATTACCTGATATATCATTTCATACTTATTACGATGAATAATAATGATGATAAGACTAATTGTTGGGAGGATGCCAGGGAAAGCAAAAGTTGCACACCCACAATGTAAAAATGTTTGAAAGTTTCTCATCCATTTAAACAGACACTTAACCCATGATGTAGCAGTTTCACTCCTAGATATTTACCTTAGGAAATGAAAACATATGTCCACAAAATACTTTACAACAATAGTCATAGAAGTTTTACTCAATAATGAGAAACAGAAAACCCCAATACGCATCAGTAGATGAAGGCATAAACACATGTGGTGTGTTCATCCAATGGAATACTACTCAGCAATTAGGAGTTATGTACTGATAGGCACAATAGAATACATTCATCTAAAATATTATTTTTAGCAAAAAAGGCAGAAAGACACAAAAGAATACATACTATATGATTTTCGTTTCAATAAAGTTCAAAAACATGAAAAACAAAGCTATTACAGTTGAACGATGGTTTCTTCTAAAGGGAAAGATTGAATACAAAGGGTCATAAAGGTGATTTTCTCTGTATACTCCAGTGAATGGCAGCCTAGGGATGGAGATGAGTTAACTCCGACAGTTTTGGAGGTCTTATGAATGGGTAAAAAATTGAGTAGTCACCACTTCCACTGTCACTACTGTTGCAGAATCAGAAAATTACCGCATGCATTCATTCATCAATGCATTCATTCAGTCAGTTACTCATTTATTCATTCATCTATTTAATTTTTTAATGACGTAATGTGAAATAGAAGCATTACTGTAAACATTTTAAAAAGATTTTTAGTCATCCTAGGCAGGGGAGAGCTGTACATAGATTCCCTAATACTGCTTTGGCTGCAGTGAAGTAGTATTGACTTTGTGGAAGGAGTCCCCTGGAATGTCTCACAAACACACTGAAATTTTCAGAATGCCAATACTCAGGGTAAAAATAAAAGGCCTCCGGAGGTTCTAGCCTTTGGACAGATCTTAAAGCAAGGGAACAGTATTGTCCCAAAGCTGAGAATATTACAATTATTATGTCAAGCCCATGGGTAATCACTCAGTTAATACTTCTTTCAAAAGTTCTTCCAGGGATCTTAGTGTCTGCAACAAACCTTGTTTGTTCTTAGGTTTGAAGTACTAACGAGGCTTCTTAACAATTAATTACACCCTGTTTTACAAGTGTGAATGTGTTGATTTGTGAACTTTGTGGAGAGCTTAGGGAAATTTATATTGCCCTCCAACAACTACCCAGTTCACTGCCCTGTACTATGCAAATTTGATATTAAATGATCAAATATGAGGTCAAACCCCATGAGGTCATGGAATCTTTTGATTTGGGGCCAGGTGTATAGAGATATTCAATTACTAAATAATTAGTTTGGAAACAATAACCAGTGTAGTTAAATTCTCTTGCTGATTTCCTAATGTTTATTAATTTAAGCACCTGTGTCTTCCTGTAACACTTTCCTGCAGAATGCTTACCAGGATATGCATAGCATGTAAATGTACAATGAATATAATTACCTTTTTTCAGCACACTCCAGGTGCCTAAATGAGTAGAAATGAATTATTACTTTAATTGCCAGAAAGCTTTCAATATTCCGAATCTAATTACTTAAAAATTGTTTAAATGTCTAGCTAAGCAATAATGTGTTGGTATTAATTAAAACACCAAAATACGATATTTTTTAGGATAACCAAATGGTCCATTAAAGAAGATCAGAGGAATAATTATGTGGTGAAGAGAAGTCGTTGTCTTAGCGTAAATAATTTGTTCTCAGAATATTTCAAGGATGATTGAAGTTGTAGATGCATTTTCTAGCCTTCAGAAGAATCCCTAGCTCTTTTCTTTAACCTTCCCTGTTTTTCTTGGGAGTGAGAGAACATTAGTCTTTGCAGAAAAATATTTCATTGCTACTTTAAACTCATGTTCAAAATTGAACTCATTATCTTCATCTAAAACTATCTTGATTTTCCAATTGTATTCCTTATCTCAATAATAGTGTCACTATTCCCTATCTCACTCAATCAGTGTATGGAAATCATTCTAGATTTCTCAGTCTCTCCTCAGCCCCACTTTTATTAGTTACAAAATTCTGGTCATTTTTTTCCTTAGGTACCTCACCGACTCTCAGCATTATTGCATCAGACCCTCATCTTATCTGGCTTAATCTATCCCAGTAGTGTTCCCCTAATGAGTAGTACTATCCTCTCTCCAGGACCCCTGCCTCCAGCTCCAGTCTGGTACCTTCAGGTCATCCTCTGCACATCAGAGTTACTTTCCTGAAGTGCAGTTTAGAAGGAGAAAAAGAGGAAAGTGCATGTCCCAAATATGGACGACCAGTGACCTCTACCTGATGAGAATGAAAGGAGACGATTTTAAAAGATTCTGTCCCAGAGATCAACTCTTTATGGAATCTAATTCACCAGAAAATTCAACCAGTCATTTCTTATGTCCACATGTACGAAATTAGTATATTTAATGGATACTAACAGTAATAACAAGTTAAAAAGTGAAACATCTTCCTAACATTGAAATACCCATACAGTTCCCCATGTAACACCCATGTAATTTTACCCATATAAGTACCCATATAATTCTCAATTATATGCTCATACAGAGATGGTTAAGGACATACAGTCTTACGGCATAATTATGGGCAGGTCACCCTTGATCATTCTTTCACAATTTCATCCCAGGCCTTACAGTCAGATAGTGGATATATGTGTAGGCAGGTACATTTGTGAAAGCGCCCTGTTAGCACAAATTGATTTTATAAAGACTGACTGCATTTTGACCAAACTAGAAAAATGTGTAAAATGATCTTTTAAAACTTCCATTACTTTGATGGGAGTTCATCACAGGTACCCCATTATGTGGTATAACATATAGCATTACTCCACACATAAGAATGTGTGTTAAAATGGCAGGAAATAAACAGCAGGATTGAAATAAGAATGACGTTGCCTGCATATAGCATTTCTTAGAAACATAATTCCAGCACCATTGAAGCATGAAGGTAGCCACACATATTTGCAGCTGCTGTAATCACTGTAATTGGCCTGCCATTTCCTCTGCTCACCCTTCTTCAGTTAAGATATTAGGAGTGTTTCTGCTGGAATGATAGTTAATGCCCATTTGTTCTCTTCATGCTGTTAAATCATGTTCGTCTCCTGTCTCACATTGCTACAATATCATAAAACATCGTTTTCAGAGTAGATGCAACTGTGAGACTTACAGGTTTTCTATCAGAATAAATAGTCCATAAAACAAAGAAAGCACCCTAAGGATTGTTTTCATTGATGTTATTCTTTCTTTCAGCATTTCTGGGTTCACTTATAAATGCTCAAAAAATATGGTTGAATAAAGCAATTTATAGATATAGAACAGTTCAAAACATTTTGCCATTACTTATTGTATCCTCCAAAAAGTTATAAATATGTCTACATAAGATTATGTGATAAGAAAAAAGGAAACTTCTTTGTTCTTAATGTTTACCACATAACAGATATTGTTACACAAAATGTGGAATGTCTTTCTAAGAAAGAAAGTGCAATCGCAAATTAGGAAGTTCGTCCTCTTTCATCTTCCTTTTTTAACTATAATATTGAACATGATGAACAACCTGTTTGGATTTATTGATTTAGGGATCATTGAATTTAACAAAAACAAGGCAAAAATTTCTCTTCCATGGCATATGATTTTAAAAACATGCAAAACAATTTTGCCACAACTAAATTATGTGGATTATGAAAGTGTTTTTAATAAGTAAAGAAGTTCTGCTCTTGATCTTTTGTAAGGTGAAATCAGTACAACCTTTTAAATGTATCACAGAAAAAAAAGTATTATATAGGATACAAAAAGCTTCATACTACGATTAATCTAATGGTCATAACGGTACATGATGCTGGAAAATGTACATATTAAATTGTCTCAAAAGCTCTGGATTCGCTGCAGGCAATTCAAAGAGGATTTCCTCACTTCTTCCCTAGGGGAGATGGGTGGTGGCTCTCTCATGCAGGCATGCCTCCTCACCATCCATCATTTCAAAGAGACATATATCGCCTCCAAAGTGCTTCAAGGCAGCTGCAAGCAAATGTCACTTTGAGTTAAATGCATTATTAAACTGTTGGGAAATTTCACATCATGGGTCATTTATCTATGCTAAATGGGTCAAAAGCCTCAGCACATGCCTAGATAAATGAGAGAGAAGTGCAAAATTCTCCCGTGGGAAGTAGTACTTTGACAAGCTTTATGAGTAGCTTATTTCTTTATTCAGTAGCCATGGGGAAGGGAGGTTTTTGTGTGTGTGTGTGTGTGTGTGTGTGTGTGTGTGTGTGTGTGGTTATTTAAGAGGTAATCAAACACTGTATAGGAATTCTCTGAGAAATACTGTTGCATATTCACCACCTCTCTAGAATTAGACGTGCAAAACATAAATCATTAAATATTCATTCAATAAGCATTTGAGTCTGTTCAGTGTCATGCACTGTATAAGAAGTAGGGAGTGCAAAAATGATTTTTTAGGCATAATTCTAATGTGGAGGCCTCTCTAGCATGGTGGGAAAGACCTAATTACCTTAGTAAACTTACATAAAAAATGGAGAGGAGACACAGACTAGAGAGGGGTTAGATCTTTGAGAGTTTAAAGAAGGTAGCAAAGGGCAAGTGACCTGAATAGAATCAATGATGAGTAGTGATTTGCCGGATGGACAGTCCCAAGGTCCAGTTCCAGGATGAAGAAATAGCGGAAAGTCAGAAGAAAACAGGAGAGAAGTAGGTATGGGTATATGGTGATGATAAAATGTATCTTCCAAATTAGGACATTTTACAGGATGAAAAAAGGCACTATTAATAATTGAGCTGGAGAAACAGATATAAACAAAATCTGTCCCAGGAAAATTGAGATCCCTGGTTAACTTAGGTGTATTTCTGTCATTGCCGTACGTCAAATGCTGACGCTAAAGCCTTTGTGAAGGCAGTTCAGACACAACAATGTGAATGCACTTAGTGCCACTGAATTGTACACTTAAAAATGGTTGAAATGGTAAATTTCATGTTTGTCTGTTTTTATCTATTTATTTTTCATGTTTGTATATTTTTTAAAAGGCAATCCAGAACCTTAGAAATGTGGACACATTTTTTTTAGGTAAACATTTACCAAGGTGGTATGAAAATGCGGAAAGGAGACACAGTTGAATATAAATTATTCTGATTGAACAGAGTTATTGATTTTCTTTTTGTTTTATTAGATCTTTGATTTTTCCGGTAACTTGAGGAATTTTGTGATTTCACCTCTGTTATTTATTTCATCAAACCTTATTGTTCATCACTTATGAATCTGATATCCAGGGAAAGAAAAGAGAAGCTAGAGCAGAGACCTATAGAGAGAATATTCCCAAGTGATGAAACCTTTCATATTTTACATAATAAGCATTTATTATTTATGGAGCATGTAATGAATATTTTTGCCATATTGTCAATAATTTATGTCAAAAAATCCTGAAGTCTCATTCGAGTCTTTGCTCAATCCCTTGAACAAATTTAAAATTGTCAAATTTTATGGCTTTATTGTGATATAATTCACATAACATGCAGTTCATGCATTTAAAGTATAAAACTCAGTGGTTTTCGGAATATGCCCAGTGTTGTACAATCATTACCAAAATCTAATTTTAGAAAATTTTCATCACCCCAAAAGAGTCCTGTATCCATTAGCATTTACTCCCCCCCGCATCCCTATTGCAGCCCTAGGCAAACAATAATCTACTTTCTGACTATAAAGATTTGCCTGTTCTGGACATTTCATATAAATATGATCATAAAAATATGGTCTTTTGTGACAGTCTTCATTCACTTGGCGTGCTTTCAAGATACATCTATGTTGTAGTATGTCTCAGTACTTGAAGTTTTGCTACACAAAACTTCACCAATTTTGATGTCTTTTTTTTAAATGCACGCTGATATGACAACTGTCACATACAATTTAACAAAAGTGTTTCGAGTGAAGTTAAAGACAACTAAGTGCTACTAGAGCCATCTTACAGAAAAAATCAAACGAACCTTTAGGCCAAGCCAATAGTATCTCAATGTGATTTGCATTTTCCTAATGGCTAATGATGTTGAGCATCTTCGTATATGCTTTGCATATCTTAGCTTGCACTGGCTTAAATAACAGACATTTATTTCTCACAGTGCCGGAGACTAGAAGTATAATACCTGGTGCCAACAGATTGGTCCTTGGTGAGGGCCTTCTTCCTGGCTTAGACAATTGCCTTCTCACTGTGTCCTCATATGACCTTTCCTTAGTGCATACCTGTGGAGAGAGAGTGAGCATTCCTGTCTATTCCTCTTCTTATAAGGGCACTACTACCATTATAGAGGCCCCACCCTCATGAACTAGTCTTAACCTAATTACCTCTTAAAGGCTCCTTCTCCTAATAGCATCGCACTGGGGGTTAGGGTTTTCATGTATGCATTTTTGGGGGACACAAACATTCAGCCCATGACATTGGAGGAATGTCTGCTCAGTTCCTCTGCCCATTTTTAATTAGATTATTTGTCTTTTGTATTTCTGAGTTGTGTTTTTTATATTTTCTGGATATAAGTCCCTTATCAGATATATGATTTGCAAGTATTTTCTCTCATTATATGGGTTATCTTTTTATTTTCTTTTTGTTATAATATCTAATTTAGTTCCATTGTAGTGGGAGAATATACTTTGCATGGTTTCAATTCTTTTAAAAAAGTGCAGGCCTGTTTGAAGCCTGGCATATGGTCTATGCTGGAGAATGTTACACATACACTTGAGAAGAATGCATATTCTGCTGGTTTGGGTGGATTGTTCTATAAATGTCGGTTAGGTCTAGTTGGTTTACAGTGTTGTTCAAATCTGCTCTTTCCTTGTTGATCTCCCTAGTTGTTCTATGCATTATTGATAGTGGAGTATTTAGGTCTCCAGCTGCTGTAGTTTAATTCTGTCAGGTTTTGCTTCATGTATTTCGAGCCTCTTTTTTAGGTGCGTGTATACATGTTTACAATTATTATTAAGTAAAAGTGGTCTGAATTAACATTCCTTTCCTAAATCTTTTCTTTCCCCACATCATTCATACATTCATAAAATGACATTCTGTGGGTGTGGAATAGTGAAGAAGTCAATTTCTGAAAATTTAGCAAAAGGAAAGAAAAACTCAGGTATTCTGAGCCTTTAATAGTCTTTTCTGTTTACTTAGAGCAGTTTCTCACACTTTGGAGATGTTGCTTAATCAATCATACTGAACCAAGTGAAGTATTTATAAAATAGATACTTATGAATTGGTTGTGTTATCTTAGTTGGGTTCCACGAGAAGCAGCTCTGAGAACGAGCCAGGGAAGGAGTTTATCTGGGAAGAGATCTTGAGAAACACCATCTTAAAAGCAAGATTGAGAAGGCAAGGGCCCAATGATGGCTACATGATCAAGCTAGTGACCACTGTGGCTAATTGAAACTTATTTCCCCAGGAAATAGAATAGAACTCACATCTCAGTATTCCAACCAGGATTTGAGGGACCTGGGACATTTTAATGTCAACTCCTGTCACCTCACTGGTTGAGGACTCGAATAGTTTGCCAGGGCTGCCATAACAAAGTACCACAGACACTGGGTGTCTGAAACAATAGAAATTTATTTTCTCACAGTTCTGGTGGCTGGAAGTCCAAGAACAAGGTGTTGGCAGGTTTGGTTTCTTCCAAGGCTGCTCTCCTTTGCTTGAAAGTGGCAGCTGTCTCACATGCTTTTTATTTGGTGTCTCTGTGTGTGTCCAAATTTCCTGTTTTTTTTGAAGGACAATAGATTGGATCAGGGGCCACCCTAACTGCCCATTTTAGCTTAATCATATGTTTAAAGCCATATCTCCAAATATAGTCACATTCAGATTTCAAATATTAGTTTGGGAAGAGACACAATTCATCCCGTTACAAGGGCTGTGGTGGCAGTGGGAGGAGACGTTTTCTTGTTACCACCTCTAGTGTGGGAAAAGCAGGCTCAAGCTGCCAGTGTGAGATCTATAGCAGAGAAATACAGATGTCCCCGGCCGGATGTCAGGTCAGCTTGCAGCGGAACTGTGAGGGCGAGGGGCTATGGGTGGGGCAACAACGATATCTACTACATATGCAGGCGAAATTATAGGCATTCTGATGGGCCTTACCAATTCATATGAAGCATAAGACCCTTGTCAAAAAAAAGTAGCAACCACACACATGTGCACACTTAAATAAATACATCTAGCTACATTCTATACTGGTGCTAGGATACAAAACAAAATAAGACATGCAAGGTGATCGTAATCTATTGGGGCATATGATAAACAATGTGAGGTAAGCGGTAGATTGATGGTATATGGTGCCGTGGAAGAGGTTGGGAAAACATCTAGCTGGACATACAAATCTTCACATAGTGAAGGTTTTCATGAGGTGCTAACCCCTGAGATGAATTTTGGAAAATGGATAGAAATTCATCAATTTGACAAGACGACTGAAACAGAGAATGAAAAGAAATCTGGATACGGAGAGTAAGGCATGATGGCGGTAGAGAAATAAACAAATACGAAGATTAGGATGGTGTATTAGTGTACTTAAATGTCAGATTCCAGTGAACTGGCATCTCTCAGTAGAGATTCTGGTCGAGAAGGCAGCTCCAATCCCCACCTTTTACCTTATAAACCATAGATGTTATTTTTTCACAGCTATTTTGTACTCAGCAATTAGAGGCTTTTTTTCTGCCCTTATTCTTTTTCCTCCTCATATAGTTACAGTAGAGCAAAGTGTCTGAAAAGGCAAACTAAGGCTTTCCCTGCAGTTAGGAGAAAGCAGTTAAAGAAAGTTTGGGCTTTTGGGTTTTTTTTCTTTTTCTTTTTTCCCTTTCTCTCTTTCTCTGAGGAGCCAAAGCTGCTGGCAGATAAAACAAATCACACAGAAGGACTTTTGATGCCAAGCTGGCTTGAATCCTAGAGTCATGCGTATTTCTTCCAAAAGGGGTTTTGACTCCAGGCTAAGAAATCAGACTCTGTGAGAGGGAATATCCTCATCAAAGTCTGAGCATTTGCATTTAATTCACCATTTTGCTCCATCCCAAGATAGCTTTTTTAGTTATTACAAAATGTAAATCACTATTCCCCTAAGAAAGAAAAAAAAGAATCAACCATTTGCCTTTTGAGTCTTAAAATAATGTGATTCCTTAATTACCACAGGCTTGGTTGGAACCAGCTCCCCGGATGACAAGCAATTCTGTTTACTTGCACTGTGTACATGTATGGGTATGCTTGTCTGCTCTAAAATAGAAACAAGCAATAAAAAACGGGAACGTTTAGAAGTACACGGACATGAACATTTGTAGGTTTTAAATTACAGCTAAGTTAGGAGTCCTAATTGTCCCAAAGAGTAACATCTTCATTTGGAAAGGAAATTAGAAGAAAATGTAGAGGGTTTGGACAATTTATGTTCATCTCTACCAGTGATATCACCAGAGCAAGCAGTACGTCACTGATCCCATAGTGCGTGGCACATACTTATACTAAAAAGTATTGATTTTTTTCTGAAATTCAAGTTTAACTGGGTGTTTTGTATTTATATTTACTAAATATGTCAAACCTAAGTCACTCAGTGTAATTGAAAATACCAGAACTCAGGCCACACTACCTATTACAAAGCTTAAACTGAAGCACTACACAATATTCTCTCTCTATATATACATACAGTACAGCATTACATATATTATATATAATGTATATAAAATGTTCTGAGTGCACTGAATGTATTGAAGCAAATAATGAATTATTACTAAACCAAATACTGAATCAGTATTTTCTTCTTTTCTTTGCTCTGGGCTTTGCTGGTGAGCATTTGTTTGTATTGTATTTAAAAGTTCAGTGTTTAGAATTCCTAAGAGGTGGGTTGGAATTTGTGCTCTTCCACTTGTCAGCTAAACAACATAGGTCATGTTACTTTCTGAGCCTCAGTTTTCCAATCTGTAAAATGGAAATGATTTTGCCTCCACCAGTACATAGGTAACATAAGTTGACCAGTTGTTTTGTGCCTGACGGGGCATAAAGAGTTAAACATTAATTATTTCAGCAAATCTTGATAAGAACCACTTGTAATAAAGAAACAGATTCCATTTTTGATGTTTGACTGTTAATAGGTTTTAAGCTGCGCCTCTTCCTCTTCGCCTTCTGCCCCACATCTGAGCAAGCTGTAAAGGCTGGGTGCGCCCTCCTTTGGTGCCAGGAGGAAGTTCCAATGGGAGGAACCCGTATACTCCAGCCTTACTTCTTCACCACCATAAAAACTCCAAGCCAATCTCCTTTCCCTGATCTCTCAAGCCATCTTAGGGCCAGCTTGGGGAACCTGTTCTGCTTTCCTGAGAAAGCCTCATTCTTTGAGTAATAAACATTTTCATATATTCAGATCCTCTTGGTGTGTGTGGGGGGGGTATTCAGTCTCAATATCTGAAACAAATTTTGGATGAGGGTCCATCCTATTTCTCTAGAGTGTTTACAAAACAATACTATTATTTATCCCAATTTAGAGATGAGAAAATTGTGATTTAAACAAGAGAATTAACCTACCCTAAATCACAGAAGCTAATCAGCGATAGATCCTGGTTAAACTGGGGCGCTCGAACTTTAAAACCCCAGCTTAACCTTTACACTATTGTGTCAGAAAGATGAAACAAGGAAATTTGTGTGAAATATTAAGTACAGTACCTGACATATTTAACGTCCCATAAATACATGCCACGTCTGGGCAGAACTGGGATGTTGGCATGTGGACATCAATGTAGGTTGTTAACTCACAGTGTTTTGCCACCTCCACTGAGCTCAGAGTTTTCCTAGAAGTAAACGTTTACACATATAACAACCAACCACCTGATGCAAACATGCCACACCTTTCTTTCAAAAGCACTGAAAATGCACAGCTTCTGTCGGTTCAAGACGACAGGTTTAGTTTTTAGTCTCACATCTTTCGTCCACTGCTCGTTTGCTGGAGGCGGCTGGCTGGCTGTCAGCAGGGACAGCCCCATCTGTCATCAGTGTATAGTGTGGCCAGGCACTGCCTGTCCCGGAGACTTGCAGGACATGCCTTCTAGTTGCCTGGGAGGTGGAAGCTCTGCTAAGGCACTTAGGAGTCCTGGTGTTCTCTGCCACGCTGTGTAAGGTACAGTTAAATCCACCCTAATCAGAGCGTGGCATCTCCTTGATATACTTGGAAATCGTTGGATGGACAAACATGGCTCCACCGAGTGGGATGGCTGGGGAAAATCCTGGACTCTGTCTTAGAATAATCAGAATTGTGATTATAAGTACTCCTGAGCTGAGTGTCCTTTTAACTCTGGTGGTTGGAGGATATTTGTTCTCTACAAAGAGCCTCTCAGGTTTTATTTTTCACAGCAGAAAAATATTAGATAGGTAACAGAATTACTAGTAGAGCTAAAAAGGATTTTAGTTGTAAATGAAATCTTATTAAGAAGATACCTGAGCTCACAATCCTGGAATAGTAAACTGTTCTTCACGGTAGCCATTACTATTACTCCTCCCCTCTCCTGTTGCCACTGATGCAGCTACTATTGCTACGAGTAGTAAAAGGTAAGCATTACCAAAGCGTAGCTTGTTTATACAGTGCGCACTGTTCCAAGTGCTTTGCATACAGGATTCTAGTCTATTACTGTTCTGTAGAGCAGGTTTTATTATCACTTTCTTTGGGTGGGGGGAAGCTGTGCCCATGTCATTCAGCTATTTAATAGCTAATCAAGAATTTGAACCCAGGTCTTTATGGCTCCACAGACTGCTCTGCCTCTTTGGCATCTAATTATATTTAAATATTACCTTGTCTGACATCTTCTAGTGAGCTGTGGTAATGTGTCCAAGGTTACAGGACAGAAATTCCAGAATCTAGGTTTTCCTGGCTACAGATACATCCTGACCCTCATTTTATTCCAGATAAGTAATGGTGAAGTGTTACATCTGTATCATCAGCAGTGCCTTTTCATGCTTTGATGCTTAAAAAAAAAAAAAAAGGTCCTAATTTTGGAAAGGGCACTTTGCATACTGTACTTGTGGAAAGCTGAAACTCTGAGAGAGAACGTGGGATGTGTCTGTGGAAATACTATACATTCTTTTCTATCTTCCCCTCTCCTCTAGAGTTTTCCCTAATATTACTTCCTCTGCTTTCCAAGCAGGAACAGTAATCCATTCATTTCTTGATGAGTCCGTTACACATTGTTTGTGTCTCCTTTAGCATTTCTCATCTGGGTCTGGAATGATTTGTTCACCTGTTTGCGTTTCCTGTTAAACCGAAAGCAACGTGAGGGTGAGAAGTATATTATGTTTGCGTTGACGTCTCAGGTTTCTCAGGTAACAGGCGCTTAAGGTATCCATAATAATTTAAAGATGGCTGACTGGTTAACTCACATCGAATTGCCACTCGTCGCAAATGCTTCTGTCTCTTTCACTGGAAAGAGAGAAAAAGAGGTAAGAGGTGACATACCGTGGCCTAAGGGTCAGAGTGGCATGCAGGGAGTCATGATGGTGATATGTAGGTGTTATCATGCATTCTTAGCCCAGTAAAGTTTATATGAAGGGCGAACTAACATTAAGTAGAATATGTAATGCTGTTTACAAATAGGTTATTCAACTGCAGACATCTCTTCTGAATATAAGAGCATCATACTGATTCAGATGTCCCAGAGTACAGAATACTTGGTAGCATTAAATCTTTGATGTTTTCTGGGAAACAAAGAGTGTGTTCAGTGAATGTTCTTTTATGCGTAGAATATGATCAGTGTTATTCACCAGGTTACCCTTAAAATGTTACAGAAAGACGTGGGGCTTCTGAGGGTGAAAAATTGCATCCGAAAATTTTCCTTTGATTTGCTTAAGACATTTTGCTGGGAAGCGTGCGGAATGAGGAATGAAGTGGGAAAAAAAAAAAGGACACTAAAATAAGAAGCAACTTGAATACCTTCACTGTTGAACATCATGAGGTATTTTACTAAACACCTTAAATGGAAAATATTTTTTAAAAAGGAGAAAAGGATGACAGGCGTTATTGAGCTGAACTGGGGAAAGTGTTTTAGGTAAATCCTCAACGGTACTGTAGAAAGAAGCATTATCAACTCTTGGAATCATAATGTGGTATCCATACGTATTCAGGGCAGATTTTGCCTCACATGTCAGCATATTACACTGCAAGTTCATATCTTATTTTCTGTCTGTCCTTATATCTAGGTCTCTTTAGGCAGTGCCGATTTTCAACCATAATCCCCCTATCACGGGGTCACACACTGAATATTTAGGGTGCTAAGAAATCAAAACCCAGAAGTTTTCCGTACTGAGGCACCTGCCTTATATACGTGCTGAATATGTGTGGGATTTGTGTAACAGAAAGAAAAGATGAATGTGGGACTCCAGCCACTGCTTGGCATGGAGGAGGAAATGATTGTAAACAGGAAGGACTATCATCAGTGTGTCTGTGGATATGCAAGGGAGGCTGTCCAGACCATTTCCTTTCTTGGGGAAGAAAAATATAAAGCCAACCAACAAAACTGTATCAGAATAAAGGGGAAGATGACATAATAGTAAACATCTTTTGCATCATTATGATATGCTAAGTGTGTGACAGAGTACGGCATAGTCCTCACAACCACATAGTGAAAAATATTACTTTGATAAATGAGCCAGCTAAGCTTTTTTTTGTTTTATGTTTGGTTTTTTTTTAATAGGCAGAGAAAGAGTATGGACACACCAGACTGCAAAAATCACAAAGTCTGGCCATACCACATTTTGCTGAAGATACATGGTTACAGAAAGTCTGATATTTGCTGGTGTGAATGTGCGTTTGTAAAACAGCTGTCCCACTCACTAGCAGTGTGACCTTAGACTGGTGACCATTTCTCTGAACTTTTCTTTGTTATTAGAAGGAGAATAATAATACTTTTGTAGAACTGACTCTGCCAAGCATTTAGCTTAAAATTAAGGTGAATAAATGACGGTGGTGATGGTGGTGGTGATGGTGATAATGATGCCTAACATGTCTAGGAAAGAGGGGAAGGGGACAAAATCGATTTTCCTTTTCCCTTTATAAATGCTGCCATCAGCCAAACGCACACTAAGAGAGGCTTGTGTGTGCGTTAGGGACTCTGAAAAGGCAAAAGGGGTTGCGGTCAACTGAAAACAATCCCAGATTGGTGTGGGAAGTACACAAAAGGCACAGGAGATGAGCTAGGAAGATGCCCCGCAGCCATGGCGATTAAGTGACTTACATTTAAATCTTTGCTAATCTGACATTGAGAGAAAGAGCTTATCAGTTTTACATGTTCAGTAGTGGCAGTGTGAATTCTGCATTAGGTTGTGTCCATTAAACTTCATAACTGTGAGCTAAGGTATGAAATGTTGGGGACAAAAGAGTATAATCTGATTATAGTCCTGGTTGTGCCCTGTGTTGCCAGCGGATGTAGTAAAAGTAGCAAACTGGGAGAAAAAAAGGATAGTTTTTTGAAGAGACTGGAGACTTTTGATTGGAGCTGAGTGGGACTGGTATCTGTAGGTGGTTCTGCACAGGCCAAGTGGGCAAAAAATATGTGGAAATTACAATATGAGGGTGGGTTTCAGGTTAGTCCAAGGGGTAGAAACACCTATTAATGATAATGATGATAATAAAAGCATTTAAAGTTGCACAGGCCACTAAATGTGATCTACCCTTTCTTTAGAAGTATACATAAGAAACTAGGTAACCACTGGAAAAAATGTTTTTTAGAAGGGAAGACCTGCCATGAGTACTATAGTGAGCTATATTACTCTAAGATTACTTTCAACCTAAAGATTTAAGAGCTTTGATTGAGTGAGCTCTTGATTTTAAATGGTTGTATTTTCTTTTATTTTTTTTAAAGAGGTATTTATTTTTGGCTGCATCAGGTCTTAGTTGCGGTGTGCGGGCTTCTCTAGTTGTGGCATGCAGGTTTTCTCTTCTCTGGTTGTGGTGCAGGCTCCAGAGTGCGTGGGCTCTCTAGTTTGCAGCACTTCGACTCTAGTTGAGGTGCACAAGCTCTGTAGTTGTGGCATGCGGGCTTAGTTGCCCTGTGACATGTGGGATCTTAGTTCCCTGACCAGGGATCGAACCTGCATCCCCTGCATTATAAGGCGGATTCTTTACCACTGGACCACCAGGGAAGGTGTTTGTATTTTCATTGTATTAACACCTCAGATAGATAGACTCTTATAACTGCTGGCAAAACACAGTGATGGGCAGAATGGCAACTATTACCATTTTTTTTATATATATATATATACTTTTTTTTTTTTTTTACTAAGTATAGAAACTTAACTCCAGCATTTTTTCTTAAAGGAAATGGTAAATTCTCATCCCAATATGTATCTTGTGTTTTTCAGATATCTGTATTATTCTTTCCCTGCCTTAGTCTAATTAATTGCTGCTGGATATTACAAACAGGTCAGGTATACCCTTCAAGTATTGTATGCATAATACAGGTTTAGGTGATTTTTTTTTAAAATCCAGAATAACAGAGGACCACTGCTTGACAGATAACACTGAATTCTGTATGTTTATGCAAGTTTGAGAGCTGGAAAATCATGGTACAGAATAGGAAATTCTGAACCATCTAAATTTTCCCAATCATCAGTGATAACGTTTTTCATTCAGCAATGTTTTTTGAGTTCCTACCCAGTGGTAGGAATGTAGTGGGGGAAAAAATCTTCATGATTGCCAAGAGGAGAGTGAACTGAAAGTACAATCTCACTGTCACCCAAAAGTGGGGAATTAGAATCTTCTAATGCTGTCTACAGGATGTATGAGAATGGGCATGTCTATAGTGACAGGAGTATTTTATATGAATATTTGATTGGGGCCCCATCTTTGACATGGGACTAAAGCATCCTGTGAGTTATATGTGTCCAAACACTGGGCAGCACACGAATCTACATTTGCCCCATCTCTGCCTTTTTGACTGTGTCTGTTACTAGTCTTCTGGTGACTCACTGTCTTTGGGAAAATGAGGCAGTTCAGAAATGAACTCATTAGCCCTTTTATGCATCTAATAAGAGCTTTGATAACTACCAACTTCAATCTGTAGTTCCCAGTAGAATAATTCTCGTTTTTGTAACCTGTCATCAATAACATTAATGTTACAGTGAAAAACAATTTTCTTTGCAAATCATCTTTCAGGTAGCTGAAAGTAAGAATTAGACCACTTATTTGTCTGATTTTCTTAACCAGAGATAATAAGCTCGTAAGGAAAGTAAAATTTGCTAGTTACACATATCAAACGTCTAGCATGTTCTCTGGAAAGGTAAATTTATGTTTTTATGCAAACATGCAATAGGCAGAATTTCTCAATTACTGTGTAACAAATATGCTGAGAACAAAGAAGAAGAATCTGAAATTGTAATTATGATATCTTAATATATGACATTCGGGTATCTTTAATTGAGCCCCTCAATAAGCTTAAAATCCTCTGCTGTCCCCAGTCCAACATGTATTATGTGACAGGTATTTCACAATTATGTCTATTTCATAGGAATTCTAGAAAACCCTGCATTCGAATGTTACGGCCATGCCTTCAGTGAATTATTACCGGTTATTCAGTGATTGCAAGGTAAAATTCATGGCTACCAATAAATCATATGTAGTTAATACTTGGAACATATAAAATGTAGTTCTTAGCATTGAGAGAAATTTATCAAATGATGGCATAGGATGATCAAATCCTTACCTGATTTAAAAAGTTTTATTGAAGTCCAGGTGCTAAGTTGGAGCACTGTCCACAAACAGAAACACTTTGGGTAATGAAAATTAAATTTTAAGCCTATGAATGATGATACATACATAAACAGTGTGGATTTCTTAAGCCTTTCAGCAAGGATAAATCAAAGCACATTAGATGTTTAGGCTTCGAGATTCAGCTCAGCTTCAAGTTGGGCTTTGTGGTTGATTATCCTTTTCTAAACTGTTCAAAGACATCATCAATCAGATTTGAGAGTCCTAGAATGAGTATTTAAGGCAGCACATGAATAGATCAGAGTCCAGCTATGAGAAGAAATATATATTTTGATTTATTTGATTAGGGTTGGTTGCTGAAGACATTACAGATTGCAGCACTGTTCTCTCGCATTAGCACGATGAAATCATTGTGCAGAAGTGGGGCTAATGCCCATATTTAACGGAGAATGTTTGCAATGATAGATAGAGACCAGAACATGAATTCTGCAAATCAGTATGTTTCTGGCCATCTTGAAGTACTGCCCACATTTGCTAGAGGCAGAATCTGCTCTCAGCCAAGGTAAATATATTAGCAAGAACATCCTGAGAATTAAATTACAAATGTCTGTTATAGATTTTCGATGTTTCACAATCATGATTTTGTGAATAGTTATTTCCATGGCTTTGGACCATTATGGATGACAGGTTGTTTTTCCCCCAGTAAGGCAACCAGCTATGAAATGGAAGGTAGTGACTGTGAGCACATTTTTCTTTTCTCCTTTCTCTGCTTTCTAAGTTGTTCCCGATGTCTTAATGCAAGCATGGCTTTTTATGGTTAATATCAGTGGATGCCATTTTATCCACTGCTAATGCTAGGGCTGAGTCTAAAATCTAGAAAAACGTGGAACAAGTATTTTGATCATCCTGTGTAGTCTTGTAAAGTTTATAGGCCTTTTGGAAAGTCTTGATCTGGTTCCCAAAGTTAATAGATCCTGTACATCTATTAAATTCTATTAAATTATGTTGCCCAAAGATGCAGGATATAATGCAAGGAGTATCATTGATTTTAGAATAAATAAATAATCTAAAATTTAGACCAATGCCGATCATAATACTGCAGCTGATAATATTTGGATTCTTACCATATGACATGCCAGGCTGAAATACTTACTTGCCATGGATTATCTCATTTAATTTGCATATCTGGACAATAATATGAGGTAGGTTTTAGATATTGGAAAACTGAGGCTAAGGGAGGTGACCTAACTCTCCCAAGGTAGCATGCCTGGTAAGAGTCAGCATTATGATTCAGCTGTAAGCACCCACCTTCAGGAATTGTGTTCATAACTTCCCTTGTGCACAGGCCAGCTGTCTGAGGGTCTCTGTAGAGGCATCAGAGCCTGCAGAAATGCCGTACGATGTTTCATCAAGCACGTCTGGTCTTGCCCAAAGCACCTGGGACCAATCAGGCAGCATGGTGCCTGGTTGTATGGGTAAGATTGCAGTGGGGAAACAAAGGATAAAAACGTTCTTTACTTCCATATTAATTAGATTACCAGGGATTCTGATATGTAGTGCAGATGTATGGTATTCAAACTAGAAATGTTTAAAATTATTCAAAAATCTTATAAAAATTATGCAGAATATTTTTTCACTTCTTTCTAAGGGCCATTTGTTCTCACATTCTAGTTGTTAATTCACTAGAGTTGTTGGCATAAACAAAGGCAATTGATGTTATAGGCTAGTTTTAACACTATCTCATTCATAAGAATATTAAATTATTTTAGGCAAAGTGGTTGTATCAAACTGAATAGAAATAAAGGGAAAGTGGTAATTAGACTATGCTAAAATATAACCTCCAAGGATATAAAATATGCAAGAGCTCATCCATGAAAAATTAGACTGCAAGAGGTTATACCATGTATTGGCTTATTTTGTAAGATATCGAATTACCTCTCATGAATAAATATGACTAATAATGGTAACTATAATTTAATGCTATAATATTAAAAATACTTTTTGATTCAAAAATCTGGTTATATAGTTGATCTTTTTTCATTATCAAATCCTAACTATACAAGTAATTAAATTGATTTTTTTGACTTAAACAAATTTTGAGAGTTTATACTTTAAACTCTATTAACAAACGATTTTAATAAATGCTAGTTAAATGAATACTGAAATTTAAATTTCAAATGAGAAATAACATAAACGATTGTACCTCATGATAACCATTTCCAGTGGCCTGGAAATGGGGTCTTCCTTATGCACCAGACATTTTGCTAGGTGCTGAGGTTATAATGGCGAATATGAAAAGAGAAAAATAATTGCAAATAACTAGTAATATTAACAAATCTTACTACCTAATAAGCAAAATCATTGGTTATGATACCTTGTCACATTGACATGAATAACCCCAAGAGGGAAACAAGCTACAGTAAATATAAAACTCTATAAATTGGGCAGAAATGGCTATAATGGGAAAGTGCTGCCTGTTTGATTCAGTGTCTTATAGCCTGGGTGTCAGTTTGGTTTGGAATTCTCTGTTTTCAGTTTTGCTTAACCTCTTTCCTACCTTACTTTTGCCCCAGGAACATCTGCTGTGGCATTTTAATTGTAATATTGTTTACAGAAAACTCTTGGTAGATAAAAGAATCTTTGAAAAGTTTCCAAGTAAAGACTGTGTGCCAAGTGCTGCTTGGAATCAGGGATGAAAAGATAAAAATACTAGCACTCTGCCTTTCCTTAACTTATTGAGGTCTATTGGGGAAATACTCATAAAAGCAAATAATTCAAATGCAGCATGGCATCAACCCCAGTGTTTACAGAGCAAAATAAGAACCAAGAAGGAGAATGAACAAGAATCAGTCAGGATAAGTTTGGAATTTTGTCAGAGAAAGGGAAGCATTTAAACTGATGATTAAAAGTTGCACAGGCTCTTGATAAGAAGTCGAGTGTAACTAAGCCGTCATAGGAGAAGGCAAACAGCATGGGAAAAGTGAAGGGCGTACTGGGCAGCATAAAGTTTGGGGGAAGTAAAATGTTTGTAGTATTTCTGGAGCATTAAGCTTCATGTCTGTTGGACTCAGCAGTGGAGAGAATTGAGTCTAGAGAATTACACAGAATCTTATCTCTTTATTCCTGGAGAATGCTGTAAAAATCCAACTTTAGGACCCTGACCACTGTTCAAACTTGAATTTTTTTCTTTTTTTTTTTTTTTTTTTTTTTTGCGGTACGCGGGCCTCTCACTGTTGTGGCCTCTCCCGTTGCGGAGCACAGGCTCCGGACGCGCAGGCTCAGCGGCCATGGCTCATGGTCCCAGCCACTCCGCGGCATGTGGGATCTTCCTGGACCGGGGCACGAACCCGTGTCCCCTGCATCGGCAGGCGGACTCTCAACCACTGCGCCACCAGGGAAGCCCCAAACTTGCATTTTTAATTGCCAAGTGGGCACAACTACCCCACATATCCACAGCATGATGTAAGACTTTCTCCCAAGTCTCCTTCTCACATGTTGGGAACGTTTCTATAAAACTGACATGCAGGGCCTCCTCAAGCTCATTCTAAAGTATATATGGAAAGGCAAAGGAAGTGGAAGAGCCAAAGCAAGCTTGAAAGCATAACAAAGCAGAAAGAGTCACACTAACTGATTTCAAGATGTATTTCTATAACTAGGTCACAGAAATCAAGACAGTGTGTTACTGGCAAAAGAATAAACATACAGATTCATGAAACAGAATATAGAATCCAATAATTGACATGCACAAATATAGTTAATTGAATTTTAATTATAGAGATAGTTTTTTTCATACAAAAGAGCACATACGGCATGATTTTAATTATGTGAAGTTCTGGAACAAATTTAATCTATAGTGCAAAACTCGTGGAGCCATGTAAGTGTTGTTTGACTTGTAAGGGGCATGAGGAATATTATGGGATGATAACATTCTAATTTTTGATAAGGAGTGTGTTACATAGGTAGATTCATGTTTAAATTCAGTGAATATGTAATAAGAATTGTACATTTCATTGTACTTAAATCTTACAAAGATGAAAATAACGGTAAACTCAAAAAGCAACAGAACATTTTAAGCACCTGCCAAAATAGTCTACGTTGGGAATTTTCAAGAATAAAATATTGTTAAATACACAAGCAAGTTTCAAAATAATTGCTTGGAAGAGATCTCTCCTTACTTAGGAGACATTACTGATAGCTAAGATTTTTTTTTTTTCTGGTTAAAGATTTCATATAGAGAATAGGATATGGAGAAATTGTAGCAGGTCCGTAGAATATCAACAGAAAGATTAAAGGAATAGAAAATAGTACCGGTGAGGAAAGATAAAAGGAACTTGAGTTAGTTTGTGTAATTTCCAGAATAGAAGTTGAGAGATTGCTTAACAGCCATTTCCCTACTTATAAGAGAAATGTGTTGGGTTCGTTGAGACCCCTGAAACTGTTGAGAATTTATAAGTCATCGAATCCAGCCTTCTTTTTTTTTTTTTTTTTTTTCACAAGTGAAAACATTGATGCCCAGAGATCAGATGTGACTTGCTGAAGATCCTGCAACTCAGTAATGGTTGAGCCTGAGAATAGGACTCAGCATGATTGCAACTCCAGACATCAAGCTAAAAATATCAAGGCATGTTAGTCCTGCAAATGAGAGAAGTCAGTGACAGGGTCTTAGAAAACGTTGTCCTATTAATACAGAAATATGCAATCTATTTGAAGAATATAATTCACCTCTATTTCTAGTCCTCCGTCCCCTCCTAACTGTCCCTGGACAAAGGATTAGAAGTTACTCTAAACTTTAACCTCTACTTCTAGGACAAGGGCCACGATTGGAATAAGTGGGTTAATCATATTCTACTTGTGACAATTTTTGGTTCAGTTAATCTATCTTAGCCAACTACTACAATTGCTTCCCCTAGATATATTGGCTGGTTTCAATTGTAGTTCAGCTGTGAGGAACATTAACACTTTTTCTCAGAATCTTGAACATGGTGAGCTCCTTTTGGACATTGTGGAACACAAACACATGAAGTTTAGGGCTTCGATAGCCATTTTCAACCATCAGGGAAGCCGCTTTGAGTGTTTAGCTGAAAAATGGAAGTATGTTGAGCCAAGAGAATAGCAAAAAAAAAACCAAAACGAAAATTCACAACCTTGATCGAATTATAACTAAACTGACTCTGAATATTTAAATTACATGATCCATGAAATTCTCTGTAATTTTAAACTATCCTTCATTGAGTTTTCTGGATATTTACAACTGAAGGCATTCAAAATAGTATTAGAATACATATTTCTCTTGAAGACTAGATTACTGTTACTTATTTCGAACAACTTAATTACTGAAATAGATAACTCATATTTATTGTAAAGTGCTGTGCTCTTTGCATACATTATCATGTTTATTCCGGACAACAACCCTCTGAGGTAAGCCATACTATCTTTATTTGACAAATAAGAGAACCATGGCTATAAAAATGCTTACTGTGGATTGTACGTAACTCTACACAACCAAAATGTGGCAGAGTTGAGATTGGCCCAGATCAGTCTGATTCTAAGGCTATTGCTAAGCACTTCTGCTTCACAGACTCATTGCATGGAAGGTGCGTATGGTACAAAGCAGTCATTTAATGACTTACAGATACTTGAAGTTCCACATAAGTCTTGGAATCTACAAGTTTCTGGGGCACCTTCATTTCATACGAGAAGAAAAGAAGGCTGGAGAAGAAAGCAAAATAAAACTCTATTTTTCCTTTTGTGTTAAGGAGGTTTCCATCTCCTTTGGTAGAAAGAAAATATGTTTTTCAGACTTCAGAAGTACTGGGGACACAACAAAGGCACATATTTTACTTACACTGACACTGTTCATGTCAGACCGCCCCATACTCATGTCCAACTTCATCTAGTGGCATCACCTTATGGGTGGATGCATCCTCCCTTTGAGAAGCGTGGAGAGCTTCAACTTCAAACAGCCGTTTGGAGAATGAAATGCCTGCTCTTCTTCCTGTGATGCCTTGCCAGCAGATGGGACCCTGTGGGTGATTGATTACGGAATCCAAAGTTGTGACACCCAAGGAGACATCCACCCACTGGATGATTCACTTGATTCACAGCCACAGAAAGCGAGGAAGTCAGCTCACCTTACTTTCTGCAATTTCAACCATCCGAGCCTTTTATACTTTTAAGACTAAGACTTCGAAAGTTCATTATGGTGAAGCTCAGATATTCCAGGATTTTAATTACCATAACAAAGACATTTTTCTAAAAATAACTATTAATTCCTAGATGAATTGAAAAATACTTGTAAGTTAATTCAAACAAGGTAGAATTAACATTATAGTATTGCATTTTATCTCCACATTCTTTTTTTTAATATACCTCAGTAAGGATTCTAATACTTTTTTTTCTTTTCTTTGCCTTCAGCAAAGTTCTGTAAGTTTCTTTTTCATAGATTATTTGTTTTTTTGGCTGTGTTGGGTCTCCCTTGCTGAGCACAGGCTTTCTCTAGTTGCGGCGAGCAGGGGCTACTTTCGTTGCAGTGTGTGTGCTTCTCATTGCGGGGGCTTTTCTTGTTGCAGAGCACGGGCTCCAGGCGCGCAAGCTTCAGTAGTTGTGGCACGAGGGCTCAGTAGTTGTGGCTCATGGGCTCTAGAGCGCAGGCTCAGTAGTTGTGGCGCACGGCCTTAGTTGCTCCACAGCATGTGGGATCTTCCTGGAACAGGGATCCAACCCATGTCCCCTGCATTGGCAGGCGAATTCTTAACAAAGTCCCTGTAAGTTTTGATTGATTCTGTACACTTATTTCATAAGTGACCTCCTTAATGGACCCACCTATTTGAATAGACTTCTAGTTCCTTCTCTATGGTTTTCTTGGCAGATACGCACATCATCTGTAAGGAAGAATGATTTTGTATCCTTTCCAATTTTTATCCTTTTGATTTTGGTTGGTTTTTGTTTTTGTTAAGTGTATTGGATATAATCTCAAGAACATTGTTTAATGGTAGAGCCGTAAAAATCTTAGTCATGTTCCTGATTTTAATAAGACAGAATCTGTTACACTATAAAGGTAGTATTGGTTGTTATTTTTCATTAAACAGCTACTTTTATGACTATTTTACTAAGGTTATTATGATTATTTTAATCAAGAAGGGAGTTGATTTTTCTGTTACTTTCTTTATAGGTTCTAGATGTTTCATCAAAAAAATGAGAGGAAGAAGTTTGTTCAGTTTTCTGTTTGCTATGGGCCCTGGAATCTGTGTGAGGGGATGGAGAGTTGAAGTATAAAATATTATATCCTTCTGCTTTTTATATCTGAGCAATCTTTGTTACCAAAACCATGATGTTCTCACCCCCATTCTATCTATTGATGCCATTTGAAAATTCAGCTTAGAATGTATTAATGTATTTGTCACTCAGTCTTTTGTTGTGATGTGATTTTTATTATTTTTCCGTGTCTTCATAAATATTTTTAAAAGAACACTGTGAAAGCCTGCTTCAAAACCTGGTAGAGACATGACATTTTAAGCTGCTAGCCTGGTTATCTCTTAACCCTTTGTCACCTTTATAATATTCGACTCCATTTAGCAGGAAAAAAAAAATCTGTATTGTCTTGGAGATTGGGTTTCTGGGTTGGCATGCCTGCTGATATTCTACTTATTAAGTGTCCAAAATACTTATTATCTGATAAATTTAAGTGAAGAAACTTAACAAATAGCTTTGGGTTGGTGTACTAGTGTCTCTCTTCTCTCTCTCTCTCTCTCTCTTTCTCTCTCTGTCTCTGTGTGTGTGTATATATATGTACACACACCTACATACATACACATATATATTGTTCTTTCTAAAAGACAAACAATAAATTACAGAGATAACATATAAGTTACCCATTCCATACCTTGAGGCAATCATTTAGTCAATGAATATCTGGGGCACCAGCTGAGCACAAGGCATTCTGCTAGGCACCAAGGGTACAAGACTGAGCACAGAGGACATAGTCACTGCCTTAATAGAGACCAGGCAGGAAACAAATTAAGTAGTAAATAAATGTTTTTCTGCTCTAATCTGTAATTGTGAACAATGGTAAGCACTTTAAAGGGAAAGAACTGTGTTCAGATTGTATAACAAGCATGCATCCGTCAGGATGTTGGTAGGGAACAAATGGCACACTCCAACTGGGATCAGTAATAGAGAATTAGAGGAGGACCTTTTTTAAAAAATTGGGGTATAGTTAATTTACAATGTTGTGTTTCTGGTGTACAGCAAAGTGATTCAGATATATATATATGTATATTCTTTTTCATATTCTTTTCCATTATGGTTTATTACAGGATATTGAATGTAGTTTCCTGTACTATACAGTAGGACCTTGTTGTTTATCTGTCTTATATATGGTAGTTTGTATCTGCTAGTCCCAAAGTCATTTATCCCTCTCCCACCTTCCCCTTTGGTAACCATAAGTTTGTTTTCGAAGTCTATGAGTCTGTTTCTGTTTTATTTTATTATTATCATTTTTTGCGGTACGCGGGCCTCTCACCGCTGTGGCCTCTCCCGTTGCGGAGCACAGGCTCCGGACGCGCAAGCTCAGCGTCCATGGCTCATGGGCCCAGCTGCTCCGCGGCATGTGGGATCTTCCTGGACCGGGGCACGAACCCGTGTCCCCTGCATCGGACTCTCAACCACTGCGCCACCAGGGAAGCCCTGTTTCTGTTTTTTAAATAAGTTCATTTTTATACCTTTTTAAAGATTCCACATATAAGTGATATCATATGATATTTGTCTTTCTCTTTCTGAGTCACTTCGCTTAGTATGATAAACTCTAGGTCCATCCGTGTTTCTGCAAGTGGCATTATTTCATGCTTCTTTGTGGTTAACATTCCACTGGAGATACGTACCACATCTTTTTTTATATATAAATTTAATTAATTAATTAATTAATTTATTTATTTTGGCTGTGCTGGGTCTCCGCTGCTGCGCACGGGCCCTCTCCAGCTGTGGCGAGCGGGAACCACTCTTCGTTGCAGCATGCAGGCTTCTCACTGCGGTGGTTTCTCTTGTTGTGGAGCACAGGCTCTAGTCACACAGGCCTCAGCAGCTGTGGCATGTGGGCTCAGTAGTTGTGTATCACATCTTCTTTATCCATTCATCCGTTGATGGACATTTAGGTTGTCTCCATGCCTTTCCGTCACTATTGTGAGTAGTGCTGCTGTGAACACAGGGGTGCACGTATCTTTTCAAATCATAGTTTTGTCTGGGTATATGCCCAGGGATTGCTGGATTATGTGGCAACTCTATTTTCAGTTTTCTGAGGAACCTCCATACTGTTTTCCTTAGTGGCTGCACCAATTTACATTCCCACCAACAGTGTAGGAGGGTTCCCTTTTCTCCACACTCTTGAAGAGAACCATTTTCAAAGGTGTGGGCTGGTGAAGGAAACCACAGAGGGCAGTACAGAACCTTGGAATTAGTACCTGTAGTTCTGGAGGAGTGAGGGGAAGGAATAGTTTTCCAGATCTGGGGACAGAGAATTCTGGGCAGAAGAAGTCACCGGACAGATCTCAGCTAGCCTGAAGCAGCTTGTGGAGGCAAGAAAATGAAAGCCCGCCTTCTCTCTGCTCTTCCTCTCTGCTTTCTTTCTGGTGCTCCTGGTGGACTGGATTTAACAGCAAACACAGGATGCGGGGAGCTTTGGCTGAGTACCCCTAGGTCAGCTCGTCTTGGAATAGGGTAGAGTGTGGATGTGTGAGGAGTAGATATGGAGGAAGAAATGGAAGATACCAACCACGAGAAAGTGGGTTAATCTGAGGGCTAAGGGAGTTCGGAAAGTTGGCAAGTTCTGGATCAGAATGTAGACATTCAGTGACAGTGTAGCTTTGAGCCAATTACTCATTCTTCTCCAAACTCAATGTCATTATCAGAAAGTTATTTATAATAGTATCTACCTCTTGGGCTTACTGTGAGCATGAAAAGAAAGATAGATATGAAGCCCTTAGCACTGAACTTGGCCCATATAAATGGCTACTTGTTAAATACTATCATTAATATTAGCGTATTATATGTGATACTAATTTTTCTGCTCTTGTTGTTAGTACTAGTAGTCATGTCTCTGAGTTTCCCTGGATATAAAAGCAGTATAAGTCAAGGGGAAGTGAATCACCTAATTAACTGAATTAGGTTGAAAGAGGCTGATGTTCCTTCTAACAAATAAATGTATCCTGTGCATTTTTATACATTACTGGTTCTGCCAGTTCCTGGCCAGGATAGCTGTGAAGTTGTACAGAGATATTCAATTATTTTTAACTAAACAAATATAGCCACAACCTGAAAGCAGTTACAGGTTGTCCTGGAATGAAGGATTGCCTGAAGGGAACCAAAATGTTGAGTATTCACTATGATGAAAGATCTTAGGACACAAAATTTATTTAATTATTACAACACACAAGAATACCACAAAATATGTATTTATGTAAATGATTCTACATGTATATGCCTATGTCTGTATACACATGCAAAGACATACATAAGTGAATACACAAAGCATAATCAATTTTTTCTGCCACTACCCACCCCCTCAATACTCCAGAAACCCAGTAGGGCGAAAAAGGCGGTTCTCTAGGGTAATAGGAGAGTTCGTACACACCTACAGACTTGGTGAGGCTTGGTGCTTTTAAAAGTCTAAACAGTATAGAATTTATTTTTCCTCTGAAATTACTTTTGGCTTTAAAGATGACTACTTGTACAAATTATTTTTTAATGGAGAGGGTGGGAAGAGTGGATAGTGTAATTAATGCATCCTTCTTTTTATACCAGTTTCCTATCTCAAAGTAAAATTTCATTTCAGTTCTTGAGGCCTTCATTGTTAATGAGTATTTATTCCTCTGTTTCTTATATAAAAAGAGCATTTTTAACATGATTAAAATTTATGACAATTTCATTTACATAATTACAATGTATAGCTTATAAAAATGTATCCAAAATAATGTTTTCTCTGTGTGAGTGTGTGTGTGTGTGTTTGGGGTATGTGCATTTTTTTCTACAAGGGAAAAAAAAATGGAGATTTGTTTGAAAGACACGTTCATTTCCCAATATCTTTCTATGGGATATCAGGCAGCAGTAGATGTATTACATGGATACATTCGGTCCTGTGACCCTCAGCGTCCTTGTCTGCTGTATGCAGTTGATCATACCTCCTCGACAAAGTTGCTGTGAGGATCAAATAAGATAATGACAGGAACAGAAATATTAGCAAGAGCCGAATTGCAATCATGTTCCACATGATGTTTATAATTTTCAAAAAATGTTGCAGTGGTTGAGAACTCAGGCACTGACACACAATGGGCTTGGGCTTGAATCTTGATTCCATTGACTCTGTGACTGAATTTGCAAGTTGCGCAAACTCTGTAACTGTTGTTTCTCATCTGTAAAATGGGGTAACAATAGTCCCTACTTCGTAAGATTTCAGTAAGCCAACGTCCTAAAATATTGAGCGCAGAGCCTGGACCTCCTAAGCTCTCCCAAATTCTATTATTATTGATGATATTGTTGAACAAAGCAATTGAAGTAAGCTTTGAACCTGTGTCTCAATTTTATGAAACACTGAACCTCCATGCCTTAACCAAAGTACCTGAGTAATACAAAAGAGTCAGCTGGCTGGGTTAGCTCTTGCTCCACTGTTGTTTCCAGTGTCTGCAATGACATGACAAAAAAGTTACTGAGCTTAACATTCCATATAAAACGTAACCCATTATTAAACATCTGGTTAAAATATTTCACATGGATAATCTGATTTCACCATGGGCTTTACCAACATGTGCCAGATAGTTCCTCACTAACGTAAGTGTGAGTAAAGTATTTCAGTCTCTCTTGGAAATTGTAGGTTTTCTGTCTTAATTTAGAATTTTATAAGCCAATGGTTATCTCTTCAGTCCTATTTCAATCCAACAAACATGGGGGAGAAACACAAAGCTCAGCATCAAGTGACACAGAGAGAGCATCTAAGCCCACGCGTCTGATTCAAACAGCTGAGTCTTTTCCCTTTGATTTAAAATCCAAGTCTCCTGACTTCCAAGCCTGCCTAGAGTAATGGCTATGACCTTGAACTTTGGTGTCATATAGCTGTGAGCTTGAGTTTCTTCTTTCCTGTCTACTGGCTGGGTGATCTTGAATTAGTTATTGAATCTGACTGTCTTCATCTGTAAGACTAGGATAATGGTTGTGATATAATAAACTGTTACAAGGATTCACTTGGATCATGGGTGTCAAGTCCTTTCCACATGATAAATCACCAATAAATGGTGAATTTTATCCTTTCTAAGCCTTAGTTATGCTAAGTTCAAATATGGTGTTGTGTGTGAATAACCTTTATTCTAAATTTCCCATCACTGGCATTCTAAAAGTCAATAAAAATTACCTAAAAATATGTATTATGCCAGCTTTATTATTTACCTTAAAGTGTGGGTCAACTCTGAGACATCTGGTGAGTAATTTGAATGGAATGATGTTGATTGCTTGTTGTTATAGTTCATCATTTCTTAAAAAAAAAGTGATTCTTTAGATAAGCCTGGTAATTTATCTTTAAAAATTTGACAAACATTCCCTTGAGATAAATTCATCCAGTTTACACCAGCTAATTGGAAGAGTTTAAGAATTTGCTGTCATTTTTTTCTTAATGAAAAATCAAAATGCAAACCAGCAAAGTTACCAGGCCACCATGATTTTTATAAATGAAGGGTTTTTAATTCCCTCATGTCCTGAAGGTGATTTTGTAATGTAGACATTGTTCTGGAAATTTTTGTTTACTTGTCTGTTGTGTTTAATTTTTCCAATCAAAGTTATCACCTCCAATTGTATTAGTATGTATGAAGGGCTGGTGGCTGTTGATGTGGCATAAAAGCGTCAGTTCACTTCTTTATGTGAAATCATGTCATCGAACACACATATCACACATGGGAGTCATTCTGTCAGCACAAATCTCTGTGTTAAAGTTTTAGTATAAACTCTTGGAAAGTTACGTTTTAGATAGCATATTATGTAGTACCTCTAATAATTTCAAAGTTACTTTTTTCACATTCACTTATATTTTTTAACCAAAATTTCTACACGATATTATCCCCATTTAAGCAAGGGAAGTCTGTAGCTGATACAAAGTCACATGGCTAATAAAGGGTAGAGTATAATCTATAGCTCAAGTTTTTTGGTGTTTTTGTTCAATACCATTTCTACCTAAACATCCATCACAAATAATGCCTTCTAATGTATATTCCTTTACCTTTGTGTTTCCATTCAGATGTAACACTGGACTCAATGCAAAAGGACTTAAACAAAAAATATCATATCTCATAACAAGAAGTCCTAACATAAATACATATTAATACTAGTTAATCAGAGGTTCCATGTCAGTAATATCTGTCTTTCCATCTTACTGGCCTGTCATACTCTAGGAATGGCTTTGTTCCTTAGGCCAGTCGCTTTCAAGATCAAAAGATGGCCAGCAGATGTGTCAGGAAAGCCTGCTTCATCAGAAGGAACAGATGATCTTGAAAGCAAATGTCTCAGATTTCTGTAAACAACATCACTACAATACAGTCAACACTGGAAGTTTAAATCCAGTCTTTACTGGGAGGATTTAATTAAGCGAAGTTCCTTCCACAGACAGATTTTAAAATGACATAACCTGATTTCTGAAACCAATAAAAATCTACAGAGCCAAAGACATTTTTTCCCATTTATTCACATCATAAAAGCAGATGCAATAGATGGTTGGGACCATCTGAAGATACTTTACAGGCTGTCCCATCTGCTTTGCTGGCGTTCTACCCAAGCAGTGTGGGTGATTCTGAGTTCTGAGTCATCTCTAACACTTGCATAACTTGGCATGGGATGGAACAATTTTATTTTACTTATTTTTTAATGGCCTGGAGTGGATTGGAAGAGGGCACTTATTTTGTTTTGTTTTGACCTCTAAGTCAAGGGGGGGGGAAACAAAAGAGTTCTTTTTTAGGTACTTGTTCAGTGTGTCAGAATGCCTTGTCTGGTAATTTCCTCAATAGATGGTTTCAGCAGTTCCCCTGAGGGTAAGATGGAAGCTCTAATCTGTTGGTTGCTTGCCGGCATGAATCTTCTGGCTGGTTATGTCCATGTACTTATGTACACCTTCCACTTGGTCTTTGCCTGATATAGTAGAAGTAAAATTTGTGCTTATACTTACCAATATGAGAAAACATGTCTCCTCTAATATTTACATCCTTCCTTTGCAAGGAAAATTTTGTACATCAAATTTCACCCAGATAACAACTTTTGACTCCATGTTATATGAGGACATGAGAAACAGGCATGGATTCAGGCTTAAGCAAAAGTAGGAGCTTATATGAGTCATCTTTAGATAGTCTTACAGTTTTTAAATCTTCGTGATTTCATTTTTCCCTGCATTAATGTGCTGGCAAGTAGGTTAGAGAAGATACTAACGTTTCTATATTTCATATGGAAATTTTGATTCCTGGAGATGTCAAGTTATTTGTCCAAAAATACAAATATTGCACATGCAAATATAATCTAATTTTTAATGTCTCTATACAAAACTAAGTATCAGTTAAACAGGCATGGTAAAGAATCTGACAAGATAGTCTAGTGGTTATGTACAGATCTCCCTTCAGGAATGACACACTCATTCTTACAACTACCTGGAGTGGTGTCCGCTGACAGCTGAATTTGTCTCTGGGAATTTGCCCTCAGCCCAAAAGATGGGCTTTCATGGTCATACCGCTTGCCCAAGGACACTCAAATACCCACTGATTGGTCATTATGGGAGTAAACATGCCTGGTTTCTTTGCCTCAAGGTATGACAACTCTGAAAGCTCATCCCAACTCCAGAGCTCCCCATGGAATCAGGTGATACTTTTGCTATGAATACATTGCAGTTAAATTGCTCAAGCCTTCTGTCTGCTCGTACTTCCATCACTTTCCTGTAAACTTCCTGCATGCAAATCTTCTTAGAATCTGTCTCCCAGAACCTGACCTAAG
The DNA here is from genome assembly GCF_951394435.1 of Stenella coeruleoalba. Classification (NCBI taxonomy): domain Eukaryota; kingdom Metazoa; phylum Chordata; class Mammalia; order Artiodactyla; family Delphinidae; genus Stenella; species Stenella coeruleoalba. The sequence goes on along the minus strand of NC_137166.1, from coordinate 25,599,991 downwards.
ACAGGTGGTGCCAAGAAGAAACAGGCTCTGACAAAGGATTTTGGAGCTGGACTAACCACCAAAGACCTGGCAATAATCAGCCCATTACTAGTAGTACATGGGGTATGGATAGTTCCTTTGGCATATAGCACCATGCTATATATTATATGCATATGTGCTATATGCTGTAGAAATTTCTATAGATATTTTCAGTTGTGGTAAAAATGGATAAGCCATTAGTGAAGGAATGTGTGCTGGCAAGGGCAGGGTCTCAGGTGTTTGAAAAATTGGGGGTGACAAATTGGGGGATAGAGGTTGTAATTATAGGACAATGGAATTAGATGGATGAAGGACTTAAGTTTGAATCCAGAAAACATTGTTAGCATGATATTGAGAAACTCTCATCTCATGCAGTCAAGGAGCAGAAAATAACTCAGGTCAAGCCTAGGACTTAATTAAAAGAATAGCAGAATATTAGAGGAAGTTAATCTCCAGCTCCCAAAGCCTATTACGCCAGGATCAGCGTCTTGATTTGGAAGACCAGGATGCTCTAAAGATATAGGATGAGGACACATTGGTTAACGCATCCCCAAGTCTTGACTCTTCAGATGCCTCACAGTGCTCTGGACTTACAGAAATATGTAGAAATGATCCGTTGTGCCCTGTTAAGGAGAGAATTCTACCCTTTCTTGACAAAATTGCAGAGGACTTTGCCAGCAGGACCATGAAAATAACACATCTAAGGGTCTACTCTAACTTCCCTCTTGACCATCAGACCAGTATAAACTGGATCATGTCACAACATAATTTTCCCCTGGGCCTGCTAGGGGAAGAAAAGGAATATACTCCAAAGGAGGTGCAAGATCTAGCCAGCATGGACCAGTGGATAAAAGGAGAGTTTTATGGGACTGGATCTTAAGGATGCTAGAATTGAGATCATACAGTTGTATAAGAGAGGCTTAATATCTCATGATACACATTTTAATATTTATTTTTATAGTTTCCTAATGTGGAAGCTTAGAGTATTGATTTGAGATCTTCTTTTCTAATGTATGCATGTGATGTCATAAATACCCTTCTTTTTCTTAACAGCTTTATTGTTGTGTAATTGATACACAAAATCTGTACATATGTGATGTATACAATTTGATGGGTTTAGGTATGTGCAAACGCCCGTTATACCATCAACGTAATCATGGTAGTAGACATATCCAACATGTCTGCTTGTATCTTTTTTTTTGTTAATTTAATGGTAAGAACACTTCATGTGAGATCTGTCCTCTTAACAAATTTTGATGGCACAATACCATATTGTTAGCTACAGCCACTATGTTGTACAGCAGATTTCTAGCCCTTATTCATGTAGGGTAACTGAAACTTTATACCCATTGAACAACTTCTCATTTCCCCCACCCGCTAGCCCCTGGCAACCACTATTGTGTCCTCAGCTTCTGTGAATTTCTCTATTTTAGATACTTCATAGAAGTGGAATAATTCAGTATTTTGTCCTTCAGTGACTGGCTTATTTCACTTAGCATAATGTCCTCTAGGTTCATCCATATTGTTGCAAATGGCAGGATTTCCTTCTTCTTCATAGCTGAGTAATATTCCGTTGTATGTACATATCCATTCATCTATTCATGAACACTTAGGATGTTTCCATATCTTTGCTATTGTTAATAAGGCTGTAATGAACAGGGGAGTGCAGCTATCCCTTCGCAATCCTGAGTTCAGTTGTTTTGAGCATATATATATACAGCAGTGAGATTGCTGGGTCATATGGTAGTTCTATTTTTAATTTTGTCGGCGGGGGGGGGGACCTCTGTACTGTTTTTCCATAGCTGCTTCACCATTTTACATTCCCTCCAGTAGTTGACGAGGGTTCCAATTTCTTCAAATCCTCTCCAGTGCTTTTTTATTTTATTTTTTAAAATAATAGTCATCCTAAGAGATGTAAGGTAGTATCTCATTGTGGGTTTGATTTGCATTTCCCTGATAATGATTTTGAGTATTTTCATTATCCTGTTGGTCATTTGTATGTGTTCTTTGAAGAAATGTTTGTTGAAGACCCAAATTAATAAAATCAGATGAAAGAGGAGAAAATTACAACAAATGCCACAGAACTGAAAAGGATCAAAAAACCTCCCAACAGAGAAAAGCCCAGGACCAGATGGCTTCACTGGTGAATTTTATCAAACATTTAATGAATTAATTTCAGTCCTTCTCAAACTCTTTCAGAAAAATTGAAAAGCAGGGGATGCTTCCAGACTCATTTTATGAGGCCATTATTACCCCTACATCAAAGCAAGACAAAGATGGTGTAAGAAAAGAAAATTACAGGCCAATACCCCTAACAGACATAAATGCCAAATTCCTCAGCAAAATACTAGCAAACTGAATTCAACAGCAAATTCAAAGGACCATATACAATGATCAAGTGAAATTTATCCCTGGAATTAAAAAGATGGTTCAAAATAACACCAATCAATAAATGTGAAAGATTTACATTGACAGAATGAAGGATAAATTTCCTTCTAAGCACTGCTTTCTCTTGCACCCTGCAAATTTTTATTATTTTTATTTTATTTTCATTTATTTCAGAATATTTACAGATTTTTTCTTAGGACTTCTTTTGTCATCCATGTGTTATTTCAAAGTGTGCTGTTTTATCTCTAAGTATTTTGGTGTTCTGCAATTATCTTTCTGATTTGATTCCTAGTTAAAATACATAATTGCCTGAAAGCGCACTTCATACACTTTCTAGTCCTTTAAATGTGTTCAAATATGTTGTATAGCCTATTGAATGTAGTCTATGTTGAATATTCTGTTAGAACTGAGAGAAATGTGGGTTCTGCTACTGCTGGATGAAGGATTCTATAGGTGTCAGTTAGATCAAGCTGATTATTGGTGTCATTCAGCTCTCTTGTATCCTTTACTGATACTCTGTGCACTGAATCTGCCAGATAACGATAGAGGGGTATTTAAAGGTCCAACTGTAGTAGACGATTCATCTATTTTTCCTTGCAGTTCAATCAACTGCACGTTTGCCCCATGTGTTTTGATGCTCTGCTGTTGGGTGCATACCTGTTAAGGATTGTTTTTTCTTCTTGGATAGTTGACCTCTTTATCATCATGTAATGTTCCTCAATCCTTGATAATCTTCAGCGCCCTGAAGTTCACTTTGTCTGACATTAACATAGATACTGCAACTTGCCTTTGATTAATGTCAGAATGGTACGGATTCCTCCACCTCTTCATTTTAAATCTATTTGTGTCTTATATTTACAGTACGTTTCTTGTACATAACATACAATTTTATCTTTTTTTAATCTTTTTTTAATCCAGAGACAGAGGGTCTCTGTCTTTTAACTGGTGCATTTAGACCATTGATATTTTAAGTGATTTTTAATATAACTTTTATTTATTTATTTTACTGTTTTCTATTCATTGCCCTTATTCTTTGTTCCTTTTTTTGTCCTCCACTTGTTTTCTGCCATTTTTGGCAGAAAGATAGTTACATCTTATGTAACCTAATTTTTTCATCTCTCATCCCATCAATTATACTTACTGTTTTTATTTGCTTTTGTACTTGCCCTTGACATGTGCTTTATAACAAGTGCAAGTACTTTATAACAAAGTATTCTCAATTTCTGCCTCTTAAAATTTTTTTCATTTATTTCACTTATACATAAGGTATAATCACCAAATATTTTCTTGTTATTATTCTTTAAACAAATTGTCATCCATTAGATCAATTAAAACAATAAAAATGAAATATTTTATTTTACCTTCATTTATTCCTCCTCTAGTGCTTTTCTTTTATGTAGATTCAGGTTTTTGACCTATATTATTTTCTTTATTTCTGAAGAACTTCTTTTAATATTTCTGGCAAGGTAGGTCTACTGGTGACAAATCCTCTCAATTTTTGTTTCTGAAAAAGTATTTCCCCTTCACTTTTGAAGGATACTTCTACTGGATACAGAATTATGGGTTTTTTTTTTCTTTCAGCAATTTAAATATTTAACTCCACTTTCTCCTTATTTCCATGGTTTCTGAAGAGAGGTCCAATGTAATTCTTATCTTTGTTTCTCTATAGGTAAGGTGCTATTTTGTTTGTTTTTCCTTTACCTTTTTCAAGATTTACTCTTTGTGTTTGATTTACTGCAGTTTGAATATGATACACCTAGGTGTATAATCGTTATTTTGGTATTTATCCTTCTTGGTGTTCTGTGAGCCTCCTGGATTTGTGGTTTGCTTTAACTTTTGGTAATTGTTCCCTAGTTCTTGTTTCTTTGATTCTGCCATTTATATATACAATTTTTCTCTTTGCATTTCACTTTGGGAAATTTCCATTGATATTTCTTCAAGTTCACTGATTCTTTCCTGTGATGTGTCGAGTCTATTGATGAGCTTATCAAAGGCACTGTTCCTTTCTTTTACAGTGTTTTTATTTCTGGTGTTTCTTTTTGATTCTTTCTTAGCCTTTCCATCTTTCTGCTTACATTATCCATCATTTTTGCATGTTGTACACTTTTTCCACTATAGCCCTTCGCATATTAGTCAAAAAATTTTTAAATTCTCAGTATGATCGTTTCAGCATCTTTGCCATACCTCATCTGGTGCTGTTTCTTGTGCTGTCTCTTCAAACTGTATTTTTTTGTTTTTTATTTTACTTTTTAATTTTTTGTTGAAATTTCTACATGATATACTGGGCAAAAGGATCTGAGGTAAATGAGTTGCTAGTGTGAGGTTTTATGCTTATTTGAGTAGGAGTTAGGCTGCTTTTACAATTTGCTAAAGGATCAGAAGCTAAAACTTCCTCTGATGTTCTTGATTTTGTTTCTCCTATTGCACAGAAGCTTTATTGATGTGGTGGTAGTAGTAGTAGTAGTAGTAGTGTGTGTGTGCGTGTGTGTGTGTGTGTGTGTGTAGAGGGGGACACATTCTACAGTCTTTTTATCAGGTGTCAGTCTTTTAGTGAACTTGTGCCCTTCGTTTGTGATCCTCATAAATGCTTCTTTCTTCCCCCTTTGATATGATAGGAAGGCTAGCAGAAGTTGGAGTTGGATGTTTCTCTTCCCCAAGGTTGGTTAGGCTCTGGTAAAATAAGTTCTATTTCAGAATGATAACTTGTTCCCTCATCCTTCAGATCTTCACTGTGAGAACCTGGTAAGGCTCCTGGAGTAAAACTCACAGGAGTATAGGAGCTCCTCCAAGACTGGGCCCCTGGTGTCCTTAATTCTCAAGCTTGGGCGCATTGAGCCTCTAACATCTGTCAATTTATGGTGTCATTTTTCTCTACTCTGGTAATGGTTCCTGTGAAAGTTTATACTCTTGGGGTTTTATGCTAGTGAGCTGTGATTCTCTGCATTCACCAATCTCCCTCTCCAATCTGTGGGGCAGAAGTTTGCCTTGTGACGTCAATTCTTTGCTGGACCTAACAAGACTTGTTGATTTTCAGTGTGTGCAACTTTTTTCTTGTTGGTACGACACAAGTGATAACTTCCTAACTCCTTACACACCAGACTGAAAACTGCGTCTCAGGTTTTTTTTTTTAATTTATTTATTTTCATAAATTTATTCATTTATTTTTGGCTGCGTTGGGTCTTCGTTGCTGTGCACGGGCCTTCTCTGGTTGTGGCGAGCAGAGGCTACTCTTAACTGCAGTGCACGGGCTTCTCATTGCGGTGGCTTGTCTTGTCGTGGAGTGTGGGCTCTAGAGCACAGGCTCAGTAGTTGTGGTGCATGGGCTTACTTGCTCCATGGCATGTGGGATCTTCTTGGACCAGGGATCAAACCCGTGTCCCTGCATTGGCAGACAGATTCTTAACCGCTGAGCCACCAGGGAAGTCTGTCTTTCAGGTTTTAGAACTAAGAAATTCAGCACTTCCTTCACTAAACCTTTGGTGTTTAGTTTATAAACACTGAAGTACTTCTAGTTTAACTTTTTTTTTGCCAGTAGATGCCCAGAGCCAAGTTTTTGTTGGTTGAACAATTGAATCACACTTTATAATAAGCCTGTTGTATACTGACATCATACCTGCTTTATTCAATTTTACTTTGTTACTGTATTTATATTTAATTTGTATTAATGTTTACACCTGTGCAAACTGCCTCAATTTTTATAATTAAATTAATAAATTTGCACTTTATCTCTTGTTAATAATTAATAGAAAGGGCTGAGTTTCCTATAAATTAGAGAGAGAGAGCGAGAACACACAAAAGTGTGTCTGTCTGGAGCTTTGAAGACCTCAGTGTCAGTCCTGAGCTTGCTCATCTAACTGACATTAGAAAATTCAGTCACTTCCCCAGATAGCAGTTTCCTCACCGACAAAATGGGGAGTTAAATTGGAAGGGACTTTAGGAATCTAGCCTGTAGTTCTCTCACCTTCATTTGAATGAATGTTTCACAAAAGATGAAGATATAAGGATAACTCACCAAATTTCCATTACACATGTGATTTCCACCACATTACAGCATTGCTTACAGGAATAATTGTGTCTGTTAACTCTTGGTCCAAGCCTGTATTCAAGAAATGCAATTTTTTTTTTTTTTTTTTTTTTTTTTTTTTTTTTGCGGTACGCGGGCCTCTCACTGTTGTGGCCTCTCCTGTTGTGGAGCACAGACTCCGGACGCGCAGGCCCAGCAGCCATGGCTCACGGGCCCAGCCGCTCCGCGGCATGTGGGATCTTCCCAGACCGGGACACGAACCCGTGTCCCCTGCATTGGCAGGCGGACTCTCAACCACTGTGCCACCAGGGAAGCCCAAGAAATGCAATTTTTATTACAGAAACTCAGGTTATATACTTTCTACCTTTTCTTAAAATAAACCACTTATTCAACAGATCTTTTTGTGTTTTCCTGTCACCCTAGACATCCTCTTAAGTTCTAAATAAAAATATCCGGTTGTGCACCCCAGAATTTAAGGAAGGGATAAATACCATAGAATCATTAAACTAAAATTATTAAAGGTTGAAAATGAGACTCCCTTTTGAGTATGTGTGTGTGGAGCTGGGGATCGTGGCTAAGAAAAATATATTCTACCTAATTGTAGCACAAGTACCTTAAACTTTATAACATGAGTGCATTTGATTAATACAAATCATATATGGAATAACCATTCTGAATGGTGTTCAGCATGGGAAGATTTAGAAGCAGCCTTCTGTTTTTGTTTTTCTATTTTTCCCTTTTCTCACCTAAGAAATTCCTGGGTCACTAAGAAAAAAGCACTTGGGTCTAATTCAATTTCCAGGTAGTTAAGCAATATCTGAAATGCTAAACTGCTGAACTTCAACTTAACTTAAAAACCATGCCTTGAGGGCCTTCCCTGGTGGCGCAGTGGTTGAGAGTCCGCCTGCCAGTGCAGGGGACACAGGTTTGTGCCCCGGTCCAGGAAGATCCCACATGCCGCGGAGCGGCTAGGCTCGTGAGCCATGGCTGCTGAGCCTGCACGTCCGGAGCCTGTGCTCCGCAACGGGAGAGGCCACAACAGTGAGAGGCCCGCGTACCGCAAAAAAACAAACAAAAAAAAAAACCTCACAAAAAACCATGCCCTGAACACTGAGTAAGCTAATGGTCTGCTTCACTCTTTTCTCTGCCAGATTGCCTGTTTACCTTTCCATTCCTTTATAAAGCAACATTCCTTCTAGGTGAGCACCCCTGCAAGGGCAAGCAGGGAGAACATCCTCATCTATTAAGGCGACACAGTTAATCGCCTTTGACAATATTTATTTGTGGCTGAAGTGAAGCATTTTCAGACCAGAAATGACACTTTGATATTACAGTGCTACTAACACCTAGATCCACAAATGCAGAGACTTTGGCCAAGGATGCTGAAAACCATTTCAAAATAAATCATTTGACACCTGGATTGGATAACTCTTGATCAGACATTAACACAGACTTTTGGGGGCACATGTAAATACAAATAATGTTCTGCAAAGTTTTCTTAAAGTGGTGAGAAGTAGAAAAGGTATGAACAACCAAGGAGTGAAAAATGTTAAGCATTCAGTTTATTTTTATTACAGTGTGATCCAGATAAAAATATAATGTTCTTGCTGCTGCCTTCAGATGTGTGAGGGGGACATTTAAATAATTTCCACTTATCCACAGACAAATGTTTAGAGTTATGAGAAACTTGTAAAGCATTGTGGTGGATCACACACAGCACTTAGCCCAGGCCTGAGGAGTGACATGCTTCTTAGAGGAGATGAGCTCTGGGCTGGATGATGAAGAACAAGGAATAACTATTCAAGTGGAGAAGTGAGGAAGGGACATTATAGTGTGAGAATATGCAAAGAAACCATTAGAAATGGAACTAGTACGGTATTTGGAGTAGTACAAAAATAAAAAAAGATGGGATATGGAGGCTGGAATAAAAAATATGGGCCAAGTCTTAGAAAGTTGGTGTATCACACTGAGATGCATAGATTTTATCCTGGAAAGGATGAGGTTTATACAGTTTGAAAGAAGTGAGTAGAATGATTGCTGATGAAATTCTGTATGTCCCAAAGCCTGTTGCCAAACTCTGGTTACTGATCCTCCTTCCAAAATAATAGAATTATAAGGAAGCTTGGGAATATATAAATATCCTCCTTATTCTTTACAGATGAAGCAAATGAGACTCAGAGAAAGGGGGAAGTGATTTGTTCTAAGTCACACAGCAAAACAGTGGTTAAAGTTGAAACCTAAAATCACACCCTAGGATAGCTGGTATCCAAATGAGATCTTTCTCCTGATCTATTCAAATCTAATGTAAGTGTTATAGTCCATTCCAACTGAACGCCTGGTTACTGTTCTCTAATTTGAAATGAGATGAAATTTAGTAAATTAGCTAAACGCTTTGTAAGTGTTAACTCTTTGAAAGAAACGAGAAGCATGCATGTTACATTTCATTGCTTCAGAATGTAAAATATCTAGCAAGAAGCCATATTGAACATCAGGAGAGGGGAGTTTTGTTACGCCGGTAGCTAAATAAGAGATCTTAGGTAATGCGTTGCTTTCTGGTTTTCTAATCTACAAAGTAGAGTTGTATCTAGACCGTCAATACTATCTACCTTCATAGAGTTTTTAAGGTGATATGTGAAAATAAATGTGACACTATATTTAAAATGCAATGTTCCATATCAGTGTTTCTCAACATGGTGCATTCCCTCCTGGGACTACATCAGATGATCTTAGACAATAAGGGAAAACATGTACAGAAGTTATTAAATCTCCTGTCAGCTCCAAATCTACCCTTCTTTGTCCTGATTTATTATCTCAGCTAGAACCTGTATTTCTCCTTTGCCAGGTGGTGCAGTGTTGGACTCCTTCCACAGAGGATGCTAGAGGGATACTGGAAAGCATAGCACAGAAAGGCTTTTCTTTTTTTTTTTTTAACATCCTTATGGGAATATAATTGCTTTACAATGGTGTGTTAGTTTCTGCTTTATAACAAAGGGAATCAGCTATACATATACATATATCCCCATATCTCTTCCCTCTTGCATCTCCTTCCCACCCTCCCTATCCCACCCCTCTAGGTGGCCACATAGCACCGAGCTGATCTCCCTGTGCTATGCAGCTGCTTCCCACTAGCTATCTGTTTTACATTTGGGAGTGTATATATGTCCGTGCCACTCTCTCCCTTCATCCCAGCTTACCCTTCCCCCTCCCCGTGTTTTCAAGTCCATTCTCTACGTCTGCATCTTTATTCCTGTCCTGCCCCGAGGTTCTTCAGAACCTTTTTTTTTTTTAAATTCCATATATATGTGTTAGCATATACCCTGAGAAAACCATAATTCAAAACGTCATGTACTACAAGGCTTTTCTTCTTGATTCCTCTTTTTTCATTCTCTTGTGGCTGCCAGTGGTGTGCAGGACCCAGTGGCACTCGCTCTCCAGGAAGTTTGTTAGGCACCCAAGTGAACAGCTTCCGGTGGACTAATTCCAGTCCACGGATCACCTCATTTGCTGGCTTCCTGTGCACAAACTCTGCCCCAAATCTTACCAACAGACCTTTCCACCTTCCAGAAGGCTGCATCCAAGGAGATCAGTATCTCAGCCTGGGAGGCCAGGGCTCTGCCACTTGCTTAGCTCCTTCGTTGATGATTCTCCCTCAGCCCTAGAAGTGGTAGCTTTTCCTTATAGTTGCTGTTAGAATACTTTTTTAAAATTAAAAGTCTCTTTTAGTAGTTAACTACTTTTACTAGTTAATATTTCTTTACATTACAGTTTTCCTGTTCAAATTTCCACTGTGGTTTCTGTCTTCTGACTGGACCTTGACTAATATAGAATGTATTTAATATTTTTATTACTATTTATGTGTATTACAAAATTGTAATATTTTTATTACTATTTATGTGTATTACAAAAATGTGGAAATTCATAATTTCATGACAGAAATATAGTTTCTACCCTACAACAACTCACTTTTAAAATCTACATAAATTGACTTATATAATGTTTCATAAATAAGAGTGAATGTAACTCATGAATATGGAAAAATCATAACAGTTACACAATGGCTAAAGTTAAGGAAAGTCTGAACTATTTAAAAAAACAAAATATCGAGGGTATTTAATGGTAGTTCTCTGATTTCTAAATCATGCTCAGATGATTATTAAACAATTATTAAATTGTTACATAGATTATAAGTGTTTATTTAAGCACGTGATTGCATTTTATCCTTGCAACAATGCTGGACAGTTATTTTATTCCCCATTTTTTATCTAAAATAAAATGGAATTCAGAAAGGTTAAGAAAATTACCCGAGATAAGATGGCCTACCTAGTAAGTGACAGATATGGGACTCAAATCTTAATTTATTTAATTTCAGTGTCTGTGCATTTCATTTGTAACAGCAAAATACTGAAAACAAGTTGCATGTTCCATTGACATACGGTACTAGTTAAATTTTAGTTCACCAAAATAATGGAATAACAATTAGTAAAAAAAAAAAAATAATGAATTATTAATATTTACCCGCCTGAGAATATAACTGTGATATATTGTGAGCTGAAAAACAACAGAAACAACAACTTGCTGAACTATATGAATAGAATGATTCCACTTTTGAAAAAGTAAAAGAACAGATATGTATGTATGTGTGTACATGTGTTTATGAAGACATGAGAAAAACAAGGCTGTGCATAAAATCATTGGAGCTGGGGGTTTTAAGTGGAAGGATAGAACTTCCTTTTATTAACATATAATTGTAAATAGTAAAGTTATAAGTGACCTTTACTTTCTTTTTAGTTTTTCTTTCAGTAATTTTTAGTGCATCTTGAAATACCTTGTGTCCTTACAACTATGTCAATTGTCTATTTTCCATAATTCTCCAGTAATAAGAAATTTAGCAGATGCTTTCACTGGCGGCAGCAGTGATAGAGTAAGATCTGAGGAAGTTATTCTTTAAGAGTAATATTAGCAGAAAGCCCCAACTGGCATGTCACTCCTCTCCAAACTCCCCTTCCAATGTCCTCCGGACTTTTACTGCCAATCTGAATGAACAGGCTTCTCACCATATTGGCTAAGCAAGTCTGACCTATAGAATCTTTTTTCAAAATATCAGTATTCCCTATTAACTTCTTCTACCATAAAGATCCCAGCTAGATTCATAGAAGTTGCAGGTTCTGAACATAACAAGTGCAAAGGATGGCATGGTGCTCTAATTGCCTTCTATTTACACCCTTGGTGAGGGAGGGATTCTTGCCGAAGCATTAGCAAGGTAGCTGGACAGATGAGATGATTAGTTTATTAGTTGCACAGCCCGGGAAGGAGGGCACCTCACGCCATGCAGGGCCACATGAGGACTGCCCTTGGCAAAGGAGTGAACAACCAGGAGCTGTGGTAGGCAGACTTTGTTGCATTAAAAGGATGGAGTGCATTCTCTACATCTGCATCTTTATACGTAAAGCAATTATACTCCAATAAAGATGTTAAAAAAAAAAAAAAAGGATGGAGTGCCCTCTAGTTCCTGTGGGGAGTATGTGATTGGTTTGGTTGAATAATTCCGTGGGCTGCCAAAGGACTAAAGCCTAATATTCAGGGGTTGCACTTGATTCTTCAATAAAAGAGGAATTTTTGTCTAAGGGGCCTTATTTCCTGGAGCAGAGTGGGTAGGGAAACTTGTAGTCAAGCCATTTAAGAACTTCTCAATTTCACCAGATGTCAAGACACAGCACATAATATTGGACCTCAATTTTAGGTCTTTTGCCACATATGGTGAAAAGAGGGGTTGAACTCAAATAGACCACACTTGGAATACTAAACTTTAGTAGTTTCCTAAATACAGCAGTCCCTTTATTTCAGGACTTGTGTAGTAGCATTTTTTTTATTTTAATTGAATTTGTTGACTTCTTAAAACAATCACATGTATTTTGGGAAAAACAATGTTTTATTTATCTTTGTTAGATTCCGTAAATTATCCCCAACCTCACAGCATGAAATTAATTTCTATCATTGAGTTAGAACTTGGGAATTTTAAATGAGATTTTTTCATTGAAAAAAACAACTGTTTTTATGTCATCTGACATCTTTAATAACTGACTTAAAAATGATTTTAGAACAGCACCCATAAGAACATAAACATGGGCATTATAATTAATCTACAGCTGGGCCAAGAAATAAACAACTGTACAGGGAACTTATTGTGCAAATAAGTACATTCTATTAAGAGGTCAGACAGTAACATGTGGGTTTAACTACAAGGCACTGTAGGAAAAGCATATTATCAGTAATAAACAGAAAAAAAGTCATAAAAGTGTGTAACTACTGAAAACTCAGTTTGATGAATATAAATTAAGTGAAGGACCAAGCATCCTATTTTTTAAAGGGTGCTGTGTAAGGATTTGTTAAGAGGAATAGGACTCAGTCACTCAGGGACCAGAGTTATCTCTGAGGCAGGCCAGGATGCATCCTACCCCCTACCAGCTGTGTGACCGACCTCTCACTGGCTTAATCACTCTGAGACTCTATTGATTCATGTGGGAAATGGGAAGAAGAATAAAGCTTTTCTCATAGCTTTTCTATGAAGAGTAAATGAACTTCTGCATAGCAGATGCCTTGCAGAACACTGGCTCAATGAATGTTAATGTCCTTTTTTATACTGCACTAGCAATGATTTAAGGCTCTTAGAAAAGCAGGAAAATTATATGTGATCCAAATTCTTTCTGAATTATTCACATTGATTACCCATAAGTGGAACTCTAACTAAAGCCTACATAGGCATCACCTGGAAAATGATTGGAATGTGCCGCTTTTGACTCCAAATTCTTGGATTTGAATCTGCCTGTGGGTTATGGGGCCATGACTCTACCATTTAAACAAGTACCTTAGGTAATTTTTAAGTATACTTTGAGACATACTAGTGTTTTCAATCCAAATAAGCAAATGTTTCCCAAATGTTTTCTTTACATTTATCAAGTTATTTTAAAATAAGCACCAGTTATGTTCTAGTGACCAAGAAGGAAAAAAAAAAAAAAAAGCAAACAACTAATATTTGTATTAGAGATAAATAATTCCTTTCAATGACCCACCACAATGTGAACTGAACTTTTATCAAAGAGATGTGTTATCTAGAAGGAAAAATTACTGAAAGGTTTTTGCAAGGACAGCAGGGTTCAAAAACAAAGTTTCCGTTGTTCTTTTTGGGATACGCAGGATTATTCTCTGCTCTTTGCCAGAATCCTGCGGTGGAACAACAGTCCTTCCCCAGTGGCCTCCAAGAATGGGCTGGCTGGGTTCATTTAGGGCTCGACATCTGTTCAGATTTCAGTACTCCTAGGGAATGTAAGACAAAAAAAAATTCCTGAGTTTATTTTGATTGTGTAATCTCAGTGGATATAGAAGCCCGGCCAAATCTGGAGATGAGCGCCTTATGAAAAATGAGGCACAACTGGGGTACTGAAGAATGTATAGAAAAACGGAAAGCTCAGAACAATGCACCCTGCTACTGACTATTTGTGAGTAATGTAGGAGGCTTGGAACATCTGTGGAAGGAAAGAGGAGTGACACAAAGGGAAAGCTCCATGGAATGTGTGTGTGTGTGTGTGCAGGTAACTGTGCCACTTTGCCTCATGTCTGTCTTCTTTAGGGATGCAAGTATTCATACTACTCAGGGCTCTCATTTAATTCCCACAATGATCCTAAGGTGCAGAAATTATTATCCCAATCTTAGAAGAAATTCAGAAAGGAAGCTGTTTAAAGACATCTATCTAGAAAGGCACAGAAATGGAATTAGAACCCTTGTCTATGTAAGGACAGGGCTGTGCTATTTCAAACATGTTACCCTATCTTAGAATTACGAATAAACAATGCTATCATAAGAGTGTGGGTAGTGAGAGTGAGATGAAACAACATGGACTTGGCCTGGAAGTGAGAGAGACCAGCTTTAACGTTTTATAATCTAAACTCATGGCAATAATAAGCAGTCTTCCTTTCTTTCCTCAAAGCTTCCTCAAAGCATCCAATCAGTATCCATTATGTATCGGTCTTCGCTACAAAATGTGTATAGGCAGTTCTTTCTCTGCCCCTTGCTCTCCTGGACCCACTATATTCCAGACACATGAGCATTCTTACTATTCCTCAGGTATGTCCATCAGTTGTCAATCACTTTCCCATGTGCTAGACACTTTAATCTTATTTCATTCTCAGAGTAACCCTGTGATACTCAGGTAATTTCTCTCTGTATCACAAGGATACTATTTGATATACCAAGAACTCTTGACTTTTGGGGGGATAATCCAAGCAAATATGGTGGGGACAAATGATGGGAATTGTGCCCGTAGACTTAGTAAGACAAAACTGGGGCCAACTATGATTATTTGAAATCCTGTAACTCTTAAGCAGCAGTCCCGCAAGGCCCCCTTTAGCCTTCAGCACAGATAAGCGTTGACTCCAGCAGCATGTGTTAAATTTATAATCACGGTTTACAAATATCTTCAGCCTGTAGCAAACTGCTGCAACTATTTCCTGTTTCTATCCCAAGGCGATATGTGATGAGTACTTGAACACATACACAACGCTATATATTATTTGTAAAGTGATGTATATATTTTTTATCCCCAAAGCAATCTGCCGTCGGTAGTGGCATGCCATGCTGTATTCTGGAGGACTAAAATTATATAATACTAAACCCTCCAAATGAGTTGATAAATCTGGCAGATACAGACCAAATAAATGGAAATTACTGTGTTATAAATACCCTGTTAGGTTGAACCAGTAAGCACAGAGTTTTAAAAGACATAAATTAGAGAAAGGAATTGGGCTTTTCTCATAGAGTAACTCCATGATGTTGCCCATCAGGCATGAAACAGCCTGAACACTGCTATTCTTGGGGCTAATGGCCCAAAGACAAATTAAGGATAAGTGCACATCTCTCCATTTAATGTTGTCATTTCTCTGAACTTGTTAGAGGTGGCCTGTAAAAGGACAGATAGGGCAGCCTCCCAAATATCAAGTCTTACTTTGCTTTGTTGTTTAATTACACATGCACACATGCCAAGTGGTCTATAGAGCATGAGCCTCTGACTTTTTTTTATTTTTTTGCGGTACGCGGGCCCCTCACTGCTGTGGCCTCTCCCGCTGCGGAGCACAGGCTCCGGACGCACAGGCCCAGCGGCCATGAGCCTCTGACTTTTACTGGGTGTTCTTCTGTTTCAGGATTCTCTGCTGGTCCCTCTCATGTCCCTAAGCTGCTCTTTTACTTGCTTATTTATAGGAGAGACAGTCCCAGGCCTCACTGGGCTTTGCTCCCCTTTCCTGCAGCTAGTGTGCAATTATGTGAGCATAGAGGTCATCTTGTTGCCATGCACTTATTTTCAAAGGAACCTCTGAAATGACTCCTTGATGGAACGTGTCAGAATCTAAAATAAATCCCCTTTTACTTGGGCATGGTAAACATAAAACTTAAAGGAAAACAAAAAAACTGTCCATGAAAAACATCAGTAGATCCTTATATATTATTTTTATCAGGGACCTTGTCAGAGTTAAATAACAACTTTCTTTTTCTCTGGCACTGAACACACTATTTTGTGGGCAGAACAAAATGGCCTTTATTTTCACCTTTGGGGGCTGGAGGGTACATGGCTGCATAGAGGGGAGAAGTAATGTGCTGTATTTCCCTATGTCCAGGCAGCTGACTGATTCTCCCTTGCTTCAAGGCAGTCATTGTCTCTGTGTTTTCAGCCCGGGGCTAAGATGAATAAGGACTATGTTCATTTCATGATGGATACTGTCCTCCCACCAGATAAACTTCTCTGAAAACCACCCTGAATATTTGCTGAGCACTTACTACATTCCAGCCATGCTGCTAAGCACTTCGTAGCATCATCTTCATTGTATTTATCATCACCCCGTATTTTCCTATATTTATTATAGGATATTATATATTTTTGAGGCCCTGCCTCTAAACAGACTGTAGGCTCCAATGCAGCAAGAGTTTTGTCTGTTTTGTTCACTGCTATATCACCAGCCCATTGAGCAATATCTAGTCAGAGTAGGAACACAATAAATACTTCTTAAATAAATGAATAATCTGTGTGAAAAGTCTATGGAATAAAACTTGTTCTTAGCCCCAATTTCCAGATATTAAGCAACAGCCCTGCAAAGACACATCCCTTACTCCAGCTGGACAGGTAATGAAATGCAGGATCTGAACTTAAGCTGTCTATCTGACTTTTGAATCCATGCCCCCTTTCACTCTTCAACGATAACTGTGCTATTTACTGGCTTTATACATTCAGATATGAATGTCCCTTGGAATAGAACAGTTGGAGATATTTCACTTCTCCTATGCTCATAAATCACAGTTTTGAGCAGTGAGTTCTATTATTTCAGACAGCAGATCATCCCACTCTAGTGCCCGACTCGATCTTAGTAGGGTGTGTATGGGAAAAGTGTTTGTGGATGCTGAGCGGGAAGAGAAGAGAGTACAGGAGAGACAGGGAGATGGAAAGAGAAAGGAAAAGCAAAAGATGAAGGGGACAGAGAGGAAGAATACCACAGGGAAAAGGAAGCATATTGTGTTTCTGAAGATTCATCTGTCATCTCTGTGTCATTCAGTCTCTATAAACGGTTGAGTGGAGTAGATTGTTGTAAGTGCATTAGAGGTGATTTGCAGCAGACCAATTTAGAGGTCACTTAGGCATGAAAATACTGAGCAAGAAATTGTATTCCTGATGAAACAATATCAGTAATAGCATATTTAAATGAACAGTAATAGCGTATTCTAAATATGTCATTAAGTCTGAATTTGTTAGAATCAGAGTAGTGCTGTTTGATAGATTTTACCTTCTTTAACGAGTGTTTCCATATTGGTCACATTGTGTCTCTTTATTGAAGTTAGGAAGCTCTCAAAAGCTACACTGTTTCTATAATCATGTGATAACGTTTTACAGTAACATTGTATTTGGGCATCTCTTTTTTAACTTTCTATTTGTATTTAACACAAAAGGAAGTTCATTAAAAAAAAAAGATATGTTCCTGTATCAAGAGAGTGCATAATAAAATTTTAGACATTTTCGTATTTAAAGTATCTTTAAAATAAGGTTGTCAGCTCAGTCTAGTTTTACATTTCTAACAAAATGTTATGGAAAAAAGTAATGTTATCAACTAATAACAGATTTGCTTTCGGTTCAAGATTACCAAGTAACAGACCTTCAGAGAACATAATAATACTTTTATATTCTTAAAACATTTTTTTTCATATTTTTATTGACTGCATTCAAGTTGTCTTTCTCAGTTGCTCTTGTGTTTATACAAAGAGATGGGGAAACATTTGACAAGTTTTCAATCAAGTTAATTAGTGCTGAAAAGCACGTTAGGCTGTTCAGGCAAGGCTTTTTATGTATTCTTAGAAATAATTTCATCATGGCTCCATGCCTGTTTACACAAAGCCCTGTAATCTACCTCGTGCTCCCTGGGACAAACGCTGACAAATGAGGCAAGCAGCGTTTGATTCCGGTCATCAGCCTGCAACTGTGCCAGTTGCTTTCTTCTCTAGGCACTTAATCTCAATGCTCACAAGATTACTGCAAGGAAGGCACACATTTCAGAGTGGAGAAACCTAACCCAAAGAGGCATAAACTGCAGAAGTGGTAGAATTCAAACCCAGGTCACTGACTCCGTGGCTTATTTAGTTCTTTAGGATTTCACACTGCAAAAGCAAAGGCCTTCAAGGTGATTCCACCCAGCGCTCTATTTTCCCTCTCTTGCTGCAGTAGACTTTTGGTTAAGCTAATCTGTGTTGGAATTTACCCAAGTAAGCCAGTGCATTGAATTATTTCAGTGATTTTATTAAGAAGTGCTCCATATGCAAGGAAGTCTGATGTCCTGAATGTTGTAGACAACATTTTGCTGAATCAAGTGTTGATTTTTTTCTTAATGACAATATAATCAGTCGAAGTTTCCCAAAAATATGTCCAACTATTGTAAAACATCTCTATTACATCAGAACTCTTTAGTTTATAATTTGTATTCAAATGCAAAAGGTGAGTGGCTATGCTTAGAGGTAGTCAAATTCTGATTATATACTGAAGATAGAGTCAACATATTTGCTGACATATTGTATATAAAATATGAGAGAAGAAAAGGAGTCAACATAATATCAATATTTTGACCTGGACAAACTATGAAGAGCAACAAAGAAGAATGGTGTTTGCCATCAGCCGTGATGAGGAAGGATGTAGGTGGAGCAGGTTTGGATGAAATTTAAGGAGTCCAGTACAGGGTAAATCAAATTCTCAATGTCTTTAGACATTCAAATGGTGATGGTAGGCCTTTGAGTAAGCCATTGGATGCACAAATCTAGAGTTTAGGAGAGAGGTTTTTGCCCAAGCAGGTACGAGAGTCATTGGATATATATGGAATTTTCAGAAAGTAGATGAGCTTATCCAGGAAATAAGTACAGGTAAAGATGAGAAGATAACCAAGGATTGATTCTCAAACACTTTACACTGTGAGGTTGGGGACAGAAATAGGGACGATTAGAGGAGACAGAGAAGGATCAGCAATGAGATGAGCAGAAAATGAAGAGTCTTCTATGTTGTTCTAAAAGCCAAGTAATGAGAGTTCATCAAGGAGGAAGAAAAAGCTATGTCAAATGCTGCTGATGGGTAGGGAGAAAACTCAGTTTTTTATTGGATTTAGTAATAAGGCATTTAGTAGTTATTTGTGTTGGAAGATTGAAAAATTGCAGAGTGGGGATGGAGAGAAAAAAATACAGATAAATCTATAGATGTCCAATTATATTCAAAGTGTCGCTCCAAACATTCAAATACAACTCGAGACATTCAATTTGACTTCAAGCAGTAGTTCAACTTTGGATGAATTGCAGTGGACATGGAGCAAAAGCAATGAAAAGAGAAATAAAATATTTCTAAATATCACAGCCTGGGTTCAGTTTTGCTCTGCAAAAGTATTTTAATGTAAGAATGAGTAGCATTTTAGAGTAAATTTTACAAAGATGGAATATCAACCCAATTTTTATTGTTATTTTCTTTACAATTATAAGAATATTTGATCCTATGATATTTGGATACATGTTTCAGGTTTCATTAAAACTTTTTTGGAAGGCAAATGCTTTTTTTATTCTATTTGTTTATTTAGTGTAGAAAGCAGTTTTAAGTAATCTGAGAAGATTCAAGAAGAATCAAGGCAAAAGTTATACTTTTAGTTGAACTTGCTAAACCTTGAGAATTCAGTGATATCATTTACATGGGATTAGACTTGGATTAGAAAGTGCTATTTCTAAAAGTCATCTAGCTTAATAAAGACAAGATTTATCAGTTTTGATGACTTTTTTGGGATCATTTCCTAACCAAAATGCAGAAAATATTTACTTATGGGTAGGTGAGGACTTTTTTCCAGTGGATAAAGATTTCTTTTGAAAATCTAGTGATATAAATTAGCCCTCCATTAGAAATGACCTGGGATCCATATTTAACTAAGACAAAGATAATAAAAAATACTGCACCATTAAGTGTATCTGCATATAAACAGTCATTATTTAGTATATTACAATGAAATGCATAATGTGTAAATCACAGAATGAGTATGAGCTCAAGAGGAATCCAAACAGGTCAAATACTCAACTAAAATAGTTTTATTACTATAATTACTGCCAAGTCTCTGTTAATAACTACTCTTAAATTTTAATTATAACTTAAATTAGTATAATTAAATATAATAAAAGTATGTAGTGAGTACATAAATAAAGTTGAAAACCCAATGGAGTTTTAATTTAGACTCTTGGCAGAAAGCAAAACATACCTACATGTCCTGACACTACAAGAGAAGAAAACTACAGGCCAATATCCCTAATGAATATAGAAGCAAGAATTCTCAACAAAATGGTAGCAAACCAAATTTAACACTACTTTAAGAGGCTCATATACCATGATCAAGCGGCATTTATCCCTGGGACACAAGGATGGTTCAACATGTACAATTCAATAAATGTGATATACCACATTAATAGAATGGTAGATTAAAATCATATAATCATCTCAATAGATGCAGAAAAAGCATTTGACAAAATTCAACATTCTTTTATGAGAAAAACTCTCAACAAATCAATTATAGAAGGAATGTAACTGAACATAATAAAGGCCATATTGTACAGACCCACAGTTAATGTCATACTCAGTAGTGAAAGGTTGAAAGCTTTCTTGCTAAAATCAGAAACACGACAAGGTTTCTTGTCTTGTTTCATCCTCATCACTCCTATTCAACATGGTACTGAAAGTCCTAGCCAGAGCAATTTGGAAATTAGAAAAAAAAAAAAAAAAAAGGAAAGAAGGAAGAAAGAAAAGGCATGAATGAAGTAAAATTGTCAATGTTTGTATAGATGATATAATCTTCTATATAGAATACGCTAATGACTCCACCAAAAAAACCTGTTAGAACTAATAAACAATTTCAGTAAAGTTGCAGGTAACGAAAGCAACATACAAAAATCACTTGCATTTTTATACACTAGCAACAAATTATCTGCAAAAGAAATAAAGAAAGCAATCCTATTTATAAAAACATCAAAAATTGTAAAATACCTAGGAATAGCTTTTGCCAAGGAGGTAAAAGCTCTGTACACTGAAAATTGGAAGACATTGATGAAAGAAATTAAAGAAGACACAAATAAATTGAAAGGTATCCCATGTCTATGATGAGAAGAATTAATATTGTTAAAATGTCCGTACTACCCAAAGTCATCTATGGATTCCATGCAATCCCTATCAAAATTCCAATGCCATTTTTCACAGAAATAGAAAAAAAAAAAACCAAACCCTAAAATTCATATAGAACCACAAAAGACCCTGAATAGCCAAAGCAGTCCTGGGAAAGAAGGACAAAGATGGAGGTATCACACTTCCTTGATTTCATACTTTATTACAAAGGTATAGTAATCAAAACAGTATGGTACTGGCATAAAAATAGACACATAGACCAACAGAACAGATTTGAGAGCCCAGAAATCATATATATACAGACAACTAATATTTGACAAAGGATATTGTCAATGCATAAAATATTCTCAGTGGGGAAAGGATGGTTTCTTCAATAAATGGTGCTGAGAAAACTGGATAACTACATACAGAATGAAATTGAGCCCCTGTTTTAACACAACTCAATAAAATTAACTCAAAATGAATTAAAGACTTAAGCATAAGACCCAAAAACTGTTAAATCTACTAGAAGAAAACATAGGAGAAAAGCTCTTTGACACTTGTCTTGACAACATTTTTTTTGGATATGACACCAAAAGCACAAGTAACAAACATAAACAAAACAAAAAAATAGGTGGACTACATGAAATGAAAAAGCTTCTATTCAGCGAAAGAAGCAATCAGCAAAATGAAAAGCAACTTATAGAATGAGAGAAAATATTTGCAAATAATATGTCTGATAAGGGGTTAATATCCTAAATACATAAGGAACTCATACAATTCAATTGCAACAAAATAAACAGTCTGACTAAAACATGGGCAGAGGACCTGAATAGACATTTTTCCAAAGAAGACATACAGGTGGGCAACAGCTCTAATGAACAGGTGTTCAACATCACTAATTATCAGGGAGAAAATCAAAAGCACAATGAGATTTTTTTTTTTAAGACTTTATTTATTTATTTTTGCTGTGTTGCGTCTTTGTTTCTGTGCAAGGGCTTTCTCTAGTTGTGGCAAGCGGGGGCCACTCTTCATCGTGGTGTGCGGGCCTCTCACTATCGCAGCCTCTCTTGTTGCGGAGCACAGGCTCCAGACGCACAGGCTCAGTAGTTGTGGCTCACGGGCCTAGTTGTTCCGCGGCATGTGGGATCCTCCCAGACCAGGGCTCAAACCCGTGTCCCCTGCATTAGCAGGCAGATTCTCAACCACTGTGCCACAAGGGAAGCCCTCAATGAGATATTATTATAACCTAACACCTGTTACAATGGCTGTTATCAAATAGACCAGAGACAACAAGTGTTGATGAGGATGTGGAAAAGGGAATGCTTGTGTACTGTTGATGGAAATGTAACTTGGTACCACCACTGTAGAAAACAGTGAAAAGATCCCTCAAAAAATTAAAAATTGAACTACCATATGACCCAGCAGTCCCACTTCTGGGAATATATCCAAAGGAAGTGAAATCACTCTTTCAAAGATATATCTGCACCCCCATGTTCACTGCAGCATTATTCATAACCAAGGCATTGAAACAACCCAAATGATGATTGAGTGGATAAAGAAAGTGTGATGTGTGTGTATATGTATCTGTGTGGTGGTTGTGTGTGTGTGTGTGTATAATGGAATATTTAATTCAGCCATCAAAAAGAAGGAACTTCTGTCTTTCACAACAACATGGATACACCTTGAGGGAATATGCTAAGTGAAATGTCAGAGACAAATACTGTGTATTCTCACTTACTTTTAGAAACTGAAAGGCTAAACTCGAAGAAATAGAGGGTAGAATGGTGGTTGCCAGGTACTGGGGAGTGGGGGAAATGGGGAGATGTTGATTTAGGGATGTAGTATACAGCATAGTGACTATAATTATCAATACTGGGACTTCCCTGGTGGCGCAATGGTTAAGAATCTGCCTGCCAATGCAGGGGACACGGGTTTGATCCCTGGTCTGGGAAGATCCCACATGCGGCAGAGCAAATAAGCCCGTGCGCCACACTACTGAGCCTGCACTCTAGAGCCTGCACGCCACAACTACTGAAGCCCATGCAGCTAGAGCCTGTGCTCCACAACAAGAGAAGCCACCGCAATGAGAAGCCTGTGCAGTGCAACGAAGAGTAGCCCCCACTCATCACAACTAGAGAAAGCCTATGCACAGCAACAAAGACCCAACACAGCCATAAATAAACAAATAAATTTATATATAAAAAAAAACCCGATACAGTATTACATACTTGAAAGTTGTTAAGAGTGTAAATCTTAAATGTTATCAGCACACACAAAGAAATGGTGATTATGAATGGAGTTGGAGGTGATGCCTAACCTTAATGTCATAATTATTTCACAATATATACAGGTATCATATTATCACATTTTACACCTTAAATTTCCTTATATGCCAATAATATTAAAGCTAGAAAAAATACATCTGATTTTGGCAAAAAAACATACTTTATTATAAGAGGACAATAGTTTGACTAGTATTTTAAGGTGGGGCTAAAGCTAGGTACCAGGATTAAGTTGAAATCATATTTCATATTGGTTTTATTTTTATTTTTTGCTGCAAACTGACACTTGCTGTTTCTTAGTTCACATGTAGAACATATATGGCTTTACATTTCTGATAATCTCATTCATGAGGGTTTCATCCTTATAACCAGATTATATCCCAAAAGCCCCATCTACTAATACCATCATATTGAAGATTAGTGTTTAAGCATATGAATTTTGGAGGGCACAGATATTCAACCCATAATGGTCACGTACTATATTAACTCTTTGGGAAGCTGAGTGAAGGGTGTATAAGAACTCTGCATAAAATGTCTTCAACTCCTCTGTGAATGTAATATTATCTCAAAATAAACTACTTTTTTAAAGTTATGTATATGGGGATATGTTAAAAAAAACCTTTTATATGAATTTTAAGTATAGACAAGTCTAATCTATGGTGAGAGAAATCAGAACAGTGAGGGTTTTTTTTGTTTTTTTGTTTTTTATTTAGGAGAGGGCAATGACAAGAAAAAAGCACAAGGAGACTTTCTGGTATAATGAATGGTTAAATAGATTAAATGAGTGCATATTACATTTTCTAAAACCTATAGAACTACACACTTAAGAGCATGTGCACACACATATATATGTGACTTTCACTGTAGATGGTACATTTCTGAATTAGTTAGGATAACACCAGCTGCTAAAACAAATAGCCTCAAAATACACAAAGATTTGACATAACAGAAGGTTATTTCTTCTATGTATACAAGTCTGACTCTTCCTTGTTTCTGGGAGGCTCTATTTTATGGAGTGGTACATAGACCCAGGCTCCTATTTTGTGTCTTCTCCACCTCCATCTTCCACAACATTGTGATTGTTTTCTTCCATCCAAGAAATGGGTTAAAAAAAACGTATAGAAGAAATACATCCTCTTCTTAAGAAATTTTGGCTGGAAGTGGCACAAATAAATTCTTCTAATGTCTTCACAGTCAAATGCCTCATGGACTCATCTAGATGTAATAGAAGCTAGAAAACATAATAACTGGCACAACAGTCACTTAGCAATGACAACTCTTTCCTGTAGAAAGGGGAGCACGGAATTTGGTGATTGTCTAAAGATCTCTAACACAGCGTGGCATTGCTCCCAATTTTCCTCCTTAATACAGTACTGTGTTTTCCTAGGTAAAAAAAAAAAATTTGTTTTCAAAAGACATTATTTTTCAAAATTTCCACCCTGGTACTATACCATAATTTATTTAAATTCCCCGCCCCCCCTTTCTTTTTTACACATTTCTGTTACTTCCTTTACATTTTAATTTTTCAAAGATTTGTTATACTATTATCATTAACATATTGAGAAATATTTCAACAAATCTAATTTTCCCTAAGAATCAAGACTAGTAAATTTGGTGTTACTATGAGTTTTTTACGGCTCTTGATAGACATTGACTTCCAGAGAGATCATGCTTATTACATCAGTGAATGATACTATCAAATAAACCTCATCTTTGTCATGTACCACAATGTTCATTGCAGCACTATTTACAATAGCCAGGACATGGAAGCAACCTAAATGTCCATCGACGGACGGATAAAGAAGATGTGGCACATATACACAATGGAATATTACTCAGTCATAAAAAGAAAAGAAATAGTTATTTGTAGTGAGGTGGATGGACCTAGAGACCGTCATACAGAGTGAAGTAAGTCAGAAAGAGAAAATCAAATACTGTATGCTAACACATATATATGGAATCTTAAAAAAAAAAAAAAAAAGGTCCTGAAGAGCCTAGGGGCAGGACAGGAATAAAGACGCAGACATAGAGAATGGACTTGAGGCCATGGTGGGGGGGAAGGGTAAGCTGGGACGAAGTGAGAGAGTAGCACTGACATATATACACTACCAAATGTAAAATAGATAGCTAGTGGGAAGCAGCCGCATAGCACAGGGAGATCAGCTAGGTGCTTTGTGTCTCCCTAGAGGGGTGGGATAGGGAGGGTGGGAGGGAGACGCAAGAGGGAGGGGATATGAGGATATATGTATACGTATAGCTGATTCACTGTTATACAGCAGAAACTAACACACCATTGTAAAGCAATTATACTCCAATAAAGATGTTTAAAAAATAAATAAACCTCATCTTTGCCAGCACTTGGTATTACCACTGTAATGAAATGTCAGTTTGATAAACAGAATGTAATTATATAGCACTGGTTTATATAAGCATCTGTAAACTTGTGGAGAGGTGAGTCAAGGCAGCTGCATTTCTCCTTTCTCCGCCTTTATCTTTCCTTCTAGGGTTTACTTGAGGATCAGTGAACACCTTGCAAAATAAGACACAAAGTTTTTTTTTTTTTGGTGGGGGGCAGATAAAGTAACTTGTATGCATTTGTCTATGGGTGTATTTGATTTGTATTTGTCTTTTGAATTTAAAACTTATGTTAAAAGAAATGCAGTCAGGTTAGCCTTTGGCTTAAATACTGAGCAAGACTTAAGCTTCAAAGTTTTACCCTTTAGATACAAGGACAATTTTGTGTCAGAAATTTGTTCATATGGCCAAGGACATTTTCCCTTTTTCATGAAAGCATCAATTTTTATGCACTAAAACCCATGAGGTAAAAAATTGGACGCACCTCATGGCTGATCAACGTTTACTCTACTATAATTTATCTTCTAGGAGCCACAAATAAGTTTTTGAAATTTCTCTTGCATTTATATCACAGCCATCCTTTAGAGGAAATAAAGGATTACTTTCCACTACAACACCTGCTCCCTTTGTCCCCCAGTAACATTCTTGGGAAAGAATGTTCCTTATTCTTACATGGAAAGCACAGTTGTCATTTTCCATGTGAACTTGAACTCCATAGCTCTACTAGCAAAGAAGGATGGGAAAAAGGGCCTTCCATTTTTCTCTTTAAACATACCAGGTTTATTCTCACTGTTGGATCTTTGCACTTTGTTTTCCCTCGAAAACTTCTTATCCCCCCATACCCTCAATTTAGCTTAGCTGTCTCCTTCTTGTCATTAGGTATTCAGTTAAAACCAACCTAAATTAACTCTATCCCTCCCCTTTCTGCACATTGCACTATCTGATTTTCTTCATAAGATTTATCACCAGCTGACACTATCTTAATAGTTATCTTAATAGTTTAAGCTCTACCAGGACAGAAATTTTTGTCTATTCCCTGCTGTAACTCCAATTCCTAGAGTACAACCTAATAATAAATGAATGCTGAGTGAATTGTTGGGATTTATTAAATAAATAGGTGAGTAAAGTCTGTAGGATGGATTACTTTGGTATGTTTCATTAAAATATATTCTACAATTTGTGTATTGTTTTGAAAATGACAAAACTCAATTCACATGCGTTGCTCATTAGGCAATAGAGAAGCATCAGGAATGTTGAATGCAGATTTGAAGGAGTGGCACTATGGGACTCAGTTTATATACCTTCTCCGATTCTCTTAGCTCCCTCTGCCCACCCCTCCCCACCCCGCCCTGGGTGTTCATGTGTGTACACCCACATATAACACACATACATATTCACCACCTGAACATTAGGCACTTATCCCATTAGTCTCCTTGTTTATTGAGACCACCAGCTGTCTCAGCAGCCCCAGTAGAGGGGCCAGGTATTGGTTGACCATCATTGGACCTTTCCAGAGTGGAAGCTGCGAGGGCTGTAACTCCTATATCTACTGCAACTGTAGCTATGAAGGCAATAGATACTACCTTCACTCCTGGTTTCAGATGAAGAACTAAACAATGGGGCTTGGAAAATGGATTCCCCAGAGGCAACCCTGGGGGGTCAGGTTGCCAAGCCCAAAAGTTTGGGAATGTTAATTCCCTGGGGGGGATACTGGGACAGACAAGTTGCAGAAGATGGGAAACAGCTGAAAGATACATTCTTCTTTTACTTTTCCCAGTAGACTGTGAGGCACAGTATGATTCCACACACAGCTGAAAAGTTATCCTGACATGGTTAAGTCAGTAACGGACCACTTTGTCTTGCTTTACCTCTTCCTCAACTGACTGCATTTCCCCCTTATTCTTGCCAGCCTGGGGTTATAATCCAGACCCTATTTTACCTGAAGCTTTGCCTCAGGCTCTTCCCCCTGCCCCCAGGAAATCTAAGCTAAGAAAGCTGGTCCTTGACTTTTCAAGTCACTTGAAACAGTATTTTTTTTTCCTTTCCAATCCATGTTACAGTATGCTTTAATGAAAAAATCACATTGACTTAATTTTCTGTTGAATCAGAAGAGATAGAATATGGTAAAACAAAATTGAAGCCCAGTTACTAGGTCTGTGTCTTCAACAATGCCCTAGCTACCCTGGAAGAGATTTTTTTTTGTTTTAATGAGCTGAAATGTGGAAAAATGTTGTGTTACCGTGTTGCATATGTCTCTAAAATATGCTCCTTTCCAAGAATATTTTCCATATGGTTAGGACTGAGTAAGTATTGACTAAGAACAGTCTTTGGGGTCAGGGAGACATGGTTTGAAATATCAGCAAGTCTGCTGTCTCATGATCTCATAGATAGGAAGTTACCAAACCTGTCCCATTTTCAGTGTTATCCACATTTAAAAAAATATATTTATTTATTCATTCATTTGGCTGCACCGGGTCTTTAGTTGCAGCATGCAGGATCTTTGGTTGTGGCATGCGGGATCCTTTAGCTGTGGCATGCAGTCTCTTAGTTGTGGCATGCAGGATCTAGTTCCCTGACCAGGAATCGAACCTGGGCCCCCTGCCCCCACATTGGGAGTGCGGATCCTAATTGCTGGACCATGAGGGAAGTCCCTTATCCACATTTTAATGAAGAAGCCATAACTACCCAGCTTGACTGTTGTGAGGATTAAATTAGATGATATAAATAAAGCATTTAGCATGGTTTCTAGCTCTATACTAAGAGAAGGCTCATTTTACCCATGCAGAAAGTTTGATTATCTTAAAATTGTTCTTCTCACAGGATCTGAAGTGGCACCTTTGTCCTGCCATCACTTAGAAAGCAACTGAGCATCTACACATTCATTCCTGATATGACAGAAAAATTGGGAATTTGGAGGGTATTTACAAAGGTGTGAGAGATTGTGGAGCTGTTGATGTAGGAGATAAGAGGGAGAGTGTTCAAAGGAATGCAGATTTTTTTTTTCTTTCCTGAACCTTTTATAGAATCTTGCTCATTAAGAAGCTGGTAGTGGTCACAGGGGAAAGAGCATGGGAGAATCTCCTGTATCAGCCTTTCCATTATTCCCTCTGGTTTCATCTTGGGGTGATAAAATCCTACCAAACAGGAAAAAAAAAAACAGGAAACCTACCAAAGCAATAGAGCTCTCTCCTCTTGATATTTATTAATAATAATATGAACCTTTATTTTATTTACTATTTTGATTTTAAGTTTATTATGGTTCGAGGGAGTTCATGAAAGTCTAAAGGATTTTCAAGGTACCAATCCTTATCAGCAAGGTAAAAAATACTGTAGAAAATAAAATACTGTTATAGAGATTTATCACCTTTCATTGTACATGGGGATAAAGGTTATGCCTGTCTTCCTTTGTGGAAATAAAGGAAGAAAACCCAAATGGAAACTCTTCAGAGCTTACTATAGTGAGGGAGTCAATTGCCATTGCTTGAGTTTGGCAGAGACTCAATGTACAAAAAAGAAAATGTCTCTGAAGAACCTAAGGGCAGGACAGGAATAAAGACGCAGACATAAAGAATGGACTTGAGGCCACGAGGAGGGGGAAGGGTAAACTGGGACGAAGTGAGAGAGTGGCATGGACATATATACACTACCAAATGTAAAATAGATAGCTAGTGGGAAGCAGCCGCATAGCACAGGGAGATCAGCTGGGTGCTTTGTGACCACCTAGAGGGGTGGGGTAGGGAGGGTGGGAGGGAGATGCAAGAGGGAGGGGATATGGGGATATATGTATAGGTGTAGCTGATTCACTTTGTTATACAGCAGAAACTAACACACCATTGTAAAGCAATTATACTCCAATAAAGATGTTAAAATAAATATATAGAAAAAAAGAAAAATCAGGCAGGGATGTGGGAGAGCTGTATAATGAAAAACAGGGAAGACTTTAGGTGTTCTTTGGAAGTTGTTGGCATGGGGAAGCTGAAGGTGGGCTAACTAGAAATGAGGCAGATTATGTGATTGATTTAGAAAGAATATTTGGCTTTCTCTGGTTGGTGCTGTGTTGAAAGCAGAGGCAAAAATAGGGAAGTTGGAACTTAATTTCTAGCCATTCTGGGTTGATTGTGAAGAGGTGGTGTTTTGGCCTTCGGGAATGATAGCTGTAGAGATTGTAGGTCAAAGTTCTATTGTCACATATGGTCTGGCCATTGTCTGCATACTCAGTTTCTCATTTTATTCAAAGATACTAGGAAGAGCCTCTTTACATGAGGGAGGAGCTTGGGCCCATGCTACTAATCATCTTTTACTTTCTGTGTTTATGTCCTTTTGTGATTTTGTAATTAAAGGAAACACTGAATAAAGCTGTTGCCTTACTTCTCTGGGAGAAGTTCCAGTCATTCCCCCCCACTCCGCCCCACCCCACTCCCACACCCTTGTCCGTCTTAAACGTTTATCATGCAAAGAAATAGAGATGCATGAGATTGTTAACCTTGGTAATAGCTCACCAATCTATTATCTTTTCACAGTTTAAAGGCTTTAAAAAAAAAACAGTTTTATTGAGATGCAATTTTAAAAAAAATTTTATTGGAGTATAGTTGATTTACAGTATTGTATTAGTTTCAGGTGTACAACAAAGTGAATCAGTCATATATATATATATATTATTCATATATCCACTCTTTTTAGTGTCTTTTCCCATATAGGTCATTATAGAGCACTGACTAGAATTCCCTGTGCCATAAAGTAGGTCCTTATTAGTTGTCCCATTTGCTCCAATAGGGAGAAAGCCTAAAAATCTCTGGTTTTGGGGGGGGAGGGAGGGGCAGAAGGCAATTTCCCTTGCTCTTAAAAAATGGTTTCTTCCTTTCAAGAAGACAGCTAAACAAGGGGATAGTAACCATGGTCTGTGATGGTGATAAAAAATAAAACACACTTAAAAAAGAAGCGGTTCTAACCAACCATTGCAGTTGTACTCTTGTCCAGTCCTTCTCTTTCTCTGCAATGTAGACTTGATAATTATGTCTGTTCTTTGGGGTGGAAATGAACAAAGCCCAGCCTTTTGGTTTCCTTTATTCTGGTTTGCATAGGCCTTCCAAGCAGATTAAAAAATGATTTCTCTAATTGTTCCAGTCTATATCACAAGTGTTCTTCACAGGGCTGTGGGGACAGAATGTCAACCAGTAATAAAGTTTTACTCTGCCTTGCTTCATCCTTTGTGTATACATCTCCCTAGAAGAACTCAAGAGAGGGAATAATGATCAAATGCCATCTCAATTTCAACTCACTTTATTATTTCCCAAAGAGCAAACTAAGTAACATTTTAACTTCCAGTAAGGAAACTAATTTATGCATATTCAAAACAGAATGCAAATGACCTAAGGCCAAAAAATGAGAGAAAGGTTTTTAAAGGCATTTTTGAAACCTAGTTTTGAAAGTCCTTTTCTCCTATATATCTTCCTTTCCCACATCTATTTGTGTTTTTTTGTTTTTTTTTAACATCTTTATTGGAGTATAATTGCTTTACAATGGTGTGTTAGTTTCTGCTTCATAACAAAGTGAATCAGTTATACATATACATATGTTCCCATATCTCTTCCCTCTTGCATCTCCCTCCCTCCCACCCTCCCTATCCCACCCCTCTAGGTGGTTGCAAACCACCTAGCTGATCTCCCTGTGCTATGCGGCTACTTCCCACTAGCTATCTATTTTACGTTTGGTAGTGTATATATGTCCATGCCACTCTCTCACTTTGTCACAGCTTACCCTTCCCCCTCCCCATATCCTCAAGTCCATGCTCTATTAGTTCTGTGTCTTTATTCCCGTCTTACCCCTAGGTTCTTCATGACCTTTTTCTTCCCTTAGATTCCATATATATGTGTTAGCATACAGTATTTGTTTTTCTCTTTCTGACTTACTTCACTCTGAATGACAGACTCTAGGTCCATCCACCTCACTACAGATAACTCAATTTTGTTTCTTTTTATGGCTGAGTAATATTCCATTGTATATATGTGCCACATCTTCTTTATCCATTCATCTGTTGATGGACACTTAGGTTGCTTCCATGTCCTGCCTATTGTAAATAGAGCTGCAATGAACATTTTGGTACATGACTCTTTTTGAATTATGGTTTTCTCAAGGTATATGCCCAGTAGTGGGATTGCTGGGTCGTATGGTAGTTCTATTTTTAGTTTTTTAAGGAACCTCCATACTGTTCTCCATAGTGGCTGTATCAATTTACATTCCCACCAACAGTACAAGAGGATTCCCTTTTCTCCACACCCTCTCCAGCATTTGTTGTTTCTAGATTTGTTGATGATGGCCATTCTGACCGGTGTGAGATGATATCTCATTGTAGTTTTGATTTGCATTTCTCTAATGATTAATGATGTTGAGCATCCTTTCATGTGTTTGTTGGCAGTCTGTATCCCACATCTACTTGTTAGTACCCACTATATCCTGGGCATGATTCTATGGGTAGCTGATACAATAGAGGGCAAGACAGATGTAGTTTCTTGTTAGAGGATACTGAAAATTTAATGAACAATAATATAATATAGTGATATGTTCTTAAAAGCAAATAAATCTGCAGAGTGGTTTAGAGGTAAGAAAGTTCTCTGAATCTAATCTTACTCTCCCCCTTCCATCCCCTGTTGCCCACATGACAGTTATTCTCATGACATGGTGATATGTAAGCAGGGATCTGAATACAGTACAAGGGACCACTTATGCCCTTGGGGAAGGACATTAAAAGCAGAGGGAAGAACATAACTTTTGGGTTAGGATTAAGTTTGGCAAGCTCAGGAGGACCTTAAAGATAGCGGAGGAGGAAGACATGAAGATCACCTTCCTGCCCACAGATACATCAAAAATACATCTACATGTGGAACAACTCCTACAGAACACCTACTGAATGCTGGCAGGCAGAAGACCTCAGACTTCCCAAAAGGCAAGAAACTCCCCACGTACCTGGACCTGGCTGTGTGGCTCACAGGGTCTTTGTGCTCCGGCTGGGTGTCAAGCCTGAGCCTCTGAGGTGGGAGAGGCGAGTTCAGGACATTGGTCCACCAGAGACCTCCCAGCCCCACGTAATATCAGTCGGTGAGAGCTCTCCCAGAGATCTCCGTCTCAACGCTAAGATGCACCTCCACCCAACGACCAGCAAGCTCCAGTGCTGAACACCCCATGCCAAACAACTAGCAAGACAGGAACACAACCTCACCCATTAGCGGAGAGGCTGACTAAAATCATAATAACTTCACAGACATCCCAAAATACACCACTGGATGTGGTCCTACCCACCAGAAAGACAAAATCCGGTCTCCACCACCAGAACACAGGCACCAGTCCCCTCCACCAGGAAGCCTACATGACCCACTGAATCAACCTTACCCACTGGGGGCAGACACCGAAAACAACAGGAAATAAGAACCTGTAGCCTGCGAAAAGGAGACCCCAAACACAGTAAGTTAAGCAAAGTGAGAAGACAGAGAAATACACAGCAGATGAAGGAGCAAAGTAAAAACCCACCAGACCAAACAAATAAAGAGGAAATAGGTAGTTTACCTGATAAAGAATTCAGAGGAATGATAGTAAAGATGATTCAAAATCTTGGAAATAGAATGGAGAAAATACAAGAAACGTTTAACAAGGACCTAGAAGAACTAAAGAGCAAACAAACTGATGAACAACACAATAAATGAAATTAAAAATTCTCTAGAAGGGATCAATAGTAGAGTAACTGAGGCAGAAGAATGGATAAGTGACCTGGAAGATAAAATAGTGGAAATAACTACTGCAGAGCAGAATATAGACAAAAGAATGAAAAGAATCGAGGACAGTCTTAAAGACCTCTAGGACAACATTAAACACACATTAAATGCACCAACATTCGAATTATAGGGGTCCTAAAAGAAGAACAGAAAAAGAAAGGGACTGAAAAAATATTTGAAGAGATTATAGTTGAAAACTTCCCTAATATGGGAAACGAAATAGTTAACCAAGTCCAGGGAACACAGAGAGTCCCATACAGGATAAATCCAAGGAGAAAAACACCAAGACACATATTAATCAAACTGTCAAAAATTAAATATAAAGAAAAAATATTAAAAGCAAGGGAAAAGCAACAGATAACATACAAGGGAATCCCTATAAGGTTAACAGCTGATCTTTCAGCAGAAACTCTGCAAGCCAGAAGGGTGTGGCAGGACATATTTAAAGTGATGAAAGGGAAAAGCCTACAACCAAGATTACTCTACCCAACAAAGATCTCATTCAGATTTGGCGGAGAAATTATAACTTTTACAAAGAAGCAAAAGATAAAAGAATTCACCACGACCAAACCAGCTTTACTGCAAGTGCTGAAGGAACTTCTATAGGCAGGATACACAAGAGAAGGAAAAGACCTACAAAAACAAACCCAAAACAATTAAGAAAATGGGAATAGGAACACACATATCGATAATTACCTTAAATGTAAATGGATTAAATTCTCCAACCAAAAGACAAAGGCTGGCTGAATGGATGCAAAAACAAGACCCATATATATGCTGTCTACAAGAGACCCACTTCAGACCTAGTGACACATGCAGACTGAAAGTGAGGGGATGGAAAATGATATTCCATGTAAATGGAAATCAAAAGAAAGCTGGAGTAGCAATTCTCATATCAGACAAAACATACTTTAAAATAAAGACTATTACAAGAGACAAAGAAGGACACTACATAATGATCAAGGGATCAATCCATGAAGAAGATATAGCAATTGTAAATACCTGTGCATCAAACATAGGAGCACCTCACTACATCAGACAAATGCTAACAGCCATAAAAGGGGAAGTTGACAGTAACACAATCATAGTAGGGTACTTTAAAACACCGCACTTTCATCAATGGACAGATTATCCTGAATGAAGATAAAGAAACACAAGCTTTAAATGACACGTTAAACAACATGGACTTAATTGATACTTACAGGACATTCCATCCCAAAACAACAGAATACACTTTCTTCTCAAGTGCTCATGGAACATTCTCCAGGATAGATCATATCTTGGATCACAAATCAAGCCTTGGTAAATTTAAGAAAACTGAATTTGTATTAAGTATGTTTTCTGACCATAATGCTATGAGACTAGATGTCAGTTACAGGGAAAAAAACTGTAAAAAATACAAACACCTGGAGGCTGAATAATATGTTACTAAATAACCAGGCGATCACTGAAGAAATTAAGGAGGAAATAAAAAAATACCTAGAAACAAATGGCATGAAAACACGATGACCCAAAACCTATGGGATGCAGCAAAAGCAGTTCTAAGAGAGAAGTATATGGCAATACAATCCTACCTCAAGAAACAAGAAAAATCTCAAACAACCTAACCTTACACCGAAAGCAATTAGAGAAAGAAGAACAGAAAAAAGCCCAAAGTGAGCAGAAGGAAAGAAATCATAAAGGTCAGATCAGAAATAAGTGAAAAAGAAATGAATGAAACCATAGCAAAGATCAATAAAACTAAAAGCTGGTTCTTTGAGAAGATAAACAAAATTGATAAACCATTAGCCAGGCTCATCAAGAAAAAAGGGAAAAGACTCAAATCAATAGAATAAGAGATGAAAAAGGAGAAGTAACAACTGATACTGTAGAAATATGAAGGATCATGAGAGATTACTCCAAGCAACTCTGTGGCAATAAAATGGACAGCCTGGAAGAATTGGACAAATTCTTAGAAAAGCACAACCTTCCAAGACTGAACCAGGAAGAAATAGAAAATACAAACAGACCAATCAGAAGCACTGAAATTGAAACTGTGATTAAAAATCTTCCAACAAACAAAAGCCCAGGACCAGATGGCTTCACAGGTGAATTCTATCAAACATTTAGAGAAGAGCTAACACCTATCCTTCTCAAACTCTTCCAAAGTATAGCAGAGGGAGGAACACTCCCAAACTCATTCTACAAGGCCACCATCACCGATACCGAAACCAGAAAAAGATGTCACAAAGAAAGAAAACTACATCCCAATATCGCTGATGAACATAGATGCAAAAATCCTCAACAAAATGCTAGAATCAGAATCCAACAGCACTTTAAAAGGATCATACACCATGATCAAGTGGGGTTTATCCCAGGAATGCAAGGATTCTTCAATATACGCAAATCAATCAATGTGATACACCATATTAACAAATTGAAGGAGAAAAACCATATGATCATCTCAATAGATGCAGAAAAAACTTTTGACAAAATTCAACACCATTTATGATAAAAGCCCTCCAGAAAGTAGGCATAGAGGGACCCTACCGCAATATAATAAAGGCCATATATGACAAACCCACAGCCAACATCATTCTCAGTGGTGAAAAACTGAAACCATTTCCACTAAGATCAGGAACAAGACAGGCTTGCCCACTGTCACCACTATTATTCAACATAGTTTCGGAAGTTGTGGCACACTAAGCCCGTATGCCACAACTACTGAGCCTGCGCCCTGGAGCCCGCAAGCCACAACTACTGAGCCCACGTGCCGCAACTACTGAAGCCTGCCTGCCTAGAGCCCGTGCTCTGCAACAAGAGAAGCCACTGCAGTGAGAAGCCCGCTCGCTGCAACTAGAGAAAGCTCGCACTCAGCAATGAAGACCCAACGCAGCCAAAAATAAATAAATACATTTATAAATTTTAAAAAAAGGACATTTCAATATCCAATAATGAGGAAAACAAAACAAACGACAACAAAAGTAACAAATAGGGTAATAATTTTATTAAACATTTCATCAAATAACAAACATGGATAGAAGATAAGCACATAAAAAGATGTTCAACATTATTAGTCATTAAAGAAATACAAATAAGAACCACAATGAAATATTACTGCGTACCTATTAGAATGATTAAAATTAAAAATACTGATCATATCTAGTGGTAGTATATGGAGGAACTAGAGTGCTCATACAGTGCTTGTGGGGATGTAAAATGCTACAAAAATGTGGAACTTTCTTAAAAATTTTAACATATACCTCCCTTAACATAATCATTCCATTCATTTTATTTATATTTATAAATTATACAGGATAATATTTATAAGTGATAATATTTATAAATAAATACAAATGTTATTTGTATAATTTATTTATCAGTTACCTAAGGAAGTAAACCTGTGTGTCCTATATAAAAAAAGGAAAGTGTATGTGAATGTTCATGCAGTTTTATTTGTAATATTCAAAACCTGGAAACAACCCAAATGTCCATCAGTAGGTGAATGGATTAAAACATTTAAAAAAGTGAGATAGAGATGTTGTCTCGGAGAACTTACAGAAACAGAGTTGGAGAAATAACCATCCTTTCCTCTCCCCTCCCTTGAATTTCCTTCCTGTGTTTTTCATTGACTGATCCTAATTGCAAGTCAGAAGTCAAGGAAGTCCAAACTGGTCAGCCACTTGGGGTAAAGAACAGGTAGAGAAAAGTGAAGAGTGTTGGGCATGTGGTGGCGGGGGGCGGGACATTATAGAACAGTTCCATTACCCATCCCTGCAAATTCTCTTAGAGTTCATAATCATTATAAAGGATATTTCTTTGCTGGATAAATAATTTTAGATGGACGGGTCTTCATCTTTTTTTTTTTTCTTTTTTCAGCTGTTTAAAGATTCCATTCATGGTCACCAGGTTTGCATAGTTTTTGAAAAAAAAGTCTTCATTTGTTCACATAGTCATTCCTCTGTACATAATACATATTTTCCCCACTCTGGTGGCTTTTGAGATTTTATTTGTGATTTTCAGCAATTTGATATATCTTGGCATGTTTGTGTGTATGTTTATCCTGTTTAAGTTCATTGAGACTTTTAGATCTGTGGGCTTTTATATTTTATCAAATTTGCAACTTGTTTAGTCACTGCATTTTTTATTTATTTATTTTTATTTATTATTATTGTTTTTTTGTGGTACGCAGGCCTCTCACTGTTGTGGCCTCTCCCGTTGCGGAGCATAGGCTCCGGACGTGCAGGCTCAGTGGCCATGGCTCACGGGCCCAGCCGCTCCGCGGCATGTGGGATCTTCCTGGACCGGGGCACAAACCTGTGTCCCCTGCATCGGCAGGCGGATTCTCAACCACTGTGCCACCAGGGAAGCCCTTTTGAATATTTTTGATGTCTTCCTAGACTCTCTGCTTCTTCTAGGAGATCAGTCATATGTCTGTCAGACTATTTAATTTATTTCACAGGTCATAGAGGCTTTTTAAATTCTTTCTTTTTTTTTTTCCTCCTTGTTTCATTTGGTTTGATTCTACTGCTGTGTTTTCAAGTTCACTGATATATTCTGCAACATCTAATCTGCTGTTAATCCCATCCAGTGATGTCTTAATTTCAGATGTTGTTCTAATCTATGGAAGTCCATTTTTTAATATCTTTAATTTCTCTCTTGCTTGATGTTTTTAATGGAATACTTGCTCATAGTTATAATAGCTACTTAACATCCTTGTCAGTCATTTCTGTGTCTTTTTCTGTTGAATGATTTTATTCCTGGCTATAGTTAGTTACCTTTACTGCTTCTTGGTATGTATAAAATATTTTGATAGGAGGCTGGATCTTATGAACGCTATGCTGCTGTTTTGGCAGTTAATTTTGACAATTAGATTATTCTGGATAAATTTTATGAACTTGACCCTGTTTTTAAGATTTCCTAGAGTGTTTCCAGGCATGTGTAAGCCCTATTTCTGAGATACGATTCTCCTGAGGTCTCCACCAAATGGCCTGGCTGATCACCAAGGACTCTACTCTCTGGATGGTTAGACTTTGAATAACTCCCTGCCTTATGTGAGCTTTTACAAATTTTTAACTTACAGCTTGCTGGTAGTTTTGGCCAAGGCTTGTGGAATTTTACTTAATGTACATATAGCTAAGTTTTCAGCAAAGACTTAAGGAAAACTTTATGTAATAGATGTCTGGAGCTGTGTTTCTGCATAGGTCCTTTCCCGAGCTCTGCCCTGCTACTTACAGTCTCATAAGCCTCCCTAAACTCTGGTCTCCAGTGACTGAACTCGCTGAGACTGCCAGGCTCTTGTTTGTGTTCTTCCCCATCTCTGTGAATACAGTCTAAGGCATTGCATCCAGGCAGCAAATTGGGACAATTTCAACTACCTTTCCTTTCTTTTGGGGATCACAGTTCTGTGCAACCTATTGTCCAGTGTGTGGAGCCAGGTTTTTCATATATAATAGACAGTTTTCTAGTTGTTTACGGTGGGAGATTAAGTTCAGCTTTTGTTACCTCTTTATGTCTAGAATCAGTTAATGCAACTCCTGTGTTTATAGTGTTCTAGTGGCTTACAATAGAAAACAATAACAAACATATACAGAAGTAAACCTCACCTTGGCCTGCAAGGGCCTACATGGTCTGGCCTTGGTTCTCTCCAATTGTATATTCCAACATTCTCTTCCTCGCTCCATTAGCCATGACCAGAACACTGGCCTTTATTGTTCCTTGAACACAATAAACCTACTGTAGGCTCTGGGAACTTGATTTTGAGGTTTGCTCTACCTGGAATGCTGTTCTCTCGGATTTTTTCAGTGCTCACTCCCTCAATTTGCTTAGGTTCCTAGGTGATGTTATTTGATCAGAGAGACCTAACATGACTTTACTATTTAAAATAGCCAACTCTTTTCATGGCCTTTCTCTTACTTTGCTGATACTTTCTTCATAACATTTTTCACCATCGATAATGTATTATAACTCTATTTGTTTGTACTTTTCTGTCTCCCTCACTAGAATGTATGCTGGTTGAGGAAATAGAATTTGTTATATTTGTTCTTGTATTCCCCGTGGGTATGTAGTAGTCCCACAATCATTTTTTCTTTAGAGAAATAATAAAGTTTCTTGAATATATAGTACCTGATACTGTTTTTCCATCACTATTTTGGGGTAAGTGACCTAAAGTGTTAGAAGTGAATTGACCAAGATATCCTTCCAGATTATATAATTTAGAGCAGAAAACTGCAAGACTAATTTACATAATTTTTTTCTTTTGAGATCATATATTTTTAATTTCCTTGAATCTTTATAAATATAACCATTGTTCTTTCTCCTTTTGATTATAAGGTACAGACTATAACTAATGTTGACTGATAAGACCGTGTTCTCTTTTGAAAGTTGTTCTAGTTGGACACTGTTTATGCTGTATCAAATCCCCTTAGGCTCCTTTTACCTGTACTAGTTTTTGAGCACTTACTCAGAAAATGACCTTTGGCGGCTTGCCCACGTACACAGGTGTAAGAAAAGTTTTATCAGTGATCAGTGAGTGTTCAATATGAAATTCAAGCTCCTTGACTCAATATGAAATTCAAGCTCCAAGCTCCCAACTCTGAGGTGTCACATTCCAGAATCCCCCTGAAAAACCGGACTAACACTATGCTAAAATTGTACCTCCTTTTGGCTTTTTTTTCCTTTTGTGTCCACTCACTTACCAGTTTCTCTTGTCAGGAGTTCTTAGAAAAACAGGTACAGATGAATCCTTATCTAGTCTGATAGGTGTATTTTTTTTTTTTTAAAGATGTTGGGGGTAGGAGTTTATTCATTTATTTATTTTTGCTGTGTTGTGTCTTCGTTTCTGTGCGAGGGCTTTCTCTAGTTGTGGCAAGCGGAGGCCACTCTTCATCGCGGTGCACGGGCCTCTCACTATCGCGGCCTCTCTTGTTACGGAGCACAGGCTCCAGACGCGCAGGTTCAGTAGTTGTGGCTCACAGGCCCAGTTGCTCCGCGGCATGT
This sequence comes from Stenella coeruleoalba, assembly GCF_951394435.1. Classification (NCBI taxonomy): domain Eukaryota; kingdom Metazoa; phylum Chordata; class Mammalia; order Artiodactyla; family Delphinidae; genus Stenella; species Stenella coeruleoalba. The sequence continues at coordinate 25,559,481 of NC_137166.1, read as the reverse complement.
GGGATCCCCCAGACCAGGGCTCGAACCCGTGTCCCCTGCATTAGCAGGCAGACTCTCAACCACTGCGCCACCAGGGAAGCCCCTGATAGGTGTATTTTTAAGGTTTGGCTTAGGGTTATGGAGCTTTGACAAATAATCCCCAAATCTCAATGGCTTAATGTATGAGGTTTATTTCTTCTTGATGTTACATGTTTATCATAAGCCAGTTGGAGGAAAGAGGGGTGTTCTTTTCTACATAAACCTCTGGGCAGTAGTCTGATTCTATAACTCAGGGGCCCAGCAAGAAGCCGATGGAATACTTAAATTAGTGTAATTCAAGGAATGTTTAATAAAGAGGCAGTTTGCTAAGGTGTTAGCAACATACAAGGGAATCACAAGAGATAGTGCCGTACTGGCAGAGATTATGCCATCTTTCACCTGCCCTACCTGGAACAGGAGGCTGGGAAGAAAGACTAAGAGCTGGGAAGAAAGACTAAGAAATTAACCATAGGCATCACCGTTCCTCCACCTGAAAATAATGTACATCAAATTTGCTCACACTTTATTGGCCAGAACTTATCATATGGACCCACCTGACAGTGAAGGGACTGGGAACAGACATTTCCAACCCTCATGGTCTTATTTCTTTCAAATGCAGTTTATATTGGCATATCTAGTATGCAAACTGCAAAGTGAATTTCCTTCCACTAAGTTGATATGTATTGCAGAAATTGTGCATTTTTCAAACATACTTATCAACTTTTTGAACTTTTATCAGTTTTAAAAGGTAGGTGCCTTTGGCTGTCAAGTTATCATAATCTCTATTTTTGATCAGTATAATTAAAAAATTTTTTGATTGGTGTCATAACCAAGGATGGCAGACAGGATTCTGGGTAAAATTAAAAATTAAACATTTCAAATTAAAGGATTTCATAGAGTAACTTTCTTTTTTATGTGATCAAAGTGACAAGTTGTTGACAGATAATTTTTACATGCCCTCCAATCTAGTGAAATGATTTTTTGAAGGAATAGAGCATATCACATCATTCATTGTTTAATTATATGCATTCAATATTTTAACTTTATTTTTGTAACCTATTGCTCCAGAAAATATGAGCCATATATATCTTCTCCATTTTTTAAGAAAAAATGATAATAATAAATGTATCAGTCAGCGTTAGATTATGCTGCTGTAACAAACAACTCTAAAAATCTTAGTGTATTAAAATGATAAAGGTTTGTTTCTTGCTAGCTTACAATACATTAACAGCACAGAGTAGCTGATGGGCTCACCTCTACATCATCCTCATTCAGAGACACAGTGTGAATTTGATTCAGTGTCTGGGTGTGCCTTCATGATTGCAAAGGCAGAAAAATTAAATAGGAATAATTGCACATTAACTCCTAGAATTTCCACCTAGAAGTCATACACGTTATTTCCACTCATAGCTTCATTGGCCAGTGCTGGTTACATGGCCCCATGAACTTCAAGAGGCAGGGAAATGCAGTCCTACTATTTGACTGGAAAGAGAACCAGAAGTATTTGGTGAATGATGCTAACAACTGCCACACTAAGGAATGAAATTTATCTGAATATATTGAGACGTGCTCTGTCATTTCAGACCCCTGTAAAATTTATGTAAGCGCCAAATTTTCTATTTAAATGTGGTTTAAATATATATTTCTAAAAAAGAAATTGATTCATCCCCTGAATTGAGTATAAAAAATGCTATAGAGAATATTTAACCTTTTAAAATATATCTTGGGACCACATTTATTTATATCAATAATTTCATCCTAAGATAAGATAGCCCTGAAGACTAAATGGAAATGAAGTATGGATTGCTTTAGCAATTTTTGTGACTATGAAAAGCTATTATTTTGTTGAGGCAAAATCAACCAATAAAATGACATGGGAATTTAGAGAAGGAGAGTTTTACCTGTCTAGGGAAATCATGAATTGTTCATAGAGGAATGGATTTTGCATTTAAGCAATCAGGATTACAGTGGTGATTTCCTGTGACTGTCACTTTTTTGCTTTAACTTTTCATTTTTAAAACCACTTTATTGAGGTATGATTGGCATACAAAAAGTTCTACATATTTAATATATACACCTTGATGAGTTTGGAGAGAACTATACATCTTTGAAGCCATCACCACAATCTAAACCATCACCTCCAAGTGTTTCCTCCTGCCTTCTTTCTTTATTATTATTATTTTTGCGATAAGAATATTTAACATAAGATCTACCCTCTTAGCAAAATTTTAACTATGTATTGTATTGTTAATTACAGGCACTATGCTATGTAGTGGATCTCTAGGACTTATTTACCTTGCGTAACAAAGTTAGTACCCTTTGACTAACACCTCCATATTTCTCCCTCCCCCAACCTTCTGTAAATCACCATTCTACTCTCTGCTTCAATTAGTTTGACTAGTTTTGATTTCTCTTGTGAAGATGTATCATGTAGTATTTGTCTAGCTTATTTCACCTAGCATAATGTCCTCCAGGTCTGTTCATATTCTCACAAAAGCAGGATTTATTTTTTTTAAGATGAATAATATTCCACTTTATGCACATACTACATTTCTTTATCCATTCATCCATCTGTGGACATTTAGATTGCTTCCATGTCTTGGCTATAGTGACTAGAGCACCAGCGACCAGGAGAGTACAGATATCTCTTTGAGAACCTAATTTCAGTTCCTTCTGTATAGAGGTACCCCCCAATTTTTTAAGGTTTGTTTTATGCCAATTTGCTTTTATGAAAGACCGACATTAATACCAGTTTTTGCTAACCGAAAGAAATCTGAAGAAGGTTTTCACTTTTATGAAAAAAGGTGAAGAGTGAAAATTGCTTTCAGTGTTTGTTTTACAGCTCGTTGTTACAGAGACAGTGCACACCTCAAGTGGGGAGAATGACACCACCAAGCTCCTTCCCCAGGAACCATACTTAGCATCTCAGTATCAAGCCACCATAGTTTTGAACTGTGTTAGCATGGGAAATTAACAAGCACTGTTATTAGTTGAGGCATCTCTAGGTGCTTTTGAGGTATAAGCATTTCTAGATAGTGTATGTGCTTAGATTATACGCAATATAGGACTATATATATCTATTTATCTATACATCTGTATCTATATCTATCTGTATCTATCTGTCTAAAATGTGACTTCCATTAGTGAAAGCATTGAGCAAATTTGTATTTGTATGTACCTTGCAAATTGACTCAAAGCATTCACTATTGATATATTAAGTATATCATCAAATTTGATAAAGATTCTATTAGTCGTTCTAATTATATTTCATAGTATTTAAAGGATATCCAGAAATAGAACACTAAATAAAAATAGTGAATAATTCTGGGTACATTTAATTTAGAGTTATTCAGAACTGACTGCGTATACCACTTTACAGTTGTCCAAGATCTTTCAAAATATTGATTAGCTGTACTGTTGATAATATAAAATGCAGTTTTTTGGGGTTTTGTTTGTTTGTTTGTTTTGTTTTTGTTTTTGCTTTTTTTTCGGTACGCGGGCCTCTCACTGTTGTGGCCTCTCCCATTGCGGAGCACAGGCTCCGGACGCGCAGGCTCAGTGGCCATGGCTCACGGGCCCAGCCGCTCCGTGGCATGTGGGATCTACCCAGTCCGGGCACGAACCCGTGTCCCCTGCATCGGCAGGCAGACTCTCAACTACTGCGCCACCAGGGAAACCCTAAAATGCAGTTTTAAGATCAAATACAAGATGATAAAATGCAATGTGATTTCTTTGTTCTGTACCATCCAATTGTTTGCCAACTCGATTTGTTGCTATTTGTTTCACTTGTTTAATCAAAAAAATCCATGTCACCTACCAGAACCTGGAGTTCCTAGGATTCTACAGTGTTTATGCTGACATAGAAATGACTAACAATTTTTACCAAAAGGGGTAGCCTTATGAAAATTTGTTAAGGAGTCATTGAGCTCAACTTGCATTTATCTCAGTTGATCGATTGCACTTACACCAGCAATTTTCACATTTGTTATAAAACACAGAGAAAAGAAAAATATCTAAGGGTATAAATTAGTTCATATTAGCTCTAACTACAAACATGAAAGGGAGTACATTAAAGCTAATCATCCTTCTATTACCTTGTCATTGCGACGTTTTTACTGTTACATGATGTGAAATAGAAAACAGAGCTTTGGGAGCATGGTAATAACGGAGTGCATGAGTGATCAGCATGTCTCTCCCGCTTGCTTCAGCATCCTGTCATTTGGGCTATTTAAATCTGGCTCTAATCTGTAAGACTTGGGCCTTCTATAAGGAATAATAACGCCTGGAATTTGAGAACTGGTGAATAATGGGACATATAAATGGTTAATATTTTTAAAGACTGTACTAATATTTTAAAGATCAGAAATTATTCATTCAAACTGCAGAAAACGTTAAGTATTTAAGGAATTGTATAGTTATCTCAGAAATTAAAAATGAAATAACTACATCTAATAAAATTATTAGCAGAATCTAGTTTAACTAAAAATATTTGTATTAGTGTCAACCATCTTGGAGACATAATGTTTTTAGGAATACTTTTTGCCAGTGGGTGGAAGCAAGATGAGATTTGTAATAGATGAGGTCAAGTAAATAACCAGCAGCCGGACCTTAATAGGACATTGCAAATAGATGGACTTTCAAACTGAGTAAAATAGGGAGACATTGGAGGATTCTGTACAGAGAAGCTGCGAAACCTGATAGCATTTGTCATGGGACACTTTGGATGCTGTTTTGAGAATGGAGTACAGATAGGGGAAGAGGTAGGAACTGGCAGATGAATTAGAAGCTCTTGCTATTTAATTGTGGTGAGAGATGATAGTAACTCTGACAAGGGAGTAGCAGTAAAGCAGTGAGGATTAGTATCTAGACAACCAAATTTATAGACTACAAAATTTCGGGTGGATTTGGTTGTACAGTCAGATTCAGACTTTATAGGTACATGTCTTCATTCGGAACAGAAAGCTCAGGCAGTGACCACATATACCTCATTAAATCTTCCTGTGTACCTTTCAGCATTTTGGAAAGACTATTTATCTATTACTACGAGTGTATTACTTTGCTGCCATTTGAAAAAAAATAAGGTAAATATAAAAACAAATACAAAAAAGCTATGCAATTACATTTTAATAAGATAGTATTATTTTGTGAAGGCTTTGTGCCATAAACCTACTCTTTATTAGATGAAGCAAGTTTTAGAATGGTGTTCAGGACATACCAGCACCAAACTGAGTCAGTGTATTCAAAAGGAGTGAAAGATGGATTAAAAGGAAAATGGCTTTCTCAATATGGGATTTATTTTATTTTATATTTTGCTATCTTACTACCTAAAATCATTTTAAGGGCCACCTGTGGGAAAAGATCTGGTCTATGTGAATGACTGTCCACAGCATCAATGTATAAGTATATGTAGCTACAGAGTTCTCTACATGTCCCCCTTTATGAATCTTGGAGAATTTATCAATGAATTGTGTGAGGATATCTTTCAGTTCCTCCCCTGGCCTTCTTAGTAGTCCAATTGTCCTTTTGTTTCAGCATTAGTCCTGCTATATTTGCAGTTTCCTCACGGGTCTCTAAATACTTCATTTATTATTTACCCCTATATTTTAACCATAGGAATGATTATAAAACTATTCAATAAAAATCTTGATTATTTATGATAGAATATTATAATTTTATAAGAGACTGTACATTTTTAGTAACTAGTAGTCAGATATAAAGTTATGCTTTTTCAGGACCTATCTCCTAATATATTTTTTACAACCTGAACTTCAAAAATGAGGTCAATCACGATTTCCAATGCACTCATTTAGTGAACACTGACAAATAGAGTTTGCAGGGTTTTTTTTTTTTTTTTTGCAGGGTTTTAATTACCAAGATACTAGACACACTTGACAAAAAGTGTATGAAATGAAAATATGGATTCAATATGACATCTACTGATACAAACCTTTGTTACTTATTATATTTTAAATTAGGCGATTCAATATTTATTAAGTAACATTTCTCTTAAATTAAGTATCTTTGTGTGTATTAACATCAAAATCACTTCTTACTAACTTAAATCACTTTGTTATGTTCATCATTCCTTAGACTACCCATCATACTAAAATGTGTTTCCATGCTGATATTTGAATCAAGAAATTGAAATAGATGACTGGACAGGTTAGAAAATAAGGACTGGAAATATGTCACAAAAATACCAGAATTTTTTTTAAAATGTGTATTTTTTTCTCTAAAGTAAAAAATCCTTGAGGAGAAAGAGTATGTATTTGTGTCTTACTACTGTAGGGATTACATCTAGGAACCTAATGTATCCCTAATAATTCCTGCTTAAACCTTCCACCAAGTAAAATCCAAGTCAAAATTTATTCTCTGTGGTGAAGAGTGGTTCACTGATTGAGTGAATGAATAGTTAAATAATAGTTTGTGTGTTTTATACCAGATAATTTAAAGGAATATTTGAATATTTGTCTGCCTCCCAACCATATCCAGATTTCAATACTTTGGGGGGAAAAAAAATCACATAATGTTCATGGTGAATTGAGTTTGCTAGAAAGACAGGTCTCTTTTTTTTAGCCATTTCTCCAGCCATGTGAAATTCCTTGCAATCTTCAGTTCTTTAGAGGTAAATTGTTCCAGTTATCTACTTCCGTGTGTGAAACTATGACAAAACAATAACTATTTTATTGTATGTCATGATTTTAGGGTTAGAAATCTGAGCAGGGCTCAGTTAGGTGATTCTTCTATCCTACATGGTGTTGTAAGATATCTCGCAGTGGTATTATCATGGTAAATGGTCCGGAGGGCCCAAGACAGCTTCATTCACAGGACTGGTTCCTCTGAAGGGATGGCTCATCTGTCGGTCTGGGCAATCTCCAACTCACGACTCACTGGACTTCCCATACGGGGGCTTAGGGCTTCAAGAATGAGTTTTCCAACAAACAAGACAGAAGCTGCATGGCCTTTATAATGTAACCTCAGAGGTCACCTTGTGTCACTTCTGCCATATTTTAATGGCCGAAGCAGTCACAAACCTGTCCAAATTCAAAGAGAGGGGCCTTACCGCATCTCTCATTGAGAGGAGTGTTAAAGAATTTGTAGTTGTTGTTGTAAAACTGGTAGTTTATCTCTAACGTTATATAGACCTTCTGCAACATGATTATCACATTATATAATTGTAACTATCAAAATGTTACATATCTATCAACATAAAAATAAATCAAACAAATTTTGGGTCAAGCTATCAACTCCCTTTTGTCTTAAAAGTGTGAAATGTGCAGTTACACGATTCTGAGTTCTTCCCAGATTGCCTGAACTCACAGTAGAACATAGAGCTGAATACGAGTCTGCATCAAAGGGAGTCATGAGAGTCCCATCGTGTTGCTGAGCTTTACGGGGCTGCTATGACTGGGATTGTGAGCCACATGAATCCTGAAGCGATCTCAGAGGTTGTTTCAGGGATTATTCAAGAAAGCTTTGCTGCTCATCTCCTTGGGTTAAAAAAATAAGAAGCTTTACCTATTCATGGGTTTAGGTGGCTCAGCCTGTAAACATTTATATGGTTTCTGTATTTCAGCTGAAGGCATGAGAATAATATGCTTTGAGTGAGTAGACCTAGTGACTCAACAGAGCAAACTGGCCACTTTACCAGCCAAAACATTGTGAATTGTGAGGGAAGAGGGAAGGAATACATTTGAAATGTTTGGGCAATATCACTGGGTTGAGACTAGAAACATTTTTAATGTTTGTAGCTCTTAGGGTAATAATTTGACTCAAAGGGAGAAAAATAGAATAATTCTCTCATGTCTATTAATGGAGTGTTTAGTGTAGGATTAATGGTTTGGCCTCTGGAATCAGGGAAGCAGACAGCCTAATGTTCAACTAATGGGTCCTATTACTGTCACTGTGTCCTTGAGCAAGTTACATAACCCATCTGACTTTCATTTATCTCATCGATAGAATGGAGATGGTAATAGCATAAAACTGATTGAATTATTGATGAAATGAATGGCCTAGCATAGGTATTAAGAAAGAGAAAAGCAGTCCCTGACATCTGGAGCTAGCCCGCGACTATCAGCTAGGCTTTTGTGTTACTACATGCTGTTCCCGCACTCACTGCCAGGCACTGTTGAACATAAGCAGTTACATAGAATATCAACATCAGAATGCCGCTCTGTGGTCGTGATGGATCAAAACAAAAGACCGCTCCACAGTCACGTCTAAAAACTGACCAATTATGACTATTTGTCCAAGGCACAATATACCCCAAATAACCCTTTCTCCTAGGTGGTATGAATGGCTACTGCTGTTTTACCAAAAACAGCATTAGCTTTTCTTTAGTTCACCTGCCCTGCAAATAAGATTTAATGAGATATACAATTATAGAATGATTCCTGCTTTCTGACATCACCCAAACCAGTAGGTGTCCCCACTTCTTTGGACCCGCCCCAGCTCAACCAGAGCATAAATCCTATAATAAGTCCTTTTTAACATGCTTTCACTGAGCTATCCTATTGTTTCCCATGCTGTGCATTCTCCTTTGCTATGAGTAATAAACTGACTTTTTCAGCCACAGGCAATGTTCCTGGTGGTTTGATTGGGGGTCACTGACAGCATTACTGTATATAAAGTGCTTAATGGAATAAGTATCAATAAATGTTAGCTGCTATTATTACTAGCAGTAGAATTGATGTTCTTAATACTATATCTTTCTCTTTCCTTCCTTCTTTCCATGAAAATGTGTCACACACAGATTGTGTACCATGACCTGTAGTTGCAGGAAAGATATTTTTTAAGGATGTGATGCTTGAGCATGGTAGTACAAGTAACAGAGAACTTATTAGGACAGAAATGGTGAGGAATGAGGGTATGTGTCAGGTGTGGGATATGCACATAATGTGTAGTAGGACACAGTAAGTCTGCTCTAGATATTTTTTATGGAAAATTTTCAGCTGAAAGACTTCATCTGATATATTAAGAACACTAATTGTAGTCAATGAATTACAAATAACTACATAGACAAAATGATAGTCTCTGTTGCTTTTTCTAGAAACAAAATTCAAATGAAAAATTTATGGTAATTTATGTTTGGGGAATTTGAAAGCAGTTCAAAGTCAATGGCAATTTATCCTACTACATGATCAGTATCATTGATTATATAATCAGCATATTAGCAGATGCATTCAAAATTTTCTAATATTCATGCATAGTTAAATTACATTGAGAAGAATAGTATGTTCTTAATTGGGCCATTCCAGTGATTGTACTAGTTTGCATAGTTAGGTGATTTTCAAACAGTTTGCCTAGGTCTGAAACATGTTGAACACTAAGCCAGCACAACTTTAATGAAAAATAAAACATTTTAGAATGTGGCATATTTATAATAGCACATGGGTGTCATAGGGGTGGAGTTTTAATATGTATGATTTGAAAAGCTTCCCATTTGATTTACATCGAGACTGACCATGTATAAGTCCTTTAATACTAGATTTTTGGAAAAAACACTGGATTAAACTCAAACCTACTTAAATTTTTACCCCTGAATTTGAAGCCAGTTACTTATACTTCAGTAATTTTGTTAAACTCTCTGCACCTTAAATTTCATAACTGCAAAATCAAGATTGTAATATTTAACTAATGTGCATGATGATCATGCAAATTGAAAAAAGAATGCTGTATTATCAAGATTTAGTGTTAATTAAAGACTAGCTATCTTTCTCTAAAAATATAAGCATGTGAGATTCCAAGATTAAACATCATCATTGCATTTGATCTTCACCTCAGCCCAGAACCAGCAATATTCTTGACCTAAGTGGCTATCTGACATGTAACAGGGTCCTAAATAGGAAAGTCACTGCATCCTTGCAGGCTCAGAGGTCCAGAATCAGGGCATCTTATTACAAAGCTGTAAAGTCCTTTTCATGAGATAGTAAGCACAAAATCACCAATATTAGGTTCCTTTTGAATCATCTACTCTAATCACATTATTACTACCAGCTTGACTTTTTTTTCATTTTTTAATTGAAGTATAGTTAATTTACAGTGTGTTAGTTTCAAGTGTACAGCAAAGTGATTCAGTTAATGTGTACATATACACACACACATATGTGTGTGTGTGTGTGTGTGTATGTATATATATATATATATATATATATATATATATATATATTTATTCTTTTCCAGATTCTTTTCCATTATAGGTTATTATAAGATATTGAGTATGGTTCCCTGCACAATGTAGTAGGTCATTCCTGTTTATCTATTTCATATATTGTGTGTATATGTTAATCTCAAACTCCTAATTTATCCCCCACCCGCCATTATCCCCTTTGGTAACCATAAGTTTGTTTTCTATGTCTATGAATCTATTTCTGTTTTGTAAATAAGTACATTTAAAATCACCAGCATTAGGTCCCTTTTGAGTCATCTACTCTAATCACGTTACTGCTGCCAGATTGACTTTCTTGATCTCTCTGAACTTCCACTTTCCAGTTATTCATCTTTTTCTGACATCCTGGTAACATTTCCTCTCCCCTTCACTGACTAATAGGATAAATAGAGTTACAGGATATAGCATTACCTACTAAAATGGGTCCATGGATCAAAGATTTGTGTAAAGTCCAGTGAAATCAATCCCTGAGCCATAAATTTCAATGCACAAGAGATGTTTGGCAGTCTTTTACAGAGTTGGAGGTGAGCTGTTTGAGGACCCATTTTCTTAGTAGCTGCTTCCTTGTTTAAAAAGCAAGTAATTTTTTAAAAAGGAACTTTGAAACTTCTTTATAAATGGTCCTTAGCAAAAATAGCAATTGCGTTCCCTTGTCCCACTCAACAAACTCAAGTGGTCTAACATCGTTCAGTTTTGAAAGCCAATGGCTAACATGAATTTGCTTTCTGTTTCCTCCCCTAGACTAATTTTTGTTCTTGTGAAACATCTGCTTAGCTTTTAATCTCTTGGACTAACAGGTCATTACTCATTTGTTTATGGACGAAATGATTCACATCAGTGTAAATAAGTCCTATAATATTGTTCTCTCAGTTGAGTGACTCTTCAGCAAAGCAATAATGAGTAGAATGTGTAACTTCCACTAATCTTGCTTATTGTTTTTGGACGATGTCAACAGTATCAGTTGATTAAGATTTCTGGCAGGAAAGCAAAACTTGCAGCCTTCCAACTGCAGGTAAGCTTACATTCTTAAGAATCTTGGTAGACATATTTAAATATAACCCTTCAAGCTGCAGAATTTCTGCATACTACTAGTAGTTCCTAAAGACTTTTTAATGCTTTTGGAAATTATACCTAAGTCATAACATTTGTCCATTGTCCTGTTGGATCTCACAGGGTTGTACTCTGCCCAACAATCCTAGTTTTAAGTAAGACTCCCTAATGAAAAGAAATAAGTTTTATATTTCCAGATATAATGCTAAATCCACTTTTTACCCAAAGATATTTAGAGGCTGTCTTATACTCTTCCATTCCTTCATTTTAAAAGTATATTTATTCTGTTTTCAAGACCAGTATTGATTTTTGTTTTTATTTAAAATTTTTAAATAGGTTAGTCAGAATGGTAATGGAGAAAAAAATAATTTTGTGCACTCTAACATTTCTACCAAAAAAACGTGCAAACTGGGTCCACTGATTAATATCCATTGGATATAAAGCTCTAAATTGTTAATAAAATGTTAAGAGAGTAATGTTAACATATCTTTTTCAATTTACCTGTCTGATACTCCTGTATGACTTCATTTATATGAAGTATTAGAATAGAAGAGTGACTCCATCTTTGGGATATTTGGAGGGAAGACTTCCTGGGTTGATGGAAGTATTCTATAATTTGGTCTGGCTGATAGTTACAAAGTTTTATATATTCATCATTTCCCCAAATGTACACTTTTAAAATTTAATTTTTAACAAAAATAGTTATTTTGAAAACTGCAAAGAAAGAGTAATGTTCAAATCAAGCCTTTTCTATACAGATGTATAACAGACAGAGAATAATCCTGATACTCAAATATTCCATATTTGTATATTGTCTTTAATTTTTAACAAAAGAAAAAATAGTACTAAAAAGGCATTTAGTTCACAGTAGTTTTAGTGCCATTTGATTTTACACTGGCCAACTGAAAATCTTTCTGTCAAACAAAGTGTGGGGATTGCTAACTGTATGGGTTTAAGACTGAAGGGATCACCAACATGGTTAAGACATATCTCTGCTTGTAAACTGTATATTTTATAAGCTCAACTAGTTTCTAAAAATTTTGTTCATTTTTAGAAGCATCTAATACCAGTGGTTTGTCTGAGTGGAACAAAGTTCAGAGAAATAGGATATCATTTGGCTTGATAAAACAGAGTTTTTTCAGTAAATAAATAATTTAAATGTTTGTTGAGTGCCTCCTATGTGACAGGCACTATAGGGATTGGGGATAAACAGCTAGTGAGCAAAATCAGACACAGTCACCATTCTGATGGAATTTAGTTTAGATAGAGCTACAGAGCTTAAGGAATGGAAACAGGACTCAGGATGTAGAGGTTTAGAAAGAAGGACATCCTGAAAGGGGAAGATAATGCACCAGAATAATGAACATTCTTACTATGATATTAATGCCAGTACTAAGCACCTACCAGAACTTAAAGTATTAAAGAAAGGAACTAGGTCCTACTGTTTACTGAATCCCTAATGCCTATGCCAGGGCCTGACATAGAAAGCTATTCATTATATATTTGTCAAATGAATCCATGACTGAATGAGAGAAAAACAACACTACTCCTAAAATACTAAGGAATAATTAAGGGCATTTCAAATCAAAGCATCATTTGATCAACATCTTTAAAATAAATAACTCATATCATGCAGGATTAGCTTAAAATCATCTACTCATTCCATGTGTGTCTTAAAGTTGAGAAATTCTTTCAAGCAGTGATTCCAAAGCCTGACTGGGAGTGCTTAGTGTCAAAAACCTGCCTGAGCCCAGGCAGACATAGGAAAAATAAAGCATGGGAGGGTTGTTTCCAAGAACATTAGAATTAGGACTGTGTTTTCATGGTTTTAATCCATCATAGCCGGGGAGAAGGTAGTTCTTTGGAGCTTTAACAAATGTTAGATACTCTTTGCTTTGTGTATAAAGAACTTCAGACCTCTGCTCCCTTTAGAAGAGAATCTGATTAGATCCTAGCCTGGAAAGTTCAGAAACCCATAGAGTAATATTAATGGTTTCCAAGTCTTTAGTGCAAGAATAAAAACAAAATGAAGGCAAAGCCAGGTCCTGAAGGAGCTGAGTGAGTTAATGAGTGATGGCCTCCTTGCATCTTCTGATATTCAGCTAAGTCACAGCAGATGGGCAAGGGCTCCATGGGAAAAGTGAATTATGCACATCAGACTGTTGTTACATTTCTCACAATGACACTTTCCTCACTTCACGTGTTGTACTTCTTGGGCTGATTAGTTATGCATCTCATCTCATATTGGCGGTCCTGGTTCAGAGATAATCTTTAATTGGTTTTTCCCTCTCATATGCGAATCTGTTAAAGATTTTTTTCTATTCTTTCCCTCATTAGACAAAGTTTGTACACTGAATTATTTTGGAGAGGATGATGATGGGGGTTATAATATTAATATTAATTGAGGATCTTGGGTGGAATAATTTGTGATAAAGGTGTGTTCTAAGTGGTAGGCTAGGGGAAAGTTTATAGATGCTAATATTCATCCTGTACCTTGGGAATGGAATATTTTATAAGACACTGTTTAAACAAAAACAACAGTTGGCAAAAATTACTATATCACGGTTAGATCAGGCATTAGATTAAGTTCTTGCTGAAAGGCACATTCACTTGCTTTTATTTCCCATCCCCACAATTAAACTCATCATTTTACTCTCTAAAACTCTTCTTGTACCTCTAAGATCAGATAAACATTTAATCATCAAGGGAAACAGGATTGTGTTGTGGAAAGACATTAATTTGGGGTTTAGGTCTGATTTGGATACTTATTTACTATAGAGATATAGGCAAGATATTTCACCTTTCTCAATCTCAATTTCTGAATAATACTCCACCTTCAATGAGTTGATGGGAAGATAAAGCAAAACAGTGTAGGTAGAGTCCCTTTCGATACTTGCTGGGGGTTGGGGGTGGAAAGCAGGATCTGCTCAATAAAAGATTGATGAATTTGAAAGGATGTAGTGAATTGAACAAAATAAAAGTCACCCCTTACCTGGGCCTTTTCTGCAATATTAGGGTTTACAACTATATCAATGCAACACCTTTTTTATTATATAGAAGCAATACCTGTAAACAGGTAAATAGTTACAATGATCTTGTTGAAGCAAGGGTGAGAGTTTTTCACATCCCTACCCATTTGGCTCTCTCCCTGTCTTTATCAGACACTGCAGTCTGACTGTTTGGCTAAGCAGTCTCCAAGATCCTTTTCATCTTTGGAATCCTATGAGAAAATAATAATGCATTAACATTTAAAAAAATGCTTCTGTAATGTAGAAAACCATTATATTTACCAGAGTCCAACCAGGAAAACAGAAACCACTGAAAGTACATAAGTCACAGGAAATAAAGTGCTGGGAATTTGTCATATGGGTGATAGCATTGCTAAGAAGCCAAAAGAAAACTCTGGTATAATCCAGAGATTAGCAAAAGCAAAAAACCTCTGCCATCCTAGGCAGGATGAACCAAGGAAAAGGCACCGTTACCAGATCCGAAGGGCTAGAATCACCAAGGTAATTCTTATACTACACAGACCCAGCCTGAGGCAGAGAAGGAGAAGGGAAATCGCTAGACCTTCTATCCTTCCTGCCCTCCAGTCTCTCACCAACATCTCCTGTTGGCTAAACCCAGCCAAAAGTCACCTGACCTGGGAGTCTGCAGAAATCAGCTTCCCTGTCACCCAGAGAACGGCAGAAAAAGATTAAGGAGTAGATCTGAAGGCAAACAGGTCATGGGCTGGCACAAATCAACTGACCCATTAGAGGTAGAAAAATTATTCATTACTTTTAAAATTATTCCGACTTAGTTAAATGAATGGGTTACCCCAGGGTCTCTCAAATTGACTCATAGTGGTTGCCTCATGCTCAGTTACTTATTCATTGCCAGCTGGGTAAATATGTGTAGATAATGCCACCACATTTACTGCTGTTTGTTATTATATTGTGGTTCTGGCATAACCTCATGCACTCATAAAATATTAGACATTCATGTTGTATTAAATACCAATATGGTGATTATCTCCCATAACTTATCTGTATTTATTTTTATTCTTTTAGCATACATTGCATAGCAATGGTTTTTAAAATAGTTTTGAGCAAGGTCGATAACAGGGCAAAAATAACATCTTGAGATCTCAGATACATCATTTCTTTTATTCTTTTTTATCCACACCCCCTCCTCCCCATTCATAGTCTAGGAATGCACATTATTATTTGAAGTGCTCTGTTAAGTCCTACAATTTAAAAAGTCTAATTTCATTTAACCTAGTGTCTTGCAATCATATTCAATGACAGATTATTTTTTTCTTTTTCAGAAGCACTGTTTAACGTAACCTGTATCTCCTCTTCCATGGCACACACCTTGTGAACGTAAGTCCAAAACATCTTTAGAAATCTTTTACTTAACAGTCTCTTGCTTGAAGTACTTACATGATAGAAACTCACTCTTGTGTAAGATATTGTGTTCCACTCTTGATGACATTTGGAAATTTTTGGAAGTGATGTCTTTTTTCTTCCAATCACTGGTTTTGTCTTGTTGGATCAAGCTAAAGGACTAGTAAATAGAAAATAACTCTTTTCAAGTATCTCGTTAATGAAATCTATCATGTGCCACCTCACAGGTCTCATTCAGATCTAAACATCACTGCTTCCTCCTTCAAACCCTCAAATACTTGGTGTTTTCTTTATCATTTTGGTCATTTCCATGGAAATGTTACCATTTTTATATCCCTTCTAATATATGATTGTCACATGTGCATACCATGTCAGGTGGGTTCTTACTAACAAAAAGTACATTTAAGCTATCATTTTATTCTTCTTATTTAAAAAATTTTAATTTCATGAGGTAAGTTGGCATGAGAAATATATCATGGAGTTGCATATCAGTTTCATCAACAGAACTCTTCGAAGGAAACATAGACTAGAAAAATGTGACAATCCTATGTCTCCTATTCCATGTAAGTTGTCAGAGATGGATAAAATTCAGAAATCCTGATTCTTGGATTGTTTATCTAACTAATTTATAGGAAATTTATGTTTGTCAAGAATGGGCAGTAGGACAGAGATTCAACAGATATTTCCTGTCCTTCTGGTAGAGATTCTGATGTTTCCCCTTATTTGAGGATAACTGCTACAATGAGCCACTGTTTCTCATGAGAAGGTGTCATGTCTACTGATTCTGTTGAGGAGGCTAAAAGTTGAAAATTAACCCTTCTCTACATATTGTCCTTCTGCTCTCACCCCATCACCTATGATGACATGACACCTAAGCTCAATTGATTTCCATTTTATCCAGTGTGGACATTTCACTTACTGCCCAGAGATGACTTTCTGGTTCAGACTAAGCAAAACTTTGGGCACATTATTGTTTTTTAGAGCTAAGAAATATTATTCCAGCTTTCAGGCTAAATTCAGAGACTCAGGGGAAAATCACAAATTTTAAGTTCTGAAAATTAGAACAAAACAGAAGTGTTAAAAAACATAGTGGCTATGTTGAAGACAATGCTGATTTTGGTGGTTAAAACATGGCTATAAACAAAAATTTCTATTATATGCCATTGTTGCTTTGAAAATATTACCTATATTGATAACTCCTAAGTATTTTCTGAAAGGTAGTTAGAATACGTTGACCATTACTCTAAAAAGTGAGAGTAATGAGGAAATTAGCAAATAATTCATCTCAGTATTGAAGTGTATATATGTGAGTGTGTGTGCGCGGGCACGTGTGTACATGATTTGTGATAGATATATATCACATGGACCATTCTCCAGGAGAGATCATCTTTTAAGCAACAAAGTACATGTTAGCAAATTAAAGAAACTTGAAATCATACCAAGTATTTTCTCTGTACACAATGATATAAAATTTGAAATCAATAACAGGATGAAAATTGGAAAGTTCACAGATAAGTGGAAATTAAATAACACACTCCAGGACAACCAATGGGTCAAGGAAGACAAAAGGGAAATAAAAGAGTATCTTGATAAAAATAAAAAAGAAAACACAACATACTAAAACTTATATGCACTTTTAAGAGAAAAGATTATAGTGATAAAAATCTACATTAAGGAAAAAGATAGATATCAAGTAAACTACATAATGTTACACCTCAAGGAAGTAGAAAAAGAACAAAATAAGCCTAAAGTTAGCAAAGGGATACAAATAACAAAGATCAGAGTGATAATAAGTGAAATAGGAAACAGGAAACCAATAGAAAAGATCAGTGAAGCTAGAGTTGATTTTTTTTTTGAAGAGACAAAAAAAAAATGACAAATCTTTAGGCTAATTCAGAAAAAAGAAGGGAGAATTTCAAAATAAAATTTTAAACTAAAGGGGAGATATTACAACTGATACCACAGAAATACAAAGGATCATGAAGGATTATTATTAAATCTATATGCCAAGAAACTGGGTAAAGTAGAAGAAATGGATAAGTTCCTAAAAACATAGTATCTACCAAGACTAAATTATGAAGAAATAGAAAATCTAAACAGATTAGTATGAGTAAGGAGATTGAATTAATAATGAAAACCTCCCAACAAAGAAAAGCCCATTATCAGATAGCTTCATTGGTGAAGTCTGCCAAACATTTAAGGAAGAATTAATACCAGTCCTTCTTAAACAATTCCAAAAAATTGAAGAGGAAGGAGCACTGCCAAACTCATTCACAAGGCCAGCAATACTTTCATAACAAAGACAGAGAAGGACATAATGGGAAAAGAAAATTATAGGCCAGTATCTCTGATAAGCACTGATGCAAATATCTTTAACAAAATACTAGTAAAATGAATTCCACAGCACATTAAAGGGAGAGTACACCATGATCAAGTGGGATTTATCCCTGAGATGCAAAGATGGTTCAACATACACAAATCAATAAATGTGATACACTACATTAACAGAATTAAGAATACAATTCACATGATGGTTTCAATAGATGCAGAAAAATAATTTGATAAAACTCAAAATCCTTTCGTGCTTAAAAAAAAAACTCTCAACAAATTAAGTATAGAAGAAATGTACTTCAAACTAATAGAGACCATATGTGATAAACCAGCAGCTAATATCATACTCGATGGTGAAATGTTGAAAACATTTCCTCTAAGATCAGGAAAAAAGATAGGGCCCCTACTCTCACCACTTTTATTCAACACAGTACAGAACGTTCTGGCCAGAACAATTAGAAAAAAAAAGAAAAGAAAAGGTATCCAAATTTAAAAGATACCCAAATTAGAAAGAAGTAAAATTGTCTTTGTTTCCGGATGACATGATCTTTCATATATAAAACCCTCAAGACACTGCCAAAAATTTGTTAGAACTATATGAAAAATAAATTAAGAAAACAACCACGCTTACAATAGCATCAAAACAGTAAAATATTTAGGAATAGTGTTAACCAAGGTGGTGAAAGATCTGTTTGCTGAAATCTATCAATATAATAGACTGATAAAAGAAATTGAAGAAGACATGCATAAAAGGAAAGATATCCCATATCCATGATTTAGAAGAATTAATATTGTTAAAATGCCCATACTACTCACACCCTCTATAGATTCAATGCAATATCTATCAAAATTCCAGTGACATTTTTCACAGAAATTGAAAAACAATCCTAATATTCATATGGAACCACAAAAATCCCCCATTAGCCAAAGCAATCCTGAACAAAAAGAACAAACCTGGAGGTATCACACTTCCTGATTTCAAACTATATTATGAAGCTACAGTAAGTAAAACAGTACCATAGTGGCATGAAAATAGACAAATAGACCAATGGAATAGAATCGAGAGCCCAGAAATAAACGCATGCATATACAGTCCACTCATCTTCAACAAGGGTGCCAAGAATACAAAATGGGGAAGGGTATTCTCTTCTGTAAATAATGTTGGGAAAGCTGGATATCCACATGTAGAATACACAAAATTTGACTCAAAATTGATTGAAGACTTAAATGTAAGACCTGAAATCATAAAACTTCTACAGGAAACTTCAGAAAAAAGCTCCTTAACATTGGTGTTGGCAATGATTTTTTGGATATGATGCCAAAGCACAAAACTTTTTGGATACTACAGGCAACAGAAGCAAAAATAAACAGATAAGATTATATGCAACTAAAATCTTTTGCACAGCAAAGGAAACAATTGGAATGAAAAGACAACCTATGCAATGGAAGAAAAATTTGCAAACCATATATCTGATAAAAGATTAATATCCAAAATATATTAGGAAGTCCTACAACTCAATAGCAAGAAAACAAAACAAATAACTGTTAAAAAATGTGCAAAGGGGGCTTCCCCGGTGGCGCAGTGGTTGAGAGTCCGCCTGCCAATGCAGGGGACATGGGTTCGTGCCCCAGTCCAGGAAGATCCCACATGCCGTGGAGCGGCTGGACCTGTGAGCCATGGCCACTGAGCCTGCACATCAGGAGCCTGTGCTCCACAATGGGAGAGGCCACAACAGTGAGAGGCCCGCGTACTGCAAAAAAAAAAAAAAAAAATGTGCAAAGGACCTCAACAGACATTGTTCCAAAGAAGACGTGCAAATGACCAACAAGTATATGAAAAGTGCTCGGTCTCAATCATCAGGGAAATGTACATTGAAACCACAATGAGATACCACCTCACACCTATTTTTAGAAGAGCAAATGTTGGTGAGGATGTAGAGAAAAGATTAACTTGGTACGCCCTCGGTGGGAATGTAAATTGGTCCAGCCTTTATGGAAAACAGTATGAATATGCCTCAAAAAATTAAAAATACAGCTACCATGCAATCTGGCAATGCCACTTCTTGGTATTTATCTAAAGGAACTGAAATCAGGATCTTTTTGCCTACACCCTCATGTTCAATGCAGCGTTATTCACGATAGCTAAGGTATGGAAACAATCTAAATGTCCATGGATGCATGAATGAATAAAGAAAATATGGTATATACATACAGTTGAATATTATTCAGCCTTCAGAAAAGAAGGGAATTTTGCTATTTGTGACAACATGTATTAACCTGGAGGACATTATGCTAAGTGAAATAAGCCAGATACGGAAGACAATTACAGTATGATGTCACTTACTTGTAGAATCTAATATAGTCAAACTCATAGGAGCAGAGAGTAGGATGGTCATTGCCAGGGGCTAAGGAGAGGGGTAAATGGGGAAGTGATAGTCAAAGGTACAAAGTGTCAGTTATGCAAGATGACTAAGTTCTGGAATTCTATTATACAGCATAGTGCCTGTAGCTAACAGTACTATGTTGTATACTTAAAATTTGGTACGAGGTTAAATTTTATGTTAGATATTCTACTACTGCTACTACTACTACTTCTATTAATAATAATAAATAAGGCAGGAGGAAACTTTGGGTAGCGATAGATATCTCTATGGCCTTGATGGTGGTGATGTTTTCATGGGGGTATATTTATCCATGAACTCATGGAGTTTTAAATATCAAATATGTATAGCTTTTTTACATGTCAGTCATGCCTAAAGAAAGTGATATAAAAATGCATACCTCATAGGGCTTTGTGGAAAATGAAATGAGGCCCTCCATGTATCTGTGTAATGCACTTACACTGGCAACTTTCCACTGTTATCTTTATCTACCAAACCCAACTCTGGGCACAGTAGACTGTTTCATCTATGACAATCAAACTTTTTCTTTTAACTGAGGAAACAGAGGCTCATTGAAATGTCAAATGATGGTGATATTTCTAGCTAAGTAACTTTGAATGGAGATAACTCAGTAATAGAGCTAGAATCACTGACCGCAGTGTCAGTTAAAGCACAGGTGTGATAGCCAGCTGATATATTTTGCTGTTTACTGATGATTCTGCAAAGAACAGGTACCTTGCATGGTGGAAATAAATAACTTCCTTGACTAGAGCTTATACATGTTTGTTTCCTGGTACTACTTTGGGCAAAATAGCCCCTGCTAAGAACATAACTTTGTTGACAGATTAGTCAGATTAGATTAGTGGATTCTAAAATACCCTTTTCCAGAGGGTGGGTGGCCATGATTCATGGCTTGCCAATGCTTTGAGAGCATGAACTGAAGAAGTTTAGAGGCTTGCATAATAGGAGTCTTACATTGTTATTACTTAATAGAAGATATGTAGGAAAACAACTCTCCTCGGTTTGCCCAAGACTTTCCTGGTTTGGTGCTAAAAGTCCTACATCCCTCAGTCCCAGATAAACCAGGACAGATGGTTAGTTGATATAATCTAGGATGGGATATTTGGGTCATAACTGCATAATCTCATTAGAAGGAAGACTAAGTTTTCTCATTAGTATTTCAGTACTCACCCATCTTTATGCTTAATTAAATTTATAGTTTGGAGTCTTGATAGCTTTATAATTGCATGCCATTCTCTGCCAAATAAAGGCTGATTCCGTTAGTTCCTTCAGGATTTAGTTGTTATTGTTCTTCTTTATTGCCTTCGTGTACTTAGAATACCAATTTGATATTAAAGGTTATGGTACTTCTGGATGAGTTCGCAAGGGCAAACTCTTGCCCAGGACCTCTGTGGAGGTCACAACAGTATGGAGAATTTTATAAATTTAATTCTTTGTTATTCAGAAGCCAGTAGTGTTTATGTTGTGATAAAATGATCTTGCAAACAGATCAAATGACTGAACATTGAAAAATGAATTTCATTCTTGACTTTTTAATCAACTTGTATCTCTAGCTTCCTTTGAATAAAGAAGTTAGTTTGTGTGAGGATAATCAGGTCTGTTCTTATATGAAGAACAAAGCTGCTTGTTAGACATTGTTATTACTCTCTGTATTTTCTTAAATAACACTTTTCATATGTGTAATTAACTGATTGTGTGTTTGTAACACATGCCCACTCAATTCCCCGAAAAAGGGACAAGCCTGTCTTGTTGACCAGTGTATTTCTAGTGCTTACAAGCCAGAAAATAAGTATACAGTACCTATTGATTCAGTGGATATATTGATGAAGGATAGATGGATGGATGCTTGAATGGATGGATGAAACTTACAGCTAAAGCTAGCCCAATGCAATAATAAGACATACTCTTAATTCTGGCAGGCCCTGACAATTTGTATAGACCTTCACTTTTCTAAAATGTGGATATAAAAGGACCTAGTGACTATTTTCCTTCTTTTCCTCTGGCTGGAAGCAGACATGTGTAAGTGCTGCTATACCCATGCATGGAAGGACAGGGAAGAGGTCAGAGAATTTATACCTTCCTTATATCATAAGCTCACTAATTCTGCCCCTCCTTCAAACTGAGAAGCTTGGAGTTGAGGAGAATCTTATGGATCAAGCAATTCAAACCACTTTTTTACAAATGGGGAAAAGGAAGAAAGAACAGATGTGTTCATTTACTTGCCAAAGTTTACATAGTACATTATTAACAGAGTCAACAATAAAAGCCAGGTCTTCAGTGGCTAGCTCCTGGATACTGCTGAAATGTAGTGCACCTCTTCAATGCTTATTCATCGAGTCAGATTCTTTCAATCGGTCTCTGGTCTGCTTGATCCAGGTTAACAAAAATAACCAGCCTTTTTTCTTTGACAGGCCCTGTTTCTAAACTAGATTGCTCATCTTCAACCTCTTCTAGTCAAACTAAGTCTTATTCTCCATGCCCTGGGGGAAATATCAAAGAAATGTCTTGCAAACATATGACACTTGAAAAATAATAGCACATCGAGGAAAACTTTCAAGATGAGCAGCAAGTTAGTAATCCTTCCCATAAGGATCACACTGAAAAGGATTTCACATTCAGTTTTAAAGTTATGCAATTTATCCATACCTCACACAATTAGAATTCTGGATTTATATGGAAGACTTCTTTTTTCTATATTCCTTATAAATTGTGAATTCTGTTCATGAGTTGAAGGTTATCCGCAGTAATAGAAATGCAGTCAGGTGGAAACTGTCTATAGCAGAACTATTACTGGGCCCATGGCATGACATCTCTGCATACAATATGCTTTGGGCATAAATGAGGGGAGGAAAAAAAATGGCACTGAAGTAGGATTTCCCCTTTAACTAAACCCATTCTAACTAAGGAAGAAATTACTTTATTGGAAAGATGCCACTAGCTTCTATTCAATATTCATTTAAAGGAAGCATTTCTGATAGCTTCATTTCTGCACATTTTCAACAAATAACAATCCAAAGAATCAGAACTTGCCATATTCAGTTTTATGCTGGTCACTAAATGACCAATAAGGGAAAAAGCACTTGTACTTTTTCATGCTTAGGTTACTCCAAAATGGGACAATTAACAACGGTATGCTCTAAGATTTAGACTCTCCTTCCAACATTTTGCCAAGATGCCAAATGAAAAATGCAAACACTTTTGTAATGCATTATATTTCAGAAAATAATAGGTATTTATTATAAAAGCTGATTTGATTGATAATTCCAAACAGGTGGCCTGTGTCTCAATAAGAACTATTATTAGTTACTTTGCTAGAAAGTATTTTCTAATTTCCTCTAAAAGCTGGGCAAGCTGAATGCTTGAACTTCACTTATCCTCGGTACAGTATGAGAAAATGTTCTTGTTGGCTACTTGACAGGGTAAATAAAATAAGCAACTACTGGGAGAAGAGAATATATTGCTCCCTGAAGGTGCAAATGTTTCTTCCAGGTGAAAATTACACATTTATGAGAAAAGCCAAGTGACTTCCAAGGGAGAGTTGGGTGTCTCAAATCAGCTGAAGTTTAAGTGAAATGCATACATTGAACAGATAACTAAATTCCACAAATAGAACTGAAGAAAATGCATTTCCCTTGTCAAAACATTTCACAGGTTCAAATAATCAAGATCAAGCATCATTTCGTGAAATCAATTCATTTTAAAAATAAGTTGGTTAAAAAAAATCAAAATATTTTAATTTAAAATTTTCTATTTTCTCCCTTTTCCTTTTTTTTTTTCTGCCTCTTTTCCTTTCCAGAAATTTCTAAGAGACTTTGGTTTAATTATGCAGCAAAGGATTTTTTAGCTGTTTTCACCCATGGTTGATATACCCCAGTTGCCCTTCTACTAATCTTCCCTTTTGCTGATATCAAATAATTTAGCTCTGCTCCATTTCTTATTATTGCCCCCAAATTAGTTATATTTAATAATTAATACATCAATATTTTTGTAAAAATACAGACAAGCAAAATGTTAAAGGTCTAGCCTTGTCATACACACTGATCGAATGCAGTAAACATTCACCTAGACTGTCTCTGCAACAAGAGATTGTCCCATTCTGATGGTAGCAATGATGGTGTGATTTTGGACATTCTCTCTTTAAACTGGATTGCCTCTTGAAGTTATGTTACTTTCTTTGCTGCCTGTACAATCTCAGCCACTCTATACCTTCATCTATTATTTTTCTGCTGATATAAAACTGGCATCCAGCTTTTTTTTTTTTTAACTTTCCTTCTGAGAGGTGCCTATAGATAACTCCACCTCAGTTTTCACTGATGCTTTATATTTATCATGTACAAAACAGCTCAGGACAACTATGGCTGCGGTCTGCGGCATGCTCCTCCTGTGTCCCGCCAGAGAGCTGCATTAGCTGGGAGGAAGGGGCACCTTTTCCTCTCTGTAAAGGCATGGACATGTGACCCAGCCATGTGCCTGTGGCACAGCATCTGCCCAGAAGGGGCATCTTTTCCCAATTTGCACAGTGATGCTCTACAGGCTAATAGGGTCTTTGAATGAATTCTTTATTTTCTTCCTCTTCTCTTTTCCTAAAGTTCCCATCTCTATGAATGGTGATTCAAATTTGGAGACTTTAATCGCTTCCTTACCTCTACTCCTCACTTCTCTCCCTATCCAGTGAGTTTCTGTGTTCTGTTAAAAGGCACCTTCTACATGTTTGTGCTCTTCATCACAGGGGCCTTTGCTCCTGTGAAGGACATGGGACACAGTAGTCTTAGAGCCAAATGTTGCACATGAAGAGATATGGAATAAGCCATTTTTCATCAGGAGCTCAACAACTGCCCCTTGGTCTCCTTCCACCAGACTGATTATTCTTCAGACTAACTCCTACTGTATCAGAGAGTTCCTTCTGAAGTACAAAATTTATCATGTCATATCTCTGTTTATAATTTGTGGTAAGCTGAATAACTGCTTCTCGAAAATAGTCATGTCCTAATTCCCCAAACCTGCGAGGATATTACAAGGTTAAAGGAGTTTTGTAAATATGATTAAGTTAAGGGCTTCCCTGGTGGCGTAGTGGTTGGGAGTCTGCCTGCCAATGCGGGGGACGTGGGTTCGGGCCCTGGTCTGGGAGGATCCCACATGCCACGGAGCAACTGGGCCCGTGAGCCACAACTACTGAGCCTGCGCGTCTGGAGCCTGTGCTCCGCAACAGGAGAGACCGTGATAGTGAAAGGCCCCCGCACCGCGATGAAGAGTGGCCCCCGCTTGCCACAACTAGAGAAAGCCCTCGCACGAAACAGAGACCCAACACAGCCAAAACTAAATAAATAAATTAAAAAAAAATGATTAAGTTAAGGATGTTGATGGGGAGATTATCCTAGATTATGCAGGTGGGCCGAGTGCAGTCACCTCAGGAGTCCTTATAACAGTGAGGCAGGAGGATCAGACTTAGGAGACGTGATGATGGAAGCAAGAGGTAGGGGTGATGTGAGGAAGGAACCATGAATCAATGAATGCAAACAGCCTTTAGGACACGAAAAAGGCATGAAAATGGATTCTCCTCTCAGAGGCTCCATAAGGAACCAGCCAAGATGACATTTTGACTTTAGGCCAATGAGACTGATTTCAGACTTTGGACCTCCAGAAATGTTAGATAATAAATTTGTGTAGATACTTTGCAAATCCACAAGGATTAGTATCCAGAATATATAAAGAATGTCATACAAATCAATTGAAAGACAAATTCTGCTCAATATGCTATAATAATGTAAATGGGAAAAGAATTTGAAAAAGGATAGATTTATGTATATGTATAATGGAATCCCTTTGTTGTACACCTGAAACTATCACAACATTGTTTATCAACTATACTCCAATATAAAATGAAAAATAAAACAAATTCTGATACAAAATGGAAAAAAAAATAATTAATTAATTTGTGTAGTTTAAAGCCACCAAATTTATTTAATTTTGGTAATTTATTACAGCAGAATTAGAACACTTATGCATCATCTTTCAATGGCTCTTTGTAATTTTCAGAATAAATTTCAAACTTTGTAATTTAACACAGAACTCCCTCCATGATGTATCACTGTACAACTCTCTGACCTTATTTCTATCCACTCATCAAAGATACTTTTTCCACCAGGTCTAAATTACTCTCCACTTCTGGAATTTCAAGTTAATAGGCCACTTCAAACTGCTTCTTGGTGTAGGAATTAGGAATGTCTTTCCCTCCCTCCCTCCCTCCCTTCCTCCCTTCCTCCCTTCCTCTCTTCCTCCCTTCCTCCCTTTCTTCCTTCCTTCCTTCCTTCCTTTTTACCTTGTCATTTCCTTCAGGAATCCTTTTCTGATACCCCAGTCCACTGTGAAAAATGCACAAATGAAAGAAAAAGAAGTGAATAAAAAATTCAATAAGCAGATCACTTGTTAATTCAACTATTTCCCACAGTCTTAAGGTGTATTTTTGGTCACCATCTCTATATATGGGATGGGAATTTAGACCTCAGCCTCCATAAATCATTTTTACACTTAAGTACTTCCCTTTTATGGACTAGTTTCCTATTTGGATGGATTATTTTTGAAGAGGTCATAAAGAAGCAATGCACAAACCATCATTGGAGAAGAACATTCCTTAGTTCTCTAGGGAGATAATTTTTATTTCAATGGCCAGTGTTAAATCTCCAGCTTCTGTTGATCACTATAAAATGGTGTTAGATGTCTGACTCGTTCAGAGTTATTCTTACCAGAGTTACAGTATCCAGAGCAAAGCCTGCATTGAGAGAAATACCTGTACTCTGTACACAATATTTACAGCATTTCGGTGTATTCTCTGGGGACATGCCATGGGATCTACATTAGAAAAAACACTTAAGTGAAACAAAATTCCTCAAAAGACAACAAATCTAACAAGAGGGAAGTTCCATCTACAATTAATAATACATCTAAATAGTAAGTGTGGTAACCACTAAAAGGAATCCTAAAATATTTAATAGGATCTAATTAAAATTAATAGGAAAAACAGTATGACAAAATTTAATAAGTACATTTTTCTCTTCCTTTATGGCGGTAAATGCCCAATTCTTAAAATAGACTGTTTTAATGCCCATATTCGTTATGCCCACATTTGTTTTCTTTACTAGCTTTCTTTCTCAAACAGTATAATTAATATTCAGTCAATAAACAATTCATGTGATGTTTTAAATAACTACAGTGTACTAGGATCTATGCTATGTGTTTTCATCTTCATTCTCTCACTTTTTACCTTGTCCTTCAACATTCACACAAATTATAAGTATAGGAGCCATTTTGTACAATATAAGCCAAGGAAATAAAGCTCAGAATGAACAATGAAGTAGCAAGTAGAAGAGTCTTACTAGATTTACATCCCTTTCTCCTTCCTCCAGGTTTAGGGTTCCTTCCCCTGCTCCACTTTCCCTCCTTTAACAACATCAGCACTGTAATTAACTTTTATTGGTTTAGTCAGAAGTTCCACTGTTCTTTTTGGAAAAATTAATGGAAGGATGTGTGTAGCCTGAATCCCAACCCAATCGTGTATTGATTTTTTGTCTTGATTCTGCTCTTAATCCTGAATGATTATTTGGCAGAATGTATTGTAGAATTCTAGGTTAACAGGTATATCACTTGGACAGTGTCATTCCATTATATTCTCATCTCTTTTGTTTCTATTAAGGAATCTGTTTTCAGTCTTAGAATTGTTTATTTGTATATAATCTATCTTTTTGCTTTATTAAAGACCTCACTTTGCTCTTGTTCTGCTGCCTTCAACAGTGAGTCTAGGAAGGGATTAATTTTATTTCTCTTGTTTGGGACTTGTTGTGATTCTTCAATCTAAAGATTCCATATTTTCTTCATTTTGGAAAATTCTCAGCCATTATTTCAGTTCCAGATATCTATTGCTGCCTTAAAAAAAAACTGCCTCAAGATGTAACAGCTCTAAATAATAAACATTTAAAGATATCTCCTGATTTTGTGCTTCCTGATCTCCTACAGGGTTCAGCACGGTGATATTTCTGCTCCACATGCCATAGAGAGAGAACTCAGTGACAGTCAGCTGGTGAATGGTCCGATTTGGAGGGTATAAGCAGGCTAGTGCTTGGCAGAGGTGATTTGAAGGCTGGCTTCTGCCAGGCCACTCACCTTCTCCATATAATCTCAAAGTCCTTTCATATGGTCTGTTCAGCTCAGTACGTAGACTTCTTATATGGCAGCATAGGGCTCCCAGCCAGCAAAGGAAAGTGGCTAGTCATCTAAAGGCTAAGTACAAAACTGGCTTCACCATACTCCACTTCTCAAAGCAGTCACAGGCTAATCTATATTCAGTGGGAAGATAAAGGGACTCCACCTCATAATGGGACGAGTGTCAAAGCATTTGTGGACATTCTGAACCCTACCTATTAAATTACTTTTTGGCGCAGGCTCAGCGGCCATGGCTCACGGGCCCAGCCGCTCCGCGGCATGTGGGATCTTCCCGGACCAGAGCACGAACCCGTGTCCCCTGCATCGGCAGGTGGACTCTCAACCACTGCGCCACCAGGGAAGCCCCGATGTGGTGGCTTCTCTTGTTACAGAGCACGGGCTCTAGTTACGTGGACTTCAGTAGTTGTGGCATGTGGGCTCAGTAGTTGTGGCTCATGGCTCTAGAGCGCAAGCTCAGTAGTTGTGGCGCATGGGCTTAGTTGCTCCTCGGCATGTGGGATCTTCCTGGACCAGGGATTGAATCCATGTACCCTGCATTGGCACGCAGAACTTAACCACTGCGGCACCAGGGAAGTCCTTCTATATGATTTTCAGACACACATACATTTATTTATGTAACCGCCATCACAATCCAGATACCGTTCTATCACTACAAAGATCCCCCATGGTACACCTTTATATCCACTCCCATCCCCTTTACCTTCTCTTATCCTTAATCTCTGAAAACTACTAATCTGCCTATTTCTATAATTTTGTCATTTCACGAATATTCTATGGAATCGTATAGTATGTAGCTTTTTGGTGTTGGCCGCCTTCACTCAGCATCACTCCCTTGCGATACATCCATGCTGTGTGTATTGAGAGTTTGTTCCTTTTTATTCCTGAAGAGTAGTCCATGGAATGGATATGGCCCAGGTCATCAAGCTGTTCACCCACTGAAGGACATGTGGGTTGTTTCCAGTGTTTGGCTATTATAGAAAAGCTGCCCTGAACATGGATGTGCATGTTTTTGTGTTGACAAAAGTTTATTTCTCTGGATAGATGCCCAGGAGTGCAATTGCTAGGCTATAAATTAAGTACGTGTTTGTTCCTTTTTTTTTAATGTGAAACTGTTTTTCAGAATGGCTGTACCATTTTACATTTCCATCCACAATGTGTGAGAGATCATTTTCTCTGCATCTTTTCTAGCATTCGGTATTGTCACTGATTTTTTATTTCAGCTGTCCTAATAAGTATGTCGTGCTGTCCCATCATGGGTTTAATTTGCATTTTCCTCATGGCTCATGATATTGAACATATTTCTGTGTGCTTACTTGCCATGTGTATATCCTCTTTGGTGAAGTGTCCATTCATAAACATTTATATTTAAGAGACATACTTAAATATGTCTATAATGATGTGTTCACCATATTGTTAGCAATCTGTATCTTCTCTTCATGGAAGAAACAAGGAAATTAAGGAAAAGCTAACTAATATTCCCAAGGGCACACTGCTGAGAAGTAGCAAAGCCAGTTAAAAGTTCTGATTTAATGCCAATCTTATGCCCTTTCGTATGTGCCACACTTTGATTTTTCCACTTACTTGATTATTTTATTGAGCTGTCTACATTGTAGAGATGCCAGGCCAAAAATCTTGAAGAAAGCAAGCATGTAGCATCTTTACTATGTACCTATAAATATCATTTCTCAAATACTTCACAATTTAAAAAAAATTAGCCATGACAAAATACATGGAATATGCATTTTACGAGCATTTTGACAGGTTCTGTAGTAATAAACCAAAATAAAACTTACTGTGAGGTTTAGTTTAGAACTCAAGATGTGAACTTAGAATAAAACTGTCTTTTTAAGAAAATGAAGAAAATAGGTCATTTATGCTTTAGTTGATTAAAAAGACAATCCCACTGCGAACATGATAAGGAATGTGGGGTGAGGGTGGGAGGCTGAGTGAGTTTGAGGTGGAAGAAGGAACAACCAGGAGGCATGTTGACAACCTGGCTTCACTAATCACTCTGCACATCCTTAACACAGTGGAGGATGAGCGTGTGGTAGGTACACATGTTGTTAATTACAGACAGGCAGACATTCTCCAGCTGAAATTAATTAATTACCTTCCTCTGGGTGGGAAAGGCTCAGTGTGGTGTTTGAGATGTAGGGTCAGAATTCCCTGTATCAATTTTGTATTTGATTATGTTGGTCCTGACAAGCTTTTTGCTAAGGACATTATATAGTTCAGTCAATAGTGATATTATCCTTCAGTTATTTCAGCACTAAATTCCTGGAGATTAATCTTTAATGTCCTTGGTGCTCTGTTTTTCTAAGATTCTAGTTCTCTTTTATTAAATACAGATATTTGTCATTTTTATGTGAATTTCTACTTACAATTATTGTCTGGTGATTGGCATATCTTATTTGAAGATGATGACACCCTTTCCCATAATATGTAATTTGGAGGAAAAAGGGGGGCTTATTTGAAATCTGAAAGATTACACATATGATCATGATTAAGCTCAATAATAAAGCAGTGGATGAACATATAAGCAAATATTGTCAGCTCATGTCTGGAATAATTCATCCATCCATCCTTCCATTTGGTTGGGCATTTATAAGCCAAAGAAAAGTTAAACATCACTCTAGAATGGGTCTGCTACAGAGAGGAAAGCACAAAATGACTGTCCAACAAAGCCACAGGGAGCTACCACCACACAGCATGCTTGATATTGCAGTGCAGGAAGAACATAAATGTCAGTATCTTCTGTTCAGTTGGGGAGCATTTTTTAGGTCTCACGCAACTTGGAAGTCATTCTTGTTCCAGTCAGAATCCAGTCAGAATCCAGTCAGAACAAGTCATTCTCGTTCCAGTCATTCTTGTTCCAGTCAGCAGCCACTTCAACGTCAGAGGGTTCTCAGAACACTGTGAACTCAAGCACAGGGCAACATAAATTGCAACAGGCATTTTCTAGACCAACATGGGGAAGTCAGCTCAGCATAGCTATTTGTGGTAACCAGTTTGCAACAGGCTGAGTGAGTGCCATTGAAAACTTCGTAATATGTGGAATCTAAAAAAAAATGATACAAATGAACTTATATACAGAACAGAAATAGACACACAGGCATAGAAAACAAATTTATGCTTACCAAAGGGGAAAGCAGTAGGGGAGTAAATTAGGAGGTTGAGATTAACATGTACTGTACATAAAATAGATAACCAACAAGGACCTATTGTACAGCACAGAGAACTATACTCAGTGTTTTGAATTAACCTTTCAGCGAAAATAATCTGAATATATATATATATATATCTGAATCACTTTGCTGTACACCTGAAACTAACACAACATTTTAAATCAACTATACTTCAATTTAAAAACTTCTCATTTAAATTTATAAACATTGAATGTCTGTAGTTGCAGAGATTGAAATAGCCCTACAGTAAGTGTATAAGTTGTATACTGTAGAGAAAACAAATGACTTAGACACAAAATGAAATGTGAAACAGGAATCAGAACTGTTCTAGAAATCATTGGTCAAAGATGTCATGTTGATAGAGCCCATGGACTCAGCCACAACTTTCTAGGGTTTTCTTTAGAAAAGAGATCTTGAAAGTTAATATCAGAATGGTGCTGTGTGACATGTGTAATATATGTCTCTCTATATATCTATAGAGAGAAAGGGGAATATTATGTATTTCTGTATATAAAAGAAAAAATTTTTTGGTCTATCCCAGTGTTTTATAAAGATAACAGGAGAATTAATTAAGTTTAAACTAAAGAAGTTAAGATTTTATTTTTATTACAAGTAGTCACCAATAGTTGATTTGATTTGGTGTGGAAAGGCAGGAATTCTCCCTCGTGGCACAGAAATGATGCTAGCTGACCACACAGTTAAGCCCATCCCAGAAGACAAACTACCTTGATTGGTAGTCTATGATCCAGGCTCTGTTCTGCACCCCAAATTCAGCTTGACAAGGGCTTGGTCAGACAATTGAGAGTTCATCAGACTTAGGGAGGCTCACTCAAACTAACAGAACTTAGGGAACACTGATGTTTATAAACCTAAATTCTTATAATTCTTATTAGTTTTCCTTAATAAATATTCCTTTCCCACCCACAATAAAAAGAAATGTGCATTATACATGGCAAATATATCCCATTATCAGAGTAGCTAGGAGGAATAATAACCAGATAGCTTTTTGTTATGTATGAAATTGTAACTGGTATAGTCTTGACTGTGGAAATCCACAGCAATTTAATAATCTTAAATTGGCAAAACATTGGGCAATATTTACTCACAATCTCAGCTTAGCTTAAACAGGTGACATCCATCTGGCTCGAGGAACTTCTCAACTCTAGAAAGCAAGATTTAATGCTGTGTTAGTGTATGATTCTCTATCAGTCAGCTCACATTCTCATAGACAATGGAGTTATAAAAGTAAGCTTGGATTTTTTCCTCACCTTAATCAGTCAGAGGTCTGGAAATTAATGTCTAAAGAAATAATAAGAGCGTTCATTGATAAATCCTAGGCCAGAATGTGGGAAAAGATGCTACTGTCACTAGAACCTAGCATGTTTTGAGGCTTCATCCTTAATCCAAAAAAAAAAAAGAAAAAGAAGCTATGGAAGCACTAAGCCTACCTTTGGCATACATTAAATCTGACTCAAATATAATCAGAGGAGAATACAGGAAGAGAGTGAGCATTCAGGAAAAAAGGTAAATCAGGTTCAAAGGTAGTGAGATATAAGAAAATCTGAACTATCAAGAAATTGTAAATAAATTTACGTGAAGGGATGGTAAGTGATATTTTATGCAAGTGGAATCCAAAAGAAATTGGGGTAGCTATAATTATATCAGACAAAATAGACTTTAGGCCAAAATCAGTAACAAGAGACAAAGAAGGTCATTATATAATGATAAAAAGAATCAATTCATCAAGTAGATATAACAATTGTAAATATATAACTACTCAACATCAGAGCACCTAAATATGTTAAGCAAATTCTAATAGGTTCTGAAGGGAGAAATAGACAGCAATGCAATAATAGTAGTGGACTTCAGTACCTCACTTTCAGCAATGGATAGACCGTCCAAACAGAAAACCAACAGGAAACATTGTACTTGAACATACTTCAGACCAAATGGGTCTAACAGACGTTATGGGACACTTAATCCAACAGCAGCAGCATACACATTCTTTACAAGCACACACAGGGGAACCCTTGTACACTATGGGTGGGAATATAAATTCGTACAGCCACTGTGGGAAAAAGTATGGAGATTCCTCAAAAAATTAAAAATAGCACTACCATATGATCCAGCAATCCCACTTCTGTATATATTCAAAATAATTGAAGGCAGTGTGTCAGAGATATTTGCACACCCATGTTCTTAGCAGTATTATTCACAATAGCCAAAAATTGACAGCAACTGAGTTGTCCATTGATGGATGGATGGGTAAACAGAATATGATATATTCATACAATGTAGCATTAGCCTTAAAAAAGAAGGAAATTCTGTCATATGACATAACATGGATGAACTTTAAGCACATTATGCTAAGTGAAATGTCAGTCACAGAAAGAAAAATACTGTATGACTCCACTTACATGAGGTATTTGAAGTGGTCAAAATTGTAGAAACAGAAAGTAGAATGATGGTTACCAAGGGCTAGGGGGGGTGGGAAATGGGGAGTAGTTGTTTGATAAATACAGAGTTTCAATTTTGCAAGATGAAAATGCTCTGGAGATCTTTTGCACACTACTGTGAATGTATTTAATATACTGAATTGTAGACTTAAAGTGGTTAAGATGGTAAATTTTATGTTGCATGTTTTTTACTAAAGTTAAAAATAAAAGTCAGGGAAAAGACCTGAATCCCTGAGTGCTATCAAGACGTTGATTGATTCCAAATATGATGTGTGCACAGGCATGCCTGTTTGTGTGTTGGTGGAGTGAAATGAAAGTGACAAAATACACTGTATGCTGAAACTGATCCCTGTGAAACCAACATTTCAACACCTGAATTTCTTTGTTTCCTTTAAACCCGCAGAGAAATGGGGCTATATATTTTGGCTCTATGTGTCGGGGAAGGGAGATGCTCTTTTTTTTTTTTCCTGTGCAATCTGAAGGACACTAAGTAGGGTCAGGGATCCCTTGAGAAATTCTTTACCAACTAATAGAGAGCTTAAGTGGAAACATCATCAGGAATATTCAAATATAGTCCCAGTTGATTTTATTTCACTACATCAGTATTTCCCCGGGGCTCTATGTCAAAGTGTCCCATAAATTATAGGGATCAGCTTCAAATGTTAACTATTGAAAATAATATTCTGTTAAAAGTAGTGTTATATCACTTCAAGGGGATTTGGTTTAAATACAATCAGAGAGAGAGAAACAGCTCTTGTCTTGCTGTTTCAAGAACATGTACTTAGCAGTCAGACAACCCACATTCAGTTTTAGCTTGGTCATTTACTGTATATACTCCTTAAGCTTCTTGCATCTCCATTTTAAAAATCTGTTTATTGCAGGTATTAATTGATATCTAACTGGGTTGTTATAAGGATTATCTGTTTATTAGAGGATCTGGCAGATACATAATACTTAATAAATGATAATATTAATTGTTATAGTAATCACAAAAAGTAAATACTAACTGATTATAATATTATGTTTTAATAGTAAAAAACTATAAAGAAATGTGTATATGTAATAAATAGTACCTATAAATTATAATTATAAATCATAGTAAATAGTAAGTACGCATAGTGTTTTAACATTTATTATTCATCATTATTTTAAAGATAGAAAATGATTATAATGTAATAATGATAAATCAAAGACACTGTCCAGGTTATGCAATAATCCAGAAGTAAATTGCTATATCCCTAAATCCTACATGCATGGTCAGCATACCCTTGCGAATTACTGCATCAAAAAGCACCACCCTCACATCCCTGCAATCCTGTATCTTTTTATGAGATTGTAGCAGTCTGTCTAGGCTATGATTCTGAACTTGGTGTGTTGGTGCTAAAAACCGTTAGTAAAATCTTTCCCTAGTTCTCTTTACGTACAGTCAAGCCACAAAATTTTTGGTCAGTAAAGCCAGCAGGACAATATCACACTCAGGTTTACAGCATAATAAGAGTCTTTTGTTCTTGCATAATGCTTTAACCATTTATAAAAGTTTTACAAATAGAGTAATTTGTTTGTGCTTCGCAATAACCCTGTATAATTGTCTCCATTTTATGGGTAAGGAAATAAAGTTCACCAGGAAGTGAAACAACTTACCCAAAAGGAGGTAGCAGTGAAATGTTTGATTTGGGCTTTGATCCCTTCAAGTGCAGTTCTATTTCCATCATATCATTCCTCCTCGATAGCAGACTATCATCAGCACCAAGACTTTTAAATCACTTATTCTAAATATGTTCAAAGCACTAGAGGAAATCATATCTAAAGAAGTAAAAGAAAGTTCAGAACAATATATTGACAAATAGATCGATAAAAAGAAAGATACTATTTTAAAAAGGAACTGAAAAGAAATTATGGAGTTGATAAGTACAACTGTAATGAAAACTTCACTGGAGGAGCTCAGCCTATTTGAGTAAGCAAAGAAAAAAAAGAATCAGCAGACTTGAAAATCAGTCAGTTGAGATGTGTGAGATAATTCATTCAAGACTAGCAGAGCCTCTCAGCTGAACCTCACTTACATCAGCAAACTTCCAGCCAATCCCCAAATAGGTGTGCTAAATAAATGCATACCGTCATGTGCTGCTGAGATTTGATGGTTGGATTTGTATGTTATGCAGCATTATTTTGACCATAATTAAGTGATACAGGCAATAAGCATCTTGAGGTCTACTGCGACATCTACGCTGCTCACTGCTCTATATCCGATGTCTGGAACATAAGAGTTACTCTATAAATATTTGTTAAAAATGATATGTTTTTAATTAAGAAGTGTCCTCTGATTTTAGCTTTAGTCTTCTCATTCATAGAATAAGCATATTTTTTTTTATTCTCAAGACTTAAAATGTCAAATTATTTTTAGGTCTTCTGTGAAAACTACTTCTCAGCCTCAGTTGTATTGTATGATATGAAAAAGTTACACATAAATGATGGAAGGATGTACCCCTAGTGACAGATATTCGAAGTGACTTAGAAACCATGTTGATAAGTGATTTTCCCTTAGTTGAAAAAAAAAGGAAATGTATAAATGAGCTACATCTTATTAACCTTCTCAAGGCATGAAGTTTCCTAAATACAGTGCTGTATTCTTTCTTAACCTTTCTCTACACATCCAGTATGCACTTACTCAAAGGAAAATGTCTTTGTCTCTATAGTTATATTTCAGTAGTAATATTTCAGCCCAACTCCTTATCAGAGTTTCCTCAAAAAAACTGTATAGTCTTTTGATGAAAAATCAAACTACGTTATTGACTATTAAACTGTTACTGGTTTGACTATAAGTCTTTACTGTTCCAGCCCTTTAATGCAAAATTTAGGTGAGGTAGGACAATCCAAATACATTCAAAATTAATGTATAAGAACAAAATTCCTTGAGATATTGTTTAAAGTGTAACATTTTGAAATCCAATTCAGTATTCAAAAATTATTATTTTGTCTGTTAAGTTATTCCCAGACATCACTGCTGATACACTTGATTTCTCTAAGTCACTTTCCATAGTTTAAACTTAAGGAGATAATAGCCCATCTGTCTCTGGCATGGCCGCCTCCTAATCTCGGGGTTTTTTCTTAGTAACTGGCTTGCATCTCTGATTCTACTGTGGTTGAGGTGAGACCGGTGCACCTTGAAGCAAGGAAGTCTTGCATCTCACACTCTCCCAAGATCCCTGTCCCTTTTGTTCCTTTCCCATCTTCCCAAATGGAAATATCCCAAATATAATCTCAAGTAGATACTTAACTCCAAGAGATTTTTGAGGTTTAAGTAAAATAACTTATGTGTGCTCAGCGCACTGCTTGACCTGCTTAACAACTGTTTTTATTGAACGTTTATTATTATTTTATTACTGTAATTATTTGTTGGGACAGAAAGGTAGGATTCAGAGTACTTTTTCTCTAGCTATGCCACTTCTCTTCTGGCTCCTTTCTGGCTCAGCCTTTTATGCTGGCACATTCTTCAGATGTGTCTGTGGCGTGTTCTCTACTGCAGCTCTAAAACTGATACAGTCTGATTTTACCTCAAGATATAATCTGATATGTTAATTTCAGTAACCCATTTAAATGTCATTTTTCCACAATTTTCTTTTGAATAATATTTATTGCCTCAATGTCCTGGGGATATTTGGCTGCTCAACTTCAGCAAGAAACAAGAATTTGATGACAGTTCTTATTTCTTAATGAGATTCTTAGCTAACTTACCAGGGTTGTAGTTCCTCCTCTTCAATCCCTTTATTTAGTGAGTCATCAAATTCTGTTGACTATTGAACAGAAGTCCCTATTCATATTCTACCTGTGGAATGGCTTCACTGTTTGGGACTGTATTTGTACAGTACCTTACTACGTGATCATTATAACGTCAGTCTTTCCCTAGTTAAGTCATTCTACTCTTCACTATCTGACACATCTTCAAATTCTATATTAAGGCCACTCAATGATCTATAAGAATGTCTATATCAGCTAGCTGTAGAGGGAGCAACCATAAGTTTTCCTGGAACTGAGGAGGTTCCTAGGACATGGGCCTTCCAAAGCTAAAAGCAGGAAAGTCCTAGGCAAATCAGGAGAGTTGTCCTAGGCAATCAGGTAACATACTCTATGTCACCAGATGTACTCTCAGTTGAGAATTCTCTCTGCTGGCAAATGAAATCTCATTTTTCTAGCTACACAAATACTGATATCTTCATTTAGAATTTCCGTTTCAAAATTTGACCCATTGTGCCTAACAGATAAGGACGTAGACAGAGATTTCAGGTCAAGGGAAAATGCAAATGAAAGCATAAAAGTTGGAGACTGAGGGAATATGTTCAGAAAAGTTGAGATAATACCATGGAGTATCTTGAAAATCAAGTAAGGAATCAGTGCTTTATTTTATTTCATTTAGAATATCTGAAAGTGATTCTCTACAGCTTTAGCCCAACGTAGAGAACCTTGATCACTTAGTGCCTTTTTACTTGTGATTTTAGAGATTGATCTGCAGTGATAGCCGTAATGAGCCAGAGACAAGTGGAGAGAAATAGGTAGGTCAATTAGGAGGCTATGTTATTAATCTAATAAAGAGGTAAAAGTAATACTGGGGTAGCCTATTTGTCAGATAGAATAAACAGGACTTGAAAGCTGATTTTTGAGTCTTAATCATTTTCCTACCAGATACAATCCTTAAGCAAGCATTTATTAAATGACTTTTAGGATATAAGCATTGTGCAGGGGGCAGGAAAACAAACGTAAATGTAAAACAATTAATTTTTTCAAGAAGCATATTGTCCAGAGTAAACAAACAGACAAAAACAGACAAATTCAGAATATTTACCATAGTTAGAAGTTTCCATGTTATGTCAAACATCAATGGTAGACACTCAGTTCATCTTGGGAGATTCAGAGAAGACTCTCTGGAAGAAGTGAGGCCTAAATGATTTTTACTGCAATAGCAGGAGTTAAGATGCAAAAAGCGGAAAAGTAAGGTAACAGATATATAGGGGACAGAACTCCCAGGCAGAGTGAGCAGCAGGACGATTCTGGAGCTCTAACTTTTTTATATTTTTAGAGTAATATTGAAGTGGTAGGAGATAAAACTAGGGAGATGGATACATAAGTAGAGACCAGACACTGTGGAAACATTGTAGACCCATGTTGCAGGACAGACTGTCTCCCATTGGGAATCACATAGCACTGAATCATATATTAAAAAAAAAAAAAAAAAAAAAAAAAAAGAGGACATGGTTATAGTTGTTTTTCAGAAATTACAGGCTAGATGTCCTATAGGCAATGTTCATGTAACTAGGTCAAAGCTAGAGGCAAGTAGACTAGCCAGCAGGCAATTTTTGTGGACTAAGAGAAGAGAAAAACAAAGTTGATGAAGGCTATAGTAACATTCTATTTTTGAGGTCTTATGCATTATTCTATATGCAAATGTCATGATATATGATGGCTCAACCTCATAACAGATATTTTACTTAGAGTCTTCTTTTGTTTTACCTTAAGTAACCTAAATCTCCTCAGTAACAGATCTGCCTAAAGGAAGATTTGGTGATCCTGTATCTTAGGAAAGGCACCTGGCAATTGCACAAACCAAGAAATGACATACAGTTTAAAAGTTGGGCTATTTGCATGCAATATAAAATACAAACATGCCTCATAAAGATTGTTCTCAATGCTTCCAAACACTTTTCCTCTTCTTTGGAGTTGATTCACCTTTCCCAAAAGAGTGGTTAGGCACAGACTGTAAATTTCATTGTCATACAGAGGGACTTAAGCAAGATGGAGGAACAGGAAGTCCCAGCCCTTGTTCTCCCACAGAAACACTGATGTAATAATGTAAGGAATAAAATACCTTACAAGCAGTCCATATTCCAGTTAAGAAGTTGTAGTATCCCAGATGAGCACAAGAACAAAATCAAGCTGCGCTGAAATGAGTAAGAAAGCAAATTATCATTACCTATGTCAGGCCCTCCTCCAAGCCATTAAGACTCA
The DNA here is from genome assembly GCF_951394435.1 of Stenella coeruleoalba. NCBI lineage: Eukaryota > Metazoa > Chordata > Mammalia > Artiodactyla > Delphinidae > Stenella > Stenella coeruleoalba. Next base: position 25,519,269 of record NC_137166.1, on the reverse strand, counting down.
GCACCAAGAAAGAGCTCGACTACTCCCAAGGGAGGGTGAAGAGAGAGAATGGAGTGAATGTCCAGTGTCCTAGGGATTTCAGAGGACACCCAGAGGGCAGGCTTCTGTCTCATTGCACACAGAGAACTGAAAGAACCACCATAGTTTGGTTGCCTGCAGCAGCTGGAGGAAGGGCACTTCCTCAGCTGACTTAGCTCTGTGAGTATTGGAGACAGTGCAGAACTGAGGCTTCTTATCCAAAAGGGAGGGAGGAGTGGAGTGGAGTTTCAGTAGCCCCAGACTTTCAGTTTGTTGCTTGAGGGGCTAGCAACACGCAGCTCTGAAGAAACTGACACAGTGAGCCATCAGATGGGGCAGAAGTGTATGGGTTCCAGAAAACAAGAACAACAGACTGGACTCCCGGGGCAACTAGTAACAAAGGCCCAGAATCTACAGGCAGACTGACTGGTGAAGGTCTCTCAGTCAAAACCAATACCTAAAAAACTGGGAGGGGTGGCTCTTTCTTTAAATGTGTGGACATCAGTGTAAAGTTACAAGAAACAAAGAATCAGGAAAACATGGTATAATCAAAAGAACAAAATCTCCAATAACTTAATCTAAATAGAGATCTATAAAATGACAAAGAAAATAAAAGTAATCATCTTGAAGAAGCTGAATGAGTTACAAGAGAATGCAGATAGACAACTAAATAAAATTAGGAAAACAATACATAAATAAATAAGTTAAACAAAAAGGTAAAAATAATAAAAGACTAAATAGAAAATGTGGAGCTGAATTACCCTGATACTGAAACCAAAGAAACTACAAGAAAACTATAAGCCAATATCTCTGATAAACATAGATACAAAAATCCTCAACAAAATATTCAGAAACTAAATTCAACAGCACATTAAAAGGATCCAACACCACGTCCAAGTGAGATGTGTCCTATGGCTGAAAGGCTGGTGCAATATATGCAGATCAATTAACGTGATACACATTAACAGAGCAAAGAATAAAATTCACATGATCATCTTAGTAGATTCAGAAAAAGCATTTGACAATTTTCAACACAATGTTATTATAAAAACCCTCAATAAACTAGATATAAAAGGAATTTAGGGCTTCCCTGGTGGCGCAGTGGTTGAGAGTCCACCTGCCGATGCAGGGGACGCGGGCTCGTGCCCCGTTCTGGGAGGATCCCACATGCCGTGGAGTGGCTAGGCCCATGAGCCATGGCCACTGAGCCTGCGCATCCGGAGCCTGTGCTCCACAACGGGAGAGGCCACAACAGTGAGGGGCCGACATACTGCAAAAAAAAAAAAAAAAAAAAAGGAATTTATTTCAACATAATGAAGACCATATATAACAAGCTTACAGCTAACATCATACTCAACAATGAAAAACTGAAAACTTTTCCTTTAAGATCAGGAACAGGACAAAGATGGCCAATATCATCATTTCTAGTCAACATAGTCCTGGGAATCCTAACCAGAGCAATTAGGTGAGAAAAAAGAAGCAAAAGTCACCCAAATTGGGAAGATAGATGTAAAATTATCTCTCTTTGCATATGATATGATCTTACATGAAGAAAATCCTAAAGACTCCACCAAAAAATCCTTATATCTAATAATCAAAGTTGCAGGATACAAAATCAACATACAGAAATCAGTTGTTGTTCTTCTGTACAGCACAAAGAAACTATCCAAAATGGAAATAAAACAATCCCATTTACAACAGCATCAAAAAGAATAAAACACTTAGGAATAAATTTAACCAAAGGGGTGAAGAACTTGCACACTAAAAATTACAACTAACTGATGAAGGACATTTAGAAGACATAGATAACTGGAAAGACATCCCATGTTCATGGATTAGAATATACAATAATATTGTTAAAATGTTCATACTACCAAAAGCAATGTACAGTTTCAGTGCAATATCTATTATGATACCAATGATAGTTTTTACCAAAATAGAAAAAGCAATCCTAAAATTCATGTGGAACGACAAAAGACTTCGAATAGCCAAACAAACCTTGAGGAAGAAGAACAAATCTAGAAGCATCATACTTCCTGGTTTCATATTATATTTCAACTATTGCAAACAAAACAGCATGGTACTGGCATAAAAACAGACTTATAGACCAATGAAACAGATTGGAGAGCCCAGAAATAAACCTTCACATATACAGTCAACTGATTTTTGACAAGGATGACAAGATTATGACAACAAACGGTATTAAGAAAATTGGATATCAGCAGGCAAAAGAATATAATTAGACCCTTAACTTACACTATTCACAGAAAATCAACTAAAATTGATTAAAGACTTAAACATAAGGCCTGAAACTATAAAACTCTTTGAAGGAACAATAAGGGAAAACCTGGAAGACATTGGACTTGGCAATGATTTCTTGGACGTGACACCAAAAGCACCAGCAACAAAAGCAAAATTAGGCAAGTGGGACTACATTAAACTAAAAAGCATCTGCACAGTAAAGAAAACAATCCACAGAGCTAAAAGACTACCTACAGAATGAGAGAAAATATTCATATACCATGTATCTGATAAGGGATTAATATTGAAAATATAAAGAGAACTCATATAAGTTAATAACAAAAAGTAAATAACCCAATTACAAACGGGCAAAGGACTTGATTAGACATTTCTGCAAAGACATACAACAAATGGCCAATAGGTATATGAAAATAAGTGTTCCACATCACTAATCATCAGGAAAATGCAAAGCAAAACCACAATGAGATATCACCTCACATCTGTTAGAGTGATTACTGTCAGAAAAACAAAAGATAAAAAGTGTTTGTGAGGAAGTGGAGAAATTTGAACCCTATACACTATTGGTAGGAATGCAACTTGCTATAGCCACTATGGAAAACAGTGTGGAGCTTCCTCAAATAAATTAGGAAAAGAATTACCATGTGATCCATCCCACCTCTGATTATATACCCAAAAGAACTGAAATCAGGAATCTCAAAGAGATATCTGCATTCCCATGTGCGTTGCAGAATTATTCACAATTGGCAAGATATGAAAACAACCTAAATGTGCATGGATGGATGAATGAATAAAGAAAGTGTGGTATATATGTACAATAGAATTTTATTCAGCCTTTAAAAATAAGGAAATCCTGTCATTTGTGACTACATGGCTGAACTTGGAGGACATGATGATAAGAAATAAGCCAATCACAGAAGGATGGATACTACATAATTCCACTTATATTGCCAAACTCATAGAAGCTAAGAATAGAACAGTGGTTACTATGGACTGGAAGGAGGGGAAAATGGGGAGTCATTCAATTGGTATAAAGTTTCAGTTTTGCAAGATGAGTAACTTCTAGAGATGTGCTTTACAACACAGTGACTATAGTTAACAAAACTGTATTGTGCACTTAAACATTTGTTAAGAGAGCTGATCTCACGTTAAGTATTCTTAGCACACACACACAAAAGGGGCACAATGAAACTTTTGTTGGTGATGGATCTGCCCACTAAGTTGACTGTGGTGATAATTTCATGGGTGTATGCAATGTATCCAAACTCATCAAATTGTGCAGGGTTTTTTAGTATATCAGTTAAACCTAAATTAAGCTTAAAAAACAAAGGGACATAGGGAAACTTGTGGGAGTATTGGATATATCTATTACCTTGGTTGTGGTGATGGTATCAGAGGTGTTTCATATGTCCAAACTCATCAAATTGTGCAAACTAGATATGTGCAGTTCTTTGTTTATCAATTATGTCTCAGTAAAGCTGTTAAAAAAGTTTCAGTGTCATAGAGCAGGATTGAATTTGGAAGAAAAGTGTGCGATGAAAAATAATCTCAATGCAGCAAAATCTCTTTAGACAACTAGAGGGCCTGCGTTTCTTTTAAAGAGCAGATACCTTTGCTTCTTACAAAGTGAAAAACACAGATTGAGAATAAAGGTTCTGGGCTGTCCTGGTGGCGCAGTGGTTGAGTCCATCTGCCGATGCAGGGGACACAGGTTCATGCCCCGGTCCAGGAAGGTCCCACATGCCGCGGAGCAGCTGGGCCCGTGAGCCATGGCCGCTGAGCCTGCGCGTCCGGAGCCCGTGCTCCGCAACGAGAGAGGCCACAACAGTGAGAGGCCCGTGTTTTTCAGCATTAAAATACTTTTATGAAAGTAAACATATTTGAAAAATGAGATAGTAAACTAAAAATGATAGGTTCATTTTTAGTTTTGAATTGAGTTTTATTCTATACCCAAATCTTACAATAAATGTTAAATTGAAAAAGGATACTAACCAATTGAAATTCAATTAAAAATTCTCGGGAGACAGTGTATTCATTTCAGGAAAGGGAAAACCTCCAGGTTAACCTCTTTTATAGTGTTTGAACTATTCTACTGCAGAAGGTCAACTAATAACCATGCTAAATATTGAGAATCAAAAATCAGAGGATCTAAATAAAAGAAAATGAAAAATATAGTCCTTGGCCAAAGTACTAAAATAAAATTTAATAATAATTCTTTTTAGTTATTAAAGACCTACTAAGAGCCAGAGTGCTAATATTCATTTATTATCTCATTTAATCTTCTCTGCCAAATTCTGAGGTACTTTATAGGTTGCGACATAAATTAAGAGAGAAGATAAGTACTTTTTTTTTGTTTTTGTTTTGTTTTTGTTTCGTTTTTTTTTTTTTGCGGCACGCGAGTTCTGCAACATTTTCTAACACTTGCAGAATCAGCCTCATCACCCCCTCTTCAGAGGCAAGAGACCAACAAATTGATACCTACCTGGATCCAAACCACATGCTCCTTCCTCTGAGCTCACAGACATAGTACCATCTGGCCAGTGTCCTCGCTCAGAGGCCTGAGTCTCAGTTCCTCAGGACCCCAGTCTTAAGCTTCTAAGTTTTAATAATTCCAGCTTCCTCCATTGGATCCCTCATCCCTAGGGAAGGTAGCTGCTTCCTAAAGTGAAACCTTAGTGTTCTTTTCTTCCTTTTCAGTTTGTCAACAGATGGTTAACAATAGTTTATAGTAAAAAATAAATCTTTGTTAAAATAAATGATATAATCTCTGTTTCCTGACTGGTTCCTACCTGATGCAATGAAAATAATGTATTCCAGAGCTTTCAGTTCCCATCATACCACTTCAGTTACTCACACATCAAACACTTCCAGTGAATAACTTGTCAATTGTACCTGGAAGATCCATGTATCTGGCACAATGCCAGAAATCTCATAATCTGATTCCATTGAACAAACATTCACCAGCTCAATATTCTTAAAAAGAAAATTCTGTAGATTAGAAAAAAACCTCTAAAGTCACAGAACACATCTATTCAGTAAATCATATATTCTATTAATGGCGCTGAGAACTGTTAAATTTGCCAGGTAATCATTATCTGGAATACAAACTTATAAATAAAAATCACATCTTCCTATTTCTTAATAAAATGGAGGAAGAGTAATTCTCTTTAAAAACCAAAAAAAAAAAAAAAAAAAAAAAAAAATCACGTCTCCAGAATAGCCAACTCATTTACCTCCAGATCTTGGTTAGACTTTGTAGAAGTAGGTATTGAATTTGGATTTTCTTAATAGTATCATAAGCATTAAAACCTTACGTATAATTAAAATAGTGTGAATGAAGTTATGGCTATCTTCCTCTGAATTAGAGAGCCTGCATAAATGTGCATGTGCTCCTCATCACAATCATGTTTTATGAACGATTAACCAACTTAGACCTGAAATATGACTGTGAATTTCCTTCAAAGGTCTATTTAAGAACCTATTGTAGGACTACTGTTGATTGAGTAGCTCCTTTCTATTCCCTGTGGTAAACGTTTTATAAACATCTAGCAAGATTACCATAAGAAATAATACAGGAATTCATTTTTTTTTCTTTTTTTTGCGGTACGCTCTCACTGTTGTGGCCTCTCCCGATGCGGAGCACAGGCTCTGGATGTGCAGGCTCAGCGGCCATGGCTCACGGGCCCAGCCACTCCGCGGCATGTGGGATCTTCCCGGACCGGGGCACGAACCTGTGTCCCCTGCATCGGCAGGCGGACTCTCAACCACTGCGCCACCAGGGAAGCCCCAGGAATTCATTTTTAACTGTCCTATGAAACAGTCCAAGGCCACATGGCTAGTAAATGACATATAGAGACCTGACAAATGCCCAGGTCTATTTGATGGATTGGAAAGAATATAGGTTTTTGGAACCAGCTATTGATACTATACTCTTACCTGTTTGTAACAATAAACATACTCCAAAAATAGATTCAAGTGTAGTATGTATACAACACCAGAGCAACATCACCATCATTCTGAAAGACATACTTATCTTTACTAATAGAATTAGAATAATGTATCAGTGTTATGAAGGCTTAAAATTAAGCCACAGAAGAACTTCATTACAATGGAGGTTGTTCAATGATTCTTCTCTGAAACTATCAATAGAATTCAAGAAATATATGATCAAAATGATAGAAAACACAGAAGGCTCTGTAAGTTTACTTTCGTGGGGGGTTTGGAGAGGAGAGGGATACAAGATTAATTCTAAACACAAAAGTTTTCAAAGCCACAAATATTCCATTTGATAAGCTAAGTTAAAAGTTACAACAATGATAATATAAGCCACATGTGACATATAGATAGTTAGATATAGAGATTTAGTTTTCGTCCCAGCCAGGTTACTCCTGTCTTTCCTAAACATACACATTTCTGCCTAAATTAATCAAAATAATATTATTTAATTTTCTATCTTTAATGAATGTTGCTTTTTAAAAACAATTAAAGAATACTTATTTCCTTTTTAATTTTAGAGAAATACTCCTCAAACCAGATGGCTGATCTTAATTAATTCTTATCACAAAGACATTTTTGTCATAAAGTATTTTTTGCACATGAACGGGATTATATAAGTGTCTTTGTTTACTGAATTACTAAAAGAATGACTTTTCATGAGGGAAGCAGTCACTATAATTTTATCTTTTATTTCTCCAACTTTCTTGGCACTTAAAAGCAACTATAACATTTAGGCTATTGAGTCGTCACTGAAGCAAGAGACATATTTGTTTTAAATGCTTATGTTTTCAAAAAATAAATTTTTCAGGATTTTTATGTACTGCGATGTTTAGTTTCAAAATAAATATTGGAAAGATCACATTTGTCAGTAGGCGCTCCATCTGTACACTTAAAACTTGCGCTTACTAGCAAGGCATCTTGTGGGTGTTGGAAGTTTTCTTTATCTCTGTTTTCTCCTCTTTACTTCCCATCTTAGCCAGCAAGAAATCCATCCCCAGATATCTCCCTCTCTGTCTCTGTCACACGCGCACGCACACACACACACACACACACACACACACACACACACACACACAGATTCAAAATAGAATTGAATTTCCTAGAAGAAAAGTTTCCCACAGGGAAAACTTCAATATGGAAAAAAACAAGTTTAGTGTTGTCATGTATTAGTATCAATTTTCAGAACAGTCCTTGAAGGTAGGCTGAGCGCTGTCATATGGTTTGTAAATGATAAAGTCAGGATTTGAACTCAGATTGTCTGACTCTAGATCCAAAGGTATTTGCATTACACCATACCTCCTTTTCTCCCTGAATGAAAAATGTTTTTACAGTCTCTATTTTTATTTCTGAATTAACGAGATTCTTATATGGGTTCCATTAAAAAAGGGTAAATCCATCCTTATCTGAATATCTCATCAGAGAAATACATTCAAATTCATCAAATAACCTTGAATTAATGTGTATGAATGTGTGTGTGTGTGTGTATTTTCTTCATGTTTTATTCCCTTTATTTAAAGGAATTGTTTTTCCTCCTTATTCGTTACTCTGGTTTGACATGCCGATTCTGCCTCCTTTGATTCAGGTCTTCACTAGTATCTGCTTCATCAAATATACGGATTTATTTACTTACATTTATTCCATTTGGGGGATATAGTTCACTTACTGATGCCAGAGTTAATTCATGTAATAGCCCCCATATTAAAATATAAAAATAAAATTTTCTAAATAACCATCATTAAAAATGATTAGTTTCTTTTTTTTTCCCTTTTCTGTTCCAACTCCCCTCACTTCTCCCTAACCCATTAATAGTACTAGAGAAAGGAAAGGAGAAGTTCAGGGGGAAAAGGGGAGATGGTAGAGAGAAGAAACTTTATAATTTTTCAGAATTGATCAGTTCATTCACTATTTATTTATTTATTTATTTATGGCTGCATTGGGTCTTCACTGTTGCACACTGGCTTTCTCTAGTCGCAGCGAGTGGGGGCTACTCTTCACTGCGGTGCATGGCTCTCTCATTGTGGTGGCTTCTCTTGTTGCGGAGAACGAGGTTCAGGCGCATGGGCTTCAGAAGTTGTGGCATATGGGCTCAGTAGCTGTGGTTTAGAGGCTTTAGAGCACAGGCTCAGCAGTTGTGGCACACAGGCTTAGTTGCTCTGTGGCATGTGGGATCTTCCCGGGCCAGGGCTCAAACCCATGTCCCTTGCATTGGCAGGCAGATTCTTAAACAACTGTGCCACCAGGGAGGTCCCTCTTCATTATTTTTTAAATTGTTTTTTATTGAAGTATAGTTGATTTACAGTGTTGTGTTAGTTTCTGGTGTACAGCAAAATGATTGTTTTATATATATATATGTGTATGTATATATATAAAAAATACATATACATATATATATACTTTTTCAGATTCTTTTCCATTATAGTTTATTGCAATACATTGAATATAGTTCCCTGTGCTATACAGTAGGACCTTGTTTTTTGTCTATTTTATATATAGTAGTTTGTATCTGTTAATCCCCAACTCCTAATTTGTACCCCACCTTTCCCTATTGGTAACTGTAAGTTTGTTTTCTATGTCTGTGAGTCTGTTTCTGTTTGGTAAATAAGTTCATTTGTATCATTTTTTAATTTTTATTTCTTTACTTATTTTTCACTAAAAGCATTTAATTTTTTTCATTTTTTAACATCTTTATTGGAGTATAATTGCTCTACAGTGGTGTGCTAGTTTCTGCTTCACAACAAACTAAATCAGTTATACATATACATATATCCCCATCTCTCTTCCCTCTTGCATCTCCCTCCCTCCCACCCTCCCTATCCCACCCCTCTAGGTGGTCACAAACCACCGAGCTCATCTCCCTGTGCTATGTGGCTGCTTCTCACTAGCTATCTGTTTTACATTTGGTAGTGTATATATGTCCATGCCAATCTCTCACTTTGTCCCAGCTTGCCCTTCCCCCTCCCCGCATCTTCACGTCCATTCTCTAGTAGGTCTGCGTCTTAATTCGTGTCTTGGCCCTAGGTTCCTCATGACCATTTTTTGTGTGTGTGTTTTTAGATTCCATATATATGTGTTAGCATACAGTATTTGTTTTTCTCTTTCTGACTTACTTCACTCTGTATGACAGACTCTAGGTCCATCCACCTCACTACAAATAACTCAATTTCGTTTATTTTTATGGCAGAGTAATATTCCATTGTATATATGTGCCACATCTTCTTTATCCATTCATCTGCTGAATGACACTAAGTTTGCTTCCATGTCATGGCTATTGTAAATAGAGCTGCAGTGAACATTGTAGTACATGACTCCTTTTGAATTATGGTTTTCTCAGGGTATATGCCCAGTAGTGGGACTGCTGGGTCATATGATAGTTCTATTTTTAGTTTTTTAAGGAACCTCCATACTGTTCTCCATAGTGTCTGTATCAATTTACATTCCCACCAACAGTGCAGGAGGGTTCCCTTTTCTCCACACCCTCTCCAGCATTTATTGTTTGTAGTTTTTTGATGATGGCCATTCTGACCGCTGTGAGATGATACATCATTGTAGTTTTGATTTGCCTTTCTCTAATGATTAGTGATGTTGAGCATTCTTTCATTTGTTTGTTGACAATCTGTATATCTTCTTTGGAGAAATGTCTATTTAGGTCTTCTGCCCATTTTTGGATTGGGTTGTTTGTTTTTTTGATATTGAGCTGCATGAGCTGCTTGTAAACTTGGGAGATTAATCCTTTGTCAGTTGCTTCATTTGCAAACATTTTCTCCAATTCTGACGGTTGTCTGTTGGTCTTGTTTATGGTTTCCTTTGCTGTGCAGAAGCTCTTAAGTTTCATTAGGTCCCATATGTTTATTTTTGTTTTTATTTCCATTTCTCTAGGAGGTGGGTCAAAAAGGATCTTGCTGTGATTTATGTCGTTGAGTGATCTGCCTATTTTTTCCTCTAAGAGCTTGATAGTGTCTGGCCTTATATTTAGACCTTTAATCCATTTTGAGTTTATTTTTGTGTATGATATTAGGAAGTGTTCTAATTTCATTCTTTTACATGTAGCTGTCCAGTTTTCCCAGCACCACTTATTGAAGAGGCTGTCTTTTCGCCATTGTATATTCTTGCCTCCTTTATCAAAGAAAAGTTGACTGTATGTGTGTGGGTTTATCTCTGGGCTTTCTATCCTGTTCCATTGATCTATACTTCTGTTTTTGTGCCAGTACCATACTGTATTGATTACTGTAGCTTTGTAGTATAGTCTGCAGTCAGGGAGCCTGATTCCTCCAGCTCCGTTTTTCTTTCTCAAGATTGCTTTGGCTATCGGGGTCTTTTGTGTTTCCATACAAATTGTGAAATTTTTTGTTCTAGTTCTGTGAAAAATGCCATTGGTAGTTTGATAGGGATTGCATTGAATTTGTTTGATAGGGATTGCATTGAATCTGTAGATTGCTTTGGGTAGTAGAGTCATTTTTACAATGTTGATTCTTCCAATCCAAGAACATGGTATATCTCTCCATCTGTTTGTATCATCTTTAATTTCTTTCATCAGTGTCTTATAATTTTCTGCATACAGGTCTTTTGTCTCCTTAGGTAGGTTTATTCCTAGATATTTTATTGTTTTTGTTGCAGTGGTAAGCGGTAGTGTTTTCTTAATTTCACTTTCAGATTTTTCATCATTAGTGTATAGGAATGCCAGAGATTTCTGTGCATTAATTTTGTATCCTGCTACTTTAACAAATTCATTGATTAGCTCTAGTAGTTTCTGGTAGCAACTTTAGGATTCTCTTTATATAGTATATATATATGTTTGTCATCTGCAAACAGTGACAACTTTACTTCTTCCTTTCTGATTTGGATTCCTTTTATTTCTTTTTCTTCTCTGATTGCTGTGGCTAAAACTTCCAAAACTCTGTTGAATAATAGTGGTGAGAGTGGACAAGCTTGTCTTTTTCCTAATCTTCGTGGAAATGGTTTCAGTTTTCCACCATTGAGGATGATGTTGGCTGTGGGTTGGTCATATATGGCCTTTATTATCTTGAGGTAAGTTCCCTCTATGCCTACTTTCTGGAGGGTTTTTATCATAAACAGGTGTTGAATTTTGTCGAAAGCTTTCTCTGCATCTATTGAGATGATCCTATGGTTTTTCTCCTTCATTGTGTTAAAATGGTGTATCACATTGATGGATTTGCATCAATATGAAGAATACTTTCATTCCTGGGATAAACCCCACTTGATCATGGTGTATGATCCTTTTAATGTGCTGTTGGATTCTGTTTGCTAGTATTTTGTTGAGAATTTTTCCATCTGTGTTCATCAGTGATATTGGCCTGCAGTTTTCTTTCTTTGTGACATCTTTGTCTGGTTTTGGTATCAGGGTGATGGTGGCCTTGTAGAATGAGTTTGAGAGTGTTCATCCCTCTGCTATATTTTGGAAGAGTTTGAGAAGGATAGGTGTTAGCTCTTCTCTAAACGTTTGATGGAATTCGCCTGTGAAGCTATCTGGTCCTGGACTTTTGTTTGTTGGAAGATTTTTAATCACAGTTTCAATTTCAGTGCTTGTGTTTGGTCTGTTCATATTTTCTATTTCTTCCTGGTTCAGTCTGGGAAGGTTGTGCTTTTCTAAGAATTTCTCCATTTCTTCCAGGTTGCGCATTTTATTGGCATAGAGTTGCTTGTAGTAATCTCTCATGATCCTTTGTATTTCTGCAGTGTCAGTTGTTACTTCTCCTTTTTCAATTCTAATTCTGTTGATTTGAGTCTTCTCCCTTTTTTTCTTGATTTGTCTGACTAATGGTTTATCCATTTTGTTTATCTTCTCAAAAAGCAGCTTTTAGTTTTATTGATCTTTGCTATCATTTCCTTCATTTCTTTTTCATTTATTTCTGATCTGATCTTTATGATTTCTTTTCTTTTGCTAACTTTGGGGTATTTTGTTCTTCTTTCTCTAATTGCTTTATGTGTAAGGTTAGGTTGTTTATTTGAGATGTTTCTTGTTTCTTCAGATAGGATTGTATTGCTATAAACTTCCCTCTTAGAACTACTTTTGCTGTATCCCATAGGTTTTGGGTCATCGTGTTTTCATTGTCATTTGTTTCTAGGAATTTTTTGATTTCTTCTTTGATTTCTTCAGTGACCTCTTGGCTATTAAGTAGTGTATTGCTTAGCCTCCATGTGTTTGTATTTTTTACAGATTTTTTCTTGTAATTGATATCTAGTCTCATAGCATTGTGGTCAGAAAAGATACTTGATACAATTTCAATCTTCTTAAATTTACCAAGCCTTGATTTGTGACCCAAGATGTGATCTATGCTGGAGAATGTTCCATGAGCACTTGAGAAGAAAGTGTATTCTGTTGTTTTTGGATGGAATGTCCTATAAATGTCAATTAAGTCTATCTTGTTTATTGTATCACTTAAAGCTTGTGTTTTCTTATTTATTTTCATTTTGGATGATCTGTCCATTGGTGAAAGTGGGGTGTTAAAGTCCCCTACTATGATTGTATTACTGTCGATTTCCCCTTTTATGGCTGTTAATATTTGCCTTATGTATTGAGGTGCTCCTATGTTGGGTGCATAAATATTTACAGTTGTTATATCTTCTTCTTGTATTGATCCCTTGATCATTATGTAGTGTCCTTCTGTGTCTCCTGTAATAGTCTTTATTTTAAAGTCTATTTTGTCTGATATGAGAATTGCTACTCCAGCTTTCTTTTGATTTCCATTTGCATGGAACATCTTTTTCCATCCCTTCACTTTCAGTCAGTATGTGTCCCTAGGTCTGAAGTGGGTGTCTTGTAGACAGCATAAGTACAGGTCTTGTTTTTGTATCCATTCAGCCAGTCTGTGTCTTTTGGTGGGAGCATTTAATCCATTTACATTTAAGGTAATTATCAATATGTATGTTCCTATTCCCATTTTCTTAATTGTTTGGGGTTTGTTATTGTAGTTCTTTTCCTTCTCTTGTGTATCCTGCCTAGAAAAGTTCCTTTAGCATTTGTTGTAAAGCTGGTTTAGTGGTGCTGAATTCTTTTAGCTTTTGCTTGTCTGTAAAGGTTTTAATTTCTCCGTCAAATCTGTATGAGATCCTTGCTGGGTAGAGTAATCTTGGTTGTAGGTTGTTCCCCTTCATCACTTTAGATATGTCCTGCCACTCCCTTCTGGCTTGCAGAGTTTCTGCTGAAAAATCAGCTGTTAACCTTATGGGGATTCCCTTGTATGTTATTTGTTGTTTTTTCCTTGCTGCTTTTAATATTTTTTCTTTGTATTTAATTTTTATAGTTTGATTAATATGTGTCTTGGCGTGTTTCTCCTTGGATTTATCCTGTATGGGACTCTCTGTGTTTCCTGGACTTGATTAACTGTTTCCTTTCCCATATTAGGGAAGTTTTAAACTATAATCTCTTAAAATATTTTCTCAGTCCCTGTCTTTTTCTCTTCTTCTTCTGGGACCCGTATAATTTGAATGTTGGTGCGTTTAATGTTGTCTCAGAGGTCTCTGAAACTGTCCTCAATTCTTTTCATTCTTTTTTCTTTATTCTGCTCTGCAGTAGTTATTTCTACTATTTTATCTTCCAGGTCACTTATCCGTTCTTCTGCCTCAGTTATTCTGCTATCCCTTCTAAAGAATTTTTAATTTCATTTATTGTGTTGTTCATCACTGTTGGTTTACTCTTTAGTTCTCTAGGTCCTTGTTAAACGTTTCTTGCATTTTCACCGTTCTATTTCCAAGATTTTGGATCATCTTTACTATGATTATTCTGAATTCTTTTTCAGATAGACTGCCTATTTCCTCTTCATTTGTAAAGTCTGGTGGGTTTTCACCTTGCTCCTTCATCTGCTGTGTGTTTCTCTGTCTTCTTATTTTGCTTAACTTACCGTGTTTGGGGTCTCCTTTTCGCAGCCTGCAGGTTCGTAGTTCCCGTTGTTTTTGGTGTCTGCCCCCAGTAGCTAAGGTTGGTTCAGTGGGTTGTGCAGGCTTGCTGGTGGAGGGGACTAGTGCCTGTTTTCTGGTGGATGAGGCTGGATCTTTTCTTTCTGGTGGGCAGGTCCACAACTGGTGGTGTGTTTTGGGGTGTCTGTGGCCTTTTTATGATTTTAGGCAGCCTCTCTGCTAATGGGTGGTGTTGTGTTCCTGTCTTGCTAGTTGTTTGGCATAGGGTGTCCAGCACTGTAGCTTGCTGGTCGTTGAGTGGAACTGGATCTTGGTGTTGAGATGGAGTTCTCTGGGAAATTTTCACCATTTGATGTTACGTGGAGTTGGGAAGTCTCTTGAGGACCAATGTCCTGCTCAGCTCTCCCACCTTAGAGGCATAGCCCTGATGCCTGGCTGGAGCACCAAGAGCCTGTCATCCACACGGCTCAGAATAAAAGGGAGGAAAAAAAGAAAGAAAGAGAGAAAGAATAATATAATATAAAATAAAGTTATTAAAATAAAAAATAAGTATTAAAAAGTTTTAAGTAATAGGGAAAAAAAAGAAAGAAAGAAGAGAGCAACCAAACGAAAAAACAAATCCACCAATGATAACAAGTGCTAAAAGTTATACCAAAAAAACCCAAAAAAGAACGGACAGACAGAACCCTAGGACAAATGGTAAAAGCAAAGCTATACAGACAAAATCACACACAAAATCATACCTATACACACTCACAAAAAGAGAAAGAGGGAAAAATATATGTATATCATTGCTCCCAAAGTCCACTTCCTCAATTTGGGATGATTCATTATCTATTCAGGTATTCCACAGATGCAGGGTACATCAAGTTGATTGTGGAGATTTAATCCGCTGCTCCTGAGGCTGCTGGGAGAAGTTTCCCCTTCTTTTCTTTGTTGCACATCTCCTGGGGTTCAGCTTTGGATTTGGACCTGCCTCTGCGTGCAGGTCCCCTGAGGACGTCTTTTCTTCCTTCAGACAGGTTAAAGCAGTAGCTGATTTGGGGGCTCTGGCTCACTCAGGTCGGGGGGAGGGAGGGGTACAGAGTGTGGGGTGAGCCTGCGGCGGCAGAGGCCGGCATGATATTGCAGCAGCCTGAGACGCGCTGTGTGTTCTCCCGTGGGAGTTGTCCCTGGATCACGGGACCCTGGCAGTGGGGGACTGCACAGGATCCCGGGAGGGGAGGTGTGGATAGTTACCTGTGCTTGCACACAGGCTTCTTGGTGGTGGCAGCAACAGCCTTAGCATCTCATGCCCATCTCTGGGGTCCGCTCTGATAGCTGCAGCTCGCGCCCGTCTCTGGAGCTCCTTTAAGCAGCGCTCTTAATCCCCTCTCCTCGCGCACCAGGAAACAAAGAGACAAGAAAAAGTCTCTTGCCTTTTCGGCAGCTCCAGACCTTTTCCCGGACTCGCTCCCGGCTAGCTGTGGTGCACTAGCCCCCTATAAGCTGTGTTCATGCCGCCAACCCCAGTCTTCTCCCGGCATTCGACCGAAGTCTGAGCCTCAGCTCCCAGCCCCCGCCCACCCCGGTGGGTGAGCAGACAAGCCTCTCGGGCTGGTGGGTGCTGGTCGGCACTGATCCTCTGTGCGGGAATCTTTGTGCTTTGCCCTCCACACCCCTGTGGCTGCGCTCTCCTCCGCGGCTCCGAAGCTTTCCCCGCTCCGCCACCCGCAGTCTCCGCCCACGAAGGGGCTTCCTAGTGTGTGGAAAACTTTCCTCCTTCACAGCTCCCTCCCACTGGTGCGGGTCCCGTCCCTGTTCTTTTGTCTCTGTTTTTTCTTTTTCTTTTGCCCTACCCAGGTACGAGGGGAGTTTCTTGCCTTTTGGGAGGTCTGAGGTCTTCTGCCAGCCTTTGGTAGGTGTTCTATAGGAGTTTTTCCACATGTAGATGTATTTCTGATGTATTTGTGGGGAGGAAGGTGATCTCTATGTCTTACTCTTCTGCCATCTTGAAGCTCCTCCCTGTAGCATTTTTTTAGATTCCATATGTAAGTGGTATCATGTGATATTTATCTTTCTCTGTCTGACTTACATCACTTAGTATGATAATCTCTAGGTCCATCCATGTTTCTGCAAATGGCATTATTTCATTCTTTTTAATGGCTGAGTAATATTCCATTGTATATATCTATATACCACGTCTTCTTTATCTATTCATCTGTCAGTGGACGTTTAGGTTGCTCCCATATCTTGGCTATTGTAAATAGTGCTGCTGTGAACATTGGGTTGCATGTATCTTTTCAAATTAGAGTTTTCTCTGGATATGTGCCCAGGAGTGGGATTGCTGGATCATATGGCAACTGTATGTTTAGTTTTTTTAAGGAACCTCTATACTGTTTCCCATAATGGCTGCCCCAATTTACATTCCCCCCAACATTGTATGAGGCTTCTCTTTTCTCCACACCCTACCCAGCATTTATTATTTGTAGACTTTGATGATGGCCATTATGACTGGTGGGAGGTGATACCTCATAGTTTTGATTTGCATTTCTCTAATAATTAGTGATGTTGAGCATCTTTTCATGTGCCTATTGGCCATCTGTATGTCTTCTTTGTAGAAATGTTTATTTAGGTCTTCTAATCATTTTTCTAATGGGTTGTTTGTTTTTGATATTGAGTTGTATGAACTGTATTTATATTTTAGAAATTAATCCCTTATCAGTTGCATTGTTTGCAAATATTTTCTTCCGTTCTTAGATTGTCTTTTTGTTTATGGTTTCCTTTGCTGTGCAAAAGCTTATAAGCTTGACTAGGTCCCATTTGTTTACTTTTGCTTTTATTTCTGTTGCCTTGGAGGATGATTTAAGAAAACATTGCTACGATATATGTCAGAGAATGTTACTCAGCAACTGTCTAATGAATGGTTTCTATGTACCAGTCACTGCCCTAGGATTAAGGTTGTAATGGTGAGCAAAACCAGATAAATTATTATAGATCTTACAAAAATGGTTAAATTCCTGTACAAGGATGATGGAGTGCAAAGCCATATGTGATATCTATTAAGTGCTTTAGTAATCTTTTGATAGCAAAATAATTTTCATTGTTAATGGCATAAGTTAATTGTAAAGTGTCATTATCTTATAAATTAAGAGTTTTTGAAATATTTTAAAGAATTCAAGTCAACTAATTTAACCTATGAAAAGAAACTTTTTATATTGTTTGATAATAACTCTGATGAAGGGCATACATAATGTCACTTCAACCACAAACAACTTGAGATTGAACTCCAGAACAGGAGATAACTTTTACAGTTCTTTTCACCTCACAACAGCATTTAAGTGTGCTGAAGAGAAAGAGAATCTCTGTGGCCATCGAGCATTGCCTACTCTGTTTGAACTTGAAGTTTTTCCTTGGTTCCCAGTCTCCCACATGTTGCAATTCAGTGATGAGTGGATGACAGCTTAGGTATTGACTGTCAGTATCGCATTCAATCTCTCTAAACTGTAAATATATTGCCATGCATAAAATGCCATCCTTTGACCTCTGAACTTGTAACAACCAATGCAATATTATTTTTCTCCTTAGAATAAATCACTTTTGGTGTTTGTCACATCATTCTCAATTGCAATCAAGAGTTATAATCACTTCATACTTTTGAATCCAGTGAATCATCTCTAGTTGCACATGAATGGCTCTGTTGTATGATGTAATACAACAGCTACTCTTGTGCTCTTTGATCATACTGTAAAACACTTGGATACTGAAACTATGAAACAGTAAACTTTACCTACATACTTATATGGGCATGCAGAGAGAAAAAATTAATTTGCAGATATCAAGAGTACCAGAAAAAAAAAAAAAAGCTAAACAAACTTAAATTTGCCTTAAGTTTTTTTTTTTTATCAATTTATTTTATTTATCTATTTTTGGCTGTGTTGGGTCTTCCTAGCTGTGTGTGGGCTTTCTCTAGTTGCGGTGTGCGGGCTTCTCATTTTGGTGGCTTCTCTTGTTGCAGAGCGTGGGCTCTAGGTGCTCGAGCTTCAGTAGTTGTGGCTCACTAGCTCTAGAGCGCAGGTTCAGTAGTTGTGGTGCATGGGCTTAGTTGCTCTGTGGCATGTGAGATGCCTGGACCAGGGCTCAAACCTATGTCCCCTGTATTGGAGGCGAATTCTTAACCACTGTGCCACCAGGGAAGCCCATGCCTTAAGATTTTGATCAAAATAAAAATGTATTATTTTAAAATAGATTTTTAAACTAATAAGTACATATAGGAAGTATATTCTGTAGGGAAGTTTGCATGTGGTAATGTGTGTTTGGAAATGTATGTTCTATCTTCCTGGTGGAAATATAAACAACTTAAAATCCATAAAGCGGATGAGTTTGTCTTAGTTGGCAAGAAGAACGGTCTTGGTCAGCAAGATACTTGGAGATCCAGGGATGAGGAAAGGAAGAAGATATATAGATAGAATGTTCTTAGGGCCACAGGACAGAAAGAACTGTGTGAACTTTGTGAATTTGTAGACAAAATTAGAACTGAGAGTGTGTATGTATTAGTACAGGTTGCAAAAGAAGAATGATGGCATGCTCAAGAGGGATGATTCAAGAGAGATGCTGGAGATAATATATACAGTATAAGCAGGTTTTAAGGAAATCAACAAAGAATGATAACACACCCCGTTTCTAGCAACAGCAAGAAAGTACTGCTAGATCTTAGCCTAAAATAGAAAGGTGGTGAGAGGGCACAGAGGAGAAGGTAAGCCATCCCTGGAAGCTTATAAGACATAGTTGTAGAATGCTCTCTGGCGAGGTTTTAATCATCAAAAATAACAATAACAGTTAATATATTTATTCAATGTCTCTATAAAGCATATCAACTTCAGGACATGCACAAAGATTGTGTCTTTGGCTCCAGAATGCTGAGTTACACCAAGTTGATGCTAACGCATGGGCCATCTGGTCAAACAGTGGCCTTTCCTTACAGTTGCCTCCTATTTTGTGTTTTAAATGTTACCTTTTGAAAAATCAACTGCATAAGATTACACTTAAAGTATTTTGAATTCCAAAATATTGTGTATTACTGACCTGTATTAACCATTCAATGAATATTCACTATCAGTACGCTTTTTACACATGAGCCTTTATTGAACAAATTTATTGAGCATCTACTAAGTTTAACTCATTTATTCTCTGCAAAACTACATGCGTCATGCAGTATTATTATTTCTACCTAATAAAGGAAAACTGAAGCTTAGAAAATTTCTACTTGTGTGACATTGGGCAAGTTAGTAGTAGAGGTAAGATTTGACACCAATTTATCTGATGCCAAAGACTGAATTCTTAATTACTATGTTATTTATCAAATGTAGTACTATTTCACATGTGGAATTGATTCAAAAATAAGTGTATAGGTCAATTAACTGAATGAAAACTATTACTCTCAGGTAGATATACTCTGAGCAGACTTTGATATACATGATGCACAATGTTACTTGTGCATTGTAGTAGGAACAGCATAGGAGGAAGACCCAGACTGCTTAGTCTGATGACTGCTCAGTCTGATGACTGCTCAGCACTTGATGACCTTTGGTTTTGCCACAAAGTGTCTGTGTGCAAAATCATAGAATCTCACTGGGTGAGTCTCAGTTTCATTATTATTCATTGTAATAAAAACAACACTTAATCATTATACCGTGATTGCTAAGTAGAGGAATCTACCTACTCTATATATCTTGCAGTTTATAGCAATGAGTATTTAAGAATATACTTTATATTCTTCTTGCTCAGACACTTCTAAGATGTGTGTCTGTAAAAGGTAATTTATTCGATCTTAGAGAACACAGCTAATTTTTATTTTACTTTATTGAAAACCTCAAGCCACAGACTTATTTTAACTATTTTAAACATAACTATTATCTGAAACATGAACTGTTTTGAAAAGTATTATTAATAGGATAAAAATGTCACATTACTCGTTTCTTTGATGGAAATAAATAATTTGATGATCAGTTACAGTTTTCTTATGTGTGTTCCATAGGCAGATGAGACCTTGAATCTACCTGTAGATCAGTTATACTCATTATGTTCTAAGTATCCTGGTTGTAACACAGTACCTAGGAAAGTTTCTGTTATGAAATTGGAGCTAAGTTTAGCTTTGGGGAAACATAAAAAAGCTAGTGAGACTTCCTCTTGTAGATGTAATGGAGTAGCTGAGACCAAACTTCCCTCTTAATGTAACACACAGAAAACAGGACAGAATATGTGAAACAACTACTGTCAGAAAGTGGAAGGCAGTAGGAAGTAGGACTGTGATACTAGAAGCACTTTGTAGACCTTGCTTCTGGGAAGGGAAACCCAAAAAGAGTACAGTGGGCTTTCTGAGGCTGAGGCAGCTGAAATTTGTAGAGTATCGGAGAGAATGGAGTTAGGCCGAGAATGAGGTTTAGAAGTATGTCTTGGGGACTCCTTCACTCTCTTGCTGAATAATAAGCTGAGCATGTGTTGAAGAAATTTCCTCAACGATAGACAAAGAGCAACCAGGGATCTATAAGCTGGCTTCCAGGGTCTCCTGTGGGGGGGTCAAACATTCATATTTGCTTCAGCCAGAGTGAAACAGGAATAAAATGTTACATTTTATAATGATAAAGGGGTTAATTCACCTAACTGTGTATGCACACAGTAATAGAGCTTCAAAATCCGTGGTGTGCATACTGATAGAAGAGGAAGGAGACATAGGTAGCTCTACAGTTATAGTGGATATTTCATATATATTTCTCTTGGAAACTGATATAAAAGTAGACAGAAAAAGAATAAAGATGTAGAAGATATGACTACTGTTAACTAATGTTAAATAATTTACATTTATAGGCTGTTGAAGACCTATGAATGTCATTAATTAACTTGACTAACTTGAAGTGTGAGCTATAGAAATACCACAAAACAATAAAAAATGCACATCCTTTTCAAAAGCTCACATAAATTTACCAAGATAACGTACATTTTTGGTCACAAAATTAGTCCCAACAAAATTAAAATGATTGAAATAATGCAGAATATCTTCGTTTACCACAACATAATGAAAATAGAAATCAATAACAGGAAGATATTTGGAAAACCTTTATATATTTGGAAAATCTTTATATATTTGGAAATTAAACAACAGTCTTCTAAATAACCCGTGGATCAAAGAAGAAATCAAGAGAGAAATTAGAAAATATTTTGAAACTGAGTGAAAATGAAAATGCAAAACATCAAAATTTTGTGAGATGCAGCTAAACAGTACTTACAGGAAACTTAGAGATTTAAATGATTAAATATAAACAGAAAAAGTAGCCAAAATCACTGATATAATCTTTGTTGTTAAGAAGCTAGAAAAAGAAGAGCAAGTGAAAGTAAGTAAATGAAAGCAAATATGAAAGATAAGATTGATTTAAAGAAAGTGAACAGACAATAAGAATAATCAGTAAAAACAGACATTTGTTTTTTAAATAAATCCATAAAATTGATAAGCCTTTAGTTAGACTGATCAAGAAAATGAGAGGACACAAACTATCAGTACTAGAAGTAGAAGAGCTATCACTCAACATCCTGAGATATAAAAGGAATAATTCAGGGATATTATCAACAACTTTATGTCAATATATTTGACAAGCCAGATGAAATAACAAATTCCTTAAAAGACATGATTTTTCCAAAACTAATGCAGGAATATAAAACTTGAATTGTGTTATATCTAAGACAAATATTTAATTCATAAATAAAAACCTTTTCATAGAGAAAGTGTCAGGCTCAGATATCTCCACTAATGAGTTCCACCGAACATTTGAAAAAGAATATTACCTTTCTTTTCATCAAAAAATAGATGAAAAGGGAATGCTTCCTAACTTATTTATGAGACCACCATAACTGTGATACCAAAAGCGAAACTGTTACAACAAAGAAAAAACTATAGACGAATATCTATTATGAACACAGATGCAAAAAACTAATATAATAGTAAAAAGTTGAAATTCAGCATTATATAAAATGGATAATTCATCATTACCAAGTAAAGTTTATTCAAGGAATGCAAGTTTGATTCAACATTTAGAAATTGATTAAGGTATATAATCATGCTAACAAAATTAAGAAAAGAACCATATGATTATCTCAATAGAGGCAGAAAAAGCATTTAATAAAATTCAACACACATTCATGATAAAATTCTCAGCAAACTACAAATAGAAGGAATGTTTTCCACTTGATAAAGAACATATTCAAAAAAAATCCTAATGCCTAACATCATACTTAACAGTGTTAAACTGATTGCTTTTGACCTAAGATCAAGAACAAGGTAAGAATATCCTCCCTTACCATTTCATTCAGCATTATACTGGAAGATCTAGCCAGTGCAGAAGCACGGGATAAAGAAATAAAAGGTATATAGATGGGAAGAAAAGAAACAAAATTGTCTTTATTGTCAGACAACTTGATTATATACTTGGAAAATTCTAATAAACTTACCAACAAGCTACTAAAAATAATTAATTTTGCAAGGTCACAGAGTACAAAGTCAGCATAGTATAACCAATAGTATATGTATATACGAGTAGTTAACACATAAGTAAGCCAAATATACATAGGAATAGATTTCTAAAAGTATGATCAAGACATGTATACCGTGCTGAGATTAATTAAAGAAACCATAAATAAATGGAGAGATATACCAGGTTGCTATACTGAGAGTTTAATATTGATAGGCTAATTGACAAAACTGGAAAACAAACACCAGGTTAGGTAAAAGTATTGTATCAACTCTACATTTACTGAAGTTGATTACTGTACTGTGGTTATTACATAAGAGGTTATCTCTAGTGTTAGGAAATGCACTCTGAAGTATTTGGGTTATTCAATGTGTGGGCTTCTCACTGCGGTGGCTTCTCTTGCTGCGGAGCACAGGCTGTAGGTGCACAGGCTTCAGTAGTTGTGGCTCACGGGTTCTAGAGAACAGGCTCGGTAGTTGTGGTGCATGGGCTTAGTTGCCCCATGGCATGCGGGATCTTCCTAGATCAGGGCTCGAACCCATGTCCCCTGCATTGGCAGGTGGATTCTTAACCACTGTGCCACCAGGGAAGCCCTCTGCAGGATCTCTTTTATAAGAGCACTAATCCCAATCATGAGGGCTCCACCCTCATGACCTAATCACCTCCCCAAGTCCCCACCTCCTAATACCATCAGCTTTGGGGGTTAGAATTTTAACATATTAATTTTGGGGGGACCAAACATTTAGACCATCACACTATCTAATGTTTCTTAAGTAAGTGTTGCTTAGTAAGTTTTTCTAGGCTTCACTGTTAGCAAACGTACACACATTACCAGATAATACTGCCTCCTGTTAGAAGATGAGACTCACATAATTCAACAAATTTTCCTCTTAATGTTGGTTTCTAGGAAGTATAGAACTATATTTAATAATACTGAGTAATTAATCTAATAAATGCTATATGCCTGGTTGCTAGACAATTACCCTTCTCTTATTTGGCTCAATTCCCTTTTTTAATATTATAAGTCAAGTTTAATCATTTTTTGGTAAAAAGAGAGCATGAGGTATTAATGGGGCCCAACAAAATTAATTGTGCTGTTCCAGTGCAACTCATTGAGTCCATACACTAAGAAAGGATAAAAGAATGAAGATAGGATGGCTGGCCTAAGATAAATAAAGAAATCAGTATCAACTTTAACATCTAGAAAATGTACATTTGTGGATCCCATTATTTTAATTTATAACCAAATAGAACATGTGCATTACTGACTGCCTTTAATCACAGGGGTGTCACATATTAAATGATTAAAAAAAAAGTTGCCATGTCAATGCCTTCATAAAAGGAAGCACAGACAAGCGTTGCATATACCAAGTATTAATTTGTTTTGCTGTCTCAGAATTCTTTTAAAAATTGTGTTCTAAAGATAGACAGCGTGCCGTCTTGCTTTTTTGCTGCATGCCTCCCAGAGTTAGTTCTCAAGTGATTGAGGTTGTAAGATCCCATTCAAGAGAGTATAATAAAATGGTCTGTATTCTTTCTTCTATGGCATGAATGATTTAAATGACGTGACTGTTGCTAGCGAAGGGTATCTGGTGGCTTTGCCCCCACTTCTTGCATTTTAAATTAAGTAGCATATATTTCTCCCTTCTGGATTCTTCTAAATTATTAGCATTCATATCCTCCATGATTTTCTTTCAACCCACCAACAGAGATAAGGAGAAGAAATGTTCTCTTAAAGGGCATTTTCCCCACTAGACCCTAATCATGACAGGAGGTGGGGTAATCATTAAGTTGAGACATTTTCACTTTTTTTTAATTGGAGTCTAGGTGACTTACAATATTATATTAGTTTCAGGTGTACAACTTAGTAATTTGATATATACTCCGTACAAAGTTTTTAGCTTCACTTGTTTTTAGTAGAAAGAAGAGAGATTTTGTGTGCTTTTTATTTTTTAATAAAAATCTACTCTAGTTAGTGTTGGAAAAAGTGAGAAAGAAAGATGAAAGAAGAAAAGAAAAGAAAGCTGCAAAAGGTTAATTGGAAAAATTATGCATACAGTCCTTTAAAAGTCTACAATCTTTTTGTTCTAGTTATTATCAATAAAATAGGTTTACAGATATATTATTAGATATAGGAGCAAATATGTCCATATAAGGATATTGTTGCAGTATTATTTTAATACGAGTAATTTTAGTAAACCTAAAAATCCAGCTAAAGAAGAATGATTGAATTTAACTGTGTTACATACATTATTTTAATGGCTACACATTCAACATTCAAGAAATTTTAAATTCATGATGTTGAATACTTTTTTCCATTCAACATAAATAAACATACAAATTTAAAAATCTAAATTTAAATGAATTTAAATTCGTGATGTATACTTTTTCCATTCAATATAAACAAAAATATAAAAAAAGACATATATAGATAAACACAGAAAAATTTGAATGCCATCTTCTAGAGGTGGAACTGAAGTTTCAACCTTTTACGTGATACTCAAGAGGATATTAAGCAGTTCTCCGTTATGGTCTATATACATATATATATATATATATATATATATATATATATATATATATATATATATGAAATTGGCTCACATGATTATGGAGGATGATAAGACCCAAGGATTGCAGTCAACAAGCTGAGATCCAGGGGAACTGATGGTATAATTCCAGTCTGAAAGCTGGCAGGCTCAAGACCCAACAAGCTTATGTCTCTGTTAAAGTTCTAAGGCAGAAAAATGTCGCAGCTTCAGGTAATCAGGCAAGAGGAAATTACCTCTTATTCAGGGAAGGGTCAGTCTTTTGTTTCATTCATACCTTCAATTGATTGGATGAGGCCCACCTCCATTAGAGAGAGCAATCTGCTTTACTTTGTCTATTGATTTAAATGTTAGTTATCTAAAAGCACCCTCACAGAAACACACAGAATAATATTTGATCAGATATTTGGCATTCTGTGACTCAGTCCAGTCAAGTTGACACATAAAATGAACCATCATAGACTGTATTTGAAAAGTGAGTAGCTCCATATTAATAGATTAAAGATATTAATATCTATTATTAATAGATAAAGATCGTTAACATAAAGGTATGGGCCGGTATGCTGAATCATAAGAAAGCATGCATTTTTGTCAGTACCTTTCGTGGAAACAAAGCAAGGTGACATATGTTCTAAAATTGTGTTTCAATTTGTTTCTCTTTTGCTTTGAGATTCTACTACTCCTTCCAGCGTTCATATTATGCCTTTCAGTTAAGGTTTACAGGAATGTGGTAACTATCCTTGTCCCAATTATTACTAACCTTTTATCTAGGTTATCCTTTTTAAGCTACCAGGGCAAACTGTCAAAGACTTGGAAATAGGCAAAAAGGATTATGGGGTATCCTTTAGGAGGAGTGCTGGACATTACCTGGTGAACCCTCTAGGGGTTACTTGGTTCTGTAGACTAGTCCATTTCACAACTATGTAGAGTTAGAAGAAAACTGATAGTAATATTAGTGCTTTCTGTCCAGAGCAATGCAAATTATTCCTGTTCATAATAATGAAATAAATTTCATCTGATATAGAGTATAAATCTCTGTAAATTCACATTTGAACTAATTTCTAGTTCTCTCATTAGTTAACACATTATATAAAAACTTTGACATACGTTCATTTTATAATGTATAAAATATTTATACTTGCATTGTGCCTTGAACTTCTTTGTTAAATTCACTGTTCTTGTAATTACTTCCTCAAAAATCTGTTTTATCCAGTGGATTACAAGCTCAGTGAAGGCAAGGACCACATTTATCTTGTTTATTGCTGTATCCCCAGGGCTCACTGGTAGAAATTTAGTAGGGGCTCAGAAAATATCCTCATGGTTCCCTGAATTAGTAAATGCAAATGAATCAAAGATATTTCTGAGCAATTAAATGAGTCCTGGGGGAGAAAGTTTCGGTAGTATTAAGAAAGCATTGAATGGCCTCATTAAATCAGAGCATGCAAAGTGTTTACATGCAAAATTTATAATGAAAAAACCACTATTTAAAGAGCTCTTTGAACTTCATTGTTGGGAAACTGCAGTGTGGCAGGGCAGGAATAAAGACGTAGACATAGAGAATGGACTTGAGGACATGGGGTGGCGGTAGGGAGAGGGGGAAGCTGGGGCGAGGTGAGACTAGCATCAACATATCTACACTACCAAATGTAAAATAGACAGCTAGTGGGAAGCAGCAGCATAGCAGAGGGAGATCAGCTCGGTGCTTTGTGACCAGCTAGAGGGGTGGGATAGGGACAGTGGGAGGGGGCTCAAGAGCGAGGGGATATGGGCATATATGTATACATATGGCTGATTCACTTGGTTGTACAACAGAAACTAACACACTTTTGTGAAGTAATTATACTCCAATAAAGATGTATTTAAAAAAAAAAAGACATTGACTATCCTACCGCCACAACTGGGAGCAGAAACATTTTGAATAACAATTTGAGGTCATTTTTTATAATTCGTGTACTTAGGGATTTTTTTTAATAAATTTATTTTATTTTTATTTATTTTTGGCTGTGTTGGGTCTTTGTTGCTGCACGCGGGCTTTCTCTAGTTGCAGCGAGCGGGTGCTACTCTTTGTTGTGGTGCGTGGGCTTCTCACTGCGGTGGCTTTTCTTGTTGCGGAGCACGGGCTCTAGGTGCGTGGGCTTCAGTAGTTGTGGCACACAGGCTTCAG
The DNA here is from genome assembly GCF_951394435.1 of Stenella coeruleoalba. Lineage (NCBI taxonomy): Eukaryota > Metazoa > Chordata > Mammalia > Artiodactyla > Delphinidae > Stenella > Stenella coeruleoalba. The sequence continues at coordinate 25,491,907 of NC_137166.1, read as the reverse complement.
TATTTGTGGCTTGCGGGCTCTAGAGTACAGGCTCGGTAGTTGTGGCGCACAGGCTTAATTGCTCCACGGCATGTGGGATCTTCCCGGACCAGGGCTCAAACCTGTGTCCCCTGCATTGGCAAGCGGATTCTTAACCACTGCGCCACCAGAGAAGCCCTCGTGTACCTAGGGATTTTAAAGAACACATTTCTTATTCATTTTCCATATTTTTAAAAATTTTCATGTTTAAAGATGACTTTTGTTATCTTTTTTTCAATTAAAAATTTCTGGTTCCTGTAGAATATTTTGTAATGAACTAAAGCCAAGCCCATGAAATATTTGAGCCTTTGTCACATCATCTAGTCAGACCTAGATCCCTTGCAAACTGATGGTTTGCTTAGTACTATGTAGGTGATTTTATAAAGCCTGATGGGAACTGAAAATATATCTTTCCTGATAGACTCAGTACTCTTGTTAATATTAATATCTGAACTCTTGACACTGAAGTTCTCAATAAACATTGGAAAAAAAAAGCTACCATTTCTTTGCTCTGTAACATCGCTAATAAAATTTATTACTCTGTGTCTGTCTATGGTATTTTCATGTTGTAGAGGCAGAGAGACAAGAAAAAAGCACTTATTATAGAAGTAATATATTTCTTCCATAGAAGACAGCAAAAACAAGAAAAAAAGGCCTTTGAAAATCAATTTGTTATTCCAATTATGCATTAGGAAACTAACATTCACAGAGCATTAAAGTTACATTAAGGTGTTAAAATATCCAAAGATCTTTCTCGTACTGTGTCCTCTTTACTGAGAATTCTAAACCACAAACATGATACCTGTTGGAAAGCTGTTTTGCCTTCCACCAATATATTCAGTAACAGTGAGAGTCTCAGATGCCTTTTTTAGCATAACTCCTGAGCACTTCCTTTTAATTTTTTCCTTCCAATCCCAAAACATTTTTGATGAGTTAATTATCATTTCCAAGTGACAAATCTCACCCTCCAATAAATGATATTGGGTAAATTAAATCTCTGTGATTACCATCTAGATTTGTCTAATTAGTAATTAATGTTTAAAATTTTAGTACGATGGGAATGGTCAAAGAAAATGGAGATAGCCTCATCTACTGCCACCGTTTCTCTTACCTGTTTATAAATTCATAACCTGGCAGTGGTTTGCTGAAGCCTGCTTTTTAAAATGGAAAATCATAAGGTACTCTTTGCAACAAAACAGGATGCGCTTATGGGTGGATTAAGATCTGAGTCTGAATTCTGAATGCACCACTTAAGTGAATAGCCCAAGGACATACGATGATTAACTTCTCTGACCTTCATTTTCCTTAGCTATAGGAATGGGATTGAGGATTGAATGGAGAAATGCATGTAAAGCACACTGCACAGTGATCCATACCCTGCACTAATATGTGGCAGAATCAACTGAATTTATTAATACTCTTGATTACCAAAAGGAGTTGCTATGGCTATCTTCTTGACTGAAATAGTTGTTTCAGCAAAAACTCTTACACACATTTCTTTAGAAGCTTTTCATGAAATAGAAGAGATGTCCAGGAAGATCACCAGAGGGAGAAACAAGGGAAATCAAAACATAAAACGAAAACTTGACAAAGAGAATAACAAAGCCAGGCAAAATAAGGCAATGATGGAAGGAAAAAAAAAAATTACCAAGTGATATTTTGTGTCTTGTTGAATTGGTCAGCTATTCATTTGTTACTTGATTTTTCAGTATGTATATGGCAATAAAATGGGCGGTTGAGGAAAGTGGATAGTTTCCATAACAACATAACTGATAGCCTAGAAAATCGAGACAGTCTTACTATTTATGGGCTGTGTGTCTTCAGGCAAGGCACTTGATTAATCTGGGTTACTTAGTTCATTCGAGGGTCTTGAAGGAAATGCATGCTTAGCTTCTTTTCAGCTTAAACATTTCTATAGTCTATGATTCTTTGAGTTCTGTGTCCCCATTTTAATCTGCTGACCTTAATTTTACCTGAGTCATTGGTCAAATAACCAAAATTTTTACTCTTAAATCATTCTTTTCTCCTCAGTTCTGTAACATTTGTCCCATACCTGCTTTTACCCTGTTATTACAGGAAATACACTTGGTTGGCTTCTGAGGAAGAGACAAGTGCATACTTACAGAGTATCTTCAAAATAAAATAGTGTTTAGTCATGAAATTCTTCTGTATCAACCTTACCCACTTGGATAAACTATGTTGTGATTGACCATACTTCATAATCACATAGAAAATGAATGTCATAACTAATGCTGAAGGTCCATGAAATAACCATCTGTGTGGCATCTTAACCATCTCTCCCTACCCCTCCCCACTGTTTTGCAGGAAACAGATTAAGAGTCTTGTGCGTGTGAATCCCAGAGTTCCTATATGAAAAGAAAAATAGCAATCAAATTACATTTTGTGGATTTATTTATGTTTGTTAGGTAGGCCAAATAGTGAACCTCATAAGGTAGATAGGGCTGTCTAAACCTATCCTCAAGCTTTGATTTGCAGACAGATTACCTAAGGGACTGTTCAAATCATGCAGATTCTGATCCAGTAGGTCTGGGGTAGAAACCGAGATCCTGAATTTCTAAACAAGCTCCCAGGCAATGCTGATGCACCCGGTCTGAGGATCAGGTTCAGAGTGATGAAGGTCTGGACTGAGTAGTCCTAGCCCCACCTGAAATCCCCATAAATGCACGGTTAAGGTGAAGTAAATGCAGCTGCTCGAGATGGGTGTTTTCGAGGTGTGCCCACGGGAGAGTTTGTCTTTCAGTTTCCTTCTCTGAAAGAGAACAGAATTTTACCTGTTCTGACAAACAGTTAAAACATCCAGCGGAACAATGACACAAAATGTTTTCAAAAGTCTATTAGTAGAAAGTTACTGAATTCCATAGATTCCAATGGTGTATTCCACTTAAGGGTAGAAGAATCTTCTGAGAGTCTGGCCTGGAACTGCTACAGATGAGTAAAAGAAAACAAGGCAAGAATTTTAAAAATCTTTTAGGTGCTTTGAAGGGCTTCAGGAGGTGTATATTTGTCTTGGGTTAAGCTATCCAACATCTACATAAGAATTGAGGCTCAAGAGATGTCATCAGTAATCAATTATATCAAATACATGAGCAAACCCTTGATTAATTTTATTAGAATTTCAAATACCCGTGTTGTCTTCATCTTTCCCATTAAGAATAAAGTGAAAAAATTGGTGATAGGAATGTAGAGAGTAATTAAATTTCCAGGCTTGGGGCTGACAGTCCTGAGCTGTGATCTTAGCTTTGTACACTTAGCTTTGTACACTAACTTTGTACACAGTCATGTCACATGGCATCTCTGAAGTTTGATTTCCTCCATTATAGAGTAAGGAGTTGTAGTAATTAATAGCACTGATATCACAGGGCCACTGTGACGATTAAATGAGATTATGCATATAAAAGTTTTCATACTATGTTTTGTCATATGGGAAATGATAAAAAAATAAAATCTTACACTGCAAAATGCACACATATACAAACTCAAACAGAAAACCAAAAAGTTAATACAAAACCGAACCTCCTAAAAGAGAAGTTGCCTTTTTTTATTAGTTTCCAAAATCTTAGTTTAGGAACAACATATTTCAAGTGTTCTCAAGGCTGCCACTATTACATGCTGCTAAATTTTCCCTTTTCTTGAAATCCGAAAGCTCAGTCCCTGCTGTTCACTATGCTGGCCACAGGGATGCACTGTGCTTCTTTCACAGTGTCTTTGAAAACATCAATTTGGCTGATGGGACATTTGGACCAGAACTTAAACTGAGGAGGAATAGCCCAGAGAGAGAGTGGATTTAATTGAAAATACCTAGGACTTAAAGGCAGAGAGACCGGAATGAAAATCCTGGTTCTAGCAAGTCTTAAAACCTCAACAAGCCTCATCTGTAAAATAGAGGTCACAGACCTCACTTCAAAGTAAGTTATGAGGATGGAAAGAGGTGGCGGGTAAGAAATATAAAAAAGAAATGCCCAATAAATGTGTGTCCTGGTAGCACATTACTTTGGAAAGATCCTCACTCTGCAGAGTCCAGTTGGATAAGCTTTTCCTCATCCTAATTTCTCAGAGAAATGTTGAATTCTGTGACCTAGAATTCTCAAAAGATTGTTGTAGTAAATAAAGTGGTTTTCTGTTCACTTCCAGGTAATCAAAATATCAACTGTGTTCACAACCATTTGAATTAATTGATTTTTATAGTAGGATCCATTCAAAACTGTGATTCACAATTGTAGCCCTAAGTTGGGGGGGCGGGGTAGGTGGGGAATAGGCACATCCTTTAATATTACTCCTGGGCTGGCATTGGGCAGAAAACATAGAGTGCTTGGCAGCCTATAACCTGTTCCAAGGTCCTTCCTAAGATCTGTGCTTTTGAATATTGGCTTCTCAGCCTGGTAGATTGAACTGGATCAGGGTATAAGACTTTTCAACATAAAAGGGTAAAACCTGAGATTTCAGAAATAGTCAAGATTAGGTCCTTAGAACATTACCTAAGCCTTGGAAAGAAATACATATACAGTAGCACAAGGCTGGTCAATATTCAGAGATTCAATAAAAGGACTGATCAAGACATATGATGAGGCACATTTTCTCCTCAAATCCGGGAAAGGTTTTGACATTTTCCTTTTTGCCATAATAGAATGCACTTCCAGTACTGTAGTGGAATCCTCTCAGGGTGAAGTCATTTATCATAAGGCTACGTGCATAAGCTGTCTTTCTTCATTCTGATTCTCAGACTGGAACTTTTGGTGGACTCTGAAATGCATAGTTATAATTAAGGTATGTTTCTAACATTCTGATGGTAAACCTTCTCTCCATTTCTGACTCCAGGTTACCTATATCAGTTCCATGAATTTCTACCCTAACCAACAGTAGTCTCATGGTATAGATGGCATCATTTTGCTGTATTAAAAAAAATTATATGAAGTTTAAGATCACATGGTTTTTAATTGAAAAAATCTGATTTTGAGCCTATTAGCAATAAAAATAAGAACAGCTGCCATTTTTGAGTGAGTGTGTGTGAGGCACTCTGCCAAATACCGCATACATAATTGCATTTATTCTTCACTAGCCTCCTGCCAGGAAGATGCTTTTATCCTCATGTTATAGGTTAGGAAACTGACAAAGCTTAAAACCATCATCTACACCCAGGAATGCCTGGTGCAAATGTATATGGTTATTTCTGAAATTTTCCAGAGCCTAGTATAATTGGAAAAATTAGTAGTATAATTGGAAAAATTAGTAGTGTAATTTGAGTAGAAATACTTAAAACGAGAGGACTTCCACTTCTGGGAAGATGGAATAGATGTACTTTACTCTATTTCATTTGCTACACACAACTAAAACCCCTGACTATTATATATAAAAGAAACATAGGAAGACTCTGGAAGTTAGACAAAAAGAAGACTGGCTAGGAATTTTGGGACACAAGGAATGACATGGTAGTGAATTCCTTGGGTTTTCTTTTTGTCTCATATTTCCCAGACTTGGAGCTGAAAAAGCCAGCAATCTGGAAATGCCAATGGGCATAAGAAAAAAAAAAAAAGGTTCAAACAAAAGCCTTTTATCTCTAGCTAAAAAACCAAAATGAAGGGGCAGCCCAACAAAACAGAGGGAAAAAAGTTAAACTACAATACTTTTATTTCAGCCAAATGTCTTTGAAAAAGCCATGGCCCCATTCCTACCCCCACTAGTAAAGACCTAGTGGGGAGCCTAGGAAATGTTACCTGGCTGTAGTAAGGCACCTTAACCCCACTGATGAGATGGTGTTAGAGAAGACTGATTTGGGAGCTGTAACTTTCATTCCTACAATGAATAATGAGACCACCCTTTCCTCCTTCGTAGAGAAACCACATGGGAAGCCTGAACTTACATTCCCACTCATCATTAATGGGGTGCTCTTCCTCCTACTCTCCATACGAGGGTGGTATCAAGGAGACCTATGAGATAATTAGGAATTTCACCATTGCCCAGCAACAACAAGGCCATTCCCCCAACCTTGGTGTGAATGGACGCCACATGGGGAGAAGTAACAAGGCACATCTACATCACCCATGCTAAGAGTTATCAGTGGAGGCCTAGTGAGGAAGTGGAAAGCCCATTCCTGTCCAGAAGTAAAGAGGAGTTCCCTCCCTTGGGTATCACTGGGGGCCAAGTGGGAAACCTGGATGTCTGTTTCTGCCTGGCGGTAATGAGGTACTACCACTTCTTCCCATTCCATGGTAATGTCAGAAGAAGCCAGCTAAACAGAAATTTAATTAAGATCCACAGTTTTATAACATCATATTCACAATTTCTAGGTTTCAGTAGAGAAATAACTTGTATTACCAAGAATCAGAAAGATCCCAACCTGAATGAAAAAAGGCAGTTAATAGGCACCAATGCTGAGATGACAGTTGTCATCTTTAACATCTGTCATAGATATTAAAATTACGTGACAAATATTTTAAAGCAGTCGTATAAGAATGTTTCAATGAGTAATAATGAATGCACTTGAAACAAATTAAAAAATAGTCACAGCAAGAACTAGGTGTTCTCAGCAAGAAGTAGATGATATAAAGAACCAAATGGAAATTTATAACTGAAAAATTCAGTAAGTGAAATAAAATACTCAATAAATTGATTTAACAGCCAAATGGAGGAGACCAAAGAATCAATGAACTTGATGATTAGAACAAAAGAAGTTACACAATCTGAACAGCATGAAGAAACTACACTTAAAAATAAGAAGAGCCTCAGAGATATATTCCCTGTGGGAATAAAACAAGATCTAATATCCATGGCATTGGAGTCCAAGCTAAGGAAGAAAAAGAGGGTGGGGCTGAAAGAGTACTTGAAAAAGAAATGACAGAAAAATTCTCAAATTTCGCAGAAGACAAATTTATAGATTCAAGAATCTGAGAGAAATACAAAAAGGATAATTCCAAATAAACCCATCCCAAGACACATTATGGTCAAACTTCTGAAAAATAAAGACAAGCAAATCTCGAAAACAGAAAGAAATTACACCTTATCTATGGGGGACAAATAATTCAAATTGCAGTGATTTTCTCATAAGAGATTAATAATGTAGTGTCACTTGCCGAAAGGACGTGACACAACATTTTTCAAGTACTGTAAGAAAAGAACTGTCAACCTAGAATCCTGTTTTCAGGCAAAATATCATCTAGAAATGAAGGGGAAAAGAAAACATTCTCATAATGAAGGAAAATCAAAAGAATTTGTCTCCAGTAAATCTACCCTAGAAGAATGGCTAAAGGAATTTCTCTAAATGGAAAGGAGATGGTGAAAGAAAGAGTTTTGGAACATCAGAAAGGAAGAAAGAACAATGGAAAGAGTGAAAAATCAGTAAATATTTTCCTTCTCCTCTTGAATTTCCTATATTATGTTTGACTTTTGGAGCAAAAATTAAACACTGTCTGATGTGGTTCTAATGTTTATAGAGAAAATATTTAAAACAATCTTATCACTGAAGGGGAATGGTGATGGGATGAAAACAGTGTTGTGAGGAATATATATAGTACTAAATACATGTGTAGTGAAAGGGGAAAAGTCCTAAATGAATAATCTAAGCTCCAACCTCAAGAACTTAGAAAATAAAGAGTGAAATAACACCCATTCTACACAGTGTTATCTTGGAAATAAGAAAGAAGAAACACTTTCTACTTTATTTTATAAAGTTAGTATTACATGGGTAAAAAAATCAATGAAGTACAGTACAAAAAAAATAAAACTCATTGTAAACCAGTATCCCTCATGAATGCAGATGCAAAAATCTTTAACAAAATATTAGCAAATAAGACGTAACAATATATAAAAGAATTATATACCATCATCAGTGATAAAAGACTAGTTTGATATTAGAAAATCAAACAATGTAGTCCACCATACTACAGGCTAAAGAAGAAATATCACCTGATGAAATCAATTAATGCAGTTAAAGTATTTAAAAAAACTCAACCAACATCCATTTATGATATAAACTATTAAAAATAGGAATATTTTTATTCCTCATACATTTTTATTCTACATACTCATATTCCTCATACAAAACCTTCCTCATACTGATAAAGAACATATACAAAAATTCTACTGCTAACAGTATACTTAATGGTGAAGACAATTGTTTCTGATCTTAGGTGGTCACTAAGTAGGTCTTTTCCTCTAAGATCAGAAACAATTAAGACAAAAACAATTAAGCAGACCTTTCCCTCTAAGTTCTCTCTATAAAAGAACAACAGGAGGGATCCTTGTGGTGATGGAAATGTTCTGTATCTTGAATATCAATGTCAATATCCTGGTTGTGATGTTGTTCTACAGATTTTCAAGATACAGGCACACCTGTGTTATTGCTTTTTGTTTTATTGTGCTTCACAGACATTATGTTTGTTACAAATTAAAGGTTTTTGGCAACCCTGCATCGAGCAAGTCTATGGCGCCATTTTTCCAACAGCATTTGCTCACTTTGTGTTTCTGTGTCACATTTTGGGAATTCTCACAATGTTTCAGACTTTTTCATTATTGTTATATTTGTTATGGTGATCACTTCCAGTGATCACTGATGTTACTATTTAATTGTTTTGGCATTTTTTTATCGATAAAGTATTTTTTAATTAAGGTATATACTTTTTTTAGACATAATGCTGTTGCACACTTAATTGACTACAGTGTAGTTTAAACAGAACTTTTACATACACTGGGAAACGAAAAAATTGGTGTGACTTGCTTTATTGCAATATTTGCTTTATTGTGGTAGTCTGGAACCAAACCCACAATATCTCCAAGGTGCGGCTGTGTTACTGTTGAGTGAAACTGGGTAAATGATACACAAGGTCTTTCTGTTATTTTATAGAACTACATGCAAATGTAGAACTACAGTTATCTCAAAATATACTTTAAAAAAAAACCCTGAGGAGCTTTGAAGAGAATATGGCTTTTGTGAATCATTACTTATCAATATTGGTTTGTTGTGCTACATGTGCACATTAATATGAGGTGTTTACAATAGGCGAGACTGTGTGTAGGGTGTATGGGAATGCTCTCTGATATTCTGGCAAATTTTCTAAAACTCTTTTAAAGCAAAGACTTTATTAAGTGCTCAATTAATAAATGGAGAAGCTAGGTATATTTAGTTGTGCCACTTAACGAATGTTTAAAAAAGAATGTTATTTTCTCTAGTTTATTATAGTAAAATTTTTTAAAACTGAAATAAATCATGTTTATCTGTACATTAGAAATTATGTGTTATGTATATATATTTAGAAGATTGAGATATATTTACTGAAATTTTTTAAAGTTTATGGTTTTGATAATGAAAAAAATCATTTTGTTTGTCATTGTGTGAAGCCTGGTATCACCTGATAATTTTCACAAGGGAAGTATATATGAACATGTGTGGATGGATGGCTATGCTTTTAGTAGATTGCATGTAAGGCTCATGATAAGGCCCCCAGAGACCTATAAAAACTCAGCTGTCATTATGATACTTAGTTTTCAGATCACTAAATCTACCAAATCATCTTTATTTTCCCCGTCGTCTTTAGCGCATGTCTTCTGCATAGTAGGCGCTTCTGTGAGTTAAAGAGAAAGATCATCTTGTTTCCTTAGAGTACCTCTCTTCTTCCTGTGGTCCCACCACCTCACAGTTGAGACTGTAAAACTTGGCAATTTCCGTTCACAGCTTTGAATGATTTAGAATTCTGTTTTGCATTTCAGTTTTGTCTGAACCCATATGGCAAAGTCAAAACTCCAAACAAATCTGATAAATTCTGTCTTGTGCTAACCAGTCACTGTGGCTTGGTAAAGCACTGCAGGCTCCTCACTACTTAGTTTTTTCTTCCATGACCGTCTATATCTCCATCTTCAGACTCAGATGGGTCTCACAGTTGTCTCTGAAACACAGAATAAAAGAGCTCCAGAATGTTCATTTGTTAAGAGTGAGTCTCTAAGAGACCAAGACAGTCAATAAACCAACCTGAAAACACAGAGCTTATAGTAGTGGAGTACCATAGTACCTCACCACAGGTATGCTCACCTATACAAGATTACTCTCGAAGTCAGAGAGCCCACGTTTAGAGTTCATAAATTGTCACTTCCTAGCTAACATAAATATTTTCCAAGCAATTAATATTTATCTAGTACTAATGACTTATATATTGTCACATTCTCCAAACAGTCCTTTGAAGTAAACACTAATATTGTCCCCATTTAATCTTTCAGCTTAGTTTCTTTGTCTATAGAAGTGCTGGGCACCCCAAAACCTAGTCATTATTTTCCACAAAGTGTAAATTGCATAGATGAAGATGCAGACTGAAATACGTAGATAGGCTTCAGAGAGGATTTTATATCTGAGCTGTGTCTTAAAGAATGAGTAGGATTTGAACAGAGGCAGAGCACGATGGGAAGGATATTTTGGGATAATAGACCAATCTGTACCAAAAAATCCAAAGGAACTTGTAACCGAATGATTTATTCAGACAACAACACGGCAAAATGTATGACTGGAGAATGTAAGAAGGTGTATGATGACTAGAAAGTTGCTTTGGACTTCTTGTGGGTGGTCTTGAGTGACAGACAATCTGGACTTTATTCTCTAGGTGATGAGGCACCGGAATGGGGAAGGCTGTGACCCGCAAGCAGCAGCATGAATGATTCATTGAAGGCGAATCAGAGGGACATGAGGTAGGTCTTCTCAGACTAATTGATTGAGGGTGAACATGAGCCTTGAGCTCATTAATATGCTTTGTTCTCTGTTAGACTTTATGTCCTGTGGCTCATTAATTCCCTGTTGATATAGCTTCAGGCTGTGTTTTCTCCTCACTGAGTTCATGGGGAAAAGCTTTTCCTCTCTCTCTTAAAACTATATCAGTACGCAACCTCTCTGGTCCGTGAAGTATTTGCCAATTCCTTTGTAAGTACCTCTGACCCATAAGTGAGTTCAGTTTCAAACTTTAACTTAAGAGCTGGGGAAAAAATAAATAATAATTAAATGTGATCAGATCTGGCTGAGACATGCACGACATCTATTTTCGAGACTTTCCATGTCCAAGACACAGTTTCTTTGTTATGTCGTTGATCTTATTTCTCCAGAGGGTGATTTTGGGGGTAATGTTACCGAGCAAAGGGTTTGCTGCCTGAAGCGCATAGAAGCCAATATGTTGACAATAGTTTTTGAGATAAGAAAGAATTTTATTGCAGGGTTGACCAGCGAATAGACAGGAGGCAGAGCTCAAATCTGTCTCCCTGATCTGGGGTTCCATCAAACTTTTATGAGTTAGAGGTGGGCGGGTTGGCTTGTGGAAGTGCTGGCAGGGTTGGTTTCGATTGGAGGGCTTTGGAACTTGCCCGTTTATGGTGAGGTGTGGTGAAGGGGGCTTCAGTACCAGATCTTCCTGGACAGCAGACCCTTCACTTCGGAAAACGTTCCTGCCTTCAGGTTCTGGTCATGTCCGGTCCTTTGGTTCCACTGCAGGGAGAAACTTTGGTTCTGACTGTTACTTGAGGTCAACATTTTCTCCTCAGTTCTGGCTTCAGCTGCGTGACTTGCTTTTTTGTCCAGTTATCTCTGAAAAACAACCCAACATTTTCTTACAAATAGAGTACTGGGCCAATTTGGGCTGGTTCTGTGGTTACAGTAACTTTTATCATTCAGGATGTTTGTTTGATAAGAAGAAATGGAAGAGGCCAAGGCAGTCTTTGGTTATTTTGTAATAAGTTGAAAATGTATTATGTTTATGCCACTTGCTTATACATAAACACATTAAAAAAATACAAGTAGATGAAGAAGTTAGAACAAATGGAAAATGAGACTTCGAATGAGATGATAAAAATGAGAGTGACACTAGTACTCACAATGTTTGTCTTAAAAACCTCAACACTTGGAAGTGGTGAGCCGTAAATTGGATTCCAACCCTTCCTTAACCACCGCAGAGATCATGAGCCTTTTCAGTGCCCATTGAGGGAAGAAGGGGAAAAACAAAGAACAAAAGCATGTATTCAGAAGCATGCTGTGTTCCAATTTCTCCAATACCCGGTAGTACCCAGGGGAATGTTATGGACTATAATGCAAACAGTCCTTTAAAATTATGTTTGTAGTACAGCTGCCACTTCAGAGAATCTTTCTCAATTTTACCTATTAGTATAAGACAAACATTTCAATAACATAAATGCTGTGAGGTTGGGTGGCAGAAAGAAGAATACAATAAGCCTGTCGAAATGCATAGTTTTCTAATTGTCTTACATAAGAATATGTTTTAAAGCAGGTACTCTTTAACTCAGATGTTGGTCTCTAGAGAATCTTTCCCCTCACGTGGTTGGGGCCAATCCCAGATCTGTTAGAACAGTTAATCTTGGACCGGGTTTCTTTCTGGGGTACCATTAAGGTAAACTGGATGCAAAACATACAGCTAAGGAAGCTAATGAACTAATTTGTGATATGGTAATAATAAATACAGTAGTCCCTCGGTATCTGTGGGGGATTAGTTCCAGGAACCCCTGCAGATATCAAAATCCATAGATGCTCAAGTCCCTTATATAAAATGGTGTGGTACAGTTGGCCTTCCTGTATCCGTGTGTTCTGCAAAAAAGATTCGAGGTGTGTTGAATTTGGATGCAGAATCCGCAAACGTGGAGGGCGAATTGGATGTCGGTTTAATGCTGGGAGATTTTGCAAAAACTTCTAGATATTACAGTAATGAATTGTGAAATTTTTAACTTGTTAATTATGTTTTTTTGACTTAAGAAAATACTTAATTGATTTGTTTTTGTGAAAATAAAACCTAAGCACAAGGTATTTCTCAGAATAGGAGACAACATGATAAAAGAAAATATGGTCCCTGAGGATCCTGAGTGTCTGATATTGGGAGCTGGGGAGGTGGCTGGGGAGAAGCAGAACACATTAGAGACAAACTTCTGCTTCACAGACTTACAAACGGCTGTTCCAACCAATGAAACATGTAAATTGGGTACCATCCAATGGCAGGTTAAAAAACAAGAGAGAAATTTTTATTTCTTGCTTTCTCTGTTGAGCATTTTCAGCATCTTTGATGCACAACCTCACAAAATTATTTACCACAGACGTGCCAGTAATTATGATACCTTATAAACATTTACGTTGCATGATGGTCCTCAATGTCTTCCACCTGTGACCTGGTACCTGCATACCAAGCAGTCATGCAAAGCAGGTAGAAATACAGGCTGCCAACTAAAGATTATTTTCCCCCCTTTTCAGAGCAAGGATGTTTATCTATGGATTTTTCCCCTTAGTTTTCTAAATTGTTATACTTCATTACATTCTTTTAAATCTTAAATATTAACAATTTTAAATAAAAACCTTTCCAAATAGCATGCATGCTTCTTTGTCGTCTTAAACCAAGTGAAGATAAATTTACATTTATTTTCTAAATGACCCAGATCTTAATTTATCAACAAGTAGGCCATGATGGAATGAGTCTTAACTGGTGGGTATTAATAATGCAAAAGTAGGTTTGGCTTGTGCTAAGTGGTAGCATATGTCTATGTCTTATGAACTCTTGACTTTGTTTAATGACAATAATAATAATAAAACTTCTACTACATTATAGGTCAAATTGCTGTTCAGCAGTTTTGCTTGCTGATATCAATGTTTCTGCATCTGGTATAATTCCCCAAAGTTCTCTTATAGCATACCTACTATACTAGCAACAGCAGTGTTGATAATCTCCACCCACAGAAACTGTCTAGTACCTAATGTATCCAGGAACTCCATGGGAAACTCTATATCTAGTGCTTCATTTTCCTTCGCAGTTGCTTATGAGGTGGCTATTATTAACTCAGGTGAGGAATTATTTAAGGTTAGAGAGCCGATTTGTTTGCGATTACTTGGAGTGGAAATTGTTAGTAAACACAAGCTGCTATCTGACTACTCTCAGAGGAGTAGGTCCTGAGGACCAACAGTTTGGAGCAAAGTACGCTGGAGACTTCACCTCATGGCTCTCAGAGTGACTGTGGGATTGATGATATTGGGGATGTGCCCTCCAGAGAAACGGGATTAAATGTGCTGAAATCCTCAGAATAAGACGGTAGATTCTTTTTTGCTTCTTGAGAGATCATGAAGTTCCCAGAAAATGAGGAAAGAACACAAATTAACACAGTTCTAGAATCCAAACATTTCAGAAGAGATAATAATGTGGTATTCACACAGAAAAGAGAAAGGAAAACAAACACAATGAAATATTGTTCGGAGGGAAATCCTGAGCATATCTTTCATACAGATAAATAAACTAAACCAAATATTTCTAAGTAAAGAAACTCAAATCCCACACTCACAGTAGACGTATGAAATCTGCATCTCAAACAATGTAAATCATTGTGAATTTTGGATTTGGGGGGGAACAGAATCCTTGTCTATAGCTCAGTTCTGTTTATGCTAACTGCTACTGAAATTCAACTTAAGTGGTAGAGGAGGGCCAGGATGTGATAAGCTAGAAAGATGAAAGGGCCAAAAAGTCACGATGAGAATATTGTCATAAGTGCTGAAGATGCTATTAAAAAGCTTCAGGGGGCTTCCCTGGTGGTGCAGTGGTTGGGAGTCCGCCTGCCGATGCAGGGGACGCGGGTTCATGCCCCGGTCCGGGAAGATCCCACATGCTGTGGAGCGGCTGGGCTTGTGAGCCATGGCTGCTGAGCCTGCGCGTCCAGAGCCTGTGCTCTGCAACGGGAGAGGCTGCAACAGCGAGAGGCCCGCGTACCGCAAAAAAAAAAAAAAAAGAAAAAAAGCTTCAGGGATCAAGAAAGGGAGTTGGTTTGGCGACAGAGAAGTTCGTTATTGGCACGTTAATTTTGAGGTGCCCTCAGTGCATCCAGAAGGCACCACTCAATAGACAGTTGGTTATCCTGTTCTTAAGATCCAAGGAAAAAACACAGTTGGACCTGATAACTCGAAAGATACTTTCATATGAGCAGTCTGAGGAGGAGAGTAGCCACTAGAAGGGAGAAGACACCCCCGGCTAATGCAGTATCACAGAAACCAAGGAGGAAAGGATTTCAAAAAGGATTGGCGGGGTGGTGAGGGTGGGGTCAGGACTGCCAAATTATGCTTTCAAAAAACACGTGACGTAATATCAGTGATTCTTTTATGTGAAAATATGGGTGGAGCCCCACTGTACTGGGTCACCAGGTTTGTGGGAAATTCTGGTCTCCCTTTGAGTTAGTCCTTCTTGACCACTCTTTGAGAACAGTGCATTGAACCTAATCTGTGCTGCGCCGAAACCTTCCGGTTTCTAACCTGGGTGCTTATCTTCTCCCCTTTTAACACTTTTTTCCCACCCTTTTAATTACCATTAGTGGCATCTGTCTCAATTTCCCCTTTAACTTCTCTCCCACAGTTTTTCTGGTTAGTTCTCACCTTGACCAGGCTGTTTCTCCAGCCTCATATGAGAATGTTTCCCAGTTAAAAATGAACCCTTCACCTGCCTGACCTGTGCTATCCTCAGGGACAAGTTTCCACAGGGCACAGGACACAAAAGAGTACATACAAGCAACTGGAAACCCCCAAATAATTATTCGTTTTGTTAATCTAACTTTTAATTGTCTAAGCCAACAGGAAATATTTTTGCTGTTTTAAGTTTTTATATGTAAATTAAAGTATTCTCCCCTTTTACAGCTAGTAAGATGTAGAAAACCTGTCATCATTGACCATCACATTCTTACCTTGTTCTGTAGATAAAAACCAAAATGCTTAGGGAAAAAAGACAAAGACAGCTTCTGGAAAGGGAAATATGTGTTAACAAATTATACAGTATGCCCGCTGTCTTTGCTCAGGCTGCTCAATCAAAATACCATAGAATGGGGTTTCCCTGGTGGCGCAGTGGTTTAGAGTCCGCCTGCCGATGCAGGGGACACGGGTTCGTGCCCCGGTCCGGGAAGATCCCACATGTCGCGGAGCGGCTGGGCCCGTGAGCCATGGCCGCTGAGCCTGCGCGTCTGGAGCCTGTGCTCCGCAATGGGAGAGGCCGCGGCAGTGAGAGGCCCGCTTACCACAAAAAAAAAAAAAATACCGTAGACTGGGTGGTTTAAACAACAGACGTTTATTTCTCACAGTCCTGGAGGCTGGGAAGTCCAAGATCAAAGTGCAAACAGATTTGATATCTGGGGAGGGCCCCCTTTCTGGCTTGCAGGTGGCTGCCTTCTTGTTATGGCCTAACATGGCCTTTTCTTAGGACTTGCACTCAAGGGAGATCTCTCTCCTTCTCCGTCTCTTCCCCTCTCCCGCCTTGGAAAGGCACTTATCCCATCTTGTGAATCCTACCCTCCTGACCTCATCTAAACCTAATTATCTCCCCAAAGGGTTCATTTCCAAATACCACCACACTGGGAGTTACAACTTCAACATATGAACTTGAGGGGGACATAAATACTTACGTAGTGAAATTCAGTGAGATGAAAATCTCCTACTTCTCATTTTCCTTCTTGTCTCCTCCTCCCTAGCTGACTTTGGTTTGTTTTGTTGTTGTTTTATAAGCTGTCACGGCACTTAATGCAGACTGAAGCTCCAGGCAATTGCAATTAAATCAGGAAAAAGATATGCATCCACCAAGGTTAACACAAGCTGCAGCTTAATCAGGATGAAACAAACAGATAAACACATTCAGGACCTCAAAATAAATACAGCCATTTCAGTCACATTCTCCTTAGTTTTTTCTCCCCAGTAAACCTTGAAAACATGCACAATCAAAAGTTAAATAAATAAGTTCCCAAATCAATATATATGCCACTAAAATTTTCAAGCTACAAATGTAACATGTCATTACAGTTTATGGGCTGTTGTTCTCAAGACAAGTTATGATAGTATTAAAGGCAAATTTTGATACAATAGAACCTCCTTTTATATAAATTATAGATATATGTATAAACATAATATTGGTTTAATTAACAGATAAATACCTTAATAGCTCAGTAGCCTCAATCTGTGTTTGAGTACATGTCTCCTTTCAAATTTGATTTTCAGATATAAATTTTAGTAAGTTCCCTTTGGTACTTTCTCTATAAACGCATCGATCTTACATCTAAGTAGATGTGCCTGTTACAGATACATTGAGGATGGTCATTCAAGTATAAAAGGGCGTATAAACTTCATATTGATAGATTCATTTGCCATGGCATTACATTTATTGTCATCCCTTGCCATTGTTATTTAAATAGCCTCGCGTTTCACTCAGATGCTTTCAAATCTCTATAGGGAACTCTCCATATTATTTCCAGTTATTGTTCTTAAAAAAACTGATTATTAATTTTCTCAGAAAACGTTTTATGGGTCCCTATTTCCTACAGACTAAACTCAAAACTCTTTAGCCCAGTTGGTAGAACTATTCATATTCTGTCCCATGTCCATGTTTTTCCTGATTAAATACTTTCATAGGCATCTACTCCACCCAAGCCTAGACTATAAGACCTGATGATGTCATCTTTGACTAAGCCTCTACCGCTGGGGACAGTATTTTCCCTGCCTCCATATCTGTCGATTTCCTACTCTTTCTACAGGACTTAAGTCAGATCCCATCCTATTTGTGATGCCTTGCCTGATGCTCCCAGTTAGGCTCACTCCTTCCTTTATAACCTCCAGCAGCAGCACTTCACTTATGCTTTTTGAAATAGCATGTGTTTTATTCCCCTAACTTAGTATTAGTCATTCACATGTGCATCTCTCAATCTAAATTTTTAGCATCTTAAGGTAAGGGACAATATCCCATTCATTTCTGTACTCTACCTCTACATAATGTAGAATTCTACTGGTACCTGGTAGATATACATTTATTAAGTCATCTTTTTATACATCTATCCATTTCTTAAATCATTTATTCATCATCTGTCAAATAAACACTAGGCTGTTGTATGTGATATCCAGTGATAATGAGGACACAGAGGATGAACATAACTAAGGTGGTAGTGCCTGCCTTGATGTCACTGACAGCCTACTGCAGACAACAAACTTTAACAAAGCAGTTGCAATGAAATGAGCAGTGAGTGTTGGGCATAGCTGGAACATGAGGAAAATGAGAATGACATAGCCTAGAGGTCATAAAAGTCCTCCCTGAAAAAGTGATCTGTATTTTAAAGTTTGAAAGATTAGATAATATTCATCAGTCTAAGAAGTGGCAGGAAGCAGAACAAGAGTATTGAAATAAGCTTTCACTCTGAAGAATAAAAAGAATGTGGAAATCTGAGAAGGTGGAAAGGTGTTTATGGTTATTTTCTGATAGGGTAAGTGGGAGAAGAAAATTAAAGAGAAAGACAGAAATAGATGAGAATAGAAGTTTTATGGAATAATCTCTCTTAAGGAGGTAGAAAAGCTATTTAAATTCAGAGTCCAAAAAACATGGAAATAAATAGTAGGATTTTAAAAATATTTTATTGTATTGTGACTAATCCACAAGAGGATTTAGAAAGGATGATAAATAATAGTCAAGTGGTAAGAAAACAGAGAGAATAGGAAGTGCTTCTTTCTAAAACTTCTAAGGTAAAAAGCCAAATACGTTTGTTATTACCAAACAACAGTATGACTGTGTGCTTAATTATTTATCTTCAGTAAACTCTGAAAATCTATTCACATTTAATTCTTCGTTTCAACTACAACACTTAGTTGGTGTCCAAAAACTACTTGTTGAGTAGTAGTGAATACGTAAAATTTTGCATGTCTTCTGAAATATGTAGAAATTGGCCACATGTCATAGACCCATATGACAGCTCCCACTTTTACATTTCACATCTTTCTGTTGTTCGTTTCTGCTTTATTAGCTTCAAGCCTCATATTCAGACTACAAAATCAGCCCTAAGGGCATTGTTTGGCTACAAACATCTCTCTGCTTCAAATGTTATTATCCCACTACTATACTATTACTTCCTGCAGCTATTTATTTTCAAAGTTTTCTGAAATTAGGATTCTTGACTTCCTCCCATGTCATTTAGAGTTAATTTATTTTCTTAAAAATCACATTGAAGGGCTTCCCTGGTGGCTCAGTGGTTAAGAGCCCACCTGCCAATGCAGGGGACATGGGTTCGAGCCCTGGTCCGGGAGGATCCCACATGCCGTGAAGCGACTAAGCCCATGTGCCACAACTACTCAGCCTGTGCTCTAGAGCCCGCGAGCCACAACTACTGAGCCCGCGTGCCACAACTACTGAAGCCTGTGTGCCTAGAGCCTGTGATTTGCAGCAAGAGAAGCCACTGCAATGAGAAACCTGCGCACCGCAACGAAGGGTAGCCCCCGCTCACCTCAACTAGAGAAAACCTGTGCGCAGCAATGAAGGCCCAACGCAGCCAAAAATAAATAAATTTTAAAAAAATCACATTCAAGTCAAAATCAGTTATTACTAAATGTTATGTCCCCGCCCCTTTTTCTAATGATTTCTCCTTTGTTTTGTTCTCTTTTCTATGTTCTTGTTTTTATTTTTAGAAAGAGCCCCAAAGATCAGCTACCTCATCTTCCTCTCTCCGGCTTAAATCCCCTCTGTAGTAATGCCAACTAGTGGTCATTTTGTTCAGTTTAAACACGTTATGGAACAGATGGTTTCCAATCTCCTAATAATTTTGTACAGAGTAATTGCAAAATAGTCTTCATTTTAATGAACTGAAGTTGGCCAATATTTGACTTTTGTAAATATTGTTCTCCATTATGCTTTCTGGAGACATTAAGAGAAAAATTAAATAAAATGACTCTTGCCGGTATTATTGAATTCCAGTATTTAAAGGCAATTCTTACAGCATCATGTGTTCCTTCAAATACAATGTGTCCAGATGACAGGTGAGGTTTCCTGATCCCTTGAGATTTTCATATGCTATGTCAACCACTGTCCCTCGTTTTATAGAAGTTTACATCAGCCACCAGTATTTCTGGGATTTTATGGGTCATGGGCATTCTCAGGGGATACCTGTGCTTTTTTTGCGTTTGTTCTTCTGTATACAGTCATTCTGATCCAAACCTCATTAATCAAGATAGAGAATTAAGCACTTTCCTCAATTCCTTGATTCCATTGAACCTAAATGCTTTGCTCAAGATTGGGTATTCTGTGACGATAGTGGCCTACAAGAGAGGTTTACTTCCCTAAAATGCATCTACTTCAACTTGAACACTTAACTTTCCTCATATTGTCTTTTCACTACCCCAAGATATTTTTCACTCACTTTATTCCATGGCTTTTCAGCCTCTTTTTCTCCTCAGTGTTTCATTTTCTCACTCCACTCTGTTCTCTCTTTTCCTTCCTTACTGCGATTGCGGGCAGATTTTCTCTTTCCCCCTCCTGCGCCTTCTCCTCCTTTCTCTGTCCTCTCCATCGTCTCTCTCTTCTCGCTATTAGTTCTAGTCTACAAAGTAGATATGAAACTCAGAGAAGTTAAGAGATTTGCACAATATCACCTGGCTAGCAAATAGTAGAAGGAAGATTCCTGCTCTGGTCTGTCGGCTGAGTTTAGAATAAGCATTACACCGTTTTCAATAGTTCTTCATATGGCGTGGTTCAAGATAACCATGCCTTCTCTAGAGAAAACCTACATACCATCAGTTTTTTATCCGTGCACGGTATAGCAGTAATAGCAAGCACTTATGAAGCACTTATGTGCCAGGTATTTTTCTAAACCCGCTGTGTCTGCTAATATATTTAGTTCCCACACAACTCTAAGAATAGCATATTTTTCTTTATTCCAAATTTTTAAATGAGGAAACAAACCCACAAGAAGATTCGATTACTAGCACTATACCCTCTAGCTATTAGGTAGTAGAGCTAGAATTCGATTTCAGGTACTTTAGATTGCCAACCCCACGCTCTTAACTGCCATGCTGGACTACAGGCTGAACCAGACATTCTTGGTGTCTTTTGTCTAGCTTATTCACCATGGGCCTGCTAGCATACAGACATCATGCTAAGATGCTTATGGACATTATGCATAAGATGGCATTAGCTTATTTGGCATGTATGACAAAGACCATGGTAGACAAATAATGAAAAATACTCCTTTTCTCTGTCCTTAGGTTTACAATCCAGTAAAGGAGTTATACACAAATACAGTCACTGAAGTTTGGCATGTGGATTTCTCGTTAGATTCTATAGAGGTTCACATATATGATGGGGATGTTGTGGGTACTAGGGGTGAGAATGGTTAATGCTAACTTATAGAATCTAATGAAATATCTTTGAAAAAAGAAAAGTTTGAGCCCAGCCTTGAAAGAAAATAGGTACTATCGGGACAACTAGAAGGGGAAGCTTGATGTGTGTGATGTCCAGGATATTCTATAAACCTAAACTGCATGATCTAAGGCCTGGAGGAATAAAATCAAATAGAGGGCAACTCTTTTAAGCCACTTTGAAATGAATTCAGTCAAAATTCCCATGATATAATTCCGTCAGTAATTTTAACCTTGTATGTGTACATCTATTTTTATTTAATCTGACCTTCTTACAGTTAATTTAGTTAAATCTGACCCATGATGCCTGCCAGTTAAATAGATTAGTGGATTGAACAGTTTTATGTTATTTATAAATGCAATCAATGTACCATAGATGCCCTTACAAATGAATAAAATACTGAAGTGAACAAGGATAAGCTAATACTGAAGTGAACAAGGATAAGCTAAAAGCCATGTGCTATATCACTGTAGTCATTCTTGTTGAGTTAAATCTTTACTAATATGGATTTACATACGGATTGCCAGTAGAAAGTATTTTTAAATCAATTATTTTACTTTTGAATAACAGAACACGGAAATAAAACATTGTACCCATTATTGTTCCATTGTCTTTAATTTTGAAACTAAGTGATGTATTTATCTAGAAATAAAAGCTTGCTAACTCATCCATGTTTGTGTGCAGAATAGAGCTATGGTCAACATTATGGAATACATACTAATGCATAGATATATTTTACATGTTATCACGTTTTGTTTATAATTTTTAATTTTGATATAACTTCAAGCCTATAGGAAAGTTGTAAACCCTGTACACAGATTCACCAGTTCCTTTTTTTGCTCTCTGTGTGTGACTGTACATGTAAAATATATGTTATGCAAATAAAACTAAGCTACATTATCTAGTTTTCCACACCCAAACACACACAGAACTTCTAAAAGATATTTGGGAGGAAGTTATAGATATCATGCACCTTTTTGTCTAAGTACTTCATTGTGTAATTTTTAAGAAAAAGACATTCTCTTATAAATGTACAGTCCAGTGGTCAAAATTTGGAAAATTCACGACACAATACCATTACATAGTCTATATTTACATTTTGTGAATTTTCCCAGTAATGATTTGTATAGGCATTTCATTCCTAGTTCAGGGTCCAGTCTGGGATTACACATCACATTTAGTCTTCACACATCTTTAGTTTCTTTAATCTGGAAAAGCATTTCAGTTCTTCTTTGCATTTATTGACCTTGAGAATTTTGAAGAGAAGTGGATAATTATTTTAAACCATGTCCTAAATTTGGATTTGTCTGATTTCTCTTAATTATTAGATTCCCCCATTTGCCTTACTTGATGGAATAACACAGAAATAGTGTTGTATCCTTTCAGTGCATCATATCATAAAGCACATGATGCCAACTAATCACAGTATTGGTGATGTTAACTTTGCTTGGTGTGTCAGTGAGTTTTCTCTACTATAAAGTTACACTTTCCCCTTGTAATTAATAAGTCATTTGTGGGGAGATATTTTTAAACTATTTCCTCTCTTATCAAACTCTCACTCAGTAGTTTTAGCATCCATTGATGATCTTCCAAATATACCATTCCCTCTATATTTATTATTTGGCATTCATCTGTAAGGAAAAGTTTTCTTTTCTTCTTCATCTGTTTATTTATTCATTTATTTATTTATTATTATGAAATCATGGATTTTATTTATTACTCAGTGAGTAATAATCCATTCCTCTTTTTTTCTGATGCATAAGTTGTCTCAGTTTTGGCCAGTGGAGGTCTCTTCAGCTGTCTACTGTGTCATTTGGACGTGTGTTTATCTTTCTTTATATAATTCATTATTTTATGGCACATCAAGAGTACCAAGTTTATTGTTAACTTTCTTGACCCAACCCTGGATTCAACCTGGATTCTAATTCATTTGAGAGAAGAGGTGCATTTTAAAAACAGGATCTGAAAGCTATGTGTGCTCATTGCTAAGGATATGTCCTTATTTGTAATCCCTTTCAGTGGGGAAAAAAAAAAAAAGGGAAAATGTGTGTGGGAGTGGTGTGTGTGGGTGTGTGTTTGGATATTCCTATATCTATGTATTTCCCACTGTTTCTTTATATATTTTTCTATCACATTCTCCCTCTTTCTATCACATTCTGTATCTTCTTTGCAGCTGGATGGTTTGATATTATCCCACATATCACTGAGGAATTGTTCATTTATCTTCATCTTTCTCTTTGTCTTTATTAAATTGATAAATATCTCTTGATTTCTCTTCAAATTCATTGACCTTTTCCTCTATTACCTCAACTTTGCTATTAAGCTGTGCAAATGAACTATTCATTTCAAATTTTATCTTTTTATTGTTTCCATTTTACTGCTAAAATTGTTCATGTGTTCATTCATGACCATCTTTGCTAAAAGTCTATTAACGTATTTATAATAGCTGCTTTAAAGTCCTTGTGTGCAGTTTGCAATATCTGTGCCATTTTGGAGTCAGCTTCTACTTACTGTTTTCTCTCTTGATTAAAGGCCACATAGTTCTTATTCTCTGTATATCTAGTATGTTTTTATTGCATACTGAACACTGTGAATAAAACATTTTAGACGTATTGGATTGTGTTATCTTCCTCGGAAGAGAATTAATTGGTTTATTAACCAGTTAAATTGTCTGGAATCAAACCCCAAATTGTATGGTGGAAATAGGTAAAACTATTAAGTTATTTTTCAGCTTTTTAATTTATGCTTTTGCTTGAAATCTTTTCCTTGGTAGGCACAGTTGAAGAATCAGTCAGTAATCTTGATGCAATTTATTTTCATATGTTTGTGGTTCCCCCTCTTGTAGCTTCCTCATTTCCAGGATTACTGCACCCCCATACCTCAATTTCAAGCTTGACTTTCCCAACAGTAACCTAGAATAAACTCTTTTATCTTTTAAACTTGAGTCAGCAATCTTCAACACAGGAAAATCCCCTTTGATTCTTTAAAAACAAAATGCAATGGCATGTGGTTTAGGAGAAAAACAAAGTCACAAAAGAAATCAAAGAAAAACATTTCACAGATTCCTCTGGTAAAATTCTAGAGTCATGGACATGTATCTCTTCAAGAAAAAAACAAAATTCAAGAATTATAGCTGGTGTTTAAAATATAACATTCTAATCAGTCTCTAAAATATCTTTGGTTGACAGCAAAAACTATTGTTGAGACCCAATCTAGTAACTGTGTGGGCTGGTACATTTCTGTAGATTTGGCCATAGTACCTGGCAGAGGCAAATGAAATAATAAGAAAATGATGAGGTTTCTAGGAGATAGTATTAGAAAAAAAAAAAGTTTAAAAATATTAAAATATTTAGTCTTTAATTTTAAATTATGCCTCTGCACATATGAACTTACTTAGGGAATATACCTAAAAATTTTGAGGTTCACTTTTGCTCATTTCCTTTTGCCTAAAATAGATGCACACCTCTGTCTCATCTGTAAATAACTAAAATTTTGTTTTCTAAAAAGGCATTTCTTTGTAGAGCACCCTTAACATTTTTCACTTCATTGTGGTGTTATAGGATAAGGATGAAAAGTTCTACAAATTTCCTTTTAGTTCAGATATTCTCTGATGCAGTCACACACAATTATTTTCTAGGAAATCATAATAAACAGAGATCTAGTACAGTCTGAGTTCTCCCGACTAGTACATGGCAATGTCTGGGCTGGAATTTAGCTCTCCTAATTTTGAGTGGTGTGCAATTTTTATTGCAGCTGTCTCTCTTGCTTTTACTTCACTTCCTCCTTGGACTATAAATGATACAAATCCTTCTTCAAAAAAATGTTTCATGCAAGAACTTCAGGACAGAACATCAACAGATCTTCTCTAGTTATACATGTATATGACTTAATTTCCACTACATCATCAAGATTGAAAGGAAGAAAGCATTCAGGAGAGGACCCTGCATGCTGCTGGCTTGATGTGGATTTTTAATTCAGCATTTATTAATTGTTATAGCCTGGTGCTGTGCCGGGCACTGGAGAGAGAGTAAAAGATAAGATCCAGGGCCTGTCTTCATGCAACTCACAGATTGGTGAGGCTTGTGATAGATACTATTCTAGAGACGTAAAATGATATAATGGAACAGTGATGGTGGGAGTAACTCTTGGCCTGCATTTTGAAAGATAACTAGGATTTGTCTCAGGTAGACAAGAGTATAGAATGGCTTTATAGGCTAATATAAACACTATTGTGCGCCACCCAGACTCCCCTTTAGAACCAAGACATTCATTCTTCCATCTGCTTAGAATGTTGGCTGTTGATAGTTCACAGCTGAGTCTCTTTCTTTGGCTCACTTTCAGCCACAGAAAGGCCTTGCTCATGGTTATGCCCCTTCGCAGAATCACACTACATCCAATGACAGGTCAGTTTGAGGTACAAAGTCCTAGGCCCTTTCCCTTAATTTAGGAGAGTGTTGACTGAGATTAGCTAAGGCTTCTCTTTCGAAGACTGCAGCCTTTGAGTTCAGCTTCTTCCACTACCCAGTTCTACTTCTTTTACACCCTTCCTTTTGTTCCAGAGAGCACTCCCTCGTAAGCTTCCTGCAGTACAATAAAGGTAAGATATCATTGAAGACTGCTTTGTTTCTATCAAAGAAAAATCATTTTGTCTTCTTCAGTGATATTTACCTGAGACTTGATGAGGAGAAATAGTTGACTATGATATGAAAGTCTTTCCATATGCTGTTTTCATGTACTATTTCCCTTCCTCCTACCTGGCTTTTGTGATCCAAGGTGCTGCCACAGAAAGATCTCTAGATGTGGGGTCACGAGATCTGTATTCAGTGCTTTGTTTTTCCACTTATGTGTGTCTAATATGTAGAATGATTATCCTCCTGCAAGTTTTACATTTTCATAAGTACACTTGTATAATCTGTCTCTTGGTTTTGTGAAGAATCCCTTAGCTTTCTGAGCTTCAGTTTTCATAAAAGAAAAGTGGGGAAAGTAATCCTTCATGGTGTACATCTGAGAATCGAAGGTGTTAGGAATACGACAGTCCTTTACAAAGTGCGAAACATCATATGGTTGGGAATCAGAACAGTGAAGTCCTGGACCTCATTTCACAAAGTATTGGATGGCTGAGTTTTAAAGCTTCAGGCTCTTAATATACTATTCAACACCCTGAAAACATAAAGTTGAGACAGGGGAAAAAATAAGGAAAGGGCTACAGCCTCTTGGAATGGGACTTGAATGCCCATTAAAATGCTTCCAGCAGACGACATAAAACCAATGAGAAGGAGCAATTTACTTTTACTGCTGGGGCAGGAGTCATGCAACTGCTTTTACTAACTACAGCTGTTCCCAAGTCTATCGGAGTACCTAAAATATTTATGATAGCTGTGTCTGAGGGAGACACTGTCCACTGCAAGCAGAAAAGCTAACCTGGGTTGGAATGTGTTTGTTATCATTTACTCGTCTGATAAGTAAAGCAGTGCAAACTCCTCGTATAACGCATCGAGAAAAGAAAAATGAGGAAGCCGTGGCACCACGCCAGGAGTAAGAGCTTTGCCAGTTTGGCACTTTGCCTACATAGCCTTGGGGATTACCGTGTAGTATATTAAAGTATCAGATTTTTAATTTACCATATTATTTTCCAGATGTTTTTGGTAGAAAGGGACTTCTCAGCAAACACTTGAGTGCTTGTCAGAGAATTACACATTAATATTACAATGCTCATTCTTTTAATTAATGACAGGAAGAAGTTGCTTGGAGACAATTCTTAGTCACACAGAAAAGGATGTTAATATTTTATGAGGGGAGGAAATTATCTTTAACACTGATAAATTGGAATGTTCAGAAATTATAATAGAAGGACTATTACTGGAAAAAATGAGCTGGTTGTAGTACCGTTTAATGTTATACACCAATTCTGATAGAAGCATGATGTACTATCAAGAATAACATATATGAAATCGACATTCACCATGCATGAAAGCTCAATAAATAATAGTTCAGTTAGAATTTGGAAACAGATTGACTAGCACTGATGGATGCGGGAGACATAAATTCTATCCTCTGTCTGTTAGCGACTTTGTGTGTGTACACTACAACTGTCATTTATTGAATACTCCCTATGTGTCGGACATTTTGTTAAGCTCTTTATTTACATGTTAGACCTTAAAGCAGCTGTTTGTTACCATTGAAGAAGTGAGACTCATGGAATTTAAATAATTTGCTCAGGTGCATTGAATAAATAAGCGACCAATGCATTCCACATCCTAAGTTTTGAACTATGTTATAATTACCTTTCTGAGTCTCAGAAAAAAAAAATTAAAAAGCTTAGTTTCTCCAGGTTTTAAATGACTTGGCTGATGTAGGAATTCTAATAGGTCCTGTCCAGTTTTAAAATTCTGAGATTTCCTATGTATTTATTCCTTCTATGTGCCAGACCTTCTCCTAAGCACTGGGCATCATGATCAATTTCATCCCAGTGTCCTTATTAAGTTCATCCTTTAGATACCTGCTCAATGCTCTCCCTCTTGAACCCTTTAGTTTCTAGCTATGTAGACAGTTCCTTTCTACCAAAGATATTTGGGAAGAAAATACGGTAACATTTCTACGCACTGCACTGATCCAACCACAGTGCTCAAGATGAAACGGATGTAACTTGAGACATAAACAATTCTTTTTATAGCTTAACTTTGCAAGATGTTAATTTGCCTGCTGAAGTCCCCCTGATTTTGCCATCACAACAGTTAGTTATTTGGATTCCTCTTTTGCTCCTTAGTAACCAGCCACCTCTTTGGTAGCTCTCCAAACAGGACCGTCTTTCTTGTAAAAGATTTACATCCTTTGTATTATTTATTAGTAAGGTGGACCTTGAGAAGTGTGACGATTAGTGGTAGAGGTCCCAATGTTAGAAGATTATTTCTTTTTTAATAAACTAATACAAAAGCAAGTAAAACCTCTAAGTCACTCTCACTCGTTTATTTTTTTAACAGCTTTATTTATCTTGAAGTTTTAATCCACACTGTATGTTATTTTTTGTTTTTATTTTGTTTATTATTGAAGTATAATTTACAATGTTGTGTTAGTTTCAGGTGTAGAGCAGAGTGGTTCAGAGATAGATACAGATATATTCTTTTTCAGATTCTTTTCCCTTATAGGTTATTACAGAGTATTGAGTATAGTTCCCTGTGCTATACAGCAGGTCCTTGTTGGTTATATATTTTATATATAACAGTATGTATATGTTAATCCCAACCTTCTAATTTATCCTTCCTCCCCACTTCTCCTTTGGTAACCATAAATTTGTTTTCTATGTCTATTCTCTGTGTCTGTGTCTATTTTTGTTTTGTAAATAAATTCATTTGTATTTTTTTCTTTTTTTAGATTCCACATATAAGCAATATCATATGATATTTGTCTTTTTCTGTCTGGCTTACTTCACTTAGTATGATAGTCTCTAGGTCCCTCCATGTTGCTGCACGTGGCATTATTTCATTCTTTTTTATGGCTGAGTAGTATTCCATTGTGTGTGTATACACACACACCACGTCTTCTTTATCCATTCATCTGTCGATGGACATTTAGGTAGGACCTCGAAGTCACTCTCACACATTTATGTTGCTATAATACTTTCCTGAATAGGAGAGAAAAATGATGGAGACATAGCTAATATG
The DNA here is from genome assembly GCF_951394435.1 of Stenella coeruleoalba. NCBI lineage: Eukaryota > Metazoa > Chordata > Mammalia > Artiodactyla > Delphinidae > Stenella > Stenella coeruleoalba. The sequence goes on along the minus strand of NC_137166.1, from coordinate 25,463,067 downwards.
CACATTAGTGGATACATTAATGAAATTTGTTTTTCATAGATACAAATATCAACCATCTTTGTGTACCCTAGAAAAAGTTAAGAATGGTGGCTATACTTAAGTGTTAAGATCAATGTGATATCTTCCTCAGTCTTTTAATGTTGAACCAGCCCCCCAGTAGTGACTGCTAGCACAAGCCTTCCTTAGAGTAGTATGATGGGCAAGATACTAATAATACCCCAGGCTCCACTCCATCTGAACCAACATTATTAGTATACATTGAGACTCACGCTGTGTTTTACTCCCACATTTACAGTCACAGCCTCAACCAGCCTTGACGGGGTGCTTATATTCCCGGCTCTCCATTCCCCAACACACTTCATTTTGCCACCCAACCCCAAGGCCGGCTTGTATATCACTTTCTTTTCCTAATTACTTTGCCCTTTAGAATGAACGTTTATCCTTTTAAAAACAATTATTTCAGCATTTGGAAAGAACAGCACAGAGTATACTTTATGGTTTAAGGGATTTATAAGCAATAAAAGTTTACTTTAAAAACTAAACGATAGAGGACTTCCCTGGTGGTGCAGTGGTTAAGAATCCGCCTGCCAATGCAGGGGACACGGGTTTGATCTCTGGTCCGGGAAGATCCCACATGCCGCGGAGCAACTAAGCCCGTGCGCCACAACTACTGAGCCCGCGCTCTAGAGCCCGTGAACCACAACTACTGAGCCTGTGTGCCTAGAGCCCGTGCTCCGCAACAAGAGAAGCCACCGCAATGAGAAGCCCGTACACCGCAACAAAGAGTAGCCCCCGCTCACGGCAACTAGAGAAAGCCCGCGCACAGCAGCAAAGACCCAACACAGCCAAAAGTAAATAAATAAAATAAATAAACTTATATAAGAAAAACACTAAATGAAAGAACTGTGTGAGCCCTTTAGTTGCCTCATTTCCTCAGCTGTGTAGAGAAAGCCCAAGATAAATGGCACTTCTATCATTTAATATGAATGCTCACATATGTTCTAAATAAACATCAGATGTCCGATATTAGTTACCTTTAAAAGAATAACTGACATTTAGTTTCAGGACATAAAGTGCAATGTCTACCTGTCATAAAATCTTGACTTGTAATTCAAGGGTTATTAAAACCATTAGTTGTCAACTTCTATGATAATAGAAGACAGACTCAAACACATTCCCAGGATAGTGTTTCATATTCAGTCAGAAACATATAGGGACCTGGATATAACAAAAGCCACTTATTGAGATGTCTTTGTTTCAAAAGGGTCCTAAAGAACTTCTTTGATACCTGCTTTATTAAACTTTTTCTGTTTGTGCACACCTAGAATATTGACTCTCCTATTCTTGTACCTGAGGTGGGTTTGCCAAGAAGGCAGAAAGTAAATATTTAAGAGTTCACATATTCACAGGTTTAATGTTTTAATATAACTCCCTCACCAATTTTCTTTGTATCAGAATTTCAACTTGGGGTTTACAAGTTATGGGTGTCTAATTTTCCAGTTCACATTAATGCTAAAGATTTCTGATAGTACTTTGGTACTGAATAAATCTAAGAACTTTTCAGATTCCAATCTTAATTTACGTATGTGTCACTGAGGAAATCTCAATGGGGATAATTAATAGAAAAATTATTCACTTTAGTAAGAACATTTTTTTCTTTCCTTCAGTGGAGGACATTTTTTTTCTGATTAATAATTCTCCCTGAACAAAAATATTTTCTAATACCATCATAGTTTTTTTTTCTCTTATTTTTTTAACCCTAGACAACTAAGAGACAGTGATTATGTTGACTGGATTTCAGTGTTTGTTACAATTATATGCTTAACTGCTATGAATGACTATATAAACCCTTTCTATTATAGTGTTGAGGAATTATTTTCAGTCCTGATAAAATATTGCTCATGTTACCATACCCGATACTTTACAATTTGTTAACTGTCAGTCTTCATTTTTCTCCAGGTGTTGCTGTTGTGTTGCACGATAAGTATAGAGATTCTCTTTGTTGCTTGCTTGAGTAAAATAATGGGAACACATACAGTGAAAAGAATATTCCAGTACAATTCACTCATTAGAATAGCTTCCTTTTATGAGCATCATTCTTCTAGTAGCATCACAAAGAATATTAGTCTGTGTGTTCTCAGAGGTGATTTACAAAACTCATTAAAGATATGGAAATTATTTTAGAAACTATCTAAATCAAATTTATGAGTGGCAATAAATCCTATGTATAATTTCAAACAGTACACATGTCATGTGAAGTAAAGCTCTTCAGTAAACAGAGAAAAGTGAGCCTGATTTTACAAGACAGACAACATTTTAACTGTTTTTCATGATGCTTTATAAATTTGGATTCAGAAAATATGATCATCTTACTTGGAAACAAGAATGTGGAAAAGCATATGAGGTTTTTAGCTAGTGAACTAGTTGTATGTATATAACTCTGTACAGAGGAGAGTAAATTGTACATAGTAAAGTGTGTAGTAATGGTTCTCATCTCTGAAAAGATTTAAATTACTCTACACTCCCAACTTTACCAAGATGTTGCTAAAATAAATTAAAAATAAATTCTCTCTAAAAAGAGAACATATCAGTGTGATCATCGTAGAATTATATCATGAATATGTACCTTAGCAGTGCAGGCTGCTTTAGGTGTGATAGTCTTTGAACACATTAGAGAAGCACTGAAAAAAGATAAAGGGCTTGTGCTTAAATCACTGAAGTCCCATGCACTCGAGTTAATACATTATTGTTTTGAGTATGCACAATTCACAGTTTTGATCAATTCCGTGAAAACACTTATTGATAAATATTTGGTTATTTGTGTGAAGATCTTGTCCTTGATTCCAAAGGCACTCTTTTTCATTATAAGTTGAAAAAAATGTTTTAGTTATGCAAGATGAATAAGTTCTAGAAATCCACTGTACAATACTGTTCCTGTACTGAACATTACTGTATTGTATACTTAAACATTTGAGGGTAGATCTCATGTTAAGTGTTCTTAACACAACTTTAAAAATGTAAGTATATATATATATTTTTTAATGGATTCATGCATTTTTATGTCAGATGAGTAGACCATAAGTAATTGCCTTGATCTGATTTACATGAAGCTTGGGCTTACATTTTCATTCATATATTTAAACTTAAATCACTTCCTCTTATTCTTCTTGAATATGTTAAAACATAAGCATCGGGCTTCCCTGGTGGCGCAGTGGTTGAGAGTCCGCCTGCCAATGCAGGGGACACGGGTTCGTGCCCCAGTCTGGGAAGATCCCACGTGCCGCGGAATGGCTGGGCCCGTGAGCCATGGCCGCTGAGCCTGCGCATCCGGAGCCTGTGCTCCACAACGGGAGAGGCCACGGCAGTGAGAGGCCCGTGTACCACAAAAAAAAAACAACAAAAAAGAAAAACATAAGCATCCCAGAAAACACTAACATAGACGATTGCCCTGTAAGGGTGTTCCTCCAGAGCAGAAGGAGTATCTTAATAACATTTATATTTCAAGCCACAAGCATAGTGCCCAGTTTGCTGTGGTATTAAAAAAAATATATGCTGACATGATAGTGGAGTACTTTGAAAAGTTATTTTGTTATAAATGTGTTACAACAGATTAAGCTCTAAGTTGATATCTTGTTTCTGATGGTTCAGGCTTTTCCAAAGAAATCCTCATAGATTTTCCTTCACCTCTCAAATTATCATCCTTAGTCAGTATTGATTAAGTCTCTTTTCTTAGCTCTATTTCCTTGTATACACTGTGCAAAGCAAGTTCAGTCAGTATAGCTTCATCTCTTAAAGCGCCTTACACCTAAGAACACACCAGTGGTCACCTCTTAATAGAGGTGTCTTCATCACCTTTTGGTGTCCCATTTTTTATCCCCGAGAAAGGATATTTGTGGTGCTCAAGAGGGAAGACGTCAGAAGATAGAATAGGGGCTTCCCACACTTTGGGTCTTTATATAGAATTCTGACTGCCAGAGAGCCAGAGAATATAGTATTGTTTGCTTTGAAAAAAAAACTTCACCTCTGTGTTAAGCTTGGAAATTTGTGATGACGCTTTGGAAATAGCTGAGCTCACAGAAAGCATTAGCTGAAGATGTGATATCATTTTGAATCTTCATGGGCTAGTTTATGATTGTAATGTACTCAAAAAACTCTTTCCTTACGTCAGCTTCAGTTAAAACGTTTGTGTAGTAAGGAGTAAAACTTAGCTGTGGATAGAACAGATCAATTAAAATGCTTTTCATAGTATTTTTGTTAGAAATTTGACATCATAAAAGTCAGTGCAAATATTTTAAAGATAATAATGGATATTATAATGATGTTGCTAATGATAGTGATAATATGATTTCGTGTTTTGAGCACACGCTTGCTACATACTATCTGAAACGCTTTGTAACTATTACATAAATGTAATCTTCACAACAATTCCACAGCATAGTTAAATGTCTTCAAGCCAGCCTGACTATAAAACCCCCTCTAGTGATTTTCTCTCTATATATTTTCCTTTCTGTATACCCTCAGTTAGGTAGGCAAAGAAGGTTCGGGATGGTGACAGATATGGTGATGTCCTGAATTTGTCTTTCTGGCCTACAGAAAATTTCTGTCTCCCTGTTGAAAGTTGGTTTTGTTGTTTGCTGATGACTTGATCTCAGAGGATAGAATGAAGTAAGAAACAGATATTTATCACCCATTTTATAGAATTACTACTCATGGTATTGAACCATGAAAATTCAATATTAATGCTTGAAGTTTTTACAAACCAGCTTAAAGTAAAAAGTGACTGAAATACGGAAAGCAGTAATTAAGTTTTAAGCATTTATTTAAACAATTATTTCATGCTGCATTCCGTATATACGTTGGCTTCTTGTATCTTCACTTGTAGATTATTGGAACCTTGGGGTTGACATCATTTCTCATTTTTTAAAAGTTTGTTTAGTACTCCATAAAAATTTGAAATAATAGTATACAACCATTTTTCATCTATTAATGTAATAGTACATTTTCTATTTGAAAACAACCTCCCTCTAAAGGGCAAATTGACAGAAAATAAGGCAGCCTGCACAAGTAAGAGTAAAAGCTGCTAAATTATAAAATGTCAGGCTATTATAGCCAGTGAGGATATTTACTGGTTAAAAATAAATACCAGAATTGTGCCACAGTGATATTTGTATGTTGTTCACAGAATTCATTCAAAACTACATGCTAGCCTCCAAAAAGAAATGAATATTATGCTAAACTGTAGGAAAAAAATACTACTATGTATTGAGTGATGGATATCAGATATTTTAATAGTTCTTTACATACATTTACATATTACAAATATTTACATACATATAGCTCTTTAGTGCTTTTATAAAACAAAAGTTTTAAGCATGTTTTTTGCTTACCTTAATTTTTCTAAATTCCTTGATACTAATATTAATCTTTTAAAGTGTTCCTTTATGATATATCTTGCTATAAAGATTTGACTATAACATGCTTCTTTGCCTTATTAAAGGCAAATCAAAAGCACCTGGATGTTGATCGAGTTGAACAGATATGACATTCACTTTGCCTTATATGATGTATGAACATTTCAGACTTTACACCAAGGAAGATTTACTTGATATAGCATGTATATTATTATCATTTCTATTCTCAGATACAGCTCATTAAGATCCTAAACATCTAACGCTAATGACAGTGCAGTTAAAAGTTGCTTTATGTGAATTTGAAATGATGCCACCAAAATGTAAATTTATGGTGATGTGTTCAAATTCATACATGTTGCTTTCCACCTAACAGATACCCAATAATTAAAACAAATCCGTCAGTGAAATTCAAAAACATGTTTGTATAAATGAAATAATTTGATTGGACTGATTTCTCAAAAATTTAGTTGAAATTTTAAAGTGGGTAATAATTTTTAAAATTCATGCAAATATATTTGACTGGGTGCTCTTGAATTTAGCATACATCGATTACAAAATTGGTTATAATTTTTTTGTCCTTTCCTTATATCTGCGGCTCATGGACTGTGACTTTGAATCTCCTCCCATGAACAGGTGGCATGTATTTCCCATCCCTTGATTCTGCACTAGCTTTGTGATTTGTTCTGGCCAACAGAATGTGTCAGATGCGATGTTTTGGTATGTGCTTCCTTTTACTCCCTGGGAACCTGACCACTGACATGTAAATAAGCTGAAGCTAGTGTGTAGGATGATGAAAGATAAGCAGCCCTGTCACCCCCTTGCCCTGGCTGACTGCCATCCAATCAACAGGCCTGTGAGTGAAGCCATTCTAGATGAGCCAGTTCCCAGCTGATCTGCCATTGAGTGCTGACACATGACTGAGCCTGGCCCAAATCAACCCTGATGACCCATGGACTCTTGAGCAATAATAAATACTTATTCTCTAAATCTACAGATTTTGGAGGTAGCCTTTTCTTTAAAGCAAGAGCACACTAGTACAGAGTTTATATGAGAAAAGACTTTTAACTCATTTAGAAGGTAACAAAAACAGACTTACAAAGCAGTAGTATGGTAACTGAAAAAGTATAAACCTCCATATGGAGCCTGTGCCATTTCCAGTGGTTGCTTTTAACTGTCTTTCTAAAATTGTTGAAGAGATTAACATCGTTCTTATTACTCCATGAAGGGAAGAAGTCACTGAATGGAAGCTCAGACTGAGTTCTTATTCATCTGAGACCTGTGAAACAGGCTAAGAAAGGCAAGCATCCTGGTTAACCTGTGATTTTGCTCTTGGCTATAAAGGGGACAGAAAGTAAGAAACAGGTGTCTAGTTACCTAGTTCCCATTGGATGAGGGCAAGCAGCTGCCTTGCTACACTTTGGGCTCTCTCTCAGTGTTTATTGATTTAACTGGCAATATACTGAGACAGAGAAGTCTCTTTTTGAAAACTGCCCTAAACATCTAGGTAATGTAGTGAATGCAGTAGGATGCTGTCATAGGACAATGGGCCTCCTGCTCGAGAAAAAGAGCATCAAGGTGAAGAAACATCATTTATCAATATATGTGTGGAGGCAAAGATGGGAAGTTTCAAGGGAAAGTATTTATCATGAGATATTGTTCTATTAAGCTGGCTTTATTTTGGTTATGTCAAGTGATTGATGTGCAGTAGAGGTAATCAATTTGTCGAGAAGATGTTAGCCCAGCAAAGTGTCAACTGTTCACTGTACCATTATGAAACAGCTGCATTCTGATTGACTTCCGAACAAGAGATTTTCAAGCTTCTGTTAATCAGAAATAAGCAATCCAAAAGCAAAAGAAAAGTCAAAAGGCGTGACAAAAGCACTTGATAAACTTTTGAAGTGTCAGGAGAAAGAACCAAATTACATTAAATACAATTTATCATTAAAGAAAAGGCAAAAAAAAATCACATAAGGTAATAATTGGAAAATCACACACTCTTTGCTTTGTAACCTTTTTTGATCATTGACTTTTATCATTATCTCTCTTGAGGAAGATGATTAACCTTGGGAAATTGTTGATGGCTTTAAAATTAAAATTTCTTTGAGAAAACCAAATAATAGATTTCATCTTTTTTAAGAAGCTATTCTGACCTTGGACCTTATTCAAACTGAATTTCCTTGAGTTGCTGACATTTAAAGAAAAAAAAATTTTCATTTGGTTGAATCTCCCATAGCAGAGACCAGACTTTGACAAATGTTTCTCTAACTTAAAAATATAATTAACACATAGCATATGAGCACAGACTGAATGCCAGGCACTGTTTTAGGCACTGAGGACAAGAAAGTGAATAAAATTGTTACCTTGTAGCATTTGAGTTTTTAATTTTGTTTCCTTTGGAAATGCATGATTGGGCAATGGGAAGTGTAGAAGTTTGTGAGATTCATTCCATGGTGTATAACCATAGAGAAAGGAGAGGAGTGGGCACTGAAAGATCTACCTCTGTGACTTTGGCTCATCCATTTCGTGTCCCTTGGCTTTCATTCTCCACATTCTCTCCATTTGATTCATTACGTTCATTAATGTAAAAAAGTCTATGGTTAACACAATATCATATTTTTAAAGACAGGATCTATATTGTTTAATTTTCCTTTTGGCTCAGGTAATGTACCTACCAAATAGTGTACATAAGTTTACAGTTTACAGCTCAATGATTCTTTTTTTTCACAGATCAATGGAATTTCACAAACTAACCACAGTCTCTGAAACCAGCACTCAGTTCAAGAAACAGAACATGACTAATGTCTCCAGAACCTCTTCATCTTTTCTTCCAGTCACTATTCTCCTTTCCTCAAGGGTTCTCAAAATCCTGCCTTTTAACACTATGAGTTAGCTTCACTTATTTTTGTGACTATAACACACTGTACTCACATTATTACGGATGGGCATTTGAACAGTGTTTCGTAGCACCTTAAAAAAGAAAAAAGAAATATGAGTTTAACAGCATGACAGCAAACAAACAAAACAACCTGAAACCAAACCAACAAAATCAAAACAATGGTTGTGAGCATTTGCTTCCTTTGTCCCCTTCTTTGGCAATAGCACTTCATTTATCGTTTGGGAAACTTCCATCCCACATTCTATACTGTGCCGGTGGAGATCTTCATAATAGTGCTTTCCCTCCACCTCCCAACCAAGATGAGTTCATGACCCACATTAAACAATCTCTGGAATAAATTCTCAGTATCGTGATAAACAGCAGATGCTACAAAGCATTTGTTAATGCTACAAAGAGATTGTGCATGAGGACCTGCTAGTAATATCTCTCAATACACCATTATTCTTCTAAAAATCCAGGTGTTCAGCTTTACCTTTGATTCCGTGACCTCCCAAGTGTCCTTTCAATCAATTCCTTGAAAAGATTAGGCCAGCCCAATTATGTTTCTGTTGCTTGTGTCCAAAGAATCTTAACAGAGAGGGGAGTTCGAATATTTCACATGGAAAGAAAGAGACAGCTAATTTGAAAACATAAAAAGGCAGAAAATGTAAAACTGTTACTTTATGTAGGAAGAGTTTTAAAAATCCCCTTAGTGTGTGCAACACTATGAATTAAGTTATTTTTTAAGTCCAATGAGGATTTATGCTTTAAATGGAGTTTAGTCACCATGGCTGCCATCTTATCTCCGTAAGCTTTGGAAAGGAATGACCATGACTTGGAAATGTTTACCCAGATGTTTTATAACCTATTTGTAACCACATTTCCAGGAGCATCAGGAAGGTGGGAGCCTGACGTTACCAATTCAGTGTGTAGGTCCCGCAACTATCCTCTTCTCAGGGACTACAGTATCTGATAATGGAGGCAAGCCTTAGTGGGACTTTAAGAAGTTACAAGTCTGTCTGACACATGATTGGGCATGACTTTAAGGAAGCAACAAGCAGCACAGAATACAGCCTGTCATACTCAATTTCTGGTTCCTGAAGACTTGGAAGCATTCTTGAGGCTTTAAAGAGACACACAATATCTCATCCTAGATTGTTACAAAAGGAGTTATCTAGCCAGTGAGACTCAAAACCACTTGTCTCTGGGATACCTGGGAAAGTCACTGCAGTATTCTATTACTTTGAAAGGTAAATGTTCCTATAATTTTTTTCTGCCTTTATGTTTTTAAGCCTTTAGACAATTCATATAGCCATGATGGCTGAAATTTTTCCTATGGTATCCGATCTTCCGAGCAGTTGTCAACCACCAGAAAACATATAAAAATTGTCACTATGAATCTAGTCCACTTCATCGTTGCTCTTTTTGTGTAGAGGAAAAACTTGAGAGAAACTGTATGTGCCAGCATGGCATTTTGGAACAAATAGCTCTATATTCAAAGGCAGTTTTCTTGTAGTCAAATTTAGAATGAGCTTTACATGTAGAAGTGAAATAAATAGAATGCGGTGTCTGTTTTTCTCTACTTAAAACGGGTTGAATAATTTTGACGCATCTGTCAGCCTTCTTAAATAATTTCAAAGCTAGTCTTTACTTGTAAGGAAAGTGTAGGCTGCTGGCTGATTTCTAGTACCATTACCTGATTTTCATACCACAAATGAATAATGAACAGAAGCTCCTTGGGATTTATTTTGGACTTTCTAGATGTAGAATAACTTGATTTATCTAGATGCTTAAATTTTATCTTTCATCAGACCAATTTTCAGGCCTAACTTCCCCAGGAAGCTTCCTGATTGTCTGTTAATAAACTTGGTATTTCAATTGAGTTTCACTGCAGTCTCCGTCAGAAATATGAGATCTGCATTCAAATATGAGTTCAGTAGCTGTGTGACCTTGGGCAAGTTACTCATTCTCACTAAGCATCTGTCTCCTTATTTGACATCAGGGGAAAGAACAGTGCCTACTTTAGGGAAGATGTGAGGATTAAATGAGATAGTATATGTAAAGTGACTGGAAAATGTCTGAGGCTTTACATGCTCTTGTGCTGTGTTCTCTCAAGCTTCAAAACCTTTGCCTATACTGTTTCCACAATCTAGAATGTTCTCTATCCCTCTCCATTTTTCACCTAGATAACTCCTATTTATTCTAGTTGCTTCTTAAATACCCTGAGCTTCCAGATTAAGTCTGGTTGTCATATCATGCACAATCAGAACCTTCTTGATAGTATGTTTCTCATAGGCACTGATTAGGTCATAATATGTGATTTACTGCATTTAATCCTTGAGACTATAAACTCTGTGTTGATAGTGCCCACGTCTGTTTTGTTTCTCATTAAGTCACAGAATAGAATTCAGCATTTGGCATATGGTAGAGGGAGAGCCTTTCTGTTTACAATCACTGCCCTCTCCCAAAGGCCAACATCCCCTCGACTAGCCCTATTTTTTCTGAATAGGATGGTAGCAGTGATATTGGTAGCAAAGAATTTAGAACAACTGAATAACTGTTGAGTGGAAGTAGTCTGGCCAAACCATGGGTAAATCTACAAACTTAGCCTCTTTGATCCTCTCCTTTAGGCTTTGGAATGTTCAGTGGAATTTTTCCTGTTGTTTTGGGGACTGTGGTGAAGTAATCACAGTTTTTCTCACTGCAGTGATTTATTACTGTGATGAAAACAGCCATAAGTTTTTTGAGGTTTCTTTAAAACCTCATTGAGGAGGTCTCCAGCCTTATCCATGATTGCCATTCACAAACTAGATTTTTTACCTTCCGCCTCATGATCAGCTATCTTGTTGGAGATACATATATATGTATATATATTCAGAAGGAAGAAAATTGTCATCTATCAAATGACTATACAATCAATGCATGTATTCCTGTTTTCAAAGTGCTGAAAAATTCTTAAAGCATCTGAATAGACGGTTTCTAATGTATGACTATATGAATAGCTACAGAATTACTACAGAGTTACCGGTCTCATGTTACCCCCTAGAGTGTGGATGAGCTAGGAATCAATCAATCCCAGCCCTAACTAATTCCCAAAGTGCCTCACTAGTTCCACAATATGCAACAATGTTGGTTGAGTTTAGTTACTGTTACATTTTCCATTTTGCTTGCAGCATGGAAAGGGCTACTAAGTGAGAGGAAGCTTCGTATTTCCCAGTTCATGATTATAGGATTTTGCTGCTAGCACAGCACCTGCTCATTAACTGCTCAATCAGTATTAGAAATTGAATATCATTGCTGAATTTGACCAGCAAAATATGCAAAGTTTCTGTTTTCCTGGAGTTTACTTTCTATTGGGGGATCATACTTATATGTGTATCATTTTAATTACAATTATTTTTTTTAAAAAGTGTAGGAGTCCATAGAGGTACTTAAGCTGGTCTGAGATAGAATGAAAGATTTTCTTGATGATGAGACATTTAAGATGAGGTTCAAGTGCCTAGTGGTAACTTCCTCTCTCTCTTCCTCTTTCATAAATTACAGAGATCCAGTGTCGGGGGGAGTTTGGCCTATAGGAGATGACCAAGATAGCTAATGCCAGCAGAATGAAAGGGAAGAGTATCATAGGAGAAATAGTCACAGGTTAAATCATGCACTGCCTTTAAGCCTCGATTTTCTCATCTACGAAATGGAGCTAATGGTGATTGCCTGCATCTGGTAGAAGGTTGTCAGAAACCAGTGAAACACTCGGTATAAAGGCATATGTGAATTTTAATGTCATATTTAAAATTCTAGGCACTCACGTTATATAATGGCACATACACATGCACAAGTCGTATAACGAGAGAAGAATGCGTGATACTACTATGCAAATGCAAAATGGATCCACGTGAAGCCCAGGCTCCAGCTATATGCAACTGAACTTCAGTTTTTCACTGGGAGGGAGTCTGATGAGAAGGCTCTTAACATTTGTTCCACAGCTCACAAGGTGATCCTATAACGAGACTTCAAACAGGGTTTATTTCAGACCCAATTTGAGCTATTCAGTACATACCAATAAGAATGCCAGGATTCATTACATTTGGAAAGACAGGTGGTCTGGATGGAGACAACCAATTAATGTAAAATGTGTTCTTTGTTGGCACTTACCACAAAGGAAGATCTTTTTTTGAAGTATCTTGTTCTTAAAGTCTGTTCTATTTTCAGACTAATGTCATTTTATGTAGAAAATAAAAGCACTTAAGGCATCTATGGTTAAAAGTTTACCTATTTTATGACATTTATAGAAAGCTAATGCATATGAATTATTTATTTTAAAGAATATGAAATAAGATATTCTTTTGAGGTATTCCATTAATCATATTTTTCATCTGGTAGAAAAGTATAAGGAAACCACTTTTCCAAAGGTTGCTCAATGAGATCATTTCCACCTTCTCAGAAGTCTTTTACGAAATTCTATAGCTGTCACTGGACGTAAGAATTACTCTGGGTTGTTTGCAGAAGAGAGAAAACACAAATATCCCCTTTATTTACAACACATATCTTTTTAGGTCCTGGCTGTTTGATCAAGCCATGGAAAACATTTTTACAGCAGAAAATATTCTAAGAGATCTCTGCCAAGTACCCTTTTATTCAAGGGTTATTGGAGCTTAGGGTCATACAGGGAAGGTTCCCCTTAGCCCCTGACCCATGTCAAAGCCCATGGAAAGGCAAACATGTTTATCTGGGATGATGAAAGATGGGTAGGAGGTAGCACTAGGGCAGTATCTTGGTATCATGTATTTCAATTTAGATCTTAAAAGCTAAAGTTCAGAAATTAAATAAATATGAACTTCTGAGCTGAAGTGAAGCGAAAAATGTAATTTATTGGGTTGTGGAAAGAAAATGTTAGAATTGATATATTTATCATCTTTTAAAATATTTTATTTTCTTCATGTTTTATAATAGAATATTTTAATGTAGAAGTCTATATATATTATTTACAAATAAATATATTTAAATTGGTGATAAATGTTTCCATATTTTACTGATGAGTACCTGATGAAAGAAGTTTAGAAATCACTGATCTGGGCAATGTTGAGTCAGTCAAGTAGGCTAAACCTGAGGTATTGGTTTTAGGAAATAAAGAAGAAAAGAGACAAGACAAAAGAAGGAAAGACAATATGAGAAGGAAGAAATAAAACACATACATATCACATATAAATACATGCACATAGTCTAATAACAATGTTGATCATGTATCTGGAAACATGTCTATATATGGATTTTCAGCACATGAATTTTATAGACTTGAACCAAGTTACTCTCTAAAGTAAGACTAACTCAGCTTGATTTTACCCTTAGAGGTGACATAGGCACTTGAGAAAAGTCATCTAAGCATTGGGTGTCAAACTGTTTTGTGACACCCAATGCTTACTGTGTGTTGTACTTAGGTTAATTTTTGTAGTTATTAATTACAATAGTAGATATTATGTCTCGGAAGTACAATGGTAATGGGAATGTTGAAAGTACTAATAAATGGCATTAAATTATTACAAAAAGAAAGGTAAAGATGATGGTAATAAATATAATTATTCAAAATGGTGCGAATAATATCACCTGTGCTTATGGAACAAATGCTCAACAGAAGGAATAATTGTGAAGGAGAAAGAGCAATTTGAGCAAAATACAAATACATCTAAGCCTAAGGCATAGAAAAAATGTTTATGGGGGTGAAGATTATTTTTCCCTGAATTGTCTGATTTCAGAAATCTTCCATGTACACATATATATGAATAACATAAAAGAGCTGGGTGCATTCAGGGCATATATTTCTCAAGAAAATATAAATGTAATGGACAGAACATGAAATTATAATTCAAATGAACTATTTGACTCAAAACCTGGCACTAACAAGCTGTTAGATGTAGAGAAGCTACTTAACCTCTCTGAGCTTAAGGTCCATCATCCATTAAGTGGGCATAATAAAAGCCAGATGAGAGTATTTTAAATGATTCATGTGAAGTCCCTAGCTTGTGGGCATATGGGAAGTCTTCAATAAGTGGAAGATATTATTGGAAATGTCTTCTAATCTCTAATCATAATAATCAATTACCATAATAAAAATATTCAGCAGGGGATATTTCACCATCCCTAGCAGTTAGGCATGCAATGAATATTAGTCTTTCTGCCTCCTTTTTACTTATTAAGTAAGAAATGCAGAAAAAACTGTTTCATAAGGAAATGAGGTTAATTATTAAGAATTTGCTTAATTTTACATAATGAATGACTCTTTTTATTCATTTCATCTGTTTTTTAAAATAGTCTGTTTCTGCTTCAGAAATGATAATGTTTTGCAGTAGCAGATTTGATTAGTAGGGAGAATTGATTGATGTGAACTCTTTCATTTTTATTATGATGCGTTACACAAAGATATATTAAAAAACGTTTAAACAAAGACAGAAATATACACATAATGGGAATATATTCAAGCGACTACTTATGGCTCTTACAGGTGAGCAAGGATGACCAGGTGGGCAAGGAAAACACAGTGAATGGAAATAGACAATTCAGTCCTCACAAGACTTCATAAATGTACCTCAGCTAAAAAACAGGAAATACTAGGTACACTGTTAAAAGTGAGCAGACAAGGTACATTTGGGGGAGTCAAACATTCTGACGATAGTTAGATGAAGATTTAATGGGCAGGCTAGACTCATACTCTGTTGCGATTCTGACGGTAAACTAGAACTGGAATGAGGGAGGTCCATCTGCCAAACCTTTAAAATCCCTTATTTCATCATTCATTTTATTGTGATACTATTGTGAATTATCAGGAATGAAAATATTTGAGTTATTTCTTTTTACAATGAATGAATATTTGCTAAATAAGAAAATTAATAACTTTCCTGGCACTGACTCTGTGTACCATATCTCGCAGTTTATGTGAGCTTGCACATGTGTGTTTCCCCTTCTTGAGAAGCAAATGGATATATCGAATGGTACGCAGGTCTTCCTAGGCATGCAGGACTAGTTGCAGCATGCCTAGGAAGACCTACATACCATACATTACCACTACAGGGCAGAGTCACAAACATAAGGTTTTATAATAGATGCAGAGGTTGTCTGCAGATAGTATGCCTTAACAAGGAGATAGTTGGTAGTGCCTTCACCCACATCGATAAACAGTCTTGTCTCCTATCGCCCTCACCCCTCCAGTTTCCCTCTGTTCTTAACCTCTTTCCCCGCAAGACAAAACTAATCATCTGAGGGGACTGATCAAAACATTGAGGTGTCTGAATTCTTGTCATAAATTTTTCTAGTGAGAAGGATATAGCTGGTCCTGAAACCTCAGAACCGAGATTGAAGATGATGGATGAAAGTTACCTTCTTCAAACAAAGGAAGAAGAATTCTGAGCACATTGTTTGTTGAGAAGAAGGGATCAGAGAAACAAGAACAAAATCAGATTATTTCCAGGAGGAAGGAAGATTTCAAACAGCCCATAGACAAGACATAACATTTAAAATGTCATTCCTTTAAGGTTTTTTTATTCCATAGGTAGATGACAGAAGCCTTCCTGAAATGCTTGTCTATCATCAATGAAAGCCATGCTTTAATTAGTTTCTGTGTATCTGACACGGAGTTTTATTGGTGAATCTAGTAACATCTTGTTAAGTAGTGTGATGACATGAGAGCTCAGTGACAAAATCGGAAATAAAATTTGTGAATTAGCTATAATAATTTAGGGATTTGCTACTCCAGGTGAAGTGTGCGGAGTCAGCATAACCTGGGAGCTTGTCAAAAATGCAGAATATCAGCCCCTACCACAAGAATCAAAATCTGTACTTAAACATTTAACAAGATTCCTAGGCGATTCATGTGCATATTAATTTGAAGAGCACCAGTTTAGGGAAATCCTTGATCCTTGTTTGAACAAGTTGTGAGGTTCTAGTAGGGCCTTAGGCGTGATGGCAGGCTACATCCTGAACCAGCCGCGTCCAGTCATACTTTTTGGATTCTGTCAGCTGAAAGGGTGACAAAAGTTTGCCGCTGGAGTCTTGGCATTTGCTTCATTCAAACCTTCTACTTCAAGTGGTGATGATGATGACTGCATCGCAAATGAAAGCTTAGAGACAAATCAAAGTTAGAGTAACTAAACAGCCAAGGCAGCCCTAGTTTATGACTGCTGCCCCAGCATAATGGTTAATAATGTCCTATTTTACCCTCAAACATATCTGGGTTTGAAAGATAAAGTATCGATACGTGGTCACACTAAGAATGGACCGTATACATTTTTACTCTTATGTTTGCTTGCTAATAAATGGTTAGTTAATAAGTGCACGTGTAGGGCTTCCCTGGTGGCGCAGTGGTTGAGAGTCCGCCTGCTGACGCAGGGGACATGGGTTCGTGCCCCGGTCTGGGAAGATCCCACATGCCGTGGAGCGGCTGGGCCCGTGAGCCATGGCCGCTGAGCCTGCGCGTCCAGAGCCTGTGCTCCGCAACGGGAGAGGCCACAACAGTGAGAGGCCCGCGTACCGCAAAAAATAATAATAATAATAAATAAATAAATGCATTTGTATTTATCACAAAGTAAAACAAAAACAAACCAAAAAAGACTCAGGATATTTATGTACACCATGCAGACACACACACACATTTTTCTGGTAGCAACAGAAGACAAATGAGCTTGATAGAATATAAGATCTTCCCTCCGAGGAGCTGGCTGCCTTCACATTTGTGCCCCTAAAAGGGCAATTCAAACAGTTTTCCAGGAACAAATGACAGCCCACCCCAGAGGAGAAGTCAAGCTTCTGACTTTTTCAAGACAGATACAAGCTTCTGATTTTGAAGTGTCATTTCCTTCCAGATTCCTCTCATTTAGACCACAAAGCATTTAAAGACTGTTGAATCAAGTTTTATTCTGAGTTCAAGTTGAAGGTGTTATATGTGCCCCGCCTTCCACATTCTCTGAGAGAAGGAAGATTGGCCAACTGTTTGGCCAAGAAGCTCAGTCTTTGGTAATATGGGGGATGTTTTATTTCTCACCGTCTTTCCTCCACGTGGTAGAATCTTTGCAGTGACTCCTATGATACACTTTTATTTTTCATAGGTGATCTAACCTGTTTGAAAAAAGCTCTACTTGCTTAAGAATGAACATTGGCACCTCTTTTATCCTACCATCTCATTGTTTTTAGGTTTAGCAAACCCTTTAGAAAAATCATTATTGTCCCCTAACCCCTCACAACAAATATTTCAAAAAAAAAAAAAAAAAAACTACTCCAAACAAAAATGACAAGAGAAGAAAACTCCAGAATCAGCCATCTATAGTAAAACTCACAACAAAAGAAGATATTTTATATACCACAATAAACATTTCCAATTCAGTGGTCTCTGTGGTATTAAATGCTTATTTCACACAGACTTCAAAATATTGTCTAGAGAGCTAAACACGTAGCCAAACGGTAGGCACAATTTTGTAATAAAAAAATTCTGTTTTCCCTCGACAGTGCCAGGAAAAATACTAACAAAGCTTTAACAGAGCAAACTGTGCTATTAAATTATTATTTAATCAATACAACTCATGTTGCTACTCTTGTATTTGCCCAGAAACGCTGTTAGCAATGATTTCCAGCACAACTTAGCATGTTTCCATTGTTGGCACCACCCTCCTTCTACATTAGTTACCCAAGAGAGTAAGATAAGAAGAATCACATCACCACCCTGCTGTATTGGTTGAATTTTCTTTGAAATTAATTATTTAACTCTCGTACCTGTTTCATGTTTGTTTAGAATTAACAATCTGCTTCTCTACAAGGTATTTGAAATGGATTATAATAAAATCACTTTCATGCCACTGTACATGGTATGCAGATATTCAGAGAAAAATAGAAAGACGGATATTGTGAAAAGTGATAATTGTATTGAGAGGCAGAGCTGAGTCATACACTCGGTATATTACACCCTGTGCTTCCTGGCAGCCAGTGCAAAGAGGGAAAGAGTGAGAGTGAGGGAAGGAGGAACTGAGAGAAGGTGGGAAGGAGGGAGGAGATGAATTACACAGTCACTATTACATGACACAAGACAGCCCCGCAACTCTTCAGAAAGTACTATGCAAGCTCTGTTGTGTAAACAAGGTGGCAGTGCTGACTGCCTGATCCACGTCTCCACATAGCCTCAGCCTACTCTTTAACACTGAATGCAGAAGTAAAATTTATGTTAGAGCATATGCATCACCAGAAATATTTCCCTGCCTTACATATTTCACTTTATGGTTCATTACCCACATTTGCTGTTAAATACAATAGTTTTAACAGCTGTCTCTAGGTTCTATGAAAGTACCCTAAAAATCCTAGAATAATATTTTCCACCTCATTTCCCCCTTTCTTTCCACTGCGTTGTGATAAAGTACTATGTCCGATAAGGGAAAGTGACAGCCTTGTCAAACTCTGGAGCAAGCATTTGCATACTGTTACTTTTTTCAGATGATTAGAGCAGCCACCAGAAACTAAAGGAATCTAGTTTCCCTAAATAATACAGTTTCACTGATGATGGTGTTTTATCCTACAAACTGTCACTCACAAACTGCCTCTTTTTTAGATCTGTGTCTTTTTTTTTTAAATAACTTTATTTATTTATTTTTGGCTGTATTGGGTCCTGGTTGCCGTGTGAGGGCTTTTCTCTTGTTGCGGAGCACGGGCTCTGGGTACGCAGGCTTCCGTAGTTGTGGCCTGCGGTCTCTAGAGTGCAGGCTCAGTAGCTGTGGCACACCGGCTTAGTTGCTCCACGGCATGTGGGATCTTCCCAGACCAGGGCTCGAACCTGTGTCCCCTGCATTGGCAGGCGGATTCTTAACTACCGCGCCACCAGGGAAGTACTAGATCTGTTCTTTTTAAGTAGGAAAAAAAGGTTCCTTATTTTCCACTATAAAATATGTTGTTAAGGAAACAAAATCAACAGAGAACGCTGGGCACCATCCTTATTTTGATGAAGGATTGGATAATAGTCATTAATGCTAATACGGTGATAAAACCACCAAATACTTTAGTGTCTCTAATCCCAGAAGATGAAAGTGCTTTATAAACCTTAAGCAAATATTGCAAAGGTCAGCGGTACATTTTCAGAAGACTTTAATAGCTGCTTCAGAAAAACATCTTTCTTAAAAGTCTAAGAAATATTTTAACATCTTAAAATTTTGAGAGACTAAGTGATCGTCATTTTCGTATTGCTGCTTATATTCGTCATATTAGAATGTCAACAGAAATGCTTGCAAGACATGTTAGTGAAATTATGCTGTGTATCAAAATGAAATTTACTGACATCTTAAAGCATACATAAAGGGGGGCGGGGAAAGGACTACCACATTTCTTTAAAACTGTCTTTCACAAAATATAAAATCTCTAATTTTATATAAAATACAAGCACTTGCTTACACCTATGATAATTATGGCTTGTGTTTTTCTTGTGTGCATTGCATTTATGTTAAAAATAAGAAATAACAAAGTGCAGACATTTTCTCCGTGCTTTTAGAGTTCAGTTGTGTTAAGGTAAATTTCAGAGGTATACTTGTTTCTCTAGAGACAAGACTTACTCCTAAACTTACAACTATTATTGTAACACATGTGCAGTTTTAGCTGATAGGAAATATACAAATATAAGCCTGACCTTAAAGTCAAATGTGTTTCCTTCCTTATCTCCAAGAATATTAAGAAAAATATATTAAGATTTACCAAAAATTCTCACTTTGTAACTTTTTTAAACAGCGAAACAATCAGTTAATCCTTCCAGATTTGGATGTAATATTGAGCATCCGCTCTTCTGGATGAGCATGTGTTATTTCTCTTTCCTGGGTATCCCCCTATTTGTCTCAACATACTGCGCTAACGACTTTTTCTCTTGCTCGCGGGCAAACAGCATGTAGTTCATGTTGATCGTGGTGAATTCCTATTTTTTTCATTATAAAATAATTTTCCAGTCATCAGAATCCCCAGAGAGTCTGCAGAATTGTCCCTTTACAAAGCAATGGCAAAGGATTGTTCTTCCCTGATACTTTAGTTAAGGCTAACTAGAATTAAGTCATTTGCAGAGATTACAATAGGAATGTAAACCAAGTATTGGTTACTTTCCAGAGTCACACGATTAAATAAGAATTCAGAAAAAATAGGCATGGTGAAGTACAAGCTTATTTCCAAATCCAAAAAGTTCTTCCAAATTTAAGGTCAGAGAGCAGAATTGAAATGAAACGGCTGAGAAGCAGAATATTAACAAATGACAAATCTAAGGTCTCTGATGGCGAGGTGTCGAAACCAGCTGATGGGATGGAAAAGGCCTGATATTGGAGAACAAGCATGAGCTTTGAAGTCAGACATACTTAGGCATGAATTCCAGCTCTATTCCTCCTTAGCTTTGACTTAAGCATATTAGTTAAGTTTTCTAAGGTCCCTTTCTTCCTTCCTTCCTATTTATTTATTTATGTAAAAGAATGTAATACCTACCTTCCAGCTTTTGAAGAATTAAACTAGAAAATATGGATAAACTGCTTAGCACAGTCTCTAGCACATAGTGAAGTTTAAAATACTTGTTCCTTTCCCCACTTCTCCTCTTAGAAAATAACATGAATTTCTGCTTCCTGTTCTGTCTACCATAACACCTGGCTGGTACCACTTTGGGCATCTCTATGTTAGTTTTTAACATGAAACCTTTATCCTGTCTCAGACTTCCTTTCATTGTGTGCAGTACGATGTCTTCCTGCCATTCAGCTGTTCTACTTTCAGAGATTCCTGAAGTAGGGCTGTGGGGAAAACACAGCAGTAAAATTTCTGTTTGCAAAGAAAACATATGACAGAAAGGTTTCTTTGCAACTCCTCAATGTCATCCATCAAAAAGTCACTGGTACGCTTTCAAAGGAAATAGTCTTTTTCTTTTCCTTTGTGAAAATAAGCTATAAAAGTCTGTTCCTTGAAAACGGCCAGTGATGCGGAACTTTTCCCATTATAAGATGTCCATAGAAATACTGGAGAGCTCTAATTGTTAAAAAACCAAAAATCTTTAGAGTGGGCTATGATTATTGCTTCAGAAAGTAGAATTATTAGCTCTTATAAAGAAGCACTAAGAATAAGACAAGTATTTGAAGAACTATCGCTTTGCAGAGGCACTGAAAAAGACAGTTTCCCCATATTCGCTTTATTCAGAATGAATGAAGATTTTTATTTATTTCTAAATTGGCTGTAGCTTTGGATGTCACATTTATGTTCCAATTCTGGCTTTACTAGTTGTAGGACTTCAGGAACCTGAACTCACTTTCTTGTTGATTTTGTTTCTGTTTATACCAAGTAAGATAAGCAAGTTGTATCTAAGCTGTAGGAGATGCCCAATAAATAGTTATATACATATAGATGTATACTTACAGAACTAAGGTCATTATCTTCTCCAATTTTGACAAAAGCTTAAAGCTTTGGGGGCTACTCTTCATTGCGGTGCGCGGGCTTCTGATTAAGGTGGCTTCTCGTTGCGGAGCACAGGCTCTAGGCACGTGGGCTTCAGTAGTCGTGGCGCGCAGGCTCAGTAGTTGTACCTCACAGGCTCTAGAGCACAGGCTCAGTAGCTGCAGCGCATGGGCTTTGTTGTTCCGCGGCATGTGGGATCTTCCCGGATCAGGGCTCGAACTCTTGATTTTCTAGTTGGGAAATTAGAGAGCTTAAGTAATTCAAACAGGGTCACAGAGGTAGTCTAGCGGAGCCAGGATTTGGAATCGGGTCCATCACTTTCTTTCATATTTTGGAACTGTGAGTGAATTTCAGAGCTAAGAAGGTGACAGGCACATGTGTTCTCTGAATGCTATATTTGATTTGAAGTCCCTCCAAACCAAGTGTGAGTTCAGTGAAAGTTCCAGACTTAACGCAAAGCGGTGGTGTGAAGGAAGTTTTCCATGACGTTCATGTACAATGAGGAGGAGGGATACTAAACATAAAAGCAAGACTTGCCCTTCATCTGTTAGATGCATTCCTGCTGCTTTTCATTCTTCACTATAGCTTGTTGAAATTATTTTGGAACTCGGCCCTATTGTTGATTTAAAATCAACATGCGTGTGGCTTCCATAATTTTATCCGAGACTTTGATCAGGGCAGCCAAAGATGCCTCCAGAAGAGAGGTCCCATTGTGAAATCTATTACAAAGCCTGTGTAGAATGTGGTCGTCAATGAGCTATAAGGTGTGGTATCCACACTTATAATTTGTTTTAAAGCCAGCTTCTTTATTGCCCACCAAGTTGTAATGTACATTTTTGCTGGTTGAAATAAGGCATACTACATCTGTGTCACTCACTTGTTTGAAATCTCTTTCAAAGAGAAAGACAACTGGTAACCAATATTCAGAAACAAAGAGGTCCAGAAGAACATCTGGTTTATTTGTCAATTTTACCCCTGGTGTCCAGCATCGTATCTCACATACATAGTTGTTTAAAAGATATTAATTCAATAAATTATTTTTTATCAAGCCACAAAATTAGTTGTTAGTACACAATGATTTGTTCCTTAAATTTTCAACTAAGTGTTAGCTATTTAGACTCTCATCAAATATACAGGGCCAAACAATATGAAATTAGGTCAATTATAACACATATTCCTAAAAACAATAATATTATGAATGAAGTCTAGTCTAGGACACAGTAGAGCTAGAACCTAGCACTTTGCTCTGCAGTCATCTGTCTTTTGCTTCCACAAAACTATCTTGAGTTAGGAGTTCTGACCTCAGAGACTTTCTTGCAGAAGTAACCACCAGCATACCAGTTGCTTAACTACCTTCTGTCAATCAATCCTCTAGATTGTCCACTGAGGTAGGTATTATTTCTGACCTAGTTATGCAGATAAATAAAATTAAGCTCAAATACTTTGTTTCAATAAGGTCTCTTATTGCTAAGTGTTACATCCCATGATTTTGTCTTACTTCTAGACCTTGCAGTAGTTTTGAAGGCTTTGAAGGCTGAAGATAACAAATAAGTGGCTAAAAATAAATTTTTCATTAGGCAAGTTTTCCTAAGCTTGGAAATGTGTATACAGTGAGAATAAAGAGGGAGAATTTCAAGTAAAATAGAGATTTGGAAAAAAATATTTTGTTTATTAGTAAATCCAGCTCCCCTCTTCCAAAGAAAAAGGTTACCATGAAAAATAAAATGGAAATGCTTAGTAATTATTGTAATAATGCAGAAGAGAAACCTCTTCTTTGTATCAGTGTCCAGATAATCCAAATTTTAAAACAAGAAATAAACAAATATGTAAATTTCTACAGTATCTCTTTTGACTTTACAAAATGAAATTGATTTCTATAAATATATTTGTTTAATTTTCTTGTTATGAAATTATGCTTTTATTAAACAAATTTTCCCAACAGTATGCATATTTACTATTTTGAAAGAGTCATGCTTTTGCACTGTTTCCACATCGTTCACTTTATAAGGACAATAACTTGAAATAATATTTTGACTTTTATTGAAATAGTCATACTTTAGTAGTTTATAGGCATTATATTGATATACATTTAAATTTGTGAAAGCATTTCAAAATGTTTTGATATGTGTACTTTTAAAAAATACTACCCCTAGAAGAATTGTCTTAAATGGGTGTTTAACACAGTGCTTGCTAAGTAGATATAGAGACACATCCTTTTTTTGTGGGGGGAAATCACACAGCCAAAGCTAGAAAAATACTAGCCAAATGACAAATTTAGCATGCATGTCTCAGTTAAATGAGCACAAATGTGAGAAAGGGGTCATATACTGTTTAATTCATTGAATGGAAAATCTTTCAAATCACTGATAGCTACTCTGAGTTCAGTGAAAGTTTCATTTGCAAACATTTTAAGTGCTACTAGTTAACTAGAATTGGCTGTATAACATAAGTGATTCTTTCTGTTAGATAACATAAGAGTTTTACAATAAAATGATCACCACCTTTATTATCTGTGACATTTTGTGATGCAGATGTTGTATTCTTATGCAAAATGTAATAGATAATAGTTATAAAGTGCTATGCTAAAATTAGGCTGATTATTCTATTTGATTTAAAATGTCACGTAGTAAAGGTTATTTTCACTCATTAAGATTAAATGCAAGTAGCCATATGTTAGAACAGTCTTCTGAATTGAAAGTACACTCAGCTAAAAATCATCAACAGACTCAGAAATATCCAAAGAAAAATAGCTTTCTTCTTTATTTGCCAAAGCACCTTCTCTCAATTAAAATGTTATTACGTTACACTCATGGATGACAGATCTGGTCTTGAAAACGGTAAATCATTCTGTGTATAAATTTGATGATGTTTTGATATTAAAATGTGTAAAATTTGTCAATACTCCAGAAATGGAACATCAGCAAAGAGGATTATCGGTCTCCCCAATAATAATGTAACCATTAAGAGGATAACATTTTCCAATTGCAGTTAGATGCCCTCGTTTTATTAATCATTTTCAATAATTTGGCAGATCTGGTCCATATTTCTTTCAGAAATTCATCTCCTCCTTATGCCTCAAAACAATTTATGGTGCGTTTATGTTGGTGAAGATAATTTGCTTATTTTCTTGTGAGTGGAAATCAGTAGTTACATGCAATCCCATTTTCTGCAGGCATAGTTAATTCATGGTAGTAATTTTATATAGAATATTAGCTGTGTTGGGTATGATGAAAATGTAACTATAGTAAATGCCTCTGTTATAACTGAATTTCCTTGGACTTGATGGAAAAGAAATGCTGACTTAATACTAACAATTCCATGAATGATTTTATGACAAGCCTGTGAATCACTTTGCCCTACTAGCCGTGTTAGGGAAATATTAGAACTGTGTTTGAATCCCAGCTTCTCTGTTTCTATGCTATGTGACTTTGGGCAGGTAGCATGGCTTATCCAAGTCTTAATTTTATCACCTGTAATGTGGGAAAAATTATAATACCTATGTTATAGGATTGTTGATAGGGTCAATGAGAAGATATATGTATAATTTTAGTGGTTTTTTTCCCTTTTTATGGACGTATCACCAGTGCTTTGAAAAGTGCCTGACAATTAGTGCATTAAAATATTTATCTCCACTCAATTCTCTGACTACAAGATGCTTATATTGGAGGGAAGCATACGATAAAAATGATAAATACATACATAAGGAAGGAAGGAGAGGAGGAAGAGAAAAAGGAAAAAGAGAAGAAAAGAGAGGGAAGAAAGGAAGGAAGGGAGAAAAGAAGAAAAAGGGAATGTTTAGAAGGCATAACTGAGGAACTATTTTATATGGTGCTTGAAACCTATTAATTAAGGAGTCAACATTAAGTACATTTTGTTATTAGCTACTCTCCACAAAATAGGAAAAAAAGATTTAAAAGTTCATAATACAAATTGACAAATTATAGGTGGAGCCATTTACAGAAAAATAACTTCAAAACATCTTAAATGTAGATACTCAAGCATTAAAGGGAAAAGTGGAAGTAATTAGTTTAGCTTTACGTGACAAATTAAAACCGAAAATACATTTTGAAACCTAATTTCACAGGATACATTGAACAAGATAAATTATAACAATGCAATACTCTATTCTCTTCTATAGAGACCTTTTTTCCTTTTTTTATTTAGCAAATTGTACAGTGAAAAAAATAATTAGTGCCAGTATATCTACTCTGAGATTGTTAGAAGGATTAAACAAATTCATTTATGTAAATTTCTTAAAACACACCAGGTATTCAAAAACTATAAATTTGCATTATGAAAATGTGATTTCCTTCTTTATCCTGAGTCATCAAGATTTTTCGGAGAACACCTATCTCTTAGGATAGTCTTAACTTACCTTAAACAACTCTGAGATATTAAAGAGATCAATCCTTCTAGCCAATAACATATATGCAGATTCTACTTATTCATGGCTGAAAGAGTTTATTCTGCTCTTCTCTACTGTAGAAGTAGAGCGGATAGGGGCCTTGTTAACAAATTTATTGATGGGCGCAAAAGTAGTTGTTAATTGATCAATAGATATTTTAATGTTCACGTGTGTCTGTGTGTGTTCCATATACAGTGGACCCTTGAGCAAGCAGGGATTAGGGGCACTGACCCCTGAGAAATCGGAAATCTGAGTATAACTTTACAGTAGGCCCTTCATATTCATGGTTCTGTATCCATGTATTCAGCCAATCCAGGATCATGTACACATTTATTGAAAAATATTCTTGTATAAGTGGACCCACACAGTTGAAACCCCTCTTGTTCAAGGGTCAACTGTATGTGGAATTTTGCTGGATATCTTCGTTTTTTACACTTATTTTATTGAAGTATAGTTGATTTACAATGTTGTGTTAACTTCTGCTGTACTCAAAGTGACTCAGTTATACATATATACATATTCTTTTTCATATTCTTTTCCATTATGGTTTATCACAGGATATTGAATATAGTTCCCTGTGCTATACAGTAGAAACTTGTTGTTTATAAATTCTATATATAATAGTTTGCATCTGCTAATCCCAAATTCCCAATCCATCCCTTCCCGACCCCCCTCTGCCTTGGCAACCACAAGTCTGCTCTCTGTGTCTGTGAGTCTGTTTCTGTTTCCTAGATAAGTTCATTTGTGTCATATCTAAGTTTTACATATAAGTGATATATGGGATTTGTCTTTCTCTTTCTGACTTACTTCACTTACTATGATAATCTCTAGTTGCCTACACGTTGCTGCAAATGGCATCATTTCATTCTTTTTTATGGCTGAGTAGTATTCCATTGTATATATGTACCACCTCTTCTTTATCCACTCATCTGTCAATGGACATTTAGGTTGTTTTCACATCTTGGCTGTTGTAAATAGTGGTGTTGTGAACATAGGGGTGCATGTATCTTTTTGAATTATAGTTTTGTCTGGGTATATGCCTAGGAGTGGGATTGCAGGATCATATGGTAACTGTAGTTTTAGTTTTTTAAGGAACCTCCATAGTGGCGGCACCAATTTACGTTCCCACCAACCGTGTACGAGGGTTCATCGTCTCCTTTGCTAGATATCTTCTATTTGTCCCAACTCCAGATCCTCCAGTCACTTTTTCCACCATATTGTTTGTCCTGGAAACCTGACCCATATGAGCTACGTCATTCATTCTCATTGTGTTCCCCAGACCAGCAGCATCAACATCACCAGGATCTCCGTAGAAATTCAAATTACTGAGCTCCACTCATATCTACTGAAACAGAAAATCTGAACTGAGGAAGAACAATATGTGGTTTAATGCTATTTTGAGTTCCTGGACCCAGTTCCACTGGAGAGCAGGGTCCCCACCCCCCTTCACTACCAAGCAATCGGCTAGACATAGCATTAGATCCCACAGATAACGGGTCAATCCTGTAAGACTACCCCCACCCCCAACTTCAGACACCGGTTGCAAGCCCGGGTTCCCAGGTTGCAATCTGTGCTTCTCACCAACCTGTTGTAGATTGGAGCCACTCTGGGTTTCAGATGCCAGTCGCAAGTCCAAGGGTTACTTGTACTTCTGGCCGAAGGACTATAAATCAGAGGGTCTGACAACCCTCTCCTCGGGTTTGATTGATTTGCTCAAGCAGCTCACAGAGCTCAGAAATATTTTACTTACAAGATCTCACATTTACTATACAAGGAAGTAACTCAGGAATGGCCAGATGGAAGAGATGCATAGGGCAAGTTATGGGGAAAATGCTCGGAGCTTCCATGGCCCCTCTCAGGGCACAACTCTCCCCCAATCTCCACGTGTTCACCAACCTGGAAGCTCTCAGAACCCTGACCTTCTGGGGGTTTATGGAGGCTTCACATTACACAGGCACAATTGATTAAATCATCGGCCACTGACAAGTGATTCAACCTCCAGACCCTCTCCCCTCCCCAGAGGTCAGAGGGCTGGGACGGAAATATCAACCCTTTAATCACCTGGTTGTTTCTCTTGGCAACTAGCCCTGATCCTTAGGGGCTTTCCAAAAGTCACCTCAGTAACATGACAAAAGACACCTGTATAGCTCCGAGCACTTAGGAAATTCCGAGAGTTTTAGGAGCTTTCTGGAAAGCTCCTAGAGGAGGTCAAACATATATTTCTTATTATAAATCACAGTATCCCAAAGCTCTCCAAGTAACTGTGCTGCATGCTAATGTTTGAGAAACAGTGGAGTACGTCAACAAGGTCACTTGGTTTCTGGCTGAGTTCAGCCAGTGAGAGGAGCCTGCTGAAGATTGGAGGCAAGGAAGGGAGTGAAGTTGGGAAGCCTCCATGCGGTGCCGTTTCAGGCTGGCTGCACTCCTCCACAGATGGTGATGGCTCCTGTCAGATGGCTTTTAGATGGTCATTCTTCCTCAAGGTTTTGGTTTCACTTCCCCTCTTACCTTTCAGTTATATGGGTGTAAGAACACCCACTGTTCCTTGCTTTGAGGTGGTAGATTGCCTGTGGTTTTCCTATTACACTGCCTATACCTTTGTAAAATAACCCCTTTATAAAAATGGCCTGACGTTACGCAAATTGAATGTCAGTTCTTTTTTTTTTTTTTTCCTACTACCCTGAGTGATACAGAAACTGATGAAGAAATGAGGCATTGAGTATTGAACTTGCACTCAGTCAGGGTCAGAACTGGGACGTGAACCTAGGGTGTCTCTGATTCCAATATATTATTAGAAAGAAAAATTCTAACACTCCCAGGATTTTTTTTTTTTTTTTTTTTTTTTTTGCGGTACACGGGCCTCTCACTGTTGTGGCCTCTCCCGTTGCGGAGCACAGGTTCCGGACGCGCAGGCTCAGCGGCCATGGCTCACGGGCCCAGCCGCTCTGAGGCACGTGGGATCCTCCCAGACCGGGGCACAAACCCGCATCCCCTGCATCGGCAGGCGGACTCCCAACCACTGCGCCACCAGGGAAGCCCCTAGCTCTATAAATTTTATGTATAAGTATATGATCCATTTATAGTAACTTCTGTGTATTCTGTGAAATAGGAATTGAGGTTCGTTTCTTTCACACGTGGAAATATAGTTATTCCAGCATTATTTGTTGAATTTCGTTTCCCAGTTGAATTATTTTGGAACCAGTGTTGTAAGTCATTTAACATTATATGCATACTTGGAGATTTTCCAGATAACTTTCTGTTATTGATCTCCAATTTAGCATTGATGAGGTCAGAGGATATTCTCTAATTCCAGTCCTTTTATATTTATGGTGACCTGGTTTTATGACCCATCCGGTCTACCTTAGTGAATGTTTCTTGTACATGTGAAAAGACTATATCTTTTGCAGATGTTAGGTCAAATATTCAATAAGTGTCTGTCAAAGCTGGTTAATGGTATTGTTCAATTCTTCTATTTAATTTGTTATTTTTGGTCTTCTATTAATTAATGAGAAAGAATATCGAACTCTATAATTGTGGATTTCTTCTTTAAGTTCTGACAATTATTGCTTCATGTATTTTAAAGCTCTGTTATTAGGTTCATATACATACTGAAGTCTGCATTGTCTGATATTAAAATGGATACCTCAGCCTTTAATACTCTGTGTTTGCATAATATATTTTTTGACATCCTATTTCTTTTACTTTGTGTGTCCCTGTATATGCGAAGAAGCTTTCTTTTAAGCATATTGTTGGGTCTTTTCATTTTTTTTTTATTTTATTTTTACCCATTCTGAGAATTTCTGCTCTTTAATTTCCAGGTTTAGACTATTTATATTTAATATAATTATCAATGTGACAGGATTTAAATCCACTATCTACCTAATTATTTTTTATTTGTTCCATTTGTTCTCTCTTTCCTCCCTCACACCCCCCTGCCCCCTTCCCCTGCCTCCTTTTGGATTAATCAGGTAACTTTAGGTTTTCATTTATCTCCACTGTTATCTTATTTACTTTGCATCTGATGTTTTTCTGTATTGTAGAGGCTGTGCTAGGTTTTAATATATATGTCTTATTAAAGAGAAGTGGCAACTGAATGCAAGCATTACCTTGAATTTCCTTTTGCTCTAAAGAAAATTATTGCAATAACTGATAAAATCTCAATTAAGTTTGTGGATTAGATATTATTAAAATTTTAGATATTATTAAAACATTCTGATTTTGGTATTTCTGTTATCATGTAGTATAAGTCCTTGATTTGGAGAAATACATATTGGAATGGAATATTTATATATGTAGGGGTATCATGTCTCTGTGTTGTGTACATAGAGTTGTGTGTGTGTGTGTGGATGGATAGAGAGAGAGATATTCAAAGTGTACAGTTTGATGAATTTTAGTAATTATATGTAAACACTTTCACATTCAAGATGTAGGACAATTCCTTCATCCTAAATAGCTCTTTGTGCTCTTTTGCATTTGATAACTTTCCCTCACTCCAGGTAACGACTGATAAGTTTTGTTACTACATGTGTTCTTATAATTTCATATCAATGGGACCATATAATGTATAGTGTTTGTGTTGTACTTTTTTGATACATAATAATATTTTAGAATCCATTTATGTTGTTGCATACAGTAATAGTTTGTTACTTTTTACGGCTGAGTAGTATTTCATTGTATGGATATACAACAATTTGTTATTTATTCAGGAGTTGATGGACATTTGGTTTACTGGCAGCTTTTATCTGTTATGAATAATGCTGCAGTGATGATTCGTGTACACAAATCTAAGTGGGTCTACATTTTCATTTCTCTTGGGAAAACATGTAGAAGTGGAAAATCTCAGTCATTTGATAAGTACACACAGACAGTCCTCACCTTATAAGATTCTGATATGTACACATTTTGTTACCATGTGCAGTGTACTGATGTCTGTACCTGCCCCCTCCCCCCGAAACTGTCGTTGAAACCTTGTCCCAATGTGATGCTATTTGGAGGTGGAGCCTTTGGGAGCTAATTAGGTCATGAAGATAGAGCCCTCGTGAGTGGCCATAATGCTCTTCTAAGAAGAGGCCAGAGAGTTAGCCAGCCTTCTTTCCACCATATTAGGACACAGAGAGAAAAAGGTTGTCTATGAACCAGGAAGCAGGGCCACACCAGACACTGAATCTACCAGTTCTCTGACCTTGAACTTCCAGATCTGTGAGAAACAAATATTTTTTAAGCCTCCCGCTCTATGGTATTTTTGTTATAGCCAACTGAATTAACAAAGACACCATGTTTTAGTTGATTTATAACATTCCCCCAACAACATAGTTCAAACTTCAGTTACAATTTTATATTAATTGTGGTAGCTCTATAAAGCACAAACCTCACTGGTACCTCTTTTTTATTTTTATTTTTTTGCGATATGCGGGCCTCTCACTGTTGTGGCCTCTCCCGTTGCGGAGCACAGGCTCCGGACACGCAGGCTCAGCGGCCATGGCTCACGGGCCCAGCCGCTCCGCGGCATGTGGGGTCCTCCCGGACTGGGGCACGAACCCATGCCCCCTGAATCGGCAGGAGGACTCTCAACCACTGCGCCACCAGGGAAGCCTGAGACTTTTTATTTTTAGTAATTTAAAGTTATCTAGTTAGCTTCTCCATTGCATTGTTCTGATGAAACTCAGCACCCATTCTTATGAATGATCCTGTTTATGTTTTTATCTTTCTCCAACTGGGTTTTTTTTTAATTTTCTTTCTCTTTGGTTTTCAGCAATTTAAGCTATAATGTGTTTAGATTTATCTTTTTTATTTATGCTGTTCAAGATTTGATTTGCTTCCTAAATCTGTATGTTAAGATATCTGTCAAATTTGAAGACATTTTCTTTTCAGATCTTTCTTCACTTCTACTTTGGACTTTGATTATGTATATCTTTTCAGGTTATATTCATTTTTCCTGTTAAGTCCTTGAACATACTTACATGGCTGCTTTAAATCACTACTCTGCTAGTTTCTACAAGAGTGTCATCTCTCAGTCTGTTTCTATTGACTGTTTTCTCTGGGTATGTGTTACAGATTTTTTAATTGACCCAGGTGTATCAGAATCTGGATTTCATTTGTAAGAGCTTTCAGTTTTGTTCTGTCAGTCACCTAATTTACTGCATGATTACCTTAACTACACTGAAGCTAGTTTTAGGTTTTGTTAGGAATGTCCTGGCGTAACTCTTACTCTAAGATTACATCAGCTTTATTTATAAGGAAAGGCTTTTCTGGGATTTTAATTGAATGTCTGGGTTTTCAGTGATCTCTCTTTATATGATTGATGAGAACTCTAATTGTTCCCAGGACTGTTTGACTTCCATAAATTAAGCTGTTCCCTGCCAGGCTGCACAGAGTCTCATCCTGCAAATAGGAAGTTAATATTCAGTCAAAGACTCAAGGAAATCACTCTGTAGATATCTGTGTCTCTTCTTCTACCCCACACATCTTTGCTTATTTAACAACCACAAACTCTGATCTCTCTTTCTTCTGCCCAATGAAACTATTTCTCTCTATTTGGCCACTACTCCCCTGTAACAAAATTTTGAAATGCCTCCATACAGATAGAAGCCGAGGTAGATACGAAGCTTACGTCATGTATTTCCATTCTTTGTGTTGTCTGATGCCTACAAATAGCATAATTTATACTTCATAAATTTTATCCATTGATCCAGTTGTTTGTGGTTGGAGTGTATGTAGGCTATCCTTAGCTCTTGTCTTCACCAGAACTCGAAATCCATTTTAATTTTATTTCCCATTATATTTTGTTGAACCAATTCAACATCCCTAAAGTTGTAGCCTTCATTTCGGGAGTCTCCCTTTGTAGAAGCAGAAGAACTGGAGTATTTGGCCAACATGGATAAATGTTCTTATAAGCTTCAGTGACAGCAGGTTTTGAATATTTGTATGGCTTGAAAGTACAAAGGATCATTAGACTTCGCAAGGTGAGACTTCCTTGTATTGCTAAATGATTTGTCAGGGTTCACAGGACATGTTTAGTAGGTGAGAAACAGATCTGAGATGAAATGTTGGAGCTTCAAGACTCACTCTCAGAGCCTTAATCTTCTGGGCTAGATTTAGAGCTGAGGAATAATGGGAAATAGCATGAGGTGAAGTCATTAAAGAATGCCAGTGTCATCAGAGGATTTAATTTAAATATATCTCATTTCACACATTTTTTTCTTCTCTCTGAGATGGTTAAAAGAATTAGTTACACTATAACTCTCTGATCACCAGTGAAGAAAAGCTACTGAAGTTTTCCTAGACTCTGTTGCCCAACAGTGTGTTTTTATGGGATATTTTGTTGTTATTGATTTTGTTATTAAATGTACCCACCAACATACATATCAACAAAGATATTTGCAAATGCAGAATCATTCTCTTATTATCAGTGGGTGCAGTGGTAAAAGCAACAAGTTTCTCAGGGCTTTTCATTCTTTTTTGATTCATGTATTTAATATTTTTAAAAAATAATAGTAATGAATTAATTATCAATTCAAATAAGAGCTTTTCTTCTAACAACGAAAAATTATCTGATATGACATGCTACAATTGTAGAATGTTTTCTTGTTCGCCTTGAGAAGTTCCGATTTACATAATGGTTTAGCTATCATACTTTTTTTTTTCTTTTACATAGAAAATTCCCATGCTGGAGCTCTGAGTGTGTAACATTAAAAGGCTTGCGATTCATTTCTTTCTCTTTTTTAAGTTGCTAACTGTGAAGATATAAGAAACAGACTGACACTAACCACTTCAATGTTTTGCTTAGAAATGGAGCAATCGCTTGTGCACAGTGCAGTTCATTCATGTTGGCAAAGGACTGAACTCCTCAGGGATCCAAAGTGGCAACATTTCCCTTTGTACAAGTTTTCACAAACCCTGGACCTGTATTAAAAAACGTTTTTGACACGGTTGCCCTTGAAAAATTCCCATGCCTATTATCAGCCCAATTCTAGCTAGTTCTAATTATCTCATTTAACAATTTGAGGAACTTTTTTTTCTTCATGAGAAACTGCCACGTTAGAAGGGATGCTGGAGGTTATGGTGACTTGGCTGGCAGAAACCACTTTGGGAATCCTCTGGGTACCTAAAACCAGAATTAATGCTTTTGAGGGTTGAAAAGAACCCTACAGCCTTCTAGGGGGATGGTTGACCCTCCTTGCATGTTAACTATGGAGTTTTGCAAACAGTTTAGCTGAAAATTACTCCACTGTAAACAGACATTTAAATACTGGCAACTTATTTGACATAAATTAAAGCCTATTAGTAATTTCAAATTAGTAGAGAGTTTTCCAGAAGAGGAAAAGAGTGTTGTGTGTTCTTGAAAGGCTCAGAATATTTCTGCTATTAAAAGGTATCTAATGTGGAACCAAAATAATGATAAACAGTTTATATCCATTAATTCTGAGTCTCACAAAGAGCTATTTCATTGAGTTATAATATCTCCATTCTATACATGAAACAAAGAGCTTCTTGTAGATTTCTGGTAATTTAACTTTTGTATTAATTCAGGTTCACAGTGGTAGAGGGAGGTTACAGGTACAAATATTTTGAGATAGCATTTCAATGTGCATTGCTATTAATAAATTTAGAAACTCTCAGAGTATGAATTATGAATTTCAACAGTTATTGACAAATTATATAAATTGGAAGAAAACTGTATTGTATATAAAATGAGGAATGTGGAAAATAGAATCAAATTAAAAAATTGTGAGATTAACGTATGTAACTTTGACCATATAAGTAGACTCAATAACCAAAGCAGAGACTGTATTTCAAAAGAGTTTAATTAATTTCCAAAAGTGTGACCTTACAGTCACTGAAATTGCTTTGAGTTCTTAAACCAAAGGGAAAAAAATATAACGTTTAACTTTAAAAGGGATTTGATGGCATATGATGTGGCATGGGTGATGAATTGAAATCTTCTGACTCTTTTTATTCATTCTTCATTTTCTGTGGGTAGACAAGGTTTGCTAACAGAACTAGCCCAGTAGACACACATAATAACAAGAGATTATTCTTATAGGAGCAGTTCAGATTAACTTGCAAATCAAAGGGAATTGTTACCACTAGCAAAATGAAATCAGATTTACTTACTTAAGCAAAGTTTCTGGAGCTCTGTGTTTATGTCACTAAATAGGTAAAGGCCAACTTATTATACAATGAGAGAATGACAAAATTGAGAGGGAAAAATGTCTATCTATCTTACCACGCCATGGAAATGGAATTTCAAAAACAAAAAAAAGGATAAAATTGAAAATATAGCTGATTTATTTGGCATTTTTTACATAAATTACATTGTTGCCTAAACATAGGCATTTATTTTTGATTTAGCCAGAATATTTTCTCTATTTGCCCCGTCTTTCTCCCATGTCCCAGTATTTGCTGGGTAGAATTTTATGTGTCTGATTGCTTATGTTATAAAGACGCCTTTAAAAATGTTACTTTTAATGCCCTTCCTGAGATATATTTTGCATGCCATACAATTTGCTAATTTAAATTGTACACGTTGATGCTCTTCAGTATGTTCACAACTGTGTGACTGCCAGCAAAATCAATTTTAGAGCATTTCATTACCCCAAAAAGAAACCCTGTCATATCCAAGGCATCATATCTAAGATGGTGTCATATCTTAGCAGTAATTACCTAATATATAAGTCATAAAGATTTACTCCTATGGTTTTTTCTAAAAGTTTTATAATTTTCCTCTTATTTCCATGTACCCTTTAGCAGTTCACTTCCTATTTCCCTCTGACCCACCCAGCCCTAGGCAAATACTAATCTCCTGTCTGTGTCTGTAGAATTG
Source organism: Stenella coeruleoalba (assembly GCF_951394435.1). Taxonomy (NCBI): domain Eukaryota; kingdom Metazoa; phylum Chordata; class Mammalia; order Artiodactyla; family Delphinidae; genus Stenella; species Stenella coeruleoalba. The sequence goes on along the minus strand of NC_137166.1, from coordinate 25,427,131 downwards.
CCTGTTCTGCACAGTTCCCGTAAGTGGAATCATATACTTTTGGTTCTTTTGTGACTGGATTCATTTTACTTGGCATAATGTCTTCAAAGTCTATCCATGTTGTGGAATGTATCGGCATTCCATTTGTTTTTATAGCAGAATAATATTCCATTGAATAGATAATAGAAAGAATAAACCACATTTTGTTTATCCATTCACCATTTGCTGGACTTTTATGTTGTTTCCACTTTTTGGCTATTACGAATAATGCTGCTAAGAATATTCATGTACAAGTTTTTGTTGGACATAGGTTTTCATTTTGAGGGGTATATAGTTAGAAGTGGAATTGCTGGGTCACATAGGAAATCTAGGTTTAACATTTTGAGGAACTGACAGACTGTTTTCCATAATAGCTATACTATTTTAGAATCTCAGCAAAAATGTTTCAGTGTACCAATCTCTCCACATCCTCATCAACACATTGCTTTTTGGATTGTAGTCATCCTAGTAGGTGTGGAGTGGTATTTCATTGTGATGTTGATTTGCATCCCTGAATAACTACTTTAATTGTCAGGTGTATATCTCTTCCTTGGAGAAATGTCTATTCAGATTCTCTGCCCATTTTTTTTTTTTTTTTTGCTGTACACGTTCCTCTCACTGTTGTGGCCTCTCCCGTTGTGGAGCACAGGCTCTGGACGCGCAGGCTCAGCGGGCAAGTCTCACGGGCCCAGCCGCTCCATGGCATGTGGGATCTTCCCGGACCAGGACACGAACCCGTGTCCCCTGCATTGGCAGGCAGACTCTCAACCATTGCACCCCCAGGGAAGCCCATCTCTGCCCATTTTTAATTGGGTTATGTGTCTTTTTATTTTCCATTTGTACCAGGTTTTGTGTTTTTTAAATTTAAATGTATTATCTGGACACCATTCCCTCATCATTTATAATATTTGCAGATATTTTCTTCCACACTGTATCTTGTCCATTCACTTTCTTCATTGTGTCCTTTACTGCACAGTTTCAAATTTTGATGAAACAATTTATCTATTTTTTCTTTTGTCACTTGAGCTTTTGGTATATATGAAACTTTCCTAATCCAAGGACATGAAGAATTATGCTTATGTTTTCTTCTACAGTTTCATAGTTTTAGCTGCTTTTAAGTCTCTGCTTCCTTTTGAGCTTTTTTTTTGTATCTGGTGTGCAGAAGGGGTCCAATTTCATTCCTTTGCATGTAGGTATCCAGTTGTCCCAGCACCATTTGTTGAAAAGACAAACTTAACTCCCATTGAATTGTCTGGGCACCCTTGTCAAAAATCAACTGACACTAAACATGAGCAATTTGGGGGCTCTCAGTTATATTCTATGTACCTATATGTCTATTCTCATGCCAGTACACACTGTAAGTACTGTAATAAGTTACTTTAGCTTTGTAATAAGTTTTGAAATAGGGAAGTGTGTGTCACCCAACTTTGTTTCTCTGTCTTAAGATTGTTTTGACTATTCTGGGTCCCTTGTATTTCCACATGCATTTTAGAATCAGCTTTACAGTTTCTTTAATTTTTTTTTTTCCCAAACAGAAAAAATTGTGTTTAATCTCTTCTCTCAGAGTTAACTACTACTAATATTTTGGTGTTTGTCCTAAGATAACATGTGAAAAAATGCATATTTTCAAGTAAATGTAAACACATGTACACACTTATGATAACATTTACCAATTTCCCTCAGAGATAACTTGGAATAAAAGAAAGCTGTATGTTATATACACTACTATGTATGAAATACATAACTAATGAGAACCTACTGGTTAGCACAGGGAACACTACTCAGTGCTCTGTGATGACCTAAATGGGAAGGAAATCTAAAAAAGAGTGGATATTTGTATATGTATAACTGATTCACTTTGCGGCACAGAAGAAACTAACACAACATTATAAAGCATCTATACGCCAATAAAAATTAATTTATTTAAAAAAAAGAAAGATATGCATGTTTAGATCACATATTGATAAAAAGGGTGATTGTTAAGGTAAAAAGAAAATAAATGTTATTTTCAAAAACACATTTTAAGGAAGAGAATACCTCTAAAATCAAAAAAAGGTAATAGTCAAAATAATATTCAATCAAATGATATTGACTGGATGAAAATTTTACTTTCTTACAAACTTTTTGACACACATACTGTGCATCAAGTGAAAGAACATTCAGTGCTCTCTCTATACCTTATTAGCATTGACTTTTTTTTTTTTTTTTTGCGGTACGCGGGCCTCTCACTGTTGTGGCCTCTCCCGTTGCGGAGCACAGGCTCCGGACGCGCAGGCTCAGCGGCCATGGCTCACGGGCCCAGCCGCTCCGGGGCATGTGGGACCTTCCCGGACCAGGGCACGAACCCGCGTCCCCTGCATCGGCAGGCGGACTCTCAACCACTGCGCCACCAGGGAAGCCCTAGCATTGACTTTTTACATAAGATCTTTTCTTAACATTTTAGATCAGTTTTGAATTTTACTTTATTTTTTTATACAGCAGGTTCTAATTAGTTATCTGTTTTATACATATTAGTGTATGTATGTCAATCCCAAACTCCCAATTCATCCCACCACCACCACCACCTCCTAACCCCTGCTTTCCCCCCTTGGTGTCCATACATTTATTCTCTACATCTGTGTCTCTATTTCTGCCTTGCAAACCAGTTCATCAGTACCATTTTTCTAGATTCCACATATATGCATTAATATACGATATTTGTTTTTTTCTTTCTGACTTATTTCACTCTGCATGACAGTCTCTAGGTCCATTCATCTCTCTACAAATGACCCAATTTAGTTACTTTTTATGGCTGAGTAATATTCCATTGTATATATGTGCCACATCTTTTTTATCCATTCATCTGTTGATGGACACTTAGGTTGCTTCCATGTCCTGGCTATTGTAAATAGTGCTACAATGAACATTGGGGTGCACGTGTCTCTTTGAATTATGGTTTTCTCAGGGCATATGCCCAGTAGTGGGATTGCTGGGTCATATGGTAGTTCTATTTGTAGTTTTTTGAGGAACCTCCATACTGTTCTCCATAGTGGCTGTATCAATTTACATTCCCACCAACAGTACAAGAGGGTTCCCTTTTCTCCACACCCTCTCCAGCATTTATTGTTTGTAGATTTTTTGATGATGGCCATTCTGACCACTGTGAGGTGATACCTCATTGTAGCTTTGATTTGCATTTCTCTAATGATTAGTGATGTTGAGCATCCTTTCATGTGTTTCTTGGCAATCTGTATGTCTTCTTTGGAGAAATGTCTATTTAGGTCTTCTGCCATTTTTCGATTGAGTTGTTTGTTTTTTTGATATTGAGCTACATGAGCTGCTTGTAAATTTTGGAGATTAATCCTTTGTCAGTTGCTTCATTTGCAAATATTTTCTCCCATTCTGAGGGTTGTCTTTTCGTCTTGTTTATGGTTTCCTTTGCTGTGCAAAAGCTTTTAAGTTTCATTAGGTCCCATTTATTTATTTTTGTTTTTATTTCCATTTCTCCAAGAGGTGGGTCAAAAAGGATCCTGCTGTGATTTATTTCATAGTGTTCTGCCTATGTTTTCTTCTAAGAGTTTGATAGTGTCTGGCCTTACATTTAGGTCTTGAATCCATTTTGAGTTTATTTTTGTGTATGGTGTTAGGGAGTGTTCTAATTTCATTCTTTTACACGTAGCTGTCCAGTTTTCCCAGCACCACTTATTGAAGAGACTGTCTTTTCTCCATTGTATATCCTTGCCTCCTTTGTCATAGATTAGTTGACCATAGGTGCATGGGTTTATCTTGGGCTTTCCATTTGGTTCTACTGATCTATACTTCTGTTTTTGTGCCAGTACCATATCGTCTTGATTACTGTATCTTTGTAGTGTAGTGTGAAGTCAGGGAGTCTGATTCCTCCAGATCCATTTTTTTCCCCTCAACATTGCTTTGGCTATTTGGGTTCTTTTGTGTCTCCATACAAATTTTAAGATTTTTTGTTATAGTTCTGTAAAAAAATGCCATTGGTAATTTGATAGGGATTGCATTGAATCTGTAGATTGCTTTGGGTAGTACAGTCATTTTCACAATATTGATTCTTCCAATCCAAGAATATGGTATATTGCTCCACCTGTTTGTGTCATCTTTGATTTCTTTCATCAGTGTCTTATAGTTTGCTGACAGGTCTTTTACCTCCTTAGGTAGGTTTATTCCTAGGTATTCTGTTCTTTTTGTTGCAATGGTGAATGGAATTGTTTTCTTAATATCGCTTTCTGATCTTTCATTCTTAATGTATAGGAATGCAAGAGATTTCTGTGCATTAATTTTATATCCTGCAGCTTTACCACATTCACTGATTAGCTCTAGTAGTTTTCTGGTGGCATCTTCAGAATTATCTATGTATAGTATCACGTCATCTGCAAACAGTGATAGTTTTACTTCTTCTTTTCCAATTTCTATTCCTTTTATTTCTTTTTCTTCTCTGATCGCTGTGGTTAGGACTTCCAAAACTATGTTGAATAATAGTGGTGAGAGTGGACATCCCTGTCTTGTTTCTGATCTGAGAGGAAATGCTTTCAATTTTCACCGTTGAGAATTATATTTGCTGTGGGTTTTGCATATATGGCCTTTATGTTGAGGTAGATTCCCTCTATGCCCATTTTCTCTAGAGTTTTTATCATAAATGGGTGTTGAATTTTGTCAAAAGCTGTTTCTTCATCTATTGAGATGATCATATGGTTTTTATATTTCAGTTTGTTAATATGGTTTATCACATTGATTTACATATATTGAAGAATCCTTGCATCACTGGGATAAATCCCACTTGATCATGATGTATAATCCTTTTAATGTGTTGTTGGATTCTGTTTGCCAGTATTTTGTTGAGGATTGTTGCATCTATATTCATCAGTGATATTGGTCTGTAATTTTCTTTTTTTAAAGTATCTTTGTCTGGTTTGGGTAACAGGGTGATGGTGGCCTCGTAGATTGAGTTTAGGAATGTTCCTTCCTCTGCAATTTTTTGGAAGAGTTTGAGAAGGATGGGCGTTAGCTCTTCTCTAAATGTTTGATAGAATTCACCGGTGAAGCCATCTGGTCCTGGACTTTTGTTTGTTGGAAGATTTTTAATCATAGTTTCCATTTCATTACTTGTGAGTGGTCTGTTCATATTTTCTATTTCGTCCTGGTTCAGTCTTGGAAGGTATACCTTTCTAAATATTTGTCCATTTTTTCCAGGTTGTCCATTTTATTGAAACAGAGTTGCTTGTAGTAGTCTCTTATGATGATGCTTTGTATTTCTGCAGTGTCCATTGTAACTTCTCCTTTTTCATTTCTAATTTTATTGATTTGAGTCCTCTCCCTCTTTTTCTTGATGAGTCTGGCTAAAGATTTATCAGTTTTATCGTTTCAAAGAACCAGCTTGCAGTTTTATTGATCTTTGCTCTTGTTTTCTTTGTTTCTATTTCATTTATTTCTGATCTGATCTTTATGATTTCTTTCCTTCTGCTAACTTTGGGTTTTTTTTTTTGTTCTTCTTTCTCTAATTGCTTTAGATGTAAGGTTTGGTTGTTTATTTGAGATTTTTACTGTTTCTTGAGGTAGGATTGTATTGCTATAAACTTCCCTCTTAGAATGGCTTTTGCTGCATCCCATAGGTTTTAGATTGTCATCTTTTCATTGTGATTTGTCTCTAGGTATTTTTTGATTTTCTCTTTGATTTCTTCAGTGATCTCTTGGTTATTCAGTAATGTTTAGCCTCCATGTGTTTGTGTTTTTTATGTTTTCTTCCCTGCTAATGGGTTTCTAATCTCATAGTGTTGTGCTCGGAAAAGATGCTTGATATCATTTCAGTTTTCTTAAATTTACCAAGGCTTGATTTGTGACCCAAGATGTGATCTGTCCTGGAGAATGTTCCATGTACACTTGAGAAGAAAGTGTAATCTGCGTTTTTTTGATGGAATGTCCAATAAATATCGATTAAATTTATCTGTTCTATTGTGTCATTTAAAGCTTGTGTTTCCTTATTAATTTTCTGTCTCGATGATCTGTCCATTGGTGTGAGTTGTTAAAGTCCCCCACTATTATTGTGTTGCTGTTGATTTCCTCTTTTAGAGCTCTTAGCATTTGCCTTATGTATTGAGGTGCTCCTATGTTAGGTGCATATATATTTATAATTGTTATATCTTCTTCTTGGATTGATCCCTTGATCATTATGTAGTGTCCTTCCTTGTCTCTTGTAACATGCTTTATTTTAAAGTCTATTTCATCTGCTATGAATATTGCTACTCCAGCTTTCTTTTGATTTCTATTTGCATGGAATATCTTTTCCCATCCCCTCACTTTCAGTCTGTATGTGTCCCTAGGTCTGAAGTGTGTCTCTTGTAGACAGCATATATATGGGTTTTTGTATTCACTCAGCACGCCTGTGTCTTTTGGTTGGACCATTTAATCCATTCACATTTAAGGTAATTATCGATATGTATATTCCTATTACCATTTTCTTAATTGTTTTGGATTTGTTTTTGTAGGTCCTTTTCTTTTCTTGTGTTTCCCACTTAGGGAAGTTTCTTTAGCATTTGTTGTAGAGCTGGTTTGGTGGTGCTGAATTCTCTTAGCTTTTGCTTGTCTGTAAAGCTTTTGATTTCTCTGTCAAATCTGAATGAGATCCTTGCTGGGTAGAGTAATCTTGTTGTAGATTCTTCCCTTTTTTCACTTTAAATATATCGTGCCACTCCCTTCTGGCTTGTAGAGTTTCTGCTGAGAAATCAGCTATGAACTTTATGGGCGTTCCCTTTTATGTTATTTGTTGTTTTCCCTTGTTGCTTTTAATAATTTTTCTTTGTCTTTAATTTTTGTTAGTTTGATTACTGTGTGTCTCAGCATGTTTCTCCTTAGGTTTATCCTGCCTGGGACTCTCTCTGCTTCCTGGACTTGGGTCGCTATTTCCTTTCCCATGTTAGGGAAGTTTTCAACTATAATCTCTTCACATATTTTCTTGGATCCGTTCTCTCTCTTCTCTTTCTGGGACCCCTATAATGTGAATATTGGTGTGTTTAGTGTTGCCGCAGATGTCTCTTAGGTTGTCTTCATTTCTTTTCATTCCTCCTTCTTTATTCTGTTCTGCAGCAGTGATTTCCAGGATTCTGCCTTCCAGGTCACTTATCCGTTCTTTGCCTGTTATTCTGCTATTGATTCCTTCTAGTGTATTTTTCATTTCAGTTATTGTATTGTTCATCTCTGTTTGTTTGTTCTTTAATTCTTCTAGATCTTTGTTAAACATTTCTTGCATCTTCTTGATTTTGGCTCCATTCTTTTTCTGAGGTCTTGGATCATTTTCACTCTCATTGTTCTGAATTCTTTTTCTGGAAGGTTGCCTATGTCCACTTAATTTACTTGTTTTTCTGGATTTTTATCCTGTTCCTTCATCTGGTACATAGTCCTCTGCCTTTTCATTTTGTCTGTCTTTCTGTGAATGTGGTTTTCGTTCCACAGGCTGCAGGATTGTAATTCTTGCTTCTCCTGTCTCCTCTGGTGGATCAGGCTGTCTAAGAGGCTTGTGCAAGCTTCCTGATGGGAGGGACTGGTGGTGGGTAGAGCTGGGTGTTGGTCTGGTGGGCAGAGCTCAGTAAAATTTTAATCTGCCTGTCTGATGATGGGTGGGGCTGAGTTCCCTTTCTGCTGGTTGTTTGGCCTGAGGTGATCTGGCACTGGAGCCTACATGCTCTTTGGTGGGGCTAATGGCAGACTCTGTGAAGGCTTATGCCAGGGAGTACTTCCCAGAACTGCTGCCTGTGTCCTTGTCCCCGTGGTCAGCGACAGCCACCTCCTGCCTCTGCAGGAGACGCTCCAACAGTAGCAGGTAGGTCTGGTTTAATCTCCTATGGGGTTACTGCTCCTTCCCCTTGGCTCCTGATATGCTTACTACTTTCTGTGTGTCCTCCAAGAGTGGAGTCTCTGTTTACCCCTGTCCCTTTGAAGTTTGATTTGAAGGCAATCAAATCCCGCTATCCTTCAAAGTCTGATTCTCTGGGAATTCCTCCTCCCGTTGCCGGACCCCCAGGTTGGGAAGCCTGATGTGGAACTCAGAACCTTCACTCCAGTGGGTGGACTTCTGTGGTATAATTGTTGTCCAGTTTGTGAGTCACCCACTGAGCAGTTATGGGATTTTATTTTATTGTGATTGCATCTCTCCTAACATCTCATTGTTGCTTCTCCTTTGTCTTTGGATGTGGGGTATCTTTTTGGTGAGTTTGAGTGTCTTCCTGTTCATGGTTGTTCAGCAGTTAGTTATCTCTTTTGTTTTAAAGTTTAAGCTAAACTATCTTTGCAATTTTCCTGTAAATCTAAAACTATTCTAAATATAAGTTTACTTTAATAATATTTGTCAAAAATTCTCATTTTATACATGATAAAACTAAGTGCAGGGTAGTGAACAGAATTGTTACATAGTTGGAGAGTTAATAGAAGTCATGGAATACTTTCGATTTCTCCACATTACACTGCACATTTACCTCTAACTTCAGCCAGACAAGGTGGTTTCCCTGGGTTTCCTTCAATTTTAATCTTTTGGGAGGAAAATTAACTCCTTGATACTTAAAGAAATAATGACTGTTAAAAGTCTGTAAAAGCAACCAGAATAAGATCATTTTGCAGGATCCTAAAACAAGTAATCAGCTCAGTTTATGAGACACTCTCTATTAAAAATAGGCACATCTGAATAAAAAATTCTAGTGCCATAATTGTTAAATATGTATTTATTCAACAAACAACAAGAATACCCAGCTTTGTGTGAGATGAAAAGGAGGTTAGGGCACTGTTCCTACCTTTGAAGAAATAACATTTGCACACAAAAAAGAAAGACTGTTTGTTGATGTGCATCAAATCAGTCTGAGAATGAGAAATCTTTTTGCTTCCTTAAAATTCATAGTGATCAGGTAGAGTTGAAGACCTCAGGTTAGTCAGGAGGTATTATGGAGAATAAGAATTGAATTTTTTTTTTTCCTGAAAGAAATTCAAATAGAACTTGAAAATTGGGTAGATTACAGAAAAAAATAAGCCAAAAGAACTGTTACTTGGTTAAAGTTATACACATACAGCCAAATATGAATAACATTTATATTTGATTGATGGAATACAATTGTGCATTTAAAATTTGCTCAGTTTTGATGTCTTGAAGGGAAAATATATTTGCATATAATAACATTTCAGCTATCACTATAAAATAAATATATTAAAATAATTCTAACACATTTTATTTGAAAAGCACGCATGTAAAATAGGCATATATTTAATGCATTGTTAAAGGGTGTAAAATTTAATCTACTTTTTTTTTTTTTTTTTTTTTTTTTTACTGTCTCACCACTTTCCTTCACTTCATCCTGACTCTTCGACCCTTCTCTGGAGTTAATCTCTGTTTATACAGTCATCCCTTGGTATTGAGGGAGTTTGGTTCCAGGACCACCTGTGGATACTGAAATCCATGGATGTTCAAGTCCCTTATATAAAATAGCGTGCTATTTGCATATAACCTATTCTCATCCTTTCTTGTACTTTAAACCATCTGAAGATTATTTATCATAATTAATACAATGTAAATCCCATGTATATGGTTTAAATACAGTGTAAATGCTATGTAAAAATTGCCTGAGTGTGGCAACTTCAATTTTTGCTTTTGGCAACTTTTTGGAGATTTTTTAAAATATTTTCAATCTGTGGTTGGTGGAATCTCCAGATGTAGAACCCTTATATACGGAGGGCTGGCTATAGTTTTACTTTAGATTTTTTTACAAGACTTTATTCTAAACTGTCTTCATCCTATATAACTGAATGCATATTGGTTTCCTTATATGAACCAACTTAAAAAAAGATAAATGAACACAATGTGTCTGAATTAGGACAAATCATCTTTAAATGTCAAGTACTATATCTGAACTAATTGATAATATATTTGCATTTATATCATGGCAGCATATTTTTCTGATTTCTTCTGATGATTATAAGTCAATTAGCATCTTTTTTATTTTTTACACTGATACATGACAACACTGATATATCAGTTTTTAAAACCAGCTTATTATTTTTCAGAATTCCTTATAGAAAAAAATAATTATATGACCAGATTCCTTCACATAATTTGTTTTCCTGAACTTAGCTTACAGACTAGGAAGTACTTATTTATATTAGATATCAACTACCAAAATAGGGGAGAGATGGCCACACATTACTGTGAAACTGACTCAGAATTGAATTATTCGATCGACTGTTGGAGTCTTGACAGGAGTTTCTGTAGAATATAAGAATACTGTTTTCCACATTGGTCTATACAACATGAGGCCAGAATACTCTTGTCTAATTTTTCCACATCTCTTTTAAATGCAAATATTTAAATAAACAAGAATGTTTAGAATTATTTGATTGTAAAATCAAAGATTATGGAAATAAAAACTATTCAATTACCAATAAGAAAGTGCTAAGCAAGTGCTTAGAATATTGTACTAGATTAGAAAAAAGTACTGTCATGTTTCAAATTGGGCCTACTGGTGAGTTTTATAACATTGAAATGGGTCCTAGGAACCTGACATTATTTTTCTTTTCTCTACTTTTGTTTCTCACAGTGGTAAAAAACCAATGGGGAAGCCCAAAACATTGTAAAGTATCCCATATTTCAGGATTTCCATATCAAATTACTAAATACAGATAGTTCCCAGAAACCTTTACTAATGAATCTAACAACAAACTAAAAACAAGCTCTAAAGCATATCATTGCATACAGTTTTTCTTTTTTAAAAAATTCTAGGTTTTCTGTTTGGCTGAAGCCTTCCCTAAGACCTCATTAGAGCCTCACTGATTTTAACCATGGGAAAGACTGACCCTGATACCAAAACCAGACAAAGATGTCACAAAGAAAACTACAGGCTAATATCACTGTTGAACATAGATGCAAAAATCCTCAACAAAATATTAGCAAACAGAATCCAACAGCACATTATAAGGATCATACACTATGATCAAGTGGGGTTTGTCCCAGGAATGCAGGGATTCTTCAGTATATGCAAATCAATCAATGTGATACAACATATTAACAAATTGAAGGAGAGAAACCATATGATCATCTCAATAGATGCAGAAAAAGCTTGTGACAAAATTCAACACCCATTTATGATAAAAGCCCTCCAGAAAGTAGGCATAGAGGGAACTTACCTGAACATAATAAAGGCCATATATGACAAACCCACAGCCAACATCTTTGTCAATGGTGAAAAACTGAAACCATTTCCTCTAAGATCAGGAGCAAGACAAGGTTGTCTAATCTCACCACTATTATGCAACATAGTTTTGGAAGTTTTAGCCACAGCAGTCAGAGTAGGAAAAGAAATAAAAGGAATACAAATCGGAAAAGAAGTAAAGCCGTCACTGTTTGCAGATGACGTGATATTATACATAGAGAATCCTAAACATGCTACCAGAAAACTACTAGAGCTAATCAATGAATTTGGTAAAGTAGCAGGATACAAAATTAATGCACAGAGAGCTCTAGCATTCCTATACAATAATTATGAAAAATCTGAAAGAAGAATTAAGGAATCACTCCCACTTACCATTGCAACAAAAGAATAAAATACCTAGGAATAAACCTACCTAAGTAGACAAAAGACCTGTATGCAGAAAACTATGACACTAATGAAAGAAATTAAAGATGACACAAACAGATGGAGAGATATCCCATGTTCTTGGATTGGAAGAATCAACATTGTGAAAAAGACTAAACTACCCAAAGCAATCTACAGATTCAGTGCAATCCCTATCAAACTACCAATGGCATTTTTCACAGAACTTGAAAGAAAAATTTCACAATTTGTATGGAAACACAAAAGACCCGAATAGCCAAAGCAATCTTGAGAAAGAAAAACGGAGCTGGAGGAATCAGGCTCCCAGACTTCAGACTATACTACAAAGCTACAGTAATCAAGACAGTATGGTACTGGCACAAAAACAGAAATATAGATCAATGGAACAGGATAGAAAGCCCAGAGATAAACCCACACACATATGGTCACCTTATCTTTGATAAAGGAGGCAAGAATATACAGTGGAGAAAAGACAGCCTCTTCAATAATTGGTGCTGGGAAACTGCAGAGCTACATGTAAAAGAATGAAATTTGAACGCTCCCTAACACCATACAGAAAAATAAACTCAAAATGGATTAAAGACCTAAATGTAAGGCCAGACATTATAAAACTTTTAGAGGAAAACATAGGCAGAACACATTATGACATAAATCACAGCAAGATTCTTTTTGACCCACCTCCTGGAGAAATGGAAATAAAAACAAACAAATGGGACCTAATGAAACTTAAAAGCTTTTGCACAGCAAAGGAAACCATAAACAAGATGAAAAGACAACCCTCAGAATGGGAGAAAATATTTGCAAATGAAGCAACTGACAAACGATTAATCTGCAACATATACAAGTAGCTCCTACAGCTCAAACAACCCAATGCAAAAATGGGCAGAAGACCTAAATAGACATTTTTCCGAAGAAGATATATAGATTGCCAACAAGCCCATGAAGGTATGCTCAACATCACTAATCAGTAGAGAAATGCAAATCAAAACTACAATGAGTTATCACCTCACACCAGTGAGGATGGCCATCATCAAAAAATCTACAAACAATAAATTCTAGAGAGGGTGTGGAGAAAAGGGAACCCTCTTGCACTGTTGGTGGTAATGTAAATTGATACAGCCACTATGCAGAACAGTATGGAGGTTCCTTAAAAAACTAAAAATAGAACTACCTTGTGACCCACCCATCCCACTACTGGGCATATACCCTGAGAAAACCATAATTCAAAAAGAGTTATGTACCACAGTGTTCATTGCAGCACTATTTACAATAGCCAGGACATGGAAGCAACCTTAGTGTCCATCGACAGATGAATGGATAAAGAAGATGTGGCACATATACACAGTGGAATATTACTCAGCCATAGAAAGAATGAAATTGAGTTATTTGTAGTGAGGTGGATGGACCTAGAGACTGTCATACAGAGTGGAGTAAGTCAGAAAGAGAAAACCAAATACCGTATGCTAACACATATATATGGAATCTAAAAAAAAAAAAAATTCTGAAGAACCTAGGGGCAGGACAGGAGCAAAGACACAGTTGTAGAGAATGGACTTGAGGACATGGGGAGGGAGAAGGGTAAGCTGGGACGAAGTGAGAGAGTGGCATAGACATATATACACTACCAAATGTAAAATAAATAGCTAGTGGGAAGCAGCCGCATAGCACAGGGTGATCAGCTCGGTGCTTTGTGACCACCTAAAGGGATGGAATAGGGAGGGTGGGAGGGAGACGCAGGAGAGAGGAGATATGGGGATATATGTATATGTATAGTTGATTCACTTTATTGTAAAGCAGAAACTAACACACTATTGTAAAGCAATTATACTCCAATAAAAAATTTAAAAAAAATTTTTTTAAAGGTAAAAAAAAAATTCTATTCTGTGGAGGCTTGGAGAAACTTGGAGTTAGTGAAACCATTCTTGCACCTCTAAATCCCCATTATTCCAGAGTCATGCTTATGCAGATTCACAGTGAAATCATGAACAATATTTTCCATACCAGGCATTCCCCATTTTAAATGAAATTAACATATATTTTCTTCCCAGAATTTACATCCTATGGGTACTCTTAAAACACTAACTACCTGAGGAAATAACATTGTCATGATTAATTAGGCACATCTCAGTTTTTATATAAAAGTCAATGGAAAGAATCAGGAACTTTATTAATACCATCTCTAGCACCCCTTGGTGATAGATACAGCTCTCAAAATAATTGCATATTGTACTTACAAACCTCTCCTGTAAATTTTCCTCACTATCTATAAATAAAACTTAGCATGCGCCTAGAAAGGACAAGGTAATAAGTCCTTTCACAGATGAAAGAAGACATGTGTTGATTTAAATCATGCAGTGTAGATGGCAAATGTAGACAGGCATAATCTGTAATATAAGTCAATTTACAGTATTTCTTCTGTTTACCCTTTAAGAAATAATATACCATCTAGAGTATTTGAAATATCATCTTCTAAATAAAAATATCATTCTGTTCCCTGCTCTACTAGTTGGTTATAAATTCCCCACTCATAATCACATGTTAACTTCAGAATCTCTTTACTGTGTAGTGTTTCCTACTACTTCCAATGAAGGCAGAGCATGTTTTCAGAGGTCTCCTCACACCATTATACAGCCAGAAACCTAAATCATGCTTAAATCATCTGTCTGTGCAAGAGAGAGAAATGCCCAATGTAGTCTTTGAAATGTATGCTTGTTTAAACCTCCTGAAAATACAGATTTTTGTCTCTATCATTTTGACATCAACCTAACACTAACTGCAGTGCATATAAATATAGGAAGTCCAATTATTTGAGTTTGCTTTTGAGAAGAAGAATGACCTCTTCAAAGACTAAAGAAAAAAATGAATCTTTTCTGTGTAGAAGTATACATATAAATAGTGCCATGAAATACTTCATCAGACATGCCGACGATCTGTCAATAGAAAAATTGTTGAACGAAAAGAAGCTTGACATTTAACATTTGCTCTCTATACCTCACAAGTGTTATATTTTAATAAACCATAGTTTTAAAACTCTTGTAGGCATATTTATTTTCCAACCATGTTGAGCCAAACATATTTGTAAGCTAAATAAGGAAATGAGAAAAAAATAAGGTGATTTGGTACTGCTCATGCACATGTTTTCAAATAAGGAATAATCACTGAAATGATGGAATTAAATGCAAGCCTCAATTAAAAAGTGTTTATACTTGCTTTGCTAAAACAATAAGAATAATCATTCTTCAAGTACGTTAAAAAGGTCACTAGTCTCTGTAAAGGAGTGTTGCTGCAGTTTCCTTTCAGTTGTTCTACCTTTCCTCGTTAATGCATATCATATACAATTGGGGTTGCAGGTTAAGCCATCAGTGGATTGTTTTCTTACCTGCTACCTTTTAAATGTCCTCAATCAATCTCCTGTTTCTTGGAGACCACAAAATATTTTGGGTTTTTTTGCAATAATAGGCTCCTTTGGACTTTGAAGTGGAAATCCTGTCAGAGGCAGCTTGAAAAAATAGCAATGGTAGCACTCCCATACCCGGCACAGGTCAGAGTTCTGCTATATGGAAAGAGTAGTCCAAACCCAGATGCAAAAAGAAGTCCTAACCCTTTTAACAATGCACAAACTACCTTCCTTCCCTCGTCCCCCCCTCCTCTTTAAGAACTGAGTCTATCAACTCCTACTTGTGTGCATGGAGTACTGTGCACCAGGGACCCACAAATCACGGGAACTGTCTTAGTAAATATAGTTTATTTACGATGGTGGTGGGAAGACTCTTTCAGAGGCTATGTATTCATGTGTTAACAGTTCTGGATCAACCTGTTTTAGATTATCTGTGTCTTATTTGCTACTCTACTTGTGTTCTAAATACATATACACATGGAACTTGACACATGGCATTTTTGGGTTTGCTTTGGGAACATGAATGAATTTCTCAGGGTAACCACGGATTTGGAAAGGACTAAGAGTCCAAGTCATGGTCTGTTGTTATCTGGGCTTATCTACTAGAGAAAGCAAAGTGTGTGAAATGAGGACACCTACACACAATACCCTAGCCCTTAGAGTTCTTCATAAGCATTTAGTTCAAATTTGATTGAAAAGTTTAAGATAGTGATCATTTAATTAAGAAGAGTCCAAGTAGGGTCTTTGGGGTAATAACTGGTAAAAGACACTGCTTTAAAAGCATAGTCAGTGGTTTTCACTGGTAATGAAATGGCCTAATATAACCACCTGAGGAGAAAATAGTGAGAATGTCTTTCTGGTAACGTAGTCAATAAAATTAGAGGTCTGAATAATATGTCAGGCATGAGCAGAACGCCAGACAGATAGGATAGTCAAAATCTCCCCGATATCTTTAAGCAAACTTTGAGACAGTTTTTTCACAGCGGCGAACGCACAGGCTCTGGAATCAAGCTGTCTGGATTTTTATTCCAGTATAAGATACTTCACCTCTTTGCTTTCACTTTCTTCTTTTATGTAATGGGCATTATAATTTACAAACATGAAATGGTCAACGTGAGGATTCATATTGTAATCCCATATAATTTTATATGTAACATATTGCCAGGACATAAGCAAGTGCTCAGTAAATTCTGCATGATAATGATAATAACCATGACCACAACAATTATAATGTCTATTATCTGAATTCAACATGCAGGCATCTAGGTTGAAAAGAAAACAAAGAGAAAAAAGAAAAAATGACTGTGTCCTTCCTAAGTGTAAGAGTCATTATAAAGACGATAAAAATGGAAGGACATTTATGTGACAATTGGAATCTAATCTAATAAAGAATGCTTGAAATCATGACTATCTGGGATTTATCATCATGAAATCTTTATCCTACCTGCTTAAAAAATGTTTTGCTTGTTTGTTTGATCTTTTCATTTGCATACAATTTGAAAATAAATATACCTGGACTAGTTAAAATTACTTGAAGACTTTCCCTTCTGTCCAAGATGGAATAACAAGGATCAGATTTATCCTCCCTCCTAAAACGAAAAAAAACATTGATCTTTGAGAGTAGGAACGAAGAATGTGAGCCCCACCACTGCCACAGTTTACTGTCCTTAGAGAGTTTCCAAGCTGAAAAAACAAAAACAAAGATCTAAATAAATGAAGAGAAATGCCATGTTCATGGATTAGAAGACAACACAGTAAAGATGTCAGTTCCTTCAAGTCAATGTATATGTTTAACACAATTCCTATAAAAATGTTAGGAATATTTTTGGTACATATTGACACGATTATTCTAAACTTTATATTGGAGAAAATTAGCTAGAATATCAAAAATAATTTTGAAATAGGAAAATAGTGTGAAGAATCAGTCTACCTGATTTCAAGACCTATTATAAAGCTACAGTAATCAAATGTGTGCTGTTGGCACACAGTTATGCGCATAGTTCAGTGGAACAGAGTAGTGAACCCAGAAATAGACTCACACAGATATGTCCAGCTGATTGTTTACAAAGGTGCAAGAGCAATGCAATGAAGGAAGACTAGCCTTTCAATAAATAGATTTGGACATCCATGGGAGGAGAGGTGAGAACTTTGACCTAAGTCTCATATCTTATACAAAAATTAATTGAAATGATATGAACTTAATGTAAATCATAAAATGATAAAACTTCGAGAAAAAATTTTTTAAAATTTTGGATATAGGATCTGGCAAAGAGTTCTAGACTTGATTCCAAATGGACAATCCATTAAAGGAAAAAACGATAATTTGGATTTATCAAAATTAAAAACTTTTGTTCTGCAAAAGATCATGTTTAAAAGGATGATAAAACAAGTTACAGAATGCAATAAAATATTTGTAAACCACATATCCAACAAAGGACTAGCGTCTAGCGTATGTAAAGAAGTCTCAAAACGCAATGTTAACAAACAAATAATCCAATTAGAAAATGGGCAAAACTCAGAAAAGAAATTTTACCATAGAGGATACAGAGATGACAAGAATGCTCATAACAAAGAATAAAAAGATGTTGAACAGCATTGCCATTAGAGAAATGCGAATTAAAACCAGAGTGAGAGATTGCTACGCATGATCGCAATGACTGAAATAAAAAGTAGTGACAACACTAAATACTGACAAGGATATGGGGAAATGGAATCACTCATATTTCTGTTGGGATTGTGAAATTATATAGCTCTTCTGAATAAAAAATGACAACTTTTTTATAAAACTAAACATATATTTGCCATGTAACCCAGGAATGTCACTCTTGGTCATTTGTGTCCAAACATAAACATGTACACGAATGTGTATAGCAGCTTTATTCTTGAAGTCCTAAACTGGAAACAAGCCAGCTACCCCTCAGCAGTTTATAAACAAATGGTGGTACATTCATGCCATGGAATACAACCAAAGCAATAAAAATGACAAACAGTTGATACATACAGCAACCTGAATGAATCTCAGAGAATAATGCTGAGTGGAAAAAAAGCCAATTTCGGAAGGACGCACACAGCATAATTTTATTTATATACTATTTTGAAATGACAAAACTATAGAAATGGAGACCATGTTAGCGTCTGATAGTGGTAAAGGAGATCATGGGCACAGGACGGAAATATATGCAGGTATAAAAGGGCAATCCGAAGATCCTTCTTTTGTAAGATGTTACCATTAGGGAAAATTGGGCAAAAGTAGCTCAGAATTTCTATGATTTCTTATACTTACCTGTGAATCTAAAATTATTTCAAAATAAAGAGGTTTAATTGAAAAAGAAATAGCAATATGAATATTTTACAAATCTATGTACAAATTTAAAAGTTTATTGAAATATTCTCTAATGTAGAAAAATAAATAAATAGTAAGAGATACTGTACTTAGTGAATGTATTTCATTCAAAATTTATTAATTGATCCTATACTGACAATGAATAAATTTCATCAGTTTAAAAATGCCAATAATGTTGTAAATTTTATAAGAAATATGAAGATAAATGTATACTTCAAACATTCAAAAGTTAGAATTACATAGAATAAAAAGTGAACATTTTCTCTCTATCATCCCCATTATCCCTAACTCCCCTCCTTACATATAACTATTTAAAGGAAAAGTTGAGTATATATATTTTTTTTGTGGGGGGGGGTTAGGGAAGATTTTGCCATGGCATTGCTATATTTAGCTTTTTTCTCTATGATTTGTTTCTATTCAACATATATTTTAAAGGTCTTTTTATTCATCTTATATAAAGCTACTGTACTGTGTATACAATTCCATAATATGAATATATACTAGAATAAGGGTCCCCACCCCCAGGCCCGTTAGGAACCGGGCCGCACAGCAGGAGGTGAGTGGCGGGCCAGTGAGCGAAGCTTCATCTGCACTCCCCGTCGCTCCCCTTACCGCCTGAACCATCCCCACCGCCACGCTGTCTGTGAAAAAATTGTCTTCCACAAAACCGGTCTCTGGTGCCAAAAATGTTGGGGAGTGCTGTACTAGAAGTTAATCATGACCCTACTTTAAGACATATGTGTGGTTTTCTCTTATTTAATAATAATAAAATTATAGAATAATTTGGCAATATCCATGCATGTATGGCAATCTGAGCACATGCATGAGATTCCAGAAAGAAATTTTTGGATCTAAACACATGCACTTTTTTTTTTTTTTAACATTGTTATTTACTGTATAGCTCTCCCAAAATGTTTCCTAGCTCAGGTGTTTCTCTCAGCTTCATATTCATTCTTTTATAGGCTATCCTCCCTACGGATGGGGTTAAACATCTCGAATACATTAGGCTGACTGGAAAACAGAAGGAGGTGGAAATCTGGAACTTGTGGACTTCTGTCCAGGAGTTGCAGGAACTTCTTAATATTTTCATGAAACGTTCCCCTCTCCTTTCTTTGTTCCTCCAGGGATTCCCACGTTCTCACTTTTGCTCTTCTGGTCTTTCCAATTCCTTGGTAAGAAGTTGCTACTTTTGAAAATGTAGGTGAAATAAGTACTTTTTCATATATGCAAAAGCTGACAATAGTGTTGCACTACAAGAAAAGTTAAAAACGTATCCTTTTAGGGACTTCCCTGGTGGCGCAGTGGTTAAGAGTCCGCCTGCCGATACAGGGGACACGGGTTCGTGCCCCAGTCCGGGAAGATCCCACATGCCGCGGAGCGGCTGGGCCCGTGAGCCATGGCCGCTGAGCCTGCGCGTCCGGAGCCCGTGCTCCGCAACGGGAGAGGCCACAGCAGTGAGAGGCCTGCGTACCACAAACAAACAAAAAAAACTTATTCTTTTAAAAAATCAAAATTGTTTGGATGAAAATATACCTAAACTCATGTAGGGAGAGAAGGGATAGTATTTAGAAAGTGCCTGAAATATGAGAGTGGCTTCAAAGAGAGCTAAGCTTCCAAGAAGCCAATGGGGAGAAATTGGGAGTGAGAACAGATTAAGGTATGACTTTAACATCAAGCTTGAGTCTTTTTCTGGAAAGAAAATAAGTGTTATATACCTTTCTGTCAAAATCAGTGTAGTGCCACATGGGGTTAGGGTTTGTATGCTAATTAGGAAACACTGTTTTCTATCAAGGAGTGCAGCCCTCAGCCCAAGCATCTGTTGACCACCATCAGAAGAGGTGAGCTGAGTAAACACCTCTGCTACCATCAGCGTTGTTGTTGAAGGCTTTGGGGGTTATGTGAGGCATTTTATTAAGTATAAATCCTTTGTTTACTGTGGCTTTTACTTTAAGTATGGAGCTTTCTCTCTAGGATAACAGGTTCCAATTTCAGGGGTCAAATTAAACAAAGACATGCTTATTTGCGGGGCATAAGGGCTGTGAAAGCCTTTTCTCTATGCGAAAACCACCAAGAGTATACCAACTTCAAGAGTGGGTCTGACTTCTTGAGGCTAATAGAGAAGCAAGACAAATTCTTCAGTTGAAAAAAAAAAAATTCTTCAGTTGAAAGCCGAGTTTCACTTTTATTTTACTGAACTAACCTGTCTGCTTTATCCTCAGCCTTGTGGAAAGCAGAGCTGGGATTAGGAAGAAGGTTTTCTTAAAATAGCCCTATCTTAAAATGCAAAGATTATTTTCTCTGGGTTAAGTCAAATGAGCATTTATGCCCCATCATGTATCTCCAAGTAGAGGCTGCCTCATTGGCTCTGTTTAATTCTATTTCCCTCTCACCTTTCTACTTGGCTTCTGAGTCTTAAAATGACATTAGAGCTCTTTATGTTTGGAGATCAAATTAACTATTTAGCCAGGTCATTAAAGTGGAGGATATAATGCTCAGAAGTAAGCATTTCATTTCCAAAAATGCATGTTATCTAATGCAATAAATGGTGATAGTGTGTCTTTAGGCCCTGGTTGTTCCAGTGTTTGGGGAAATAATAAAGACTTTTCGTTTTCTCCCTTAGATCATAAGTGCTGTGTTATTAGTGCTGTCTCAGCGTTAAACCAGGCTGCAAGCTGCTTATTCTTCAAAATGAAGCTTTGTTTTTTAGTTTAATTGCTTTTTCAGGAGCATTATTAACTTTCAGAAGTGGAGAAAAAATTAAAGTAGCTGAAGCTGTGGTTGTATATTTGAAGCTAAAAAACACTTTTCAAAAACCAGTGCAACAATTCTGTACCAGTTATCAAGAATAATATTAGGGAATATATATATATATGTATATACACACACATATGGTATAATAATTATAGAAAGTAAGATCTTGTAAATACCAGGTGTGAGAACCATCTATATTTTTCTGTTAGGTGTTTTAACATGCTGAATAAAGAATTATACTCTTATCCTGAGAGACCAGATAATGCCCAAACTCCCTGAACTTTTCAAAAATAAATGTCCATCAAACTTTATCTCGATTCAGCTTTCTGAATAGCTCTCAAATGCATCATCTTCTCATTTTCACAGACATCCAGCCTATGTCACAACTGGGTCATTTGCCGCCGTGCTCACCCCCGCCCCCGAAACAGGTCTCCCCATCTTCCAATGCAATGCCAATTGCCGTATAATCAGAGCTATGTTGGTTCTGTGCTGTGCCCCCAGCAGGTTCATCCATCTGTATAAATTCTTGTCATTAATAAACAAAAATGCCAGTGTCCCGAATTTCCCAGGCTGATTTCACTATCTTTTTGCTGCTCCTGTTTCTAGTGGAAGGTTCAGCTACTCTCTGATATGTCTCCTTTGTCCATTTAAAGTAACCTAGTCACTATATGTCTCAAATGTACTAAGTACTACTGTGGGGCAAGTTTGGAAGATTGGATTTAGGAGGTCATGGGATGAGGCATACGGATAGGCCTAAAGGACATGATGCAAAGTGTGGGGATCTTATGTCACATGTCAGTGCCTACCAGAGAGGATCTACTACACACACAAAAAAGATAATAAATAGAGAGAATAGGAGAACTCAGATAGTTGATGTTGGCAAGACTGTCCTTGGCTGCCCTGGTGCTTGTGCAGTGGGCTTATGAATGGAGTAGTCACAGTGGCAAAGAACTACCTTTGGCCAGCGAATGCCTGAGATAGGCCTCACGGCATGGGTTTCCTCTTACCAAATCTGACTTATCTCCCGCTACTTCAAAGTATTCACCCTGTCAGCAAAAGAGACCCACACTGTGCCGTCCTTCAAGGAGAACAGCCAGGCACTTGGGGGAAAGTTGATGACATTGGACATCTTCTATCCTAGGAAGAGCAATGACATCCTGACAGGTATTGACACATTTTTCATATGTGTGCCCCTCTCCTGCCCTCAATGCCTAAGCACTATTTGAGGCCTTAAGAGTTTCTGACCTGCTGACATGAGAGAATGTATAACTTTGCTTCGGACCAAGGAACCCAATTTAAGTCCGAAGAGGAACATCCCTGGGCACACAACTTTGAGACCCATTGTTACTACTGCAAACCACGCCATATAGGACTTGCTGCCCTGGAGAAGTGAGTGATGGAATTGCCTCTTAAAGGTGCTGTCACTCACTGACTATACTGCATCTTTCAGGATACAGTATATACCTTGTATTGAGAGAGATAATATGATAGGTAGAAAAATTGCTGTGGGAAACAAGATTTGAGAGTATGTGTGGCCATTCTTACCATCACTTCCACTGATCACTTGAGGTATTAGGGCTTCCTGCTCCTTCCCCAAATGTGGGCTCAGTGGGTCTTGGATATTCATGTTCCCCGAGGGAGACAGTTCCTACCAAAACACATAGAGTCCCACTGAGTTCAATGCCATATTCACCACCTGGTCACTGTGGTACAGAAGGGCAACAAAATAAGGAATTACAATACTTCAAGTAATTATGCTATTATATAATGCTGTCAGGGAGGGATATGTTTGCACTCAGGTGATACACTAATGAATTTCTTGATGTTCTTAACCCAAATTTACTTTAAATGGGCAAGCATAGCAACTGTAGCCTGATAAGGGCATAGTAACCTGGATCTCAGGCCCCTCAGGGATGAGTGTCTGGTATTCCACCTTGAAAGCCATCTAGACCAGTAGAAGTGCTAACCAAGGAGGGGGAAGAGAAAGTAGAAAGGTCATAGGAAAAAGGGATGATGTATCAGTTTATAGCTTTGGGAGCACAGCAGGAACAGAAGAGTATTTCCACCATCAGTCTTTTGTATATTTCTCCCAAAACTGTGAACAACCAGAACCATGCCTGGATGAAATACACTAATGGAGAAGCAACGGGATCTAGTAGTGCAAGGATGCTCTCATAGAGACTCTTTGTGCCTGTCTAGGATCAATATGGGCGAGTGTACCCTTGCCCCAACTGCTCTGTGTAGTCACTGTTCATTGTTGACATCTCCAACTGCACCTTTTTTAAAAAAAATAAATAACTAAATTTATTTATTTATTTTTGTCTGCATTGGGTCTTCGTTGCTGCATGTGGGCTCTCTCTAGTTGTGGCGAGTGGGGGCCACTCTTCATTGTGGTGTGCAGGCTTCTCACTGTGGTGGTTTCTCTTGTTGCAGAGCATGGGCTCTAGGCATGCAGGCTTCAGTAGTTGTGGCATGTCAGCTCGGTAGTCGTGGCTCGCGGGCTCTAGAGCACAGGCTCAGTAGTTGTGGCGCACGGGCTTAGTTGCTCAGTGGCATGTGGGATCTTCCCGGACCAGGGCTCGAACCCGTGTCCCCTGCATTGGCAGGTGAATCCTTAACCACTGCACCACCAGGGAAGCCCCCCGCACCTTCTTTCAAGAATTCCTCTTGGGAAATCACTAGGAAATGTCTGAGAGTCTATGTCCTTCCCTGGAGTAGCTTGCATCCAATAATTGAGTGATACTGTACAAAACTCCAGGTAATTCAAAACTATGGAACCATTTAGACTTAAGAGCTTGCCGTGGAATCAGGCTGACACTAGACTCCAGATGATCCAACATATTTCCTTTAGCTTCTTCTCCTGGTCTACACTGCTTTTCTCACTTCCTTCTAGATTTCTCCATAGAATAATCCCTCAGTAAATGATTTTCATAAGAATTCCTGCCTTAGGCTCTACTTTCAAGGAACTTGGTCTAAGACACCTCATCTTTACAATACTGAGTATTTTAACTCATAATCATACTTTGTTGCTTAAGTCACCTCACTAAATTTTCCTTGCTCCTTAGTAGTCTCCATTTTGAGTACTTAATATCGAAGCCCAATCTCACATGGCCCCTGAAGGGAATTCTGGCTGTCTTTGGCTCTCAACACACAAGGTATAGATTCTAGTCCCCAGAGGAACAAGCTGACCAGGCCACGAGTGAAGAAACGAGTCTCCATGGCATTTCCCACAGCAGTCTGCCTTAGTGAAGGTGCAGTGCACAGCCCCATTTCACACATGTTTGACTACAAGTACAGCAGCCGCAGTCGGAGTGGGATGGATACAGTCAGATCCTGTGGCTCAGAAGGATCATTCTGGGACTCCCCTCCTTTTATATGGGATGCTCCCCCTTTATATTCAATTTTTCTTCAATCAGATGAATAAAATTCGTTTTCTAACTATCATTTTATTTTCCTTGGGGGTAGAGTGGGGTTACCTCCATGGTGCACCAGGAAATTGTGCATGGATCCAAGTTACTGCGTAGGTTTTTATCCAGATATCGTTTAATAACTCTAAAAGTGGTTGAAATACAGCAAGTAGTTCTGGAACAACTAGACAACTACATGCAAAGAAATGAATCTAGACACAGACTCTTCCTCCTTTGCAAAAATTAGCTCAAAATGGATCATAAACCTAAATGTAAAATATAAAACTCCTGGAAGAAAACATAGGAGAAAACCTAGATGATCTTGGGTGTGGTGAAGACCAAAGGCACGATTCATGAAAGAAAAGCTGACAAGCTGGACTTCATTAACATTTAAAACTTCTGCTCTGAAAAATACACTTTCAAGAGAATAAGAAGGCAGGCTACAGATCAAGAGAATTTATTTGCAAAAGACATATCTGATCAAAGATTTTTATCCAAAGAACTCTTAAAGCTCAACAGTAAGAAAGCAAATAACCCGATTAAAAAATGGGCAAAAGATCTGAATGGACACTTCACCAAAGAAGATTTACAGCTGACAAATAAGCAAATGAAAAGATGTTCCACATCATATGTCATTGGGGAACTGCACACTGAAACAATGAGATATCACTACACACCTATTAGAATGGCCAAAATCCAGACTACTGACAACACCAAATGCTGATGAGGATGTGGAGAAACAGGAACTCTCATTTGCCTCTGGTAGGAATGCAAAATGGTACAGTCACTTTAGGAGACAAGTTGGCAGCTTCTTACAAAACTAAACAAATTCTTAGCATGTGATCCAGCAATCACACTCCTTGGTATTTACCCAAAGGATTTGAAAACTTACATCCACACAAAACCCGCACATGGAATAAAGTGGTTTTATAGCCACTTTATCATAATTGCCAAAAGTTGGATGCAAACGAGAGGTCTTTCAGTAGATGAATGGATAAATAAACTGTGGTACGTCCAGACAAAGGAGTGTTATATAGAGCTAGAAAGAAAGAAGCTATCAAGCCAAGAAAAGACATGGTGGAGACTTAAATGCATATTACTAAGCGAGAGAAGCCAATCTGAAAATGCATTATAGTGTATGACTCCAACCGTATGACATTCCAGAAAAGGCAAAACGATTGAGTCAGTAAAAAGATTAACGATTGTCATGGGTTAGGGGAGAGGAAGGGATGAATAGGCAGAGCACAGTGAGTTTTTAGGTCAGTGAAACTATTCTGTATGATACTGTAAATATGGATACATGTCATTATACATTTGTCAAAACCCATAGAATGTGCAATACCAAGAGTGAACCATAATGTAAACTATAGACCTCGAGTGATAATGACATATCAGTATAGGTTCATCGATCGTAACAAATGTACCATTTGGGTACGGGATGCTGATAGTGGGAGAAGCCATATGTGTGGGGAGGGGATATATAGAAACTCTCTGTTTTCAGCTCAGTTTTGCTGTGAAACTAAAAGTACTCTGAAAAATAAAGTCTATTAAAAAAATTGAAACAGTTTCAAAAGATGGCATTAAAAAGCCATACATTCCTTAAATATTTCTCCTTGTCTCTTCTATGAAAGAAAGCAAGAAGCAGGAGTCAATAAAAATCAAGATTTATACGTCAGTATAAAAATATCTTTACACTGCTACTTTAATTATAATCTTCCTTGCAATAGTTGTAAAACATCTCATGTATATTACATATTTATACAAACTCTCATTTTCAGTGCAGACTTCATGGTAAAGGTGTTTTCACATACACTAGCTTTTTAAATATTTTCAACAAATTAATTGTGGTTTCCCAGTGTCACTTAGTTCTTATATGATAAAGGTGAGGCTCAAACTCGGGTTAACTGACCCATTTCTCATGAGGAACCATGTGAAATTCAGTTCAGACATAGAATCTGTCTCAGACTCTGGCAGATAATAGGTATGCAATAAAATTTCACTGTACTTGCTGAATACATTCAACTGTCTGTCTGTTTTGACTTTCTATATATGAGCCACAGGTGGACATTTGCTGGTAGATGAACATAATTTGGACACCTAAACTATGTTAATACATACATATGCCTATTAAGTTGTTTAGCATTTCCAAATTTCATAAATGCAAATTTTAATTAAATAATACTCTGAAGGAAAATGAGTTCCCTTAGATAGCAAATGTTACAGTTCAGCTATTTTTGAATATTATATAGAAGCTTTATAAAGATTGCTTGCTAAAATGTCATATTATTTCCCAAATTGCTGGTCTGATGCCAACTAGTATGACTTGCTACCATTTGGTTCACAAGCCTAGGGAAAATGTCAGATTCTCTCTAAATTATGCAGTTTCAATTCTGTAACTGCCTCCTTTACTTTGATATCAATTTTCTGTGCCATTATGTTGAAATCATTAGAAAATGAAACGTGTTACTTAGTTTTGAAGTCTCCACTGATTTTTTAACTAAAGAAATTCCTTAATTAAAAATCTTCATTCTTTCATGCCTTCAAATGATATATTATGGGTTATTTGACACATACATTATATGGTGGAATACATGAAAAATACCTCTACCTTCACAATCTAATAGAATTATTCAGAGATTAATGTCATGAACATTTATTGAATTCCTACTATGTGTTAAAGCACAAGTGTAGCATTAGCTCTCTACTAGGTAATTGAGGAAGCTGGGGTTTATAGCCAAAGGAATATTTAAATGTCTGACTGTGGTTGTAGGAGACCACAAGGGATAGTGCAAAACCTTCAAATTTATAGAAACTATGATATTTCTACCCCTGGGCCAAAAGGGATGTGGCAAGATCGGAAATCAGAAAGAGACAGTCATATCATATCTTGCGAGTCAAAATATGGTTTACACAGTTGCAATATTGGTATCACCTTGAAGCTAAATAGAAAGGAAAATTCTCAGGTCCAACTCTAAACCTAAGAATTAGAACTGCATTTTCATAAACTCCCAAGGTAATTTGTAGGCATGTTAATGTTTGAAAAATACTGGTGTATAGGATGCCCCTTTGGAAGTAGTAATCCCAGGTGACCTGGGACACAACCAACTCAAGGTGATCTCATAGGGAAAATGCTGGGGAATAAATATCTGACCTCACTGTCCCACTGAAGTCCTTTGATCCCTGATGGGGGTCCTCACTGGCCAAATTTAATAGGAAACAAAGAGCAAGGAGAACTGTTGTTGTGATTTATGAAGATCAACTACCCAGGGCAGAGGATTGAAGGGGGTGAAGAAGCAAATGGACTTGGAGTGGGAGTTGGAAAAGGTCTGGCACAACTAGGCTAAGCCCCACAGATATAAAGATGGATGATGTGGTCCCCTGACCTCAAATACCCCAACACAATTTTTGCAAAATCATTTTTTTATATTACAATCACTCTTTTTTTAAATAAATTTATTTATTTACTGGCTGCGTTAGGTCTTTGTTGCTTCACGCGGGCTTTCTCTAGTTGCGGTGAGCGGGGGCTACTCTTCATTGCGGTGCGTGGGTTTCTCATTGCGGTGGCTTCTCTTGTTGTGAAGCACGGGCTCTAGGTGTGCGGGCTTCAGTAGTTGTGGCACGTGGGCTCAGTAGTTGTGGCTCACAGGTTCTAGAGCACAGGATCAGTAGTTGTGGTGCAAGGGCTTAGTTGCTCCACGGCATGTGGGATCTTCCCGGACCAGGGCTCGAACCTGTGTCCCCTGCATGGGCAGGCAGATTCTTAACTACTGTGCCACCAGGGAAGCCCTATTACAGTCAGTCTTAATAATGAAATTGTGAACAAAGTTGATACTATTCTAATGTACTGTCCAACAGACTATTCATCTTGAAGACATTTTACATAATCCTTTGGTTCTAAGTAAAGATACTAAAAATTGTTCTGTCAGAACTAGCTGGCCTGGCTAGGATTCTCATATATATTTTTCTGTTCACCTTTACTATCAGAATCATAGCAAATTTTTCCCTTACCTTTCGGTAGCAAGTCCCTCATTACTATGTGATTTCTGATGTCCTGGATTTCCTGCTTTGTCTGAAGCCTATTATGTTAGATTAAAAATCCTACATAATTTTATCAAGTGAAATTGAAAGTCTGGTAATATGGCGGCATTTCCCACTGTTTAAGTTCAAGACTAATCAGTTTCTCAAAGACTGAATTTACTAAATGAGAGCTTTTGAAAGCATAAAACGCATCCCATAGTTATCTGTGCTAGTAAATTAGAGGTGGTGCTGCCCTGCTATGAAACCCTGGGGTCCCAGGCATACTGCTGCCCATAATAAAATGTGGCTTTTGTACAAACCATAAATGGTTTAGGCCAGAAGCTGAGGATGAGTGGGAATGAGATCCCAGAGAGGACTTATATAATAAGACCCTGAGCCCTCACAAGAATTGGAGCAGGTATCTGAACACCCTGTACTGCAGAAACGTAATGTTATAATAGGACATAAAAAATAACTACAGTATTATTGTGTGAGATTTATGTCAAGCACTGTGGAAAAAGCTTTATGTACATTACCTCTTATACTACTTAAAACAATCCTATGTTATAGGGACTGTCACGCAGTCAAAGGAATCCTAGAAGGACACCAGCAGCGTCTATGAGGGACCATTCTCACTTGGCTACGTTCACGTGCTTCTCACATTATGCTTATTCCATCCAGGCACAGCTTCGTGCAAATCAATCAATCCACGTTTGTAACAAAAGATAAATTTTCCTTCTACAAGATGGAATCAAGTTGAATTTTTATATATTTGGTTTTAGTTTTTTGGGAGCATTCTTCATATAGCATCTTGTTTGAAGCATATTCTCCAATGAATATAGCCATGAAGACTAGAATCTTTATCTTACACGGTCCTTGAGTGATTAGAAGACCCTCCAGTCCTCAGCAAATTTTCCTGTAAAAAATATGCATTATTTTCTTTTTCTTATGTCATTGTTATTCAAAAATGATTAATAGAAAGTAATATAATGTGTTAGCCACATTTAAATTTTTAAGGGCAATTCAGTACTCTTTTTCTCAGGGAGATGTTCAGGTAGAAGAAGTTGCCTTAAGATCAGTTAAACTCGTTTATAAGGTGAATGTATAGAGAACTAGTTAACTGATTAAAATATTCTGTTTTACAGATAAAGCACAGAGATATTAAAGTGAGTTGTTTCCTCATTTGGTAAATGAAAAATTTAGCTTTACTTTTGTATTAGAATATTTTGAAGTAACATTTACTTTAGAGGTTTAACAACGTACCTTCTGGAATTGTGATCATGGAATTATACTAATTCTTTCCTCCCTCTTCTTCTGTAAGAAAACTTTCTGGCAGACTGGTGGTGGTGGGATATGTATGAGAATGGTTACTGAGTTAGATGGTGGAAATCATTATGTTTGGATTTTAGAGAGCTGTCGGTGTTACCTAAACACAATATCCATCATCACTGTTTCCTTGTCTTCTGATCCATTGGAATTATCAGAAAATGGAGGACTACAAAGTAAATGCATCATGTACAAGGAGTAAGGACAGAAAGTTCCGTTCACGAGTTGTTTATCCCAGAGATTTATTGTTTATTTTTTCATAAATAATAGACAAAGAACAAAGATCTAGACACGAGAGGGAAAAAACCCTGTATTTCCCACTAAAAACATAATAACAAAAATAGGATAGTGGTTAAGAGTCTGGGTTTAATGGCTTCTGATTGTAGCTTTGCCATTTCCTAGTGATAAAACCCTGGACGTTGCACTGAAATTGTCAATACTGCTATTGTTTATATTTGAGTCTCTTGAAAACATTTGATCTTCAAGTAGTTAGTGGGCGCCTTCTTTGCAGCAAACGATAAGTATTAGTGGTGTGGCAGTGAGAAATCAAGTTCTCTGACTTATGGGAGCTACACATTTTAATGGAGGGAGAGATTTTGATATTTTTAATTTTCATCTGTCAGGTGGTGATAAAGGCTACAATAAGGCTAGTCAAGAAAGACGTTTCTGACAAGGAGACACCTGAACACGTCCCTCAGCCCCGGTCTGGTGGCTGACAGCCTCCTCCATCTCAGGCAATGGGCGCTCATCAAGTACCAAGGATGTAAAGGAACAGCAAGAAGGTAAGTTTTGCTGAAGCTCAGTACAAGCTTTCTGTGTTTTTAATTGCTTAATCTGGCAACCTTACTTGGAGGCTTACCATGCAGTAAGGGCCTTGACCTCTACTCTGAGCGAGATAGGGAGCTATGAAAGTATTTTTAGCGTCCTGTTTTGAAAAGATCACTCTGTGTCCTATTGACAGTAGTCTATAGGTGGTTAACCACAGAAGCAGGAAAGCATATTAGGAAACATGGAATGATGGCAAGTTTGATCAAGGTCTTGTCGTATATTTTGCAAGGGGATGGGACAAGATTTAATGATGGTTTGGCTGTGAAGTTGTGGGAAAATAAGGTGTCAAGGACAGTATCAATTAATTTGTTTGAACAGTTGTGTCACACAGTTTTCCTCACCTAACCACTAAACACTCTGCAGCTGTATATGTCGTGCTAGACCTTTTGCTCCCAGGCTGGAAGACCGTTCTCCTTTCTCTCAATTTCCTTCTCAGAGTTTTATGGTGTGAACCTTGGTATCTTCCTGTATAGGTTGCAAAAGTCGGGCGAAATTGGCCCAGCTATTACAAGATGATTAGTGGGCTGGAAAGGGTTAATGGTTGATTCTGTGGCTACTCTCTCTGTGTATATATATGTACATATGCATATATAAATATCTATCTATAGATATAGTTATAATTCTGTCTCACTTTCTTTCAAAAGTATTGTTCATATCTTCAGGAGGATGGTTGATTTTATCTAAAAATGAATATAAAAGTCTTATCTAAATATTTTTATTTCACTTATATTAACCCTCAAAATTATAGTCACTAACATGTTTGTTTAAATGCGATTGTTTTGTGTAAGTAGTAGCTGGAGTTGCTTAGAAGACTCTTTGAAGTATACATATAAAAAATACAATAGACTCATTATAGAAATACATATTTATCTGAAGTACTTATGGATGATTATAAAATACCTATCATTGAAGTATCTTCCAAGTGGCATTTCATGTTTAAATTAAAAGAAAACAGCATGGGTATTTGATAATTAACAACATACATGGATCTTCAGATTGGAAATAAGTTTAAATACAATTATTAGTATCACCGACAGTCATTCAAAGGTTGAATTCAGATGAAAAACAGTGATAAGCTATTGACTTCTCAGGAGAAGAGGAGAAAGAAGTTCCTGAAGAAGAGGGAGTATCTAAGGGTTGATGGGCTTGGGTTCTGAAGACCAGTAAGTCTCTGCAGGTCTCGCTTCAGTGAAGCTGAGTATCGTTTATCATTTGGGGGGAAAACTGAAGCCATGAGAATGCATCCTGCTCTCTGGGGGTTGGCTCAAGCTATCCCAGAGGGCGGGGGAACATTTCTAACATGGTTGATACAGGAGTGTGGAGAAACGGTCATGCTTCGCCTCCTTCAAGGCGCATGGAAAGGGGAGAGAGAAGAAGAGAAGGGGAAAGAAATGAATAGCACAGCTTGGATTATGAAGAAATAGAGTTAGCAGGCAGAGTTTTAGAGGGAACTTTGTGCTGATTGGCCAAATGCCCTGACCATTATCCAGTATTTAATTATATATATATATATGTTCTTTTCTACTGATAAAACTAGTTATTACAGATTTTATTTGATGGGTTGGTGCGGGGGGGGGGGCTGGCTGTATCTCTCTTTATTTGCAATGTAAGTGGAATTTTTTTTCAAGGGCACATCTCAAAAGAGACGATATTGGGTTTACTCGTTTCTTTATGTACCTATGTGTGTATACCTTCCTTTTACTGAAAACCGTATATGCCAGGTTCAGGCATTGTGCATGCAGGATTCAGTTAATCTTCACAACAATCTTAATGTGGAAGTCAGAGCTGTCTTTTTTACGTTTATTTATGAAGAAGCAGAACCCCAGAGAAGTTTAAAACTTTGTCAAGATTATGCAACCAGTAAGTGGTAGCTAAAATTAAACTCAGGACTGCATGACTCTAAGACCTAAGCAAATTCTAAAAGGCTGTACTGCCTTTTGAATGCTGTATACATTATTTGTGCTTTGTACAAAATGACCATATAATTTGTATTTCTATCTGAGATATTTTTGTCCGGGACAAATACTAAAGAGGAGGACAACAGATGTGAACTAAGACCGTTCCCGACAAATTGGGATGTGCAGTCACCCTAACTGTATGTAATGAGTGTGTCACTGAGTAAGATAATATAATACACCCACTTGTAGGGTTCTTCTTGAACTATTACCTAATCTACATGTATAAAATGTAGTCTTGCATCCCATTTGCAGGAATTATTCATCACCAATGGTCGATTTCCTGCCTTTACTCAGATTTGTGTAAGTGACTCAATTATAATCAAGACACAGCAGAGCAGGCAGTGTAACTATGCAATCATCAGTATGGATCTCATGCTCTGATGGGACGCTTCTCTGATATTAAGTGAAAGCTGAAAAGAAGGCGGAGAGTAAATGAAGGATTTGCGCTTCACCATTTCTGAAAAACCAATAGTGCACGTTTTTCATTTCACTGGGTCAGTTCCCCATATTTGCTATCTTGGCACATCTAGGTATTTTGGTGAAAAACATCAGTGTGGAAATAATAAATAGGCCCTGGTAGTGAACATTGCAATTGTAAATACTTTAATGCATATGAGAAATAAGGCTCATCAATAGTAGAAGTTGATCATTGGCAAATAGATTTTTCTCTGGTCGTGTTTTGGTGGCATCTTACAGAAGAGCTGAGAAAGCTGTGGTGACCTAGAGTCAAGTCCCAGGTTGCTGCCTTCCTGTTGAGCCTTGGGAATATGACTTCCACTCTCTGGACTTCTATAAAATAAGGCATTCGTTCAGCAAGGAAGAGGGGTGCAACCTAGAAAACAGGCTGTCTGGACTGCTCTCATCCCAGGTGCCCTTATCCAGGGCACCACGTGAGATCAAGGGTTTCCCAGTGCATGTTTTCTTCCACATCAAGATACCCATCAGTTGAAACAGGCACAGCAGTGTGGGTACAACTGCGGGATTCATTAGCTGTAATGACTGGCACAGAGCCAGCGGCTCTTCTCAAGGAGTTGGCAAATATGCAGGCTTGGATTTCTAAATTATACAACCTCCTCTAAAGGTTCTTACTCTGAATAGAGTAGAGGGAAGAAAGTGCTTCTTGCCAAATGCAGTCTGCCTTGAGTACCACCACCATCTGTGCCAAAACCAGACTTGTAGTTACACCCCTTTGCACTAACCATGTCATACCAATGTAGGAGATGGTCTGTAAGCAACTTTGTAACTATAGGCTTTCTTCAGTTGCAACTTTTAGTATCCTTAAGGTCAGTTGTTACCAATTGGTATTAAAATCATTCTAGTTTTCCTCTCCCCCCCCCATATATATATACACACACACACACACACACACACACACACACATATGTGTGTGTGTATATATATGCATATATATATATTTAGCTTTTTGATATACCCCTGTTTTTCTTACTTTTTATAAAACTTCTCATTCATTCTAAAACAACCTAGGACCTACTTTAAATATATTTTATTTACTATTTGTGGGATGTTTACCTGAAAGAAGGAGATAGTTCCAAGATCCTTTCGGTCAGAGGATTAAAAACCCAGAGAGATTAATTACTTTGCCTGTAGGAACACAGTGATGGATGGCAGGTTTGGAATTGGATAAAATGTCAGGAGTCAGGATATTCCAGAAAGTCTGTGGGCTTCCTAACTTACCATGACATCTCTAGGTGCTGAAAGTAGACCATTTCTTCTGATTCCTTTTTGGCTATGTTCTTAGGACTAGAAAAGACTGTAGCATATGTGAGTGCTCAATAAATATTTGTTAAAACTGGAACAGTTTCACAGTGTCAGTCAAAAGAGGAATGCAAATGCTCAGATCACAAATAAGAACGTATTGAAGCAAAATGTTAGGAAGCTAATATAACCCCAAGAATATGTTCTGTTTTAATATTTGCCTTAAAGTTGAATGCATATTTTCTGGATACATATTTGTACATTTTTGCATACATTTCATAAAACATACTGACTATGAATATATTGTAATATCTGCAGCTTTCAAAAGGAATCCATCCTATAATGGAACATAGAGACAATTTACAATTTTACGGGTTTGTATTTGGGAGAAAAAAAATAAAAAGACCTGTTTCTTTCATTGGTACCATGTTTTATATATACGCTTATAAGCAGTTGGAGGGTAATGACAGAGACCAAAGAAGATAGTGTGACAGGAAATTTAAAAGGACTTGGGATGTATGGCTCTACCATGATCCCCAGAAAAGAAATTAGCCTTCACCTGATGAAACTATATGACTTGGGGGTTTAAGAAGAAACTTCCAAATAATAACCAGAAGAAATTGTTTAAAAAAACTTAAAATTGATTCCTTCTGGGGAATAGATATATCTAGATGATTGATTGGAAAAGGGCAGAAAATTTCATATTCTATAATATGTTCTTCCTTCTTTTATTTTTAGTATTTTAAATCATGTATGTATATTGCAGTGATTAAATATATTTATAAAGTGTTTAAAAGAAGACTACAGAGTAAATAATTATTTCCACTGTCAATAAATGGTTCTTTTAGTTTAACTTAGTTTTTTGCGAAATTGAGTAGTGCATAGCATAGCTCTAAAGGCAGAATCACCTCTCATTAGTGACCAGTGAAAATGGAACTCTAAAACCTGAGAGAGCTAGTTCTGGACTTCTTAGACTCACCTGTAGCCTGGTTATCCTATGATATTTTTTTCATGTGAAGTTGGTTCCATACATTGGCTTGCACTTAGAGAGAAGTGATTCTTGAGCTCCAGGAAGTAGCTGAATCATAGTAGTGACCTGAAGAGGTTTTATTTGCAACACTTTAAGAAAAGACAACTCTCTGTCTCTCACCACTTTTCTCAAGGAGTCGCTAAAGTTGATGCTTATTCAGCTTTCCATACTCCAGCCTTTGCAAAGTATCTCTATACCTTTATGATATTCTTTTGGGACCTGTATGATGGGTTCTGTAGTAGGCTACTTCAGTACCATGACTCATACCCAAGTCTGCTGATGCCCATACTTGTGTTCTTATGTTCATAGCAGTAGTTCTCAAACTTAACCATGGGTCAGAATCACCTAGAAGCCTTTTTAATATGCGTATTTCTGACTCCCATCTCCAGAGTTTCTGATTCTGTTAAGTCTCAAGTGTGGCCAAAGGATATGCATTTTTAATGTGTTCCTAGGTGGTGCTGCCGCTGCTTCTCTGGGGGGTCCCACTTTGAGAACCACTGGTTTACAAGATGCTGCTGTTCTTCTTAATTTTAATCCTTAGTATACTTGTAAAGGGCTTGTTATCTGTGGATTAGAGTTGCTATAATGGTTCTTTAGGGGACATGAGAGTATTATCATGATGCCTCGTGCCCACTTTCTCACCTGTGCCCGAGACATGGAAGCACTTCTCAGAGACATGCAGCATCTGCCTTAGCCGCTTCTGAGAAAAAGTTCAATGAAAATCGTTCAGCTCTATCCCTTTGGCAACAATGTTAACCACACACCCACCTCTGTCAGACTTCACTCACACTCAGCAAGCAAAGAATTTCTGTTTGTCTCATCTGGTATTTTTAAACCTTTAACACATATTGACTTCCCACTGTCAAGGACTTAAGAATTAAAAAGTCAATGGACAAACAGTGGGAAATCTATGTTCCAGAAATTGCCCAAGAAAAGCCATTCAAACAAGGTAGCCATGCCCTATAGAATAATGGGAATAAACAAATTATTTCCCGTAGGAGGAAAAACAGAGTTGGTTATATATCTTAAGGGGAACAGAAACAGCCTTGCTCTTTCTTAGGTAAGGAATGCAAAACAAATGATTCTTTATATCTCATCCAAAAGGTACCTCTCGACTTTCTATTCTATATTATTTTTATATTGGATAAATTTTCAATTTTTAACAAATTTATTGAGATATACTTTACTTACCACAAAATTCACTAATTATAAGTATATATCAAGGATTTTTAGCATGTTTACTGAGTCATTCAACATTCACCATAATCCAGTTTTAGATTTTAATCATGTCAGTTTATGATGTCTTCATTATCATCACTAGTCTCTAAGCAACTACTAATTTACTTTCTGACTTTATAGATTTGCCTTTCCTGAACTAAATTTTATACAAATTAAATGTACAGTATATGTTCTTTCATGTCTGGTTTCTTTCACATAGCGTGTTTTTCATGTTCATCCACCTTGCAGCATGTATCAGTACTTCATTCATTTTTATTTCTGTTTGATATTCCCAATGGTTATTTTAAATAAAATATTGTAATAGTAATATTTCCTTCTTCCAAAGAGCTTAATTTCTAGATTAGTATTTCTCAGATTTTATTACCAAAAACAAGAGGTGAGGGAAGATAGGGGTAAGCATTTCACCCAGACTCCGTGCCATCTTTTTCAAGAGAATGTCCTAAAATGGCATTCCTATATTCTGCGCTACAGGAGGCAACAGGGTATCCTTTGTATGGATAAGGGATTCAGCCCAAAAGTTAGTGAGTGATAGAAAATGACTGAAAATGTACTCAATATGGTCCTGAAGGGTTTAAGTAAGAGGAGGTTGAAGCTTGTTTATCAGGGCTTCGTATCTTTTTTTTTTTTTTTTTTTTTTTTTTTGCAGTGCGAGGGCCTCTCACTGTTGTGGCCTCTCCCGTTGCGGAGCACAGGCTCCGGACGCGCAGGCTCAGCGGCCATGGCTCACGGGCCCAGCCGCTCCGCGGCATGTGGGATCTTCCCGGACCGGGGCACGAACCCGCGTCCCCTGCATCAGCAGGCGGACTCTCAACCACTGTGCCGCCAGGGAAGCCCAGGGCTTCGTATCTTATGTTGGGCAGGTCTTCCTCTACACATAAAGAGATTTTTATTCTATGACATTAGAAGCAGGAAGTTATACTGTGCTGCTCTTGAAGTCCCACCATGTTCCTCCCTCTGCATTTAATTCTCATCTTTGTTTAAAACCCACAATGACTCTCCATTGCATATTAGATACAGTCCCAAATCCTTTATGTGGTTTACAAGACACTCCATGTGGTCTAAGTCTCCAGAATCATTAGTTTGTCTCTCTCCACTTTATTCTTTCTGCTCACACCATTAGGAACTCTTTCAATTTCTGAACTCTTCCTTTCTGCACTTGGAATTATTAGTTTAAACACTGCAACCTGGTATCGATGCCAATTGTCTGGATGTGATATCACATTACAGTTTTGCAAACTGTTACTGTTGGGAGAAACTGGGCAGAGTGTACACAGAATCTCTTTGTATTATTTCTTACAACTGTATGTGTATCTACAGTGTTCTCAATAAAAATTTCAGTTTAAAGAAGAAAAAAACCTGAAACCCTCACTGTGTAAACACGATGAGTCAGGGACTGCATGTCTCTTGCTCATTGTTATATCTTTACTGGTTGGCCCAGCACCTAGGAAAAGTTGTAACTCAAGTAATATTTGCAGAATTAAATACATAAATACTGGTGTCCAAGTGTACATAGCTAGTTGGTACCAAAGATGATTCAACTAGGCTCTGGTTCTAAAGAACTTGGTCTTCTGTTACAACTCTTTTTGTAGGCATAGATTTCTGATTTTTAAAACTCATTCATTTATTCAAAGTATCTGCCAGATTCTTGGGTAGGTCTGAGATGTAATGGTGAAAAAGATAAATCCCTGCTATATGGACTTGCAGTCTGATTGCAGAGCCATATCCATCACATATATGTCATAAAGAATATAGTACAGACTGAAATGAGTGCAGGGAGGAAATGGGACCAGAGTCAATGAAAGTAAATAGCGAAGGAAGTGACCTAGACTGGGCGGTGAGAAAGAAATTGCTGGAGAGTGAGACAAGTTAACTCAGATCTGAATATTGAGTAGAACGTAACCTTCCAGACAGAGGGAACTGCACGTGCAAGGACCTTCTGGCTGGAGGAAACAGAGAGAGAAAGAAAGCCACTGGGGTTGCCACACAAGTGTGAAGAGGAAGGTAGCTGACAGGTTATCGCAGGGTATCATGGTCCTGCCAACCAAGAACTTTGGTTTTATACTGAGAACTATAAATTAAAGACTGTTTGAAAACAGAGACGATGAGGAATGCTTGGCATGATCCGTTTTCTATTTTAAGGTATTCACTGCGGCTTCTGTGGAGAAAATGCATTGAGGCGGGCAAGTGAGAGTGAATGCAGGGAATTTATTCGAATGCAGTTGCGGTGGTCCAGGTGAGAGATGGTGACGGCTTAGGTGGACCAGTGGTTCTCAACCGTGAAGTCTGGTTTATATTAAGACTTGCATAGTAGCTGAATGCTCTCTCAGAGTTACTCTAATAGGAGATGTGTTCTTGGCATAGCAAATCTCAGAGGGAGGACTTCTTCCAAGTCTTATCTTGCCCCCATTTTGCCTCCTGGATCTGCCACAGTAACATCAAATGCTACATATTGGGAAAGTACAGCTTTTGGAATCAGACAAACCTAAATTCAACTTACGTCTCCACCTCTTACTAGCTTTTTGACACGGGTCAGTTACTTTTCTGCACGTCAGAGTTCTTGGGGATAATAAGATCTAAGTCATAACTTTACTGTGATAATAAATTGAGATAAAGTAAAAATGTGTATAACACAGTGTCTGTTATCTCACAGTCAGTTATCCTATGTTGGTTGAATTTCGAAATGAGAAAAATAGCTAGCAAATCAGGTATACTACATGACTCTAACTTTGCCTGTATTCTTCCCAAGATCTTTTGACATCAGAGTACCACTTAGAAAAGTTCTTGAAGATGAATAAATATTTATTAATGGTACAGAACAGAATTTTAAAACTAAGTATGCAGTTTCAACCAGAGAAACAGTGAACTTCTAAGTGTCCATTTAATCCTCGTTAGTAGGCTCATCATAGATATTTAAGGGAGAGGCAGTGTGGAAGAAAACCTTACGCTAGGTATATCCATCCTAACAGTTAGATCCGAGGATTCAATTTACGTCTCTGTTTATAAATGAATACCACACATTAAACAAAGAAGACTGTGGAGTTCACACTTTCTTAATTATGGGTTCATGGGGGTGCTAGATTTGACTATGCTAGATTCATTTTCATTGTAACCTCACCATAGGTAAGTTTTCCTCCTAGTTGTGTACTTTTCTTCCTAGTCATGTTGCTAACCTAGACAGGTTAGGAACAACTCCAACTTCATGCTCCACTTTCTCTGCCTACTGAGGCAATTTGCTATCCCTGCACTTTATTTCCTCTGCTTTGTGGCTCCAACCTGTAAGGTGTTTTTTGATGGGAACTGCACTTTGAATACCAACGCTTTAATTGCTCTCCTGGCTGAGTACTATCTATGCCACCTTAGGGGGAGGATGTTAATAGATAGGTCATCCTCTTAGATTAAATAGCTGGTCAAGACTGTGGGCTCAGTTGTTTTAAAATTGTATCTCATTGTACTTCCCGGGCTTTTGGCAGTTTACCATCATGATACTCTAGTTCCTCTGTGATCTGGCCTCTGCCCACCTCTTAAGGCTCACCTTCTGTCACTCCTTGATATTTATGATGGGGGATATTGAACTGTGTCGTATAGCCTAAGTTCACTATGCCATTTTGTGCTTCTGTTCCCTCAGCGGAGGTCATTCTCTCTGCCTGTAATACTCAGCCCTCTCCCGATTCTCTTTTCTTGCCTAAGCGCCTGCTCTGCTTCCAAGATCCCTTAGGGTATCGCCTCCACTGGGTAGCCTTCATCCTACTTTCTACCTCTTCACTCTCAGTGGCAGTGGAATTCTCTTTATATTCCCAGAGTTCCCTGGGCATCACTGTATCATAGAATCACTACACTGTGTTGAAGCTATCCATTTCTAAATCTATTTCTACACCTGAACAATAAATTCTTGAGTCCATGTCTAATCCATACCTGCATATCTAGCACTTCTGTGCTTGGAGCACAGGCAAGTTAGTACATGCTTATTGAAATGACTGATGCATTTAAAGAAAGCAAAGAAGGGAAGCAAGGAAAACAGTCAAACATTTATTCACCCTGTTGCAGGCACTTTGTTAGGTGCTAAGAAACTCAGAGTTCTTAGCATAAGCATAAGCCTTGCCTCTAGCTGTTTAAAATCTAAAGGAAAAGAGAGATGTGAAAATTGGCCATCATAATTCTATGACGAAGGTAACTGTGGAATCAGGGAAGGTGCCCTGGGCAAAAACGTATAAGCTTTGAATTGCTACTGTTATTATTATTAATTACACTTAAATAACATTCACTAATTGTTACACTGGACTGGCTTACTGAGTGCTTACTATGTACTACACTCATTCGATGCATTCTCTTATGTCTCACAGAAATCTTAGGGACTGAACACTATTATTGCTATTTTAAGGGGGGAGGGGACACTGAGGCATAGAGAGGTTATGAATCTGTTCCCAGGTTACGCATCAAGAAGGTGATATATCTGGAAACAGAATATGGTCCTTTCAAATGCCAAAGGCACTTCTGCTCTAGTTGGTCTGTTACAAAGTGGACCCCCCCCCCCACTATTGAAAAAACTGATCGGAGAAAGAAGAGAAAGAAACATACACAAAAAGTGAAAGAATCATCACGGAAGTGAAGGGCCATGCTCTATTTTGGGGAGCTGTAAGCAGCTCAGTGTTGCTGGGGAGTGCAGACACCATAGGAAGTGAAAGGAAAAACAAAAAGCCTCAGATACATTCCCAATTCCAAGCTTGCTCAGTCTCTCTGTTCAAGGGGCAGCCCTTACATTCCCAGGGGTAGCAAAATGTAGTGGGCAGCACTGAAGAAAATAACTATTGGTTTTCTTATTTAGAAAGTGCTACACTGTTCAGGTATGTTGGAAAATGACAAAGTACCTGGGCCCTTCATCTTCCTCCTTCACTGAAGCTAAAAGGGAGAGAATAAATAACAGCTGGGAGAAAAGATCAATGAAGGCCTTGCCTGCAATAACAGATAGAAGGTACCTGGCAAGGGGAAACCGTAAATGCTATAGAACCTCATTCTTCATCTTTGAACTAAAGGTCTCCTCTGACTAGAACATTACAGATCAACTGCAGCTGTTCCCTTGAGCACAGGTGTTTGCTTTACTTATCTTAATGCCCAGCTATTCGGGGTGGCTTTGAAAACCTTTCTGCAAATACAGTGAAGGCTTTTCCTGATGGCTCATCTATAAACTTCATAAAAGTTACACTTATCTATCAAGACTCATGCTGTTGATATTATACACAATAGGACATTTACTCTCCCCTTCTTCCATTAGCAATAATCTCAAATATTATTGAGTTGGTGGAGACTGAAGTGCTCAGGACACCCATCCGGTCATTTTCCTGCCTTTCACTTGTGATGGATGGAAGTGATGGTGTGTTTCATTCTGAGCAGCCTGGTTCCTGTAGACTGTGCTGTAAGATGACAGGGCTCTTGCCAGAGCAGTTTCTTGAGTATGATGGGGTGAGGTGGTTTCCAGCTGGGCCCAGGACCCTTTAGGAATTTGATGGAGCCTGGGGTCCATCCTAGAGAAGGAGCTGAGCGACTGGGGGCAGGGCTCCAGAGGAGTCTCAGATTTTAGGTTTGTAATACCACATAGGCTTTTATATGAAGAATGATCTCTTCAAATAATAGACTTAAAATCTACCAGATTGTGAAGAGAAGACTGAGAACTTCTGTCAAAATTTGCTCAGTCGCTAATAGAGCTGGTGCCAGATCTAAGGTGCTTCTCTTCCTTTCAACTATATTAGTCCTGTCTCTAAAATGGGCATAAGGATACATGTTCACAGGAGTCTTAGGAGGGTCAGCTGAGATCTTATAAATACAAGCACATGTACGTTAAGTGTAGAATGCTGAGGAGCTGTTACCATTTTGGCGTACTCCTGTTTTTAATCTCTCTTAATTGACCCAGACATTCTATAAGA
Organism: Stenella coeruleoalba; assembly: GCF_951394435.1. Lineage (NCBI taxonomy): Eukaryota > Metazoa > Chordata > Mammalia > Artiodactyla > Delphinidae > Stenella > Stenella coeruleoalba. The sequence continues at coordinate 25,384,595 of NC_137166.1, read as the reverse complement.
TAGGTATTAGAGAACACAGTTACTTTACCTTGTCTTGGTTTTCTTATCTGAGTCATCGTGGAGTGTGTGTATGGAGGATGGTGGGTAGAAAGATGCTCACTCTGGAGAAGGACAGTTGCCGTATCATATGGACAGTCAAGAACCTGTGGAGCAACCCATGTGGGGAGAAACTGAGACTACCTGCCCACAACCAGCACCAATTTGTCATCCATGCTAGTGAGCTGTCTTGGAAGCCCAGTCAAGCATTCAGAGCACTGAACCTCCAGCCAGCATCCTGACTGCAGCCTCATGTGTGACTCTAAGCCGGAAGTACTCTCTTTTTTTTATAAATTTATTTTATTTTATTTTATTTATTTTTGGCTGCGTTCGGTCTTCGTTGGTGCACATGGGCCTTCTCCAGCTGTAGCGAGCAGGGGGCCACCCTTTGTTGCGGTGCACAGGCTTCTCATTGTGGTGGCTTCTCTTATTGTAGAGCACAGGCTCCAGGCGTGTGGGCTTCAGTAGTTGTGGCCCATGGGCCTAGTTGCTCCGTGGCAACTAGGAGCAATGTGGAATCCTCCTGAACCAGGGATCAAACCCGTGTCCCCTGCATTGGCAGGCAGATTCTCCACCACTGCACCACCAGGGAGGTCCCTGGAAGTACTCTTTAAGCCACTTCCAAATTCCCAGCCCACAGAAACTATGAGATGATAGATGATTATTTGGTTTTTGGCTTCTCTCTTTTGGGGTAATTTGTTACGTAGCATAGGTTACTAAAAAACTTACTAATTAATGCCCTAAAAACATGGCCAGAGATGTAGACAAACATCTGGGGAAAACATGAAGTAGAATTTCAAATGTGTCCCTGTCACCAAATTTCTTGTCACCAGGCCACATTTGGCTCTGAGAGGACATTCTATCCTTGGTAAGAGTATGGAGTTAGAATAAAAAGGCTTGGATTCAATCCCTGCTTTTTCTCTTGCTAGCTTTGCCAGTGAGTACGTTTATTAACCTCTCTAATACTTGATCTTCACTTTTGTAAAATGAGAAAAACAATCAAATCCTCACAGTCACCCTATGAGTTAGATTCTATGAGATGATGAAATAAGACTTTGCAAAATAATGCCTGATAAAGATTCACCATCACTTTTGTTTTATATTCTGAGTCTTCAGTGTGAATATGGGTCGTTTTCTACATATAAAATATGTAACCGTAACGCCTATCACTCTCTGTTGTCATGGGGTTTGATTTCCAAATGCATAGTGGTAAGGAAGTGGTGATCTCCAATCTTTGCCATGCTGAGGAAGGCTATTCCACGTGACCCTAGATGAACAAAGAGGGACAGGGGGTTATCTGGATCTAACGTAGAGTGAAAAGCGCAAGTCATCTATCTTCTTTGAGAATTCTCACAAAAACGATGTAAGGTAGAATCCTCACCAAAACTTAATAAAGTATATGATGTTATGCCTGTTTTATAGAAGTTGAACGTAAGGATCAGTTTAAGCAATTTATGGAAGATCACACAGCTAAGAAATACTAGAACAAAGATTCCAATCTGTGCTATGTATTTCAGACTACATAGCCTCTCACATTAGATGACTATGCCAGGTTTAGTCTAAATCGGTATTTTAAGACCTCAGGAATTTAAAATAAATATTACAATTATTTTTCTAGTAACCATACAGACTCACGGTCAAGTGAATGAAAATGTCTCTACCTCAGAATCTATTTTTATTTTTTTTATTTTTTTGCGGTACGCGGGCCTCTCACTGTTGTGGCCTCTCCCGTTGCGGACCACAGGCTCCAAACGCGCAGGCTCAGCGGCCGTGGCTCACAGGCCCAGCCGCTCCTCGGCATGTGGGATCTTCCCGGACCGGGGCACGAACCCATGTCCCCTGCATCGACAGGTGGACTCTCTACCACTGCGCCACCAGGGAAGCCCATTTGTTTATTTTTTTACCCTTAAAAAAATAATCTTTTGATAAAGATTTATCACCATACACTCAGCCTTTTCCATTTTTGTTGCAATGGTTCTTTCTTTCTTTCTCTTCTTTTCTCTTTTTTATTCTTTTTTCTTTCTGTTTTTTTTTTTTTTTTTTTTTTTGCCCTTCCCTACACAAACACTGATTATTTGGTGAGTCTGCAAAGCCCCTGACAAATATAGAACTCCTAAAGAAACTTACACTCTAATTAACAAGGCAAATTAACTTGTAACTTCTAGTGAATGTCATAATACAATATATTAATAATAACAGTAGGCTCTGGGATCAGATTGATTTAGGTCTGAATCCTGCTACCTCCTCTCACTAATGTGTACGAGTGGTGTGACTTTACTCAAATTATTTAAACTTGAAAGTTAACGATAGTCCTACTCATAGAGCTGATGAGCAGATTAAATTACATAATCCATGCAACAAGCATAGTAATGAGGTGTGAAATGGCTGGCAAGAACTAACATTTATGAAGTCTTCCTGAGTCGTATGATAGTTGTATACAGAGTCATTATCATTTCTTTCTGTTGGAGGAGTTTTAGAAACAATCAAAGAACTCATCCTGAATAATGAAACGAAGGACTAAAACTGGAGCAGCAAAAGCAGTGGGTTCATTACAATAACAGCATGGCTTTCCTGAAACTCTAGGCAGGGAACCCTAAATTGTGCTCAGTGCTAACTGCATATATTACTGGAATTACATTACAATTAGGTTGCTACTATAGCTAATGTCTCCGGTCACTGTGCTGGGTACTGAGTCAATTCCAGCTCTTGACTGATTTCCAAGGTGGCCTACGCTGGTTCAATGGAATAGGAAAACCATACCTTAGGGAATTAGAAAATGTGTTTAATTTCTGCTGCTAGAAATTAAACTGCCAGTTGATTGCAACTCTTGGTTTTTGTTTTTTATTTTTTTAAGATTTTTCACTGGGTTTTATTCAAGACTGCCTTTCAAGAAAATGTTGGATTTTGTTTTTTTTTACAATATGCATTTGTATTTACACTATGCATTTATACTCTCATTTCATTGTGAGTAAATAGAAACCACCCACTTACAATAGGAAGAAGGTTTGGGGTATGCATCCCTAAAAAGAGTATCTGCAGTAGGACCAAGTTCTGTTCTATTGAAATAAAGTACATTAATGAAATAAAATCTGAATTAATTCCCTGTGCCTTGCCACCCCCTCTCCCCCACTCATGGATTGATTGCAGGGCAGTTCAACACTCTGTTCTAAAGAGATTTTCTTGAAAAGACACCAGTTAGATAAAAAAGCCAAATGTTCAAGCTAAGGCTTTCCTTGACTTGATCCCATCCTAACAATCCAAGCTTCCCTCTCACTAAATCAACGTATGCATCCTGTTCTTCCACCAAAGTAACCAAGTGGCCAATATGTTCTGAACTTAACTTTCTTGCAGCTTTGCCCTGTGGGTTTTGTTTTTTTTTTTAATTTTTATTGGAGTATAGTCAATTTACAATGTCGTGTTAGTTTCAGGCGTACAGCAAAGTGAATCAGTATACATATACATGTATGTATTATTTTTTCAAATTCTTTGCCCATTTAGGTTATCAGAGAATATTGAACAGAGTTCCCTGTGCGATACAGTAGGTCCTTGTTGATTATTTTATATATAGTAGTGTGTACATGTCAATCCCAATCTCCCAATTTATCCCTCCCCCACCTTTCCCCCCTGGTAACCATAGGTTTGTTTTCTACATCTGTAACTCTCTTTCTGTTTCTGTTTCTGTTTTGTAAAAACAAATGGTACAAATTAAACTTATTTGCCCTGTGTTTTTGCTGTTCCCTCTGCATCCAGTGTCTGCCATTCACCCCAACCTGTTCTAGAGTTGTATCTATCAGCAAGAATGCCAGCTTCCTTCAGTCTCCTTTCCCAGAACCTCCTCTTTGCCTGACTCTTTGATGATGAGTTCCTCAGGGCCCAGTTTTAGCTCTTCAAATTTTATCCTCCTTGCCTAGATGATTTCATTCATTCTCTCAGCTAAATTACCATCAGTATGCTGATGACTCAAAAATGTATGTGTCCAGATCAGACATTTATAGAGCTTTATATCCAACTACTGACTTAATACAATCATCTGAGTATGTCTTCCAGATCCGTAAAACTCACAAATGTGACTCCTGGTGCATCTCACACCCCAGATCTGAATGAATGTCCACCTGTGGTCCTTAAGTCAGCAAAAGACACTTTCACTTACCTAGTAGCTCATCCTGGAAATGTGAAAGTTTTCTTTGATGTCCCTTTTTCCTCACCCTTGTACTAAATCTGATTCTTAGAGAGGGAGTGTCCAACCTATTTCTCAACCTCAGCCTCGTTTCTGTATTCCATCAACATCACTCTAACCCAGGTTACTATCATATCTTATTTTAAACAGTTGAATGTACTAATTATCTCCTTTGCAGTCTATTTTGTCTCCACTTAATCTGTTCTCCACAGGGCAGGGGATCTTTCTAAATACATCTCTGATCATGTCAACATCTGAATAAAACCTTTCAGTGACTTCATATTGCCCTTAAAACATGGTCTAAGATCGAAGCCAGAATCTACAGAGTTCTACACAATCAGGTCCTTCTCAGCTGGTCTGCATCCCCTGACACTCTTCCTTCACACTCTCATGCTGAATTCCTGCAATATGATACTCTCTCCAGCTTCCAGTCTTTTTTATATGCTTTTCCCTCTGCATGGAATGTTCTTTTCCCCCTCTTTGTGTGTCTAATATCATGTCATTTGGTCTTCTGGGGGCATCTTAAATGTTATTTCTTCAGAGAAGCTTTCTCTAAACCCTGGACCTAGAAAGAATGCCTTACTTTAGTTCCCAGAGTCTTCTGTGCTTCGCCTAAGAAGGGCTGTACTTCTATAAACAGATCCCTTATAATAATTGTATTAAAATCTACCTTGCCCACTGGACTGTAGCGTCTATGAGACCCAGAGCTTTGCCTAATCTGCTGACCATTCCCCACCCAGCACAGTGCCTGGCCGATGATCAGCACATAATACATTTTTTGTCCCCGCCTTTAGGGTTGAATTGTGTCCCTTCTAAACATATATTGATGTTCTAACCTCCAGTACCTCAGAATGTGACCTTATTCAGAAATAGGGTCTTTGCAGACGTAATTAGTTCAGATAAGGTCATATCGGAGTAGGGTAGGCCCTTAATCCAATGTGACTAGTATCCTTAAAAGAAGACAAAGGAGAATAGAAGAGAGGCAGAGACTGAAGTCCTACAACTGCAAGCGAAGGAAAGCTGAAGACTGCTGGCCACCCCCAGAAGCTAGGAAGAGAGCAGGAAGGCTTTTACTCAGGGTCTCAGAGGGAGCAGGACCTTGCTGACACCTTGCTTTTGGACTTCCAGACTCTAGAACCATGACAGAACACCGTCTGCTGTTTTAAGCCACTCATCTTGTGGTACTTTGTTATGGCAGCCCTAGAAAATGAATACACTGCTTATATTCATGCCCTCATGCGTTTATTTAACGCATAATGCATTCTTCATCTCTGGGTCCTCCGTGCCTGGCACTGCCTGGAACAGAATATGTATTTAGTGACAAAATGCTAATAGAGTAATTATGTATAAACACAGTCGGAATCTATCCATCTGCTTACCTGCAGATAAAAACAAGTAGTTAACAGCCAAAAGTTAAATTTGCACTTATAACATGACCCCAAAATCTCACTCCTCAGTCTTTATCCAAAACAAAGGTAAATTTATATATACGTGTGCTTATAGCAGCACTGGTCATAATAGCAAAAAACTGGAATCAAGCAAAATGTCTTTTAACGTGTGAATTTATGAAGTGTGGTATATTACCCAGCAATAAAGAGGAATGAACTGTTGATACACAAACAACATAGATGACTCTCAGGTGCCTTCTGCTGAGTGAAAGAAGCCAGACTCATAAAGTTATACACTACATGAAAATAAAAGTAAAATTCTCTGGGGGAAAAAAAAACACACAGGAAATGGACTCAGTATGACTAACAGGGACCCTAAACGAAACAGAGCCAGGCAACCATGACAGGCCTGGGGTTCAGTCATGTACTCTGTGTTCTCAGAAAAGCCACAGACTAGAACTGTATGAACTTTTGACAAAGTTCCTGCCTAGAATGCCCCCCATGGACAACCCAGGCAATGACCAACCACCAGGAACTTGCGCTCAAGTCATAAAGGTCACCCAAACCCCATCCAAGTTTCCCAGATGAGGTTTTTACCTTTATAAGCATCACTGTAGCTTTCATCTCGTGGAACACAGCTTAGTTTTATGATCGGGTCTGTGTCTCCAGAGCTGCAATCTTCATACACTCCTGAATAAAATTCCCTCTTCCATCATTTTGTTACTCAGAAGTTTTATAAGTTGACAACTGTATGAACTCATTTATGCAACGTTCCAGAAAAGGCAAAACTATAGTAACAGAGAACAGATGTGGCTAGCATTTGGGATGAGGAGAACGTTTGAATACAAAGATTTAGCACAGGGCTTCCCTGGTGGCGCAGTGGTTGAGAGTCCACCTGCCGATGCAGAGGATGCGGGTTGGTGCCCTGGTCTGGGAAGATCCCACATGCCACGGAGCGGCTGGGCCCGTGAGCCATGGCCGCTGAGCCTGCGCGTCCGGAGCCTGTGCTCCACAATGGGAGAGGCCACAACAGTGAGAGGCCCGCGTACCGCATTAAAAAAAAAAGATTCAGCACAATGGAATTCTTTGGAGTGTTACAGTTGTTCTGTATCCTGATTGTGGCAGTGGTTATATGAATCTAAGCAAATGTTAAAACTCTTAGAACTGCATATTAATTTAAAAGTTATAACAACAACAACAACGTGGGGGCAGTAAGGAAGCGACCAAATTAAATGTATGAATTGAAGAATTCTTTGTACAGCTAAAAGCAATAGTGTTTACTGTGAAGTGGTTATTCTTCATGAGAAAATGGCCTCACATCTTAGGTGAATGTCTGTAACTTGCAAAGATGTCAGTAAGAGCCATAGACATCTAAGATGAGAGCTTGGTGTAAGCAAAGCATTTCTGCCTTCATGTATCATTATATACTTAACTAAGGAGAACATTTTCCTGGGATTTGTAAAACTACTTAAGGCCTTTTTAGTTCCTCACCACTAATCCAAAGCTGGCCCTGAGCAGAAGCGGCTGGAAGCCATCACTTTATAACAGTAACTTTCTTTTCTGTAGATTCAGTAAAGTGAGTGGATGGTTCCAGTCCAGTTCCTAATGGACGGGCATCCACGTATCGCAGATTGTGCCAGTTGTCACCCTGCTGTCAGATTAAGTGGATCCCTGAGAGAGAATGTGCCTCAGAGGCTAAAAGACTCTAAAAGACAGTCTTGAATTTAACAGCAATTTAAAAGACTTGGTCTGCCAGCCTTCTTGGTTGTCCACAGACCTTGCGTCACTAGCGCATCACTTTGCCATCCTTTGGCGAGGTCGAGGAGACATTAGTGCTTTTTCCTGCATGCCTCCTATTCTGCCAGTAAATGGACTTCAGGACCACTGAGCCAACACCTGTTATACGGAAAACACAGAAATAACAATTTTGGGATGACTTCCCTTGTTTAATGACCATAATAATGACCCCTGGAGCATTTTGTGTGTGTGTGTGTGTGTGTGTGTGTGTGTGTGCCCCGAGACCCAGGATAGAAGCTACATCTTTACAGGGCTGGTTTTAACCTCTTTCTGGAATGTGTGCCTCCCTGGTGCCTTTTGGTGGCTCCTGGGGCCCTGCCTGCTCTACACAACCTTCCATGTTTCTCCTCCTCCCTCTATCCTGGGGATCCGGGACTTCCAGCCAGAAGCCTCTGCCCTCAGACTGCTAGGTTCCCCTGTCCATGTCCCCTCGCCCTCCCCACCCCACCAGCCTGACTTTGGGGTGTCCAAGGAAAAAAAAAAACTAGTCTTTACTGACCATTTTTCAGGCCTCAATTTTCTCTGTTAGATTACCTGCTATTGTTTATTTTTTCTTTGACTTCCTGAAGCTGACATTTCCCCTCACTTCCTCTAAATGGGCATTGGTATTTTTTTACACATGGTCCAGTGGTGGTGTCTTTTACATCACCTCTCCTTTCGATACAGTGTAATGGATGCAATCAGCTGTTTACCACGATCACTAGGGAAGGCAGACTGACTGTATATCAAGAAGATTTCTAGGGTGACATTATTTTATTTTGGTCACTCTGACCCAAGATTTAGCCATCAGCTTGGCAAGAAGTAGAAGTCAATATTGTCACTGTCCCCAGATGGCTAGGATTCAAGAGGCACGTTTTACCAAACTACTTCATAAAAGATTTCAGCACAATCCAAAAAAAAATCCATAAAAGTAACTTGTAAATATTCCATTAAAATTATCTTTTTGATTTGAATTCTGAGCTCCCTGGTATTTTCAACATTGCTCTTCCCTATGGTAAAAAGTATGTGGAAAAGCAGAGTATCTTCTGTGTTGCAAATGAAACATCCCTGCCTCTGATTCAAAGGCTATTTATAACGATCACTCAGTGAGAACATGACACATAGTCCTGATGACAGATGTCTTTTTAAATAGTTGAACTGTATTGTCGATCTCTATAAAGAAGGCAGTTCTGTGCTAAGTGTACGTGCATTTTTCCGATTTGAATCACTATTTTCTAATAAGTCTTTTCATATCACAGAAAAAGATCAACCCCTTGTGTATAAATATCAGAGCAATCCCCTCATGAGGGTATATATTCCCACTGCCAATTACCCAGGGGAAGGTAATACTCAGGCACAGAGAATCTGAGAGGCTGGGAGAAACTCCTTGCTAAGTGTGAACGTAGGTGCATTTGTTATTCCTTTCTTGACACTTGGCAACTTGGCCTCTGCTTTATGGCAATAGAGACATAAATAACACCAAGCAAAGCCTAAGTACATTGAATCTAATAAACCAGAAAATCCAGTTGAATATTTCTCTGCTTATTCCACTAACATCCTTTTCTTTCACTTATTAGAATATTTAGTAAGGTTTTACTTAAAGTTCTGTCCTTATCTGTGCAACGGAAAAGGAAGAGAAAGGCTGCTGGGCTGGGCAGATGATCAAATGTGGTGCAGTCTCCCTGGGGCCATCATAGTTATGGCAGAATAATTACAGAAACATCTCCAAATGGGAGGTGAATTGGGGAGATAATTTTCTGCTGTAATACTTCAAAATGTTAAGGTCTGGGCAGGAGTTTCTTAAATTTGATGGCAGAGTTTTCTTCATGCCCTGATCTATCCATCTTAACACTTCAGCACTTCAGCAGTCTAGGGTGGACAACTCCTACCAACATTCTGCTCTTGGGATTTCCCTTATTTGTGTTTCATCAAGAGATGCTCCTCTTTCGTTCACGGTGTCTTTCTCTAGACCCCATTTAACGCAGTTGTTGAGACACACCCTTGCTAAGTTTCAACTGCATTTTGGTTCTGCCTTCCTGAGATTACACGTAGGTCACTTTGATTGGAACTGTGGCTATTTCAAAATCACTCACTCATACCTTTATAGGCAGACTTCAGTTTATTTCTACTGATGGCTTCTAGCATCTATTTTGTGTACATTTTGTTTGTTAAATTCTCAATGTAATTCCTTCCTTTGATTCATACAATTGATGACAGCATTCTCTCTTTGGGCAAGGCAGTCTTTCTAGGTGCTATGTATATGTACTTGTCATATTTATAGGGACATTCCTCACCAATTCTAATTATATTTAATGTAAGAAAATCATTCTGGGGCTATATTTGTTTTGTGTTATCACTCTTAAAGGCCCCAGGTATTTTTAGAATAAACATACCCTTTAAAAGAAATGTAAAGGAGATAGGACAAATTGGTTTGAGATTAAAATGTAAACATTGCAACAATCAATGCTCATATGAAAAAAAAATACAGCTTTTCTATTGTTATTGATTTTTTTAACATCTTTATTGGAGTATAACTGCTTTACAATGGTGTGTTAGTTCCTGCTGTATAACAAAGTGACTCAGCTATACGTATACATACATCCCCACATCTCCTCCCTCTTGTGTCTCCCTCCCACCCTCCCTATCCCACTCCTCTAGGTGGTCACAAAGCACCGAGCTGATCTCCCTGTGCTATGCGGCTGCTTCCCACTAGCTATCTATTTTACTTTTGGTAGTGTATATATATATATATGTCCATTCCACTGTTTCACTTTGTCCCAGCTTACCCTTCCCCCTCCCTGTGTCCTCAAGTCCATTCTCTATGTCTGCATCCTGTCCTGCCCCTAGGTTCTTCAGAAACTATTTTTTTTTTTTTTTAGATTCCACATATATGTGTTAGCATATGGTATTTGTTTTTCTCTTTCTGACTTACTTCACTCTGTATGACAGACTCTAGGTCCATCCACCTCACTACAAATAACTCAGTTTCATTTCTTTTTATGACTGAGTAATATTCCATTGTATATGTGTGCCACATCTTCTTTATCCATTCATCTGTCGATGGACACTTAGGTTGTTTCCATGTCCTGGCTATTGTAAATAGAGCTGCAGTGAACATTGTGGTACACGACTCTTTTTGAATTATAGTTTTATCAGGGTATATGCCCAGTAGTGGGATTGCTGGGTCATATGGTAGTTCTATTTTTAGTTTTTTAAGGAACCTCCATACTGTTCTCCATAGTGGCTGTATCAATTTACACTACCACCAACAGTGCAAGAGGGTTCCCTTTGCTTCACACCCTCTCCAGCATTTATTGTTTGTAGGTTTTGATGATGGCCATTCTGACCGGTGTGTTATTGATTTTTAAATGTCCAAGTAAAACTTTTTTTAAAGTTCCTTTTTTATAGTAAAGAAAAGCAAAGCTAATAATATTTTGGTTAAATATGGCTCTTCTAGTGAAAAGACACATAGGAAATAAATCTCCGTGGATGGAAAAACAAATTCCTTCCCTTCCAGGTGATTAAGCCCACCAAATGCCCAAGTCTGACCAAAGCACCTAGAGTCTCCTTCTTAAATATGAACACATGGCCTCTGACTGTCATGTGTATAAAGACAGTTGCCTAATGAAAAAGACCAAACAAATAAAATAACAAGAGAAATGGAACAGAGATAACAAAAGAATAGAAGAAAGTGTTAGGAAATCTAGCAATTAATATCATCAGAGAGCTAAGAAAAGTTGTTACAGGTGTCACTTAAGAGAATTCTCTCTAAGGAAGAATTAGAAACAATTTTTTTAAATAAAGCTCTTGGAAATTAAAAATAAAACCACAGAAATATTAAGAGAAAAAACGAGTGTTGGAAGACAGAATTGAGGTAATATCCCAGCAAGTAAAACACAAGAGAGATCAAAATCCAGAAGAAAGCAATGAGCAAATCAGAAGACTAGTCCAGGACATTTAATATCCACCTGAAAAAATTCCATATTCCATTTTCTCTCTTTTATCTTTCCAGAATTTCTATAAAAGGACTGAATATAAGAAAATACCCCTAATTGTAGGACACATGTTTCTGTATTAAAAGGATTTACCATGGCCCAGCCCAATGAATGATAAAAAAAGTCCTGCAACAAGGTGTACCATCATGAAATTGTAGACACCTGAGATAGAAAAGATATTTACAAATTCAGAAAGCACTGTGACACAGAAGAACATTGGGTTTTTCAGAGAACATCTCAAAGTCAGTCAGTCATGGAACAAAAATACTAAACATGGAGATACTGATATTCAAATTATACTACTAAGCTTAGTCAAACTGTTAATCCAAAGAAAAGGAGAAATGGAGATAATTTTAGGCGTGCAAGTTCTCAAAATGAAATTCTCTCATATACCATTTATCAGGAAAATACTAGAATATGTGTTGCAGCAAAACAAAGAGAGTAAACCAACAAGGGGGAAGACAGGGGATTCAGAAGTAGAAGCTGCAACATATGAGAGAAGTAAAGGGAGTAACCTAGAAAAGGGGAAGGCAAATTCCAGGATGACAGTCATAATGAGACGAAGAAAGAAGCCTCACGATACAGGCATAGAAGAACAGGGGGCTTCGAGAAGGATGAGTCAAGGCTGGGGGTCAGATGGGAAGGGAGGGGAGAAATTGGTAATGTGGTAAATTACATATCTGCTGGAGTTTAGGATGAATTAATGATAGATGGAAATCAAAGTACAAATTTTAGAAAGAGGTGATCATTTGTTCATTCTGAGCAAAGCAGTATACTATGGTTACTTTATTACTACACTGTGAATATTGCTCTGTGAAAAGTGGCTTAACTCTTATTATTTAACTCATAATTGTAATATTATAATTAGGGGTTCACGTAAGGACAGAATGTTCGTATTTTATATTAGGAAGTTAATAATGTCTAACATTGATAAGACAGAAAATGGCACCATAAATACATATATTTTTAAATATAGAGATAACTATAAGATAAAAAAAGTTTAAAGTAGTAGTTGTATTTATAAGCAGAATGGACGCTTTGTCTAAAAAACTATAGTTAGTATACTATTTTGTCTACATGAACTTTTTTATGTATAGATTATATTTTATAATATTGTAATGATTATGAAATAGGTAAAATATGTGATTATATTTAATATTTTATTAAAATATGTGTCATACCATTTAGAGTATATATTTATATAAAACATTTAATTTATTAAATATTGTATAATTTTTTAGACACTACCTTTTACCATGTTCATTCTTCTGAAAATAGCCAATTCTGTGATATGTTAACCAAATGTAAGGTTAATATTAAAACTCAGCTTCAGGCTTCATTGAGCTTTTGTCTGGACACATTTCCCTAAGTACATCTTCCTATCAATGGGTCCAAGCTATGTAGTTTCTTCTGTATTCACTTAAGACGTCAAATTTATGCCTTGCTCGGAATTAATAGATGTTCCTATTTCTGTGCCTCTACTTTTGGAAAATGAGCCAATCATGCAATGTCATAAAGCACGTTTGCCATAAAATGTCTTTGATAAACAAGAATAATTCTACAGTGCAAAAAGTCTTTCAAAGCAGAGTCACCCAGAAGCATGGGGATATAGAACTTGAATTTTATGGTCCATATCAATATTTTACTGTGGTTACAAATCTAACACAGATTCCAAGATACTTTATGTTGCCAAATGGTTCTTTTATTTTTCAGCACATGTTGTGTGTTCTATTTAGTAGTGAACACATCTGTTAGAAGTTTTTCTTTTCTCTCTCCCTGCAGTTTTGTTTTTTTTTTTGTTTTGAGGGATTTCTTTTTGTTTGTTTGCAATTCTAGTTTCCTCTAAAGATACACACTCATACATCAGCCCAATGCATGTTTTATGACGTATAAACATTGTTAAACAATGCCATCCTAAACAGTTGTGGGTTAGGGAATCACTGCTTTGGGAAAGGTATTTTTAGTGGCAAAAGCACTTTTCATTAACCTCAATTCTCCAGCTTTAGAATCAAGGAGAGCTTGATGACTCCAAAGGCAGCTGGATTTGGGATTCTCTTGGGAATATGCAAGTAGCACCAGGGCAGAAACAAACAGTTGGTGTGTGTGACGCCATTCAACTGGTTTTCCACCTGCCCTGTTTCACTTCAAGTTGGAATCACTTGCCAGTTCGGCAGAAGTTTGCTTAAAAGGCAAGGGAGGGGTTGCGATTGCCTTTTGTGCCCATGAAAATTAGGAGGTGTGTTGTTTTCAAGAGGCTCTGCCATTCCTCCTCCTTCAGCTGCACCCGGCCCATCTCCCCCACTGAGTTGAATCAGCATTTTCAGAAGCAGCCCCTCTGGAGTGATCAATGAGAGGTGTTGCTTGGACAGGAGCTGAATGATTTAGCACAGTGGGAAGGCAGCAGCAGATCGACAGCCAACAGCAGGAGGCAGGGGACAGACTGACAGTGGCTTTTATAGCCCCTACACGTGAAAAATGGTGCATACTGAGGAGGAATGGGATAGTGCAAGGAAATTTGTGTAACCCGCCAGGCACAGACAAGCTTCCCCTTATTCACGGTCAATTTGGATGTTGTTTGCGGTTTAGATTTTGGGGAGATTAGCATGTGATGACTACAGTTGAGTCGAGCCGCAGAATTCCCTCAAGACAAGTAAAAAAATAAAATAAAATTTCAGAAAAGAGGCAGGTGTGTGTGTGTGTGTGTGTGTGTGGTGGAGGAGGGTGGAGAGAAGTCTGGTTATACCTATACCCCAATCTTTCTCTTCCTTGGTTCACACAAATTTGACCTATATAGGTTTCAATTCAACCTTGCTTCAATCAATTTAACAACCTTTACAATTTTAACTGAGGCCCTTGAAACTTATTTGCTTTTGTATTTTTTTGGTGTTTTGTTTGTTTGTAGACAATAGAAGTGGAAGTAAGGCTTTTGCCTGCAATTAAAGTTGAGTTTACAGACATGCGTTATGTAATTCTTAGTTGCCTTGATGAGGAGGAAATTAATGGGCAGCAGTTTGGTATATAAAGATCGTTCAGCAGTTCTAAGCAAAGGGGCTGGTGGGTGGGGAAGGAAGCTGGCATTCTATTTTAATAACATGGTTACGGATCTTGAAAAAACAGGTTAACTGTAACTGTAACACTTCAGCTTTTACAAATGGGAATGCCAAATCTTTGGGTATTTTCCTTTTTCTTTTCTTAAAGGGGTCCCATCTTAAAATCCAGGCTAGTTGATTTTCTCTTTTACAGAGAGTAACACGCAGGCAACCTGCTCCATTTCAAATTCGGGTTACTGTGAGGCTTTAAAAAAATTACTTTTAATATTCACCATCTAGCTTTTGATACTAAAACATGTATGATTGTGGAGCCTCAAGGAAAAATTGACTCTAAAGCCATTAGTAATTAATTCCTTCAGTTACCAGCCTAGAGTAACTCTCCAAATTGTAATATTTCATTCCTAATAAACCACATTTACAGTAAACTCAGAGTTCCTAGTTATGTTGAAAAAGCTAGATAATTAAGGTCCTCTTAATAACTTTTACCTAAACAGCAGTTTGTGCTTCAATTTCAGACATCCATGGTACCATATCATAATCGATTCTCCTAGATTAATATCTTGTAAACTACAAACTTAATTCTTAGTAGAATGTATTCGACTGAGTAGCATACGTGGCCTGAAATACCTATGAAACCTGACGATAATGATTACTTATCAGAAACTACATTAAAATCCATGATATAGGACTGGAAGTTTACCTTACGGTATATTAGAATGACCTCAGTGGAGTTTAGCTTAAAGATTTGGGGGGGTGATTTACGAAATAAATGTAATATAAATAATACTGAGTAGAAATAAATCTATATTAAACTCATGTGTCATTTAACATATTGATACTGGTCCTCCAGTAACACAAACTCTGCCACTTTAGGCCACTTTAAAATTATTCACATTTGTCTTTTTATACTAATTTGCATGTTGTTATTTGCTTGTTCTAATGGATACTGCTTACTATAAGGAGGAGGGAAACAAACGAATTCCCTCTGTGATGCTGTCAGGATGATGAAAAATCCATTCTAACTTGTTGACTTGTAATTTTGAACAAAAATTAAATTACTAACATTTTCAGCATTGAAATTGGTGCCCTAAGGTGGGGCTGAGGAGATGTTTACAATGGTTTTATGTGAGTTTTCAAGATGTCCCTTTTCGAGATTATCATAAACTTTGAAACTAATTTAAGAGGGAGTTGGGACCTGTGACTTTTTTTTTTTTTTTTTTTTTTTTTTTTTTTTTTTTTTTGCATCTGTACACCAGAGAGCCACCTGCTGGCTTTCAGAAAGAAACGCATCTCTGATATCTGTGGAAGGAAAAAGCAAAGGGGGGAGAAACCAGCGCTAACACCAGTAAGCAAATCATTTGAAAAGAGTTGATTGACAGAAGACTATATGATTCTATCCATTTAATTTAGTGCTGACATTTATATTTTACATGACTTTTCATACTCCCTAAATGAATTGTTTTTAAAAACTGAATTAGATCCATATAGTGTGGAAATAAGCACTACCATGGTGTTTCAAAAGTGTTATTCACCTTTATTACCTTATAAAAGTGAGTATTATTTAGATTTTATAGTGGAGGGAAGGCAGAAAGAAACTAAGGCTGGCTGGTGTTCAGGTGAACAGGGACCCAAGCTATATATATGGCAGAACTGGGATTTCTGACAAAAGAACGGTTGTGTTTGTTTGGTTTGGTTTTTTTAATCTCACTCAGCTATCTCAAGCATTATTTTCCTTTGCACTATATTTCTTAATTGCATTTCACTATGTAACTAGTAGAGCATGGTTACTAACACTGTTTTTGTGACTTATCATGATGGTAAATTAAGATTGCCTTGCTAAATCCAGAAAGATGAACTGAACTAGAGAGATGGCTTAGGTATTCTTTGGAGGAGACCTTCGTAGTGTCATTCTGTTCTGTTTCAAAGGTTGTTTAACATTAGATTGAATATCTAACAGGGATGGCCTTACTACTTTTTAACATGTTTGAATTTGTTTCTATTAAAATGCATGTGATTTGGCTCTTAGCCCCATGAAAGTTCAGGTTTTTTCTTGCCTTCTGTATTAAATAGTTCATTTTTGTAATCTTTTTACTTGCTGTCAATAATTGGTAACTTTGCACTGAGTTACCTAGTCAGCCTGTTCTGTCCACTACTTACGTTGTTTTCTATTTCAAAAGAGAACTTCAGGAACTCTGAAGTCTAGAAATTTACAGTGATAAGTACATGAAATCGTTATGTGGTTTTCATTGTCCTCCTAGCTCCCTTCCTCACTAGCTGGATGTCACTGAAAAAGTTACTTAACCACTGTGAACCGTACCTCCTTCATCAGCAAATGTTAGGTTACCACCAATCAGCAGAGTATGTGTTGAGGAAATTTCTGTTCATTATGGGGTACAGACTGACGGTGTATGTAGACATTCTTTGTTCAAAATATTTTATTTCACTCGACGCATATTAAGCACTTACATCCCTAATCCTATTTTAGGAAATTCTTCCCTTTAACTCTTTGTTCACCACTTGGAGGAAATGTTATTCTCAATGTATAGGTTCAAGAACTTGGCTGTTGTACAGATTGGGGCATTCAATTTATGGGAAACAATAATGTGATGAACTCTATAAACAATGAGGTTCTGTTATTCTGTCATGTTCTGGGACTGAAAGCTTAGTTGGCATGACTTCGGAAGAGCTGTTTATAGAATATGTATTATGCACGATACCTATTTATAGAATACCTGTTTTGCACACTCTCATATCATGTATAATTCTCATAATTGAAACATACATTTCCTCTTCAATAATCTGCCATTATATTAGAATAAAATGTAAGTTCCTATCTCTGGCCACTTAGGCCAGGTGTGATTTGGCCCCTGCTCAACTCTCCAAGCCTTATCTCCTGCTGCTTTTCCCCAATGCCATTGGCCTCTTATTGGTGAAGTTCTCCCCAATTCAAGTCCTTCCTCACGTTTTTCTCTATTTTCATATACTCCATCCAGCCCTTTGCTTGCTTGATATGCTCGTCTAAGTTACTTCCCCAGGAAGACTCTGTTATTCTACCTAAGTATCCCCACCTTGCCCTTTAATCTTTGATATAAAGTATCTTTCACCAAACCTTTCACTTGCTTCACAAAAAGTTATCACAATTTCTAAGTGGGCTTCTGGATGTTGACAGCTACACTGATTGCCTTCCCCACAAATTCTGAAAGGCAGAAACCCTCTGTATTTATCAGCCTATACCCACCTCCTACTGGGGTGCTTGGCCCCTAATTGCGGTTCGATGCATATTTGTAGATTGAATGAATTGACCCTGCCGTGGTGGATTTATTATCCCCATTTCACAGATGAGGAAACTTGGAGGTATTAAGCAGCAAATGTTAAACATGTGGTAATTGGCCAAGCTTTGAACTCAGGTCCCTGACCTCAAGTCTTCCTGTCACTCTTTTATACCCCAAATGTACTCACTGATCCTCAAAAAGACTTTCCTATTGAGAAAGGTTGAAACACTGAGCTCTGGACTACATGCAGCAAACAGGCAAGGTGAGGGAGTGATTTTGAAAAAAAGTCAAATCCAAATTCTAGCAGAATTTCTCCCATCTGACAGCTCCTAGAGTGTCAGACCCACACCAGAGTCTCTGGTGCCTTGAGCCCCTAAAGAGGACAGAGGAGCTTGCCTCATCGCTCAGGGGAGAGAGGAGCTAGCTCCGCAGCAGGGAACCTTTAATACAAAACACTGACTTCATTGGCGATGCAGAGAATAAGCTCACAGCTTTTTCTCAAGATTGAAAAGGGAAAATATTCTTGGGAAATCTACCCTTTTCTTACTGGTTTGCTTCAAGAGTTCCCTGGACATCTGTCAGTCTAATCACATTGCATGGACCCTGCCTGTATGACAAAATGCTTCCCAAAATTGGGGTCACAGAGCACTTAGGTAGGAATCAGGGAAAATGCTCATGGAATACATAGAATCTAAGTGCATGCAACCGATCTCATAAAGCGGAATCCCTGGAATAGGCCTGCAGCCTGCATTTCAGCACACATTCTCACAGTCATTCGCGTGCTTTAGAATGACACCTGGAAGTTGGTCCACTTTTCAGCCTTCTCTAGATGTGGTAGCTCATGCAAAAGCCAGTTTTCACATCTGCACAGAATAGTTACAATCTGTTTGTCTTACAGTTTCTCAGAAAATTTAAATGGCTTCCAATCACAACATACATTAAAGTGGTAAAGGAATTGTTCCTTCTGCCATCCCTCTACCAACATGCCCTATTCACATTAGAGATTCTGTTCCACCTTCCAGATAGACTTTCCACCCTGTCCACGGCACCTATATTTAGCTTTAAATTTTGGATAAAGGCACATATGAATAGTTAAAAGCCTCTCTCCCATTCTCATCGGAGACTTGGTATAATAGGTCACCACATCACTGTCTGAACTTTTTCTTCTTTAAATTCCAGAAATATCAAGTTAGTCAATCTAACTTTTCATTCATTCATGCATTCATTCATACTGTTACCCTATATTAATAATAATAATTTTCCTTCTGACCTTCTAGGTTCTTGGCTGAGACCCCCCCCCCCCATAATAAAAGATAGATTAACAGGAGAAAAACAAACAGAAGTTTAATAACATTCATGTCTCCTGTATTCATGGGAGATGCCCAGGAAAACTGAGTAACTCCCGGAAATGGCCCAGGCCATCACCTTAAATACTATCTCCAGCTGAAGACACGATGTGGGGTAGGGCATGGAGGGGGGCAGGTTTTCAAACAAAGCACAAGGTTGTTAGGCAGAATTAAGTCCATAGATAAGAGTTTCTAAAGATTTAGTCATTCTCCTCTTCCCAGTACAGAGGGGAGATACCCTTACAAATAAAGATTTCCATTATAAGTGTAAATTGCTCTTACAAAAGGGTAACTTCTAGTTGGCTTTCAGAGCTTCTCCCATGTGCACTATTTGTTTCTTTTAATAGATAGCTCGAAATAATCTTTATGCCAAAGAGGCATGTTTGGGGTGGCAAATTCTGCTTCCCTTAAGTGCCTTGCACATTACTGAGTTCCCAGGAATTAATATTATCCAAGTAAAAAGCTATCATAAACAAACAAGCAAAACAAAAAACCCGTAACTGCAATAATTGGTTAAGTGCTGTGACAGAAATGTATATGAGAAACACTGGTGGCAAACAAATAAGCCCAAATAAATGTATTTCTCCACAAAATTGTAAACACTATGATGGTGGAAACCACATCTTACAAGTTTCTGAATCTAGTGCTTAATGGACCAGCCTATATATAGGAGGTTCTCAATAAACAATGTATGAATGAAAAAAGTATAGGAAAGTAGAAGGAGGGATAATTACTTAACCAGCGAAATGGAGTTAAGGTCAAACCAATATATACAGATAGAAAACCATGTACAGAGACCAATAAGTATTTCAGAGCATTCCTACCAGGGGTTCAAAATTATGTCTGGGAATGGTTGGAAAGCAGGGTGTGTGACTTTCTTCTCTATTTGTGTTTGATGTTTGCAATCATCCTGCTGCTGTATTCTATCTGGATTAGGACTCTGGATCAAACTGGGCTCTCTGTGGTGAGGGGCCTGTCCCATGCTGGGCAATTGGCACAATGAGTCTCTCTAGACAGAAGTGGCCAGTTGTGTTCATTACTGGCATCCACAAAGACTTATCGAGACTTTTAAGACTGGCCATAGATTTATTAGAGGCAACTCCCAGAGTGGAGATTACACTGCCCTGGTGACAGATACTTACTGTGGTTTGGATTCTGGCTATGCCGCATGCATGCTCTTTCCTTGAACAAGATACCAAGATGCCATGATCCTCAATTACTTCATTTGAAAATATGGGTAATAATACTTCATAAGGCAGTTAGAAATAAAGTGAAGAGCAAGCAAATAAAGTTCCTGATTCATTATTTTTCCTCAACAATTGTATCTCCCTCCCCTTTCATGTTGTAAAATCAGTAACTCTGTTCCTAAAAGAACACTGCATGTCTGGTCCAATAATAGCAATTTTTCTATTGTTGTTATTTATAATTTGCTTTTTCTGTTTGCTTTGTTTTTTCTGTTTGCTCTGTTTTCATTTGCTTTTCTGTCCTTTCTCAGCAGTGATGTTAAATTTTCATTAGCTGAGCAGATTACCTGAAAATAACAACAGAAGTTCCCCTTGTTTTTGTATTAAAAAAAAATCCAAAGTTTACTTTTTGCATATGTTTCTTTCATTTCATGATCAGAAATAGTCCTTCCACCGCCTCTATTTCAAAAGATATTTAGAATTTTACCATGTTAAATTGACCTGAGATGAAATTGAGACTGTTCTGTTTCATAAATCGGTAATTATTATGTACAGTATATATGTGTCCTATTATATTTGTATATTATATTTTTGTATATCATATTATTCCCATGTCTCACCTTGTTCCACACCGGATTTATGGTGACACACCATAAAGCAGAAAGAAATGAAAAAGGAAATGCTCGAAGATATACCCACAAAGGTATACACACATTCATACACCCATACACCAAAAGGATAACACTGTAGTGAAGACAAATTAAATATAAAGGCATGAAACAAACATAGATTCAAGGTCAAAATTCAAACCCTGTGCTTTAAGGCCCTCTACAGCAGCCAGAACTGGGCTGCCAATATTAAATATGAAATTCCAAGGATCCAGTAGGAACCAACAAGACCAGTTACAAAATTTAAATTCTACATGACACAAAAGAAAACAAGTTACTTAGAAAATCAATTCACTGATGTTCTTGTTATAAGGCTCTACCAGCAGTGTTCCCAACCTTTTTTATATCGTGGAGCAAAAGGAAAATGTCATATTTTTAAGGTACACGGTGATAAATGGATGAGGTTGCTCTCAGCCAGAAGGGACCAGCCCTGGGGGCTTGCCGTATGTCCCTGAAGACTGAGTGAACTAATAATTTGGCACACCTCCCAGTTCACCAGCATGCCACAGGCACTGGTTGAAAACTCTATTATGGAAGACATGTTGTTGACAAATTTTCTCAGGCTTCAGTACAAGTAAGTGCTAAGTTTTCCTGAGTCTACTTTTATAAATGCGCTTTAATGCAAGACCAGAACAGCAAAGACCAATTCTGTAAAAGCAGTTCCGTCAGAGGGTAACATATTATGGCCCAGGTACCTGGCTTTATGGTTAGATCCAAAGAGAAATATTTACCACATCTGGAGAAAAGGATGGATTGCTCATCTTTCAGGCAAGTTAAATCCCTTCTACTTGATAAACCCTTGAGTAATCAGGAAATGAAGGAGACCAATGGATTCCCCCTTGATGAAAGTTGAGACCCACATGCAAGTCTCAGGGAAAGTGAATTTCCCACACCAAACCTGCTTGGGTAATGTAAATCAGGCCTAGAAGGCGCCATTTGTATGCAAACAGACTTAAGTTAAGGACTTAATGCAATTGCTTTCTGCCATCTGGATCACAAACAAGATGAACAGATTTAAAGGGAAAAGGCTTAACTATAAACCTGGTGGAAAATAGAGCTTGATCACTGTACAGAGAGCTGAAGAAACTCAAAGAGAAAAGCAAACATTTATTCCATAGTTGGGCAAGGGGAAGATGGAGGGAGGCTTATTCCGATACTTGGTATCCTTTCCATCCCGATACTATCAATATTTAACTCTGTTTCTACAGATGACTAATTTTTAAATTGTTCATAGTTGTTTGCTCACTTACTTTTATACATAATCCAGGAGAGCAGTGCAGAAAGAATATTATAGGCATATACTCCAACGTTGTTTGGGACATTGTGGTTTAGTCATTTGTTAATGTAACACAGGAAAAATACATTCATTGGGCTGGTTATAAACTTTATGGTCAAAACTTCTCTATCACATGTTACTCGTAAGGTGTTCTAATTTTATTATCCTACCCAGATTTAAAAGAATAGAGATGTAGCATAAGTGGAGACATTTCATCCATGTTGAATTTAACATTAGCCTCAGGATTAAAGCATTCTGCTTTGTGAGGACAAGTGAAAAGAAACTGGTACGTAAGGTGGAGCATCTTGATGAGGAATCTAAGAACTGGTGGCAATGTTTGTGACCAAGAAGCAGGCCAAGAAGAAAAGGATAGGCAATAGGAAATGTATCTTCTATTCCACGTATGAGATCAGTAGATGAAATTGTTGGGTTTTTTTTTTTTTTTTTTTTTGCAAGCGAAATAAAGTCCAATCCAAAATAAGCCACGTGGAGAAGTGTTGGCTGTAGTAACTTACTAGACCAGGAATTATTATTCTTGCACCCTCCTTAGAAGTCCGTATAGGAATGATAATTGTAGATTTCCATTGTTAAAAGAGCCCCACTACTTAAAATACATAGTAACAGTACTGGTCCAACACAATGCTTTGAAGTTTCAATGATCCTAGCACGTCTCTATTTATAGTAAGTATTATGAATGTTGTTTTTCCTATGATACTCCCAGATACTCTCTCTAACCCCATGTTCTCCCGAAATCCATAATATAGAGTTTGTTTGACAACGTTGATTTAAATGACCAGTGAAACCATTACGAGGATGAAAACAAGATTTGAAAGTCAATTATAATAGGTCAGCTCAAAGTGTTTTATTTATATATCGCTTGAAAAAATTATTCCTGCTCAATAACCTTCCCCTAATTCTCCACCCAATGAATAATCTTGAGTTCATTTTTCAGAATTTGCTGCATAGAAATATGAAATTAATCAGTCTTTTATAGTGGAAAAAGAGATAAACTCGACAGGGGTATATAAACTTTTATTTCAAAGCTAGCTTGAATTAAATGTTAAATAGTACCAGAAAAAGATCTGCCAGAAAAATCGCCGATTCTTAATTTATAATGAAAATGAACATTTCCACCATTATCCCCTTTTTCCTTCACTGAAGAGGCATTCCCTACACACTTACTAAATTTGTATCTTAAAAACATTTTTGGCTTTGATCTTGGAGACAGAAATGTTTGCCATTTCCCCCCATAGCAATGTGTACTTGAAGTTATGAATTTATATAAATCTCCTCCATCCCTTAATATTGATTTTGTAAAATTAAATCATAGAAATAAGTTCACATTCAGTTAAATTTTAGAAAAGGTACTATATTAAACCATGTTATTTAAATTATTTAGTGATTCACTGCTAAACTGATCTGGTCTCAAAACAATGACCTCATCTAAAAAATACATTTCCCTGGATTTCAATATGCACCCCTCTTCTTGATAACCATAATCCTGAAAAACAAGTAATGCCGTCACTTGAATCAGATTTCTTCCCCAGTTTAGGCGTTATACATTAGGAAGTCAAGAATCCAGTGCAATTACTTCATCTTAATTTACAAACTCTCAGACTGAACCTTAATGTACAATATACACACCTTCCAGGCACCATTGCATCAAGCAAACGTCAGTTGTCACTTGTTGGGGCCATTAACTAGACAAGTCCAAAATAAAACTCAGAACAGAGAGGACATGTCATGCATTCTATAAATTGTATGTTCTGAGACCCTATTAAAACTGACAGGGAAGGGAGCCTGCGATTGGTGAGCACCTGATTACACCTTGTACTTTATTCCCTGTTGACTTTGGTTATGCCATACCTTTCCATTTCCTAGAGAAATAAATGAAAAGTCAGAAGTAATTTGCCTGACGGAGGGTGCAGGTGGAATTTGCTCAGAAGAGCCTTTGCATACTGTGAAATCCAATTTAACCCCTTGATGGGGGATAGCTTATTTTCTTTTGTTGACAGCTTTGTGGCAGCTAAAATAGGGACCTGATTAAATAGAGACAGTGAGAGATTGAGGTCTTGTTCTAACAGCAGGGGGATCAAGGCCTTTAATCTTATCTCCCAGAATGCAGAGATGAACTAAGGACAGAGGCAGAGAGATAAAGCCGGCTATTTTGTGCAGAGAGGGGAAAGTAGTAAGAGAACATGTGAAAGGAAATATGAACAGTTGTTAACTGTTGTTAACAGTTGTTAACAGTAAAAAAAAATCAGTAAACGAAAATAAGAAAATCTAAACTGTACACTGAAAGAGAAAAAGAAAAGAAATTCCTAAATTAAAAGTTTGTAAAGACTTGCTAGTTGTAATTTCATCCTCTGATATCCTAAAAAGTTGAGGGCTTTTCCCTAGTAAAATATAGTGAATTTTAAGTGTATTTCAGACACTACAGTTTCATTTGGTTCTACTTACGTGTTGCTTTGTCTGATAAAGTTATTATTTGACAGATATATTTACCACAATTAAACCTCAATAAACCCATGATGTCTGCTTCATAAGTTCAAACATATTGTGCAATCACCAAATCCTATAGACAGTTTCCTTTGGGTATTAATATTGATTTTCCATCAATTATCTTGCCAATCTTATTCAGAAAGTAGAACATAAATTTTACAACGTGCTGATTGCTATGTGTTTTGAAATTTCAGTAGGTCTGAGTCTAATTAAGTGCTTTCATTGAAGGTTTAAGTCTAGAGTTAGAAGAATCTAACAATTGTCTCTCTCTCACAGAATATTGAAAATTCTATTTTCCAATTAGGTATATATGATTTCTTTCTACCTGGCTTTAGCTGTGCTGAAATTTTTGCCTCCATGTGCTTTCTGCAATATTTCCTTTATAAAGCACTTCCATCTACCATATCTGATTTAATCTGTTACTTGATGGGTAAGTGGTAGGATCAGGTCAGCATTGTTTACTGTAGGTTCTTCATAATACCTGTAGGTTGTGAGCAAGTATTATGTAGATATGGATATAGATGCAGATGCATAACACACATACACACACAAGTAGCTCTCTGGCGCATCGGTTTGAGGACAACTTTGTTAAATATAAGCATTTCCATTTTAAAGGGTCTACGAAGTCCTGTGGGAATGTGAGTGCAACTCTTGAAAAAACAGGGTGGATGAAGTAGCATTTCCTTAACTAATTTTACCGTGGAAATCTCTCTCAGGTTTTAGCTCTAATATGTTGGAAACCATATTCTTCCTTATACTCAAAGGTCTTTCCACCTTGGTGATGTTCAGGTTCCAAAATGGCCTTCTCTGAGTCCAGCCTCTGTTTGTGTCCCCTAATCTACACTTATAAGTCCAGGCACACACAGGTATTGGCATGTAGTTGTTGCTCAACTGAAGCATACTTAGTGATAAATTTGCACTCTTCTCTAGTATACTTCCTACTCTCCAAGTCCCTTGAGCAAATCTTCTCTTCTCACATGGACGTTCAAGTGTCTCCATTTTAGCTCTTGTTATTTTCATCTTTGCTTTTCAACTATTAATATTTCCAAAACAAGTGAAATGATTTTATGGGAAATTTACCTTTCTGAAGATTCTCTTGTGGGAATTTGGAAGTATGCATACATTTCATTGGTTTTGTTCAGTGATTTTGCAAAAGGGCAGATTATGTTCCAGATGTAAACTTAGCTTCACGCTATTGAGCCAGCAAGAGTGAAATACATGTCGGGGTATCACAGACAGTGTTTCCATAACTTCACCAGAATAAGTGGGCTAAGGTCCCAGAGTATCAAGTGGTCTGAGATGTCATAAAATGGAATAAGTAGGGATTTTGAAATTAGACAGTGTTTTGAATTTTGAGAGGTTGTGACACTTGCCCAATCCTCAGTTTTTTTCATTTCTCCAATGGGGGTAGTCCTTACCATCTCATGTGGCTGTCACAAGCATTAAGTAAAGTGACTTAATTTAAAGTGTACATATTATAGGGGCTCAATACTCATTCATTCTCTCTCTTTTTTCCATTATATTTGTCAGTCTGATTAAAATCCATTTTCTGTTTATAACAAAGAATTTCTATAATGTGAATATAACCTCTGAATGTGTTTAAGATTCCTGTGTTTTCTTCCCAGGTTTAATTACAGAAAAAGTTATACACACATATTTAATATCTTTTACTTGAGAAAGGTGGATACTAAAAATCAACTAGCTTAAATTACATTTTATCCCTCTCCAAGCATGTAGAGGTGGAAAAGTTAAAACCTACATTTCCCAGATTCCCTGACAGACAAAGGTGCAACTGTGTTTAGGTTCTGCCAATCAAATAAACCTGACTTGGGTTTAGAACACGTCAGGTGGGTAGAGGCAGGATATGGTATATTCATTCTTTTCTGTCACAGACCGGGTGAAGATATGTTTCTGGAGCCAGTGACCAAGTTAGCAACTTAACAGATAACTTTCTCATTTTGAAGCTTCCTGATTTTGTCTAGGGGTAGCAGCTCCTTTTGTAGCCTGCAGGATTGTGATTTATACGAAAAATATACATGTGGTCATTCAGGTGACCAAAATATATTTCTCATAGAAGTTTGGTCTTTGTGTCCACGATTCCTGGCTCACAGCTCCCCAAACCCTTAGAATTTCCTAAGTGGTGTGGAGAGTGACAAAGGTGTCTTTTTTTTGTTAGTGAGGGGACTTCTGGAAAGCAACTAAGATTGGGGGCTGGTTGTCAGTGGAGCCAACCATGTGATTGAAGGGTTGGAATTTTTAGTTCCTCTCCCTGACCTCCAAGGAGGAGATAGAAGCTGGAGGTTGCATCAGTTGCCGGTGATTTAATCAGTCATTTCTCTGTAATGGTACCTCCTTCAGAACTCCTCAAAAATGGGACTTGGAGAACTTTTGAGTTGTGGACACATGGAAATTTGGGGAGAGTGGTAGACTTGGAGAGAGCATGGAAGCTCATCACTCTTTCCCTGTACCTCGCCTTATGTGTCTCTTCCATTTGGTGTTCCTGAGTTATATCCTTTGTAATAAACCTGTAATCTAGTAGGTAAAATGTTTCTCTGAGCTCTGTGAGCTATTCTAGCAAATGAATTAAACCCAAGGAGAGGGTTGTATGAACCTCCACCTTTTATTTTAATATATTTAGCAATAGTATGATTTGAATCTTTCTCTCTGGTGACATTTAGGGTTACATATCAATGAATCTAGTTAAACAAGATACTCATGTAATAATAAATATAAATAATAAAAATTCTTAAACTCTAT
Organism: Stenella coeruleoalba; assembly: GCF_951394435.1. Lineage (NCBI taxonomy): Eukaryota > Metazoa > Chordata > Mammalia > Artiodactyla > Delphinidae > Stenella > Stenella coeruleoalba. Next base: position 25,357,168 of record NC_137166.1, on the reverse strand, counting down.
ATGTCACTTATGTTGAATTAAATATTGGAGTTTGATCTTTGAAATTAAATTTGTTTAGAGGATTTCTCTTTGATTCATTTCATTTTCTAAAATAATATGGAAGAAAATAATATAAAAGTGAGCAAAATTTTTGGCCAAATGTCACAAACACCCAAAGTCCACCCATGAATGTGTCAAGACTTCTAGATTTTAAGTGTGATACACCTCAACTCTTAGTGTTCTTGTCTTTCATGACTTAGCATCTTGCAACAACACAGGGTAGACAATTCAGTCAGGAATATTCTAAAGATGAATTGACGGCAAAAGGATTGCTTACCTCAAACATATTTAATCAGTTTTCTGGCATGAGTGTAGCTACTTCCTTCATCTTGCAGAAATGGAATTCATTTTCAATAACTGGTACAGAAAGAAGAGTTGTAATCATATCAGTTCTATGTCTCATTTAGACTAAGGATTTTAAAATGTATTTCCCAAAATATTATAATTATTTAAATTTTTTCATTTATTGGAAGATTTATTTAGAATGTAATTACCAAATGGCTTAATACCTTTTCTCATATGGATGTCCTTTTGGAAAGAGAAGGCATTTCTTTCTATGCTATAGAAACTCACTCAATCAAATGTTGATTGTTTTGTCCAATTTCATCTTGGAAAAAAATATGCATAAAACCTTATTAGTAGAAAGAAGATATTTAAAAGACAAAACAAGTTAATGTACTTCAATGGTTGCAAAATGATGCCCACAGGCTGAATCTGACATACAGGCATATTCGTTTCACCACTTTCTCAGGGCTGCTGTAACAAAGTACCATAGACACAGACCGGGTGGCTTATAAACAAAACTTTATTTCTCAAAATTCTGGAGACTGGAAGTCCAAGATCAGGGTGACACATGGTCCATTATGGTGAGAATCCTCTTCTAGTTTCTAGACTGCTGACTTCTCTTTGTATCCTCATGTGTTGGAGAAAGAGATCAATACTTCTCTGGACTTGCTTTTATAAGGTTGCTAATCTCCTTTGTGAAGGCTCCATCCTCATGGCCGAATCACTTTCCAGAGGCCCCACCTCTTAATGTCATGACGTTAGGGCTTAGGATTTCAACATGTGTATTTAAGGAAGACAGAAATATTCAGTCCATGGCAACCAGGAAGTGTTTTTTTAAAAAATGAATTTTGTTGACATTTTAAAAATCTGGAGATTTCATGTAAAATATGGAGATTTCTGTTTCTCTGAAAATTTTAGAACATCTGGTAAAATTAGGTTTGATGTGCGTTTCTCCACAATGATAGTCTGTTGGGAGTAAGTAGCAGTCTTTCTCTTTAGGTAGGTGATTCTAGGCTGTGCATTGTAATCAGCTCCAGAGGTCTGAAAAATACAAATCCCTAGTTCTCACCCCCAAAGACTTCAGTTAATTAGTCTGGGATCTGGCCTTTTGAAAGGCTCCCAGGCGATTCTAATACACACTCAGGGCTAAGAATCTACTGTTTTAGATGGAAAATGATTTCTCCGGTTCTTTATTTTTCACTTGCCTCATTTACATTACTTACCAACTCCCTCTAAGTATGTGCATTTTCCAGACATGGTCTTTTAGCAAATGAAAAGTGGCATCTGTTACTTAAAATGTTGAAAAAAAAATAGGTAGTTTTTAAGGAGGTAACCGGGAATGGCCAATCAGATGGAAAAAAGAAAGAAGCACTAGGGAGCAAGTCTAAGGAGAAGTTATAGTAATTGAAGTTGGGCTGATGGGAATGTGATAAAAAAGGAAAGGTACCTCCATGCAGAGAAGTGGAAAGTGTGCTGGACTTGGAATCCATTCACAAATCCATCACTACTTAGCTAAGTGACCTCAGGAGGTTTTCTGTTCTTCTACAGGCCTTCATTTCCAAAATGCAGAATCCTATGGCTGCTCTAACAAATTACCATAAACTCTGTGCTTAAAACAACCTAAGTTTATTCTATCACATCTTTTGCGTGTTGAAGTGTAAAATCAGTATCGCTGAGCCAGAGAAGAGGCATCAGTAGGGCTGCACTTTTTCCAAAAGCTTTAGGGTAGGATCAGTCCCTGGCCCCAGCTGACTTGGCTTGTGGCTACCTCACTCTTACCTCTGCCACCAAGTTCACACTGACTTTCCTCTCTGTATGTGTCCTCTCCTCTTCTGTCTGTGTAGTCTCCCTCTGCCTCTATTCTATAAGGAAATGTTTGATAACATTTAGGGCCCACCTGATAATTCAGGTTAATTTTTTCATTTCAAGAACCTTAGCTTAATCACGTCTGCAAAAACTCTTTTCAACCGTATGGTGACAATTATAGGTTCCAGGGATTAGGACTTTTTTGAGGAATATTTTTCAGCCTTTCACAAAAACGATTAAATTTAAAGGGATCAGAGATTTTCAGACTGTTTTCCTCAGAGACCTTCCAAGGATTGCTTTGGAAGTTACTAGAAACAAGTGGGGGATCATCCCTCCATTGCCACTGCTTCAATAGCCCATTTGTGATAGTGAGTTTTTTATATGTCAACTTGACTGGCCATGGGGTGTCCAAATTAAATGTTATTTCTGGGTGTGTCTGTGAGAGTGTTTTCAGATGGTATTTGCATTTGAATCAGTGGACTCAGTGAGGTAGATGGCCTCCCCAGTATGTGTGGGCACATTGTCCAATCTATGGAGGGCATGAATAGAACAAAAGGACAAGGAGGCAGGAATTCACCCCATTTTCCCTGCTTTACTGCATAACCAGGAACATCTCATCTTCTTCTTCCCTTGGACTGAGATCGGTTCCTCTTTTTCTGAGCCCTTTAACTCAGACTGAATTATACCACTGGTTTCCCTGGCTCTTCAGATTGTGGAATTTCCCAACCTTCATAATTATGTCAGCTAATTCCTCATAATATTATATATATATATATATGATATATATTCTTCTCTCTTTTAATTTAATAATGTGCTTACCTGAATATAAAAACCTTTTGAGACTCAGGGAGTTCACCAGAGATGCTCTAGCTCCGTGATCATCAGTGTTAAGATGCAAACACACAGTTTTCTGATTCCCAAGCCTGAATAAACTTTCCATCGAAGCAAAGGTTGCTATGAAATACACACAAGGATGTATAAAACTGTGCAGATTCAGGGATATTCTTTTATGGAAAATAAAGTCTCTCTCTGGGGAAGAGACTCACTGATTTTAAATGGTTGCAAAAAAAAAAAAAAAGGACCTCTTACAGTTATTAATCATAGCAAGGTCACAAGAGCAGAGTTTAAAGTCCAATTCCAATTCCATATTGTAAACTTTACCGTGAGCAATAGCTTCTGTCATCAGTAATTTTTTTCTCACATTGCCATTTTTTTCCTACTCAAAGGAATATTTTCTACGTTTGTTGTTTAGGCCTTTTCAAAATTTGCTTCCAGGGCAAATTTTCCCCAAGGGGAGTGAGGATAATAACTACTCTTGTGGCCGCATGTTTTAAAAATAGAGAAACATTTGCTTTGTGGGTTTTGTTTTTTAAAACATCTTTATTGGAGTATAATTGCTTTACAATGGTGTGTTAGTTTCTGCTGTAAAACAAAGTGAATCAGCTATACATATACATATATCCCCATATCTCCTCCCTCTTGCGTCTCCCTCCCACCCTCCCTATCCCACCCCTCTAGGTGGTCACAAAGCACCGAGCTGATCTCCCTGTGCTACGCGGCTGCTTCCCACTAGCTACCTATTTTACGTTTGGTAGTGTATATATGTCCATGCCACTCTCTCACTTCATCCCAGCTTCACCCTCCCCCTCCCTGTGTCCTCAAGCCATCCTCTAAGTCTGCGTCCGCTTTGCGGTTTTGATAACCACACGTGCTACCTGTGCTGCCAGTTATTCAGCCTGTGGAGAAGGCAGGTCGTGTTTAACAAGAGGAAAAGCTAAAAACGACACTGTTTTACTACTCTTTCTCCAACATGTCAGGATGGGAAAGGAGAAGAGAGGAGGAATGGCGGTAAGAAAGCCATGGGACACTATTCTGGAGGAAAAATAGTACGTGCCTTATGATGTTTCATGTTAACATCCACCAGCAGATTTGAGTGCTTTGCAGAGTTCCTGCCACAAGACTTTCTGGAAGATTTTGACAGTTTTGGTGGCCAGAGAAAAATCGCTTTCCTGCAGGAGCCCTTCTGAAAGGAGCTCTTCAAAATGAACCCATTTACCGCTTCTCTGTTAACCAGTCATTGAGTGCTAGATAGGTCCAAATGCTGATGAGTCAGAAAATTCTAGCCTGAGATAGAAACAGCAGTCAGACTCCACGGAGCAGATTGGTAGCAGATATTCCTTAGGAACAGTCTACTTACACTTCATCGAGTAAATTACAGGGAAGCTCAGGACTTCCCTCACAGGGAAGTGAGGGCAAAGATGGTTCTCCTTAGATGTACCATCAATTTATGGTCTTGGCCTCTTGATTTTGATGGTCGATGTTAACAGCAGAGTAATACTGATGTTTATTAGTCATTATACTAAAATTTTATACAGATCTTTTTCCTTTTTAAAATTATCTCAGGATGTAGATATTTTGATTCTCATTTTTATAGAAAAGAACTGAGAAAAATGTAATTTATGCAAGGTTATAGCAAGTAATGGTGAAGAGGCAACAAAACCCAATTCTGTCTGACTTTTTCTGTAAGCTAAAGAACGTAAGAAAATAGCCTTTTAAGTCTCATGTGAAATCATTAACAAGTTTCTACTCTATTTGTCTCTTTGTTGGTGGTGTTATTTGGTTTAGCTATAGTTTTAAATTGATTTCTTTATTTTTGACATATTTCCCTCCCCCTTTCACTCTGTACCCCTCCCAAAGGCTACAATATTTGACAGATTTGTGTGTATCCCTTCAAAAGTGTCCTAAGCATGTACATGCATATATGTCAGTAACATTTTTTACACAAATGGAAATATACTGTACATGTTTCTTAAACGATTTCCCAAAAGTCACACAGCTGAGGCTTGCAACCAGGAAAACGTAACACTCAAGTCTGTGTTTTTAGCTGCTATGTTAAACTATCATAAATAAAAATAAAAGGAAATAGCATATTGTATGTGACCCTTAGAATAACTGTGTTGAAGTAGCAATGATCACCTCCTCCCTTTTATGGGTGAGGAACTTGAGATTCACAGGGGGAGATAAACTCCGCAGGTCATACTCTCAATACACGGTAGACCTGGAGTATAGACACACTGCTATGTAAACTCAAATGCGACTGCATTGTGTGACATTCCACTCCTGATTGCCAAAAAAAAAAAGTGTTTTCTTTTATGTCTGCCTTCCTCCATCAAACAAAAATGAAAAGAATAAACACCTTCTCTCATTCTTTAAAGCCAACTTGGTTTGACTGAGGTTCTTAAAATTAGAAAACACATTGATATTCTTAGTTTTCCTAGTAAATCTTCATGTCTGTTGCTATAATATTTAGTAGCAAATTCTGTTCTTCTCCCTATCACATCCCTTATCGAGGCTAAAGAGACAAGATGGGAATGACAAACCACTTCAGGTACCTCTCCAAGCAACATACATCTTGAAGATTATGGACTAAGCTATATACAAAATCAATCTGTTTTTTTCAGCATTACTCTGTGGGTTTGTCTTTTCTAGTAGAGGTATTAATTGGGCCAGAGGGGCTCTGAGGAAATGGTTTAGTGGGACCTGAAGCCTATCCATGAATATTTATTGAGTGCCTACTTTATAACATACTGCCCTGTGCACATCTTGCACAGTTCTTCCTGTGTTGTTAAATTCTTTCAATTTAATCTCTTCCCATCTATAATACATACGAATACATACATTATTCGTATGTATTACAGATGGGAAGAGATTAAACTGAGAAATTTACTTTTTATTCTGACTACTGCATTCAGTGGATACAGAGCTCAGTATAGTGACTTTAAGAGTGTGGCCCTATAGCTTGGTGGAAGGAAAGAAGAGAAGCAGTTCATAGAGAAAAGACAGTAGAAGCAATGTAAAAAAAAAGGGAGAAGAATAAAGTAATTTTCTCAAAATGAGGTTTTAGAAGACATTCGCTGTGTGCCTTCTACCATCTATTTCCTTCATATAAAGCCCCACACTCTTCTATGTCCATCCCATGCTGGTTGGGTGGAGCTGCAGGCCTGGAGCATGTGACCAGGCCAGGCATAACAGAGACCCAAATACGGCTGGCCACAGAAATTGATTCAGTGATTGACTGACTGTAACAAAACTAGAATGAAACTCATAACGTTTGGAGAAACTAACAGAGGGAGGGTTTCCTTTATGAGATGTTCTTTTACCTGGGAGGATTTGAAGATCATGCTTCTGCAGTCATCTAAACACAGTTTACATCCAGAGAATAAAGTCAACATACAGAAAAGAGGGGTAGTGAAGCATATATGGGTATAGAGCAGTTCCTAATACCATCATCTGAGGTCCTGAATCTAGCCCTAATCCTGAACTTTTTAACCCCAGTGGCCAGTAAGTTTTTTGTTTTAATTTGTTTTTGTTTATTTTCATTTAGGTTGATTTTCTGTCACTTGTAACTAACAGATTAGTAATGTATACAGGGAGAACAATGATTAGAATACAAATCCAGCAAGATGACCAACCCAGACCAGTCCCAGATAAGTTCTAACAGATGAACTGAAGCACATTTTCAGAACTGCACTGTAAAAGTAGAGTGAAGGTAGAGGTCAGAGAGGGAACCTCCCTCCAGAAAACATTCTGGGGATGAAAGGTCAGCCTTAAGACATGAATCTGTAAGGAACAGGAAAGAAATAGACCCTCAGGTACTCCACTGAGATCTTAAGCAAGGACCTAATTGGGACATATACTGAATGCTCTGTGTAGTAAGTTAGAAGTCCAGGGATTTACAAGTTATTGTTACACATATTTTCAAACCTGATGACACTGTGAAATCTAATACTGACTCTGTATTGTTTCCAGAAGAGGGGAATTATTGGGTTTTAGAGGCAGGGAATACTTGGATACTGCCTTTGGAATAAAAGGTAAGATCATGAAGGGGTTTCACACATACAGTTATCCAAGTGATGGTAAAACTGCATGCATGGACAAAAAATAGAGGGGCTGTGTTTTTGTTCCTAGAGTTGAAGGGGGAGAAAAGAAAAGCGAGAAGAATGACTAAGAGGTTCTTTGAGGTTGGGTCCATCTGGGAAAGTGGCCGGTAGAAATTTGCTGGTGCGTTAATTTATATCCTCACTGGTTAATATTTAGCTCAGTCTTCTTGATTGTGCTTTGATAAAATTTCTTTCAGTTTTACCCCAAATCATAACTTAGTCTGCTTTGCTAACAAATGCTTTGTGGAGATGTCATTTCTCTTTATATTTGCCCCAAATTTATACTTAGTTCCTTCCTCACATAGAAGAAATTGAGAACACAGAAGCAGATGGGGACATGGTGATTCTAATGTACCACAAAGAGGTTTTTGGCAATCCTTATCCATGAAATAAGATTTAAGCTAGAGTGATAGCATGTCCTAGTTTTCCTGGGACAATTCTGGTTTGATTCTGTGGTCCTAGAAACTTAATAACAATGTCCCTCTTCACTTTTGCATTTGTTGCAGTTTGTAAAATAAACAATATGGACACCTAGATTTAAGCCCATCTTATTAGATTTCAAGGGGCTGAGAGGGACCCCCTTAAAAATCTCATGTAGAAAATATTAAGCAGAATGCCTGGTACATAATAATTTTCTTGACAATAATAATTGCATGTGATATTTTATCACCCAAATTCTCTGAGGTTCAAACTCTTCATTTGTTAGATGGGGGTAATAATGCTACTGACCTTTTAGAATTAGGCAACAGCTTCAAGGACAGTTGCCCATTCAGTTATAATATATACTGACTAGCATGTTCACTCGGTCACTCACTGATAATCTCGCTCTCTCATTCCCTTTCCAGCAATTCAAATAATTATCAAGAGACTGCTCCATGCTTGGGAGAATCTTAGGGTCTAGGGATAAAAAGGTTAATCCAAAATAGCTCTTGCTTTCAAGCAATTCATGGTATAAAGGGAAGGTAGATGAGTGGAGAAGTAAATTGAAATGTGCAGTGCAACAAATTTGCAGAACAGATGATAAAAGAAAGAACAGCATTGATTCCAAGACAAATTAAATATATTTGGACAAAAGTCAATATCAATATCAAGAACAAGAACACATGTGTCACGGTTAATTTCTTTTTCTTTTGTAATTTAACTACAGCTTTCAATGAGTTTCTGTTTTCCAGTAAAGGGACATACTGGCAAGGCTCAATATTTTATTTCCAAAGAAGTAAAAGGTATAATTGTTTATTGTTTTCTGAATACTCAAAAATGAATATCACATGGTTATGTCAAAGATGGCATTATTTCTGATGCTGATATGAAACAATATCCCCTCGAGTATATTTTAAGTCATAACAAAAGGCAGATTGTAGCAAAAATTATAGGTGTTTCATCCCCCCGTCTCTGAATTGACCACTTATACACAGCGCGCGTGCCCACGCACGCACGCACACACACACACACACACACACACACACACACACACTTAACCAAGGAGGTTCAAGGTTGAGATCATGGGTTGTGGCACATTTGGCTTTAATCAGTCGTCGGCCCATGGAAATTAGAAAAACGCATTTAACATGGCATATGAAAGAGTCTTTAAATAATTCATCAAAATTGGTAGTACGGAGTGTTTACTTAATACATATTTAAATGAATGAATGAATGATGAAATCTGAGACATTTGACTTAAGTGGCTTGCTGCTCTGTAATGACACAAATTTTATCAAACCTCTGTGAGGCTACATTTCATGATTTTTAAAGTGAGCATGTAAAGATATTGCTTGAAAGATCCTTGTGTGTGTTTGTGTGTGTGTGCTTGTGTACTGGACATGTACTGGATATGATTCCTGGGACAAAATATATCCTCAATAATTGGGAGCTGTTGTATAAGGTTAGCATTTTTACTTTTTTTTTTTTTTTTTAATAGAGAATTTAGAGATTCCAAAGATAGTGTGACATGGACACAGGCCAAAGTCTAAACCTTCCTTTGGTCCTAGTGCTATATCAAGTTTGGTTTATCAAAGAAATCAGTAAAGATTAATGTCGTGGTCTAAAGCATTTAACTTTCTGTTAAAAGGGCTAGGTAAGGAAATGATTATTAATTTGATATCCAGAAATCCAATGTTTTAAAGGATTCTTGACTTGGTTCTGGCCTTGTCTTGTGCTCTACCCCTTCTGCCTGTCCAGTTGCGCTCTCTTCATAAATTGCTTCACACCTTTTCCCCTTGGTCCTTATAATTTCCTCTGGGTGGAATGACCTTTCTATTTTATTCATTGAGATAAACACAAAACTCCTATTTGTCCTGTAAGATGCTGTTCAAACATTATTGCTTCTACAAAACCTCTTGTAAATCTCTAAGAAGAGGCAATCACTGTTTTGTGCCCAAAATGTCCCTTTAACTGCCCCTGCGATAGTGTATGGTTTATAATCTCCTAGTTTCTTGCGTTTTCTGCTTAATGGTGAACTTTTGCAAGGTAGTGAATGTTTCTTGAAGTTGATTCAATCCTTTTTAATCAAATGTGTTTCAGATTTGTCACAGCAAAACTTTTAAACATTTATGTTCTGAATTCAGCACCGCAAATTCAAAATCTTGATTAATGAATGTAAGTGAATGAGTGGTCACCATTGTAAGAAAAGCATCTGTTGAAAGTGTAGTGATATCATTATAGCTACTGTTTTTCACTAAACTCAAAATGCTATTAATTGTAGGAAGCACCATTATTTTATATGCCAATATAAATAAATACCTTGCCAATTATACTCTAACCATGCTTTCTTATCACTTAGAATAATGTTAATAACTTACTATTGAAATCTCCTGTTGACTTTGTCAATTTTTTTATACCTATCATCTTTTTGTGTGTGGGGGAGGCAGAATTAAGGTATTTATAAAGCATTCTAATATTCAGAGGCAGACCCTTTGAAGTTTTTTTGTTTGTTTTGTTGTGGGTTTTTTTGCGGTACGCGGACCTCTCACTGTTGTGGCCTCTCCCGTTGCGGAGCACAGGCTCTGGACGCGCAGGCTCAGCGGCCACGGCTCACGGGCCCAGCCGCTCCGCGGCATGTGGGATCTTCCCGGACCGGGGCACGAACCCGTGTCCCCTGCATCGGCAGGCGGACTCTAAACCACTGCGCCACCAGGGAAGCCCCCTTTGAAGTTTTTTTGAGAAGTTATTTAGAGTTGTTCATGTTCATTTTTTTACCATTTGGTGTCATCTTTTGTGCAGTCGAAAGTGCTGATGATGTTGTATTTTCTAAAAGAGGGCACCTCTAGTAACTCTGAGATTTGCTTCCAAGCTGCTGACATTAACTTTGTATTTTTAAAAATTGAGGTGAAATTCACATAACATAAAATTAACCATTTTAAAATGTACATTCAGTGGCATTTAATATTCACAGGTGCTGTACCACCACCTCTGTCTAGTGCTAAAACATTTTTATCACCCAAAAGAAAACTCATATCCATTAAGCAGTAACTCCTCATAGTTCCATCTTACTTTCTGTTTCTATGGATTTATCTATTCTGGGTATTTCATATACAAGGAACATAAAATGTGTAACTTTGTGTCTGCCTTCTTTCAATTAGAAAAGTGTTTTCAAAGTTCATCTGTCCTGCGCGTCCGGAGCCTGTGCTCCGCAACGGGAGTAGGCCACAACAGTGAGAGGCCCGCGTACCGCAAAAAAAAAAAAAAAAAAAAAAAAAAAAAGTTCATCTGTATCATGGCATGTATTAGTATCTATTCCTTTGTATGGCTGAATGATATTCCATTTAATGTACATATAATTTATCTATTCATTAGTTAATGAATATTTGCATCATTTTTACCTTTTGGCTATTTCACCTATCATGAATAGTGCTGCTATAAATATATGTGGAGAAGTATCTAAATATCTGAATAATTGTTTCTATTTCTTTTAGGTAGAAATGGAATTTCTGGGTCATATGGTAATTTTATGTTTAATTTTTGGAGGAACTGTGGTGCTATTTTCATGTGTGACTGCACCATTTTAGATTCCACCAGCAATGTACAGGTGTTCAAATTTCTCCACATCCTTGCCAATACTTGTTATTTTTCTTTTATTCAATTATAGCCATCCTAGTGGATATGAAGTGATATCTCATTGTGGTTTTGATTTGCATTTCCCTAATAACTAATGATATTAAACATCTTTTCATGTACTCATTGAGCATTTTTATATCTTCTTTGGAGTAATCTCTATTCATGTCTTGTGCCCATTTTAAGATTCTATTGTTTGCTTTTTTGTTATTGAGTTGTGCTGTATATATATTCTGGATCATGCACTCTTATCAGATATATGATTTGCAACTATTTCTCCCATTCGTAGATAGTCTTTTTAATTTCTTGATAATTTTCTTTGACACTCAAATATTTTTAATTTAATGAAATACAATTTATCCCTCTTTTTAAATTTTATTGCTCATTCTTTTGGTGTCATATCTAAGAAGAATTCATTGCCCAAATCCAAAGTTTACTGCTATGTTTTCTTCTAAGAATTTATGGTTTTATATTTATAATATTGATCCATTTTGAGTTAAGTTTTTTTAACATCTTTATTGAGTTAATTTTTGTATATAACGTGAGGTAGAGGTCCAACTTTATTCTTTTGGATGTGAATATCCAGTTACTCCAGCACCACTTGTTGAAAATACTATTCTTCTCCCATTAAATGGTCTTGGCATCCTTGTTGAAATCAGTTTTCCATAGATATATTGGTATATGGCTGGACTCTCAATTCTTTTCCATTGGTTTATATGTCCATCCTTATGCTAGTACAATGCTATTATGATTACTGTAGTTTTGTTGTAAGTTTTGAAATTGAGAATATGAGTCTCCACTTTGGCCTTCTTTTTCAATATTGCTTTAGCTATCAAGTACTCCCCTATAATTCCATATGGATTTGAGGATTGGCTTTAATATTTCTGCAAAAACAAACAAACAAACAAACAAAAATCTTTTGATCACTTTAGGTAGTATTGGCATCTTAACAATAGTAAGTCTTTCAACTCTTAAACATGTGGGGGTTTTTTTGTTTGTTTGTTTAATTATATCTCCTTTATTTCTTTTAGCAGTATTTTATAGGTTTTAGTATACAAGTCTTTCACCTCCTAGCTTAAATTTATTCCTCAGCATTTTATATTTTGGGGTGTTATTTTAAATGGAATTGTTTTCTTAATTTCCTTTTCAGTATAGAAGCACAACTGGCTTTTGCATAATGATTTTGTACCCTGAAAATTTGCTGAATTGAGTTATTAGCTCTAACAGTTTGTGTGTGTGTGTGTGTGTGTTGTGTGTGTGCACCTGTGAGTGTGTATTATTTGGGATTTTCTATATATAGGATCATGCCAATTACAAATAAAAGTAGTTTTACCTCTTCTTTTCTAACATGGATGCCTTTTATTTCTTTTTTTCGCCTAATTGCTCTCACCTAAAGGCTGGGACTTCCAGTACAAGCTTGAGTAGTAGTAGTGAAAGTGGGACTCTCTGTTTTGTTCTTGATAATAAGGAAAGCTTTCAGATTTCACTGTTAAATATGATATTAGCTTGAGATTTTTCATAAAAGCTCCTTATCAGTTTGAGGAAATCTGTTTTTATTCCTAGTTTGTGGAGAATTTTTCTTATGAAAAAGTGATGGATTTTGTCAAATGGCCTTTCTGTGTCAATCAAGGTGATGATAATGTGTGGGGTTTTTTGTTTTTTTGCTTTTTTTTTTTTTTTTTCGGTACGCGGGCCTCTCACTGTTGTGGCCTCTCCCGCTGCGGAGCACAGGCTCCGGACGCGCAGGCTCAGCGGCCATGGCTCACGGGCCTAGCCGCTCCATGGCATGTGGGATCTTCCCAGACCGGGGCACGAACCCCTGTCCCCTGCATTGGCAGGCGGACTCTCAACCACTGTGCCACCAGAGAAGCCCGATACTGTGTGTTTTTTCTTTTGTTCTATTTATGCACTGTATTACACTGATTGAGATTTTTTTTAAATTTTGAAACACCATTGCATTGGGTGTGGGGAATAAATCCCACTTAGCCATGGTATAAAGTCCTTTTAATATACTGTTGGATTCAGTGTGCTATTATTTTTTGAGGATTTTGGCATCTGTAGAAGAGATATTGGTCTGCTTTTCCCAGTTTTTGACATTTTATCTGGCTTTGCTGTAAGGGTGATGTTGGCTTCACAGAATGCATTAAGTAATTCTCTCTCTTATTCTGTTTTTATATTCGTTTTAGATGGATTGATGTTCCTGCTAAATATTTGTTGGAATTTATCTGTGAAGCCACCTGATCCTAGACTTGTCTTCGTTGGCAGTTGTTGGATTACTGATTCAATCTCTTCACTTGTTACAGATCTATTCAAATTCTCTACTTCTTCTTGAGTCAGTTTTGGTAATTTGTGTGTTTTTAGGAATTTGTTCATTTTATCTAGTTTATCTCATTTTTTACATGTAGAATTATTCATAGCATTCTTTTGTGGTTCTTTTTTATTTCTGTAAGGTCAGTAGTAATTTATCTGCTTTTAATTCAGATCTTTTCAACTTCTCTCTTTTTTCTTAGTCAGTCTGGTTAAAGGTTGGTAATTTTGTTGACATTTTTAAAGAATCAAACTTTGGTTAACTGTTTTTCTGTGTCATTTTCTCTATTCTTTATTTATTTCTACACTAATCATTAATTTTTCCTTTCTTCTAGCTTTGGCTTTAACTTACTCTTCTTTTTCCTACTTTCTTAAGTTGTAAAGTTAGATTATTGATTTGAGATTTTTTTTTTAATGTAAGTATTTACAGCTGTATATAGATTTCCATCTATGCACTGAGTTCATTGCTTTTCATACATTTTGGTATCTTGTGTTTTTATTTTCATTCATCTCCAAGTATTTTCAAATTTCCATTTTTATTTTTTGACCCACTGTTTAAGACTACATTGTTTAATTTGCACATATTTGTGAATTTTCTAGTTTTCCTTCTGTTATTGATTTCTATATTTATCCCATTATGGTAAAAGAAGATATTTTGCATGATTTCAATTTTTACAAATTTATTGAGACTTCTTTGGTGGCCTGACATATGGTCTTAGTGACTATTCCATGTGTACCTGGACACTTCAGAAGAATGTGTCTTCTGTTTCTTGGGAGGTGGAGTGTTCTCTGTATGTTAGGTTTTGTTGGTTTATAGTATGGTTCAAGTCCTCTACTTCCTTATTGACCTGCTGGGTGGATATTCTAATCATTACTGAAAGTGGATTACCGAAGTCTCCAACTATTACTGTAGACCTCTTTCTCTCTTTAATTTTGTCACTGTTTCCTTTATATGTATTTTGGGCTTTTTAATTTGTTTTAAATATGTTTATAATTGTTTTGTTTTGTTGATGAATAGACCCTTTTATCAATATATAGTGACTCTTTGTCTCTTTAACCATTTTTTTTTTTTTTACTATAATTCTATTTTGTTTATTAGTATAGCCATTCCACTTCTCTTCTGGTTACTATTTGTATAAAATATCCTATTTCATCCTTTCACTATCAACCTATTTGTGTCCTTGGATATGAGTCTCTTTTTTTTTTTTTAATGAGTCTCTTGAAGACAACATATTGTTGTATAGTATTTTTTTTATCCATTCTGTGTTGTGTAAATCGTAAGCCATTTGCATTTTTTTAAATTAATTTATTTATCTTTGGCTGTGTTGGGTCTTCGTTTCTGTGCGAGGGCTTTCTCTAGTTGTGGCAAGCGGGGGCCACTCTTCATCGCAGTGCGCGGGCCTATCGCTATCGCGGCCTCCCTTGTTGCGGAGCACGGGCTCCAGATGTGCAGGCTCAGTAGTCGTGGCTCACAGGCCCAGTTGCTCCGCAGCATGTGGGATCTTCCCAGACCAGGGCTTGAACCCGTATCCCCTGCATTGGCAGGAAGACTCTCTACCACTGTGCCACCAGGGAAGCCCCCATTTGCATTTTTTTAAACAGTTTTTGGCTGCATTGGGTCTTAGTTGCAGCATGCAGACTCTTTGTCAAGGTGCATGGGCTTCTGTCTAGTTGCGGCACATGGGCTTCTCTCTAGTTGTGGCGCACGGGCTTCTCTCTAGTTGTGGTGTGTGGGTTTTCTCTTCTTTAGTTGTGGCACATGGGCTCTAGAGCACATGGGCTTTGTAATTTGCGGCACACAGGCTCTAGAGCGTGTGGGCTCTGTAGTTTGTGGCACACGGGCTCTCTAGTTATGGCACGTGAGCTCTGTAGTTGTGGCATGTGGGCTTAGTTGCCCTGTGGCATGTGGGATCTTAGTTCCCTAACCAGGGATCGAACCCATGCCCCCTGCATTGGAAGATGGATTCTTTACCACTGGACCACCAGGGAAGTCCCTCCATTTGCATTTATACTGGTTTCTAATGAAGAAGGAGTTTCTCCTGCCACTTTGCTCTTTGATTTCTATGTCTTATGTCAGTTTTCATTCCTTAATTCAATATTGCTTTCTTTTTAAAACTCTTTCATAATATATTATTTTGATTCCCTCCTCATATCTTTTTCTGTCTCTTAGTTATTTTCTTTTTGTTACCATGGTATTAAAATAACATCCTGAATTTATAGCCGTTTAGTCTGAATTGATATCAATTTAGCTTCAATAGAATGCAAAATCTCTCCTATACAGCTGTGCTCCCACTTTATATTAGTATGTCACAAATTATATTTTTATACATTGTGTGTACCTTTAAATATTTTATAGTTATTGTTTTGTGCATTTGGTTTTAAAGTCATACGAGAAACAAAAAGAGGAGTTACAACCTCCCCACTTCCCAAAGTAATAGTGGCTTTTATATTTTCCTATATACTCACTTTTACTGGAGTTTTTTTATTTCTTCATGTGGCTTCTAGTCTAGTTACTGTCTGTTGGCCTTCCATTTTAGCCTGAAGGACACCTTTTAAAATTACTTGTAGGGAAGGACTACTATTGAAGACCTATCTCAGGTTTTGTTTATCTGGTAATGTCTTTACTTCCCCATTTTTGAAGGTCAGTTTTGTCAGTTATAGAATTTTTGCTTGATTATTTTTTTCAGAACTTTAAATTTGTCTTCCCAATGCCTTCTGGCTTCCAAGTTTTTTGATTAGAAATTGGCCAATAATCTTAATTAGGATCCATTTTATGTGAGGAGTTGGCTCTCTCTTGTTACTTTCAGGATTTTGTCTTTGGCTCTCAGGAGTTTGATTATAATGTGTCTTGGTGTAGCTCCTTTGAATTTATCCTACCTGTTGTCCATTGAGCTTCTCAAATGTGTAGATTCATGTATTTCATCAAATTGTGAAATTTTCACCCATTATTTCTTTAAATATTCTTTCTGTCCCTTTTTCTCTCTCTTCTTCTTCTGGAACTCCCATAATGCATAC
This sequence comes from Stenella coeruleoalba, assembly GCF_951394435.1. Taxonomy (NCBI): domain Eukaryota; kingdom Metazoa; phylum Chordata; class Mammalia; order Artiodactyla; family Delphinidae; genus Stenella; species Stenella coeruleoalba. Next base: position 25,340,726 of record NC_137166.1, on the reverse strand, counting down.
ATTGTTACACTTGATAGTGCCTGACAGTTACCCAAGTCTCTGTTCATTTTTCTACATTTTTTCTTTCTTCTTGCTTCTCAGACTGGATATTAATTGTTCTGTCTTCAAGTTTGCTGATTCGTTCTTCTGCCTGCTAAAATTGCTATTGAATCACCCTAGTGAATTTTTCATTTCAGCTTTTGACTTTTCATCTTCAGAATTTTTTATTTTGTTCTTTTTTACAATACCTATCTCTTTTTAGTCTCTGTGTGTTTATATATTTTTCTCGTGGTTTCCTTTAGTTCTTTTCTCATGGTTTTCATTAGCTCTTTGAGCATATTTAAGACCTTTGATTTAACTATTTCTCTAGTAAGTCCAATGTCTGGGCTTCCTCAGAGTTAGTTTCTGTCCATTCTTTTCTTTTCCCCTGTGACTGGGCCATCCTTTCCTTTTTCGTTGTGTCCTTTATAATTTTGGTTGAAAACTGGAAATTTTAAATATTATTGTGTGGTAAATCTGGAAATCGAATTCTCCTCCTGTCTTCCCCAGATTTTTCTGTTGTTATGGTTTTAGCCATCCATTTGTTCAGTAACTTCTCCAAACTTTTTTTTTATTTTTGCAAATGCTTTATTCCTTGTCATGTGAGACCACCAAAGTCTCTGTTCTATTATTTCAGCGGTCCCCAGTGACTTGACAGAGATTTCCTTAAACGGGGAGCCAAGAAAAAAAGAAAATGGTCTGTTGGTCCTTGCAGATTAGCTCTGATCTGGGGCACTTGTGAAATGCTTATTCTAGATACCTATGACTCTGACTTAATATTTACCTCCTGCTTGCACGGACCTCAGAGATCCACCAGAAGTCAAGCTTAGGGTCCTCTCACCTCTTTTCTGAGCACATGCCTGGCTCTGACCATCCCATACTCAGTATCCATAAAGGCCCCCTTTTTTCCAAGTATTTTCCTCCTCAGCCTTCTCCTTCCCAGGATTTTCAGTCTATCTGTTTCTTGCCTTCCGTGCCACCCGCCCATATGTTTTTCTTTGCCCCAGGCAGTTATAAGTGATATGTGTCTTTAAACATTTTGATAGACATCAGTCTGAGAAGCTGCTTCCACCAAAGGAGGGCAAAGCAAAGGCAAGCTTCTATGCTGGTCCCTTAGGTAATCACCAGACAAGTCACAATACCTAGGCACAATATTTTGATAACACGGTTCGTATTTCACCTTCTGGCACCAGCAAACTGAATCAAGAATGCAGTCCACTGTTTCTATGACCACTGTTGAGTTGGGGAATGGGGGATAAGAGGCAAGGAAGCAAAATAACCACATCACTTTTTAACCAAAATTTAGCAATCTCTTTCTTCATTAAACACACCCCTGGTTGCTCTAAGTTTTTTGCTTAGATTCCAGAGTTTCCAGAAACATTGATTTTATCAGTATTTGTCAATGTAATGGTTGCTTTGCTGAAGGGAGCAGGTCTTTAAGCTTATTACTCCAGTATTTTCTGTAACATCTATCTCAGGGTTTTTTTGCTGGCTCTTTCTTGATCTTACCAAAGAATAACAATGGAATGTTGTCAGACAACTCAGATTCATGTCCTTTTCTCAACTGGTTTGATATTTTTGGTTTGTTTATTGAAATATATAGGGGTTGCCATTATTCAATTATGCCCTCAGGCGTTGCAACCAAGAAACTAAGGGTACGGTGGGGAAGAAAATTCTTAACCTTGGAATCAGACAGCTTTCACCCTGTTGAGAGTGACTGTATGGAGCCATCTAATATATTACTCATTTTGATTTCAGAGATATTAAAACGTAAAATAAATGTTCAGTCTGAGTTGATGAAATACAGAAGATATCATGTCTGCAAATTAACATTATTTGTGTTTCCACTTACATTTGTTCAACTTCTAACATTCATTATTTCAAAACTACAAATCATAATTTTTGTTTGTTTGTTTGTTTGTTTTTTTGCGGTATGTGGGCCTCTCACTGTTGTGGCCCCTCCCGTCGCGGAGCACAGGCTCCGGACGTGCAGGCTTAGCGGCCACGGCTCACGGTCCCAGCCGCCCCGCGGCATGTGGGATCTCCCCGGACCGGGGCACGAACCCGTGTCCCCTGCATCGGCAGGCGGACTCCCAACCACTGCGCCACCAGGGAAGCCCTATAATGTTTTTTTCCTTAAAACACCAGTGTTCCCTAAATAACTCTAGTTTCTCGTCTTTTGTTATGGTATATCTGTGTAAAGGGATCTTTAAATTTCCACAAATAGCCAGCCATTTTCCCCCTTGGGTAAATGTATAGAGTCACTGTGAGCTGTTTAATCTGAAAAATTTGCACTTTAATATTTTGTTTGGTTTTATCAGTGTATTTGCCTTATTCTTTGAAGAGATGCTTTTTTTTCTCTACATCTGTTAAAATTGAGAAGAGTTTGTGGCTTACTACAGTAAGATGGGTTTATTTTGGAACTGAAAACAAAAACAAAACAAAAATCAGATTTTAATAATGGCTCTTCTTCTTAATCTAGCTAATACGTGATGTAATTTAAGACCCATGTTCCCCTCCTGTAAAAGGAAATTGCTAATAGTACCTCTTCCCTAAGCTTGAAGTAATGTAAGTAAGATGCTAAGAAGTCAGTAAATGATAAGTTGCTTCTGCTTTTTCTCTTTCTCCCTTTCTCTCCTCCTCCTCCGGCATTGTTTCCTTATTCTAGACCAAGCTTCAGTCCCTAGACTGATTTTTCCAATCCTGCTGACCTGGTATAAAGGTATTGGTTAGCAACACACTGCTTGTCAACTAGTTCTGTACATATAGATCTTGGATTTGGCCTGATGCTGGGATGGTGATCTCTCTCATCTGTAAGCTACTGGGCCATGAAAGTGAAACTATAAATTCTTTATCCTTTCTGAACCTATGTGAATGTTAGATTGAATATATATAATTGTTAGTTAACGCTGATTAAATTTCCCCAATCTCCCATCTTATTTTAAAATGATAAGCATGTTAAACATTACAAAGAGGCATCACATCATGCACTGATGATTTGCTACAAAGCCAGATGAACTTACCCATGTTTTATAGAAAAATGTAGAAAAGGGATATCCCTAAGTGTATATAAAACAACTAATGGCAAATAGATATCAAGAAAACCACCATCAGCATGCCTCAAGAGGAGTATAATATTGTTGTTAATGTTACAGTTAGTGTGTGCTGTCCATATTAAGTGATTTTATGATCATATCAAAAAAATCTGTAAAGGCTTTTATGTGGGATGCTTTACTCAAGCATATATTTTGCTATGCTAATTGTTTTATATAGATAAGGTCCTAAATTTCTTGATCCTAAATAACTCTACGTGAGGTTTCTAAGGAACCTAACTCCCAGATTCGGAAGCACATTTTGTCTGTGACCAAGCCAGTGCAATCTGGATTTTTATTTAATCGAATAGTTTATAACAATCTTGAGCATGCATTAGAATCACCAGGGCAGTGAGGGATTCTGATGCAGGTGGTCTGTGGACATTTTGAGATGTGTGCACAAGAATAATGTCTCTAGTGGAATAATGAGATAGGCGAAAAGAAAAAGATGAATCTTCATAGCAGTGCATGATACAGATCTACTTACTTTTTTTTTTTTTTTTTTTTTTGTGGTACGCGGGCCTCTCACTGTTGTGGCCTCTCCCGTTGTGGGGCACAGGCTCCGGACGCACAGGCCCAGCGGCCATGGCTCACGGGCCCAGCCGCTCCGCGGCATGTGGGATCTTCCCGGACCGGGGCACAAATCCACATCCCCTGCATCGGCAGGCGGACTCTCAACCACTGTGCCACCAGGGAAGCCCCCTTACTGCCATTTTATAAGCAAGGAAACTGCCTCTGAGATATGAAATATTAGAGAATCTTAGGTAAGAGTGTCAGTAAATGAAGAAGCCTTGAATCAAAGAAAGCCAGGTCTTCCCAAATCAAAGATTCTGTACTTTCTGCTAGGTATCTGTGATACAGGCTATAATGAAGACACTGAGACAATGACTCAGGCTGTTCTTCTCAATCTTTAAAAAAAAAATTCAGATGTGGAAATAAAGGTGCATTGCTGGTCCAGCAACAGTTTGCCATTGGTACTTTTCCCTGGGGTGTGTACACCACTGAGTTCTAACTAATCAATTTTCTGTCAGCTCTTCGTGATCTCTCTCTGAATTAGCAGAAAATATGTCCCTGCTCTGTGGAGGCCAGAGCCTTTCGTGCTGGTCTCCTGGCTGGGGAGGGAGTGCTGTGATAAGGAGTTGAGAGAAGCAGATGTTCTTGGTGTGGAACTGAGACAGGCGCTTCCAGAGTGCGGCAGAGCAACACCATCTGCCCTTCTGCAAGTTCCCAGCCCAGCTGCTCCTGAGGAGGAAGAAAAAGCAATTTGGAATGTTAGTTTGGGGCTTCCCTGGTGGTGCAGTGGTTGAGAGTCCGTCTGCCGATGCAGGGGACACGGGTTTGTGCCCCAATCCGGGAAGATCCCACATGCCGCGGAGTGGCTGGGCCCGTGAGCCATGGCCGCTGAGCCTGCGCGTCCTGCGCCCCACCAGACTCATTTCATTAGTCAGATTCTTAGAAACACAATTGTGAGGTGTGCTGAAGCCATTCAGGAATGATGCAAACTAGAGAATTTTCTCTATCTATTATCATTAGAGATTTCCCCAAATCCTTGAATTGCACTAAAGCTATCACATTTTAGTCTTTCAACAAATATGATGTACCTACTCTTATTAGGAGCTGTGCTGGTTTGGGGAATGAAATAGAGAATAAAAGAGATGATAGTCACTGTCTTCCTGGAGAATTAGTCTATTGGGGGAAAGGGACAATAAGCCTAACAACCCCCAGATAAATAATTGCTATTAAGAGATATGCAATTATCTGCCACACCCTGGTGATACAGACTATATAACAGAACCCCTTATCCAGAGCGATATGTTTCAAGACCCCCAGTGAATGCCTGAAACCATGGATAGTACCAAACTTTATGCAGGCAGACGTCGAAGATTGTGGTTTCAGTTCCAGATCACCACAGTAAAGTAAATATCACAAAAAGGTGAGTCACATGAAGGTTTTGTGACTATAAAATTTATGTTTATGCTATACTGTGGTCTATTAAGTGTGCAATAACTTTATGTCTAAAAAAATAGTGGATATACCTTAATTAAAAAATACTTAATTGGTAAAAAATGTTAGCTATAATCTGACAATGCAAGGTTGCCACAAACCTTCAATTTTTAGAAAATGCAAGACCTGTGAGGTGCAACAAAGTGAAATGCAATAAAATGAGGTATTTCTATATACGTACTATATTTACTCCTGTACTAATGAGCAGAAACATATACAGTGAGAGCACTCTGGACAGAGGGATGATTCATCTCCCAGGCAGGATAGAGTTGGACAGTATGAAATTTCATCATGTTACTCAGAAGGACAGTGCACAATTTAAAACATATTAATTGTTTATTTCTGGAATTTTCCACTTAATATTTTGGGGTCCTGGTTGACTGTAGGTAACTGAAACCATGGAAAGTGAAACTGCAGGTTAGGGAGGAATATTATAATGTCAGCCCTTCACACTGTTCTTATTCCTACCCAAACGAGACAATGGTAGGTTCCTTAGGTTTGTTTCATTCATTTTGTTTTGATTTAGGGGAAGAGACTGGTCATTGGCCAGAGTATGTGTTAAGTAAGATGGGTGGGATATATCAAGGCAAAGAGGAAAAATAGTTTGGGACAGGAGAAACTTCTCAGTCCAAGTTACAAAACACCCAAGAGAGCTGCGTGCTTTTCTGTAACTCCAAGCTGCTCCTATGTCTGGAGGGTAGGTGAACTTTGGGAATAAGCACATGAGGCTGTTTCATGTGAGGTTTACCAGTAGCTTTCTATAAGATTTGTGGATGAAGATAAATATCATTTAAAGGTAATGCCTTATATAAAAATTTATGAAGATAGTATCTTTCTCAATCTTTCTATATATCTCTCTTCATTTCTCAGTCACAATATTTCTATTAGTCTCTCTCACACACACAGTGACTGCACAAGTGCATGAATAATAAATACTTGGAATTGTAAAGGCTGGCATATCTTCCAAATTTTTATGTTTAAAACAGTGGTTTTAAGGTAGTTGTGAGAAACTGGGTGATGTTTCATTGCACCACAGGGACTGAGCAATCATAAAGCAGTCGAAAGGACATGAACCGTGGAGTAAAACTGTCTTGAATTTAAATCCTGGTTCTGCCATCTACCAAATGTCTGAGCTTAGGCAAGTCACTTAGCGCTTGTATCTTATGTTTTGTCATCTGTAAAATGAGGATAATAAAACTGCTACCAGGCAAACCTTCTGCATGAATTATATGAGAACACATGTGTCAGGAGCCCTAAATCCATTCCTATGGACCCTAGAATTTTATGCAAAATATTATATTTATATGCATTTGGGGGATATAAGTGTTCATAGAACTTACCAGATTTGTCAGGTTGTTTGAGTCATTAATCTCAAAGTACCCAGGGCTCAAAACAAGGGCTCCACAAAGATAACTTCCCTTTTCCCTTACTTTGAAAATATTATATTATGATTTTTCAAATAGTATATATATATATATTAGTGGATATACAGTCAGGGTAAATTACTGATTGATTTCCCCAGGCAAGTGTTCAGAATTCTAGTGAGGAGGATTTATTCATCAGGCTTAGAGTGGTACATCATAATGTTTAATATCTTGTTCTCTAAAAGTCACGAAATCCGAGTTCAACACTCAGTTTATGCCCCTAAAGGCAGCTAGCATTTACGTAAATATTGCAGCTAGTAACCAGTAAATCTTATCGTATTAAGCCACTGACATTCTAAAGGTTGATTTCTTGCTTAAATAAAGTGTAATGGGTGGCTAAGGGAGCTTGTAGGTTGCACACTCTTTAGTCGGTTCAAGACCCAGGCTCTTACTCTTTTGTGGCTCCACCATTTTCAAACGGCCTTGGTGTGTTCTCGATTCAGCCCCGGATTCGGAAAGGCCCCATGTGGCAGACCACCACTTCTTAAACATATTCACCTGGAAGCATGCTATTTCTGCTCATATTCTATTGGCCAGAAGTTAATTACGTTGCCATGCTTAATTGAAGGAAAAGTTGGAAAGTGTAGGTTAGTACCCCATAAATGAAGAAAATGGCTTTTGATGAACTCACAGTACCCTCAGTTACACTGCCTTTGTGGAACTGGGCAAGTCACTTCTTTTCTCCTCTCTAGGCCTCACTTTTCCTATCTTTATGGTAAACAGCTTAATACTTTCTTCACGGGTTTGTGAGCATTAGATGTACTCGTCAACGTGAAGCTTTCACGCTGTTCCTTGTGTAATGTAAGTGTTTGCCGTCACTATGTATATTATCATTTCTACAGCAGCCTTGACTGAGAGAAGTTAATGCTATCTGGGTGGATATAGGGTCCTCATTTACAAAGATTCAAAGGAATTCAGTGCCTCGAAAGGCTTCCATTAAATAATAATAATAATAAAAACAAAAAGTCTCGACGTCTAATGCTTAAAGAGAGTTTGGTGATCTCTTGATCCAGTTCACGTATGAGCTTGTCTGGAGCTCCTGGGATGACATAGAATGGATCCAAATTGTACTCTTTGAAAAAGTGGTTGTCATCAGGCCTAATTGCTCTAGGCACAATTAAGTGTGAATTAAATTATCACCCAAATGCCTTTTCATTTAACTTTGTAGTTTATGACTTTGCCACCAGCTTCAGGTATCTGACCCCCGAATGAAGAAAAAAAGACACGGCACCTGCTGGAAACCAGGACGCGCGTAACCACAGATCGTTCTGATTTCAAAGGGTAATCTGGGTCCATTAGAGGGATGTAAAATGCAGGCACGTTTTCCCTGGCAACTTCAAGCAGAAGTGAATGTTTGCAAGACGTGTTTTAATCTGGCACGGCAGAGCCGTCTTTGCTCTTGGAATGTTTTCGTTTGTATAATCTGGCTCCTCTTTCTCTTCCTTTCGATATCCTTCCTTCCCACACAATCGATTATTAGGTCTTCAGATCATCCATAGAACATCTTAATCATCCGAAAACAGGAGAACAAAATGAGGGCCATTTAGCAAATATTAGATAAAAAACAAAACCAAAGCAAGACTTTAAGCTGATTGTAAGATATTAACATTTAGAATTAGAATCAAGAATTAAAAAGCCAGAACTCTACATGAGGAGCTGTTGCCTGTTTATTTTCTTTCTGGGAAACAGGAGCTTGACTTCCACAGTAAGGTGGGGTCCATACAGACTTGTATATAAATCTGTTGATTGATCAGTGGATCAGTATACACACACACACACATATATGTAGATATGTATCAATCAGTAGATATATGTAAATATATCTATGTATATATACACACACATACACATACATATCTATTGACTGATAATAGATATAGGTAGATAACTGGGGAGGTTATTTAATTAACAAAGTAAGAAAAATGAGAGAAAATATTTGATGAGAGTGGCTTACCCATCACTGTGTAATGAGAACTCCATATATTTTACTGTAATAATAACTGATGTTGATTTAATTTCTACTTTGGATCAACCACTTTGCTACAAACTTTGTGTGTACATTATCTTGAATACTCACAGTAATCCCATAGAATGTATTTTATTATTCTGTTTCATAGATGAAGAAACTAAGTCTTGGAAAATTTAGTTTGCCCAATTTCACCCAAGTATTAACTGGCAGAGCAAGCATTTGATTACAGATCCTTCACTCCTTTTACCATAAGCATTAAAAAAATTGTATATAGCATACTAGTCACTGCTCTCTGATCTCACCTCACTTTTTATTTTCTCTGCACTTATAAACTCTAGGGAATTGTGTGTATGTATGTGTGCATGTTTCTTTCCAGCTCTAACATATCTTTTTAAAAAATTAATTAATTTTTGGCTGCGTTGGGTCTTCGTTGCTGCTTGTGCACTTTTCTCTAGTTGCGGCGAGCGGGGGCTACTCTTTGTTGCTCTGCAGGGGCTTCTCACTGCAGTGGCTTCTCTTGTTGCAGAGCACAGCCTCGAGGTACGCAGGCTTCAGTAGCTGTGGCACACATGCTCAGTAGTTGTGGCTTGTGGGCTCTAGAGAGCAGGCTCAGTAGTTATGGTGCACAGGCTTAGTTGCTCCGCGGCATGTGGGATCTTCCCCGACCAGGGCTCGAACCCATGCCCCCTGCATTGGCAGGCAGATACTTTTTTTTTTTTTTAACATCTTTATTGGAGTATAATTGCTTTACAATAGTGTGTTTGTTTCTGCTTTATAACAAAGTGAATCAGTTATACATATACATATGTTCCCATATCTCTTCCCTCTTGCGTCTCCCTCCCTCCCACCCTCCCTATCCCACCCCTCTAGGTGGTCACAAAGCACCGAGCTGATCTCCCTGTGCTATGCGGTTGCTTTCCCACTAGCTATCTATTTTACGTTTGATAGTGTATATATGTCCACGCCACTCTCTCACTTTGTCCCAGCTCACCCATCCCCCTCCCCATATCCTCAAGTCCATTCTCTAGTAGGTCTGTGTCTTTATTCCCATCTTACCCCTAGGTTCTTCATGACCTTTTTTTTTGTTCTTAGATTCCATATATATGTGTTAGCATACGGTATTTGTTTTTCTCTTTCTGGCTTACTTCACTCTGTATGATACGACCCAGCAATCCCACTACTGGGCATATACCCTGAGAAAACCATAATTCAAAAAGAGTCATGTACCAAAATGTTCATTGCAGCACTATTTGCAATAGCCAGGACATGGAAGCAACCTAAGTGTCCATCATCGGATGAATGGATAAAGATGTGGCACATATACACAATGGAATATTACTCAGCCATAAAAAGAAATGAAATTGAGATATTTGTAGTGAGGTGGCAGGCAGATTCTTCACCACTGAGCCACCAGGGAAGTCCCTCCAGCTCTAAAATATCTTACTGATGAAAAGTGCCCTTCATTTATCTTCTGTCTCTAGCAATTATTGCTGTTCTGTTGGCCACGTAGTGTGATTGCAAAGAGAATCTATACCTCATGATGGTTTTGGCCTCTATCTTCAGAAACTGAACATTATCAGCTCCTTTGATGTCCCTCTATTTGCCCACTACAGAGGAGACCACCATCCTGTAAGCCTGTGCATCTCTTCCTCTCTCTCTCCCTGAAGACATTAATAGTTGTTTTTACGTTTTCTTCCCCTTCTATAGTTTATTTCCTCCAAGTAGCTTTTGTCATTTTTTACCCTCTGTCCTATCTATCTTTATTTGTTTTACTTGTTTTGGCTTGTGATACTCACGTTAGAAAATTTTCACAAGTCTGATGATAGTTGGCTATTTTCCTGATATGAGGACTAGAGCAGTGAAAAGCTGATGGGAAGCTCTGGGAAGGGCTTGTTTAATGTGAGCCACACTGTAGGGTGATCTGGTTGATCCATTTCACTGTGTAACTTCAGACACTAGTAGTTTTAGATTTTTCACTGGAGCTGGTTAGATTCCTCGGACAAGATATTTATAGTCTCCAATGTGGCAGAAGAAGTCTTTTTGCCAGTGTCCCAAAAGCTATTAGGGAAAGGCTGGGGAGAAGCTCTTAGAATTCAACATGTAATCTTTCACTTAATCACTCCCTCCCAACTAGTAAACCAGTTGCTTGCCTTTGGTTGTCGTTGTCCCTTTATTTATACTATACGAGTCTTTGAGGAAGAGAAACTTCATGCATGTGTTGAGTTGACCAACTCTAAACAAAAACATCTTCATTATGATTTTAATTTGCATTTCCTTGATTACCAGTGAGAGACTATTTACACTTATCTTTTATTTTTTTAGTATTTATTTAGTTATTTATTTGGCTGCACCAGGTCCTAGTTGTGGCATGCAGGATCTTCATTGCTGCATGTGGGATCTTCATTGAGGCATGCAGGATTTTTAGTTGCGGCATGCACGTGGGATCTAGTTCCCTGAACAGGGATTGAACCCAGGCCCCCTGCATTGGGAGCACGGAGTCTTAGCCAGGTTTCCAGGTTGTACATGGTAAGAAAACAGTCAAACCTGTGTTCACAGGGCGGTGCAATAGCCTTTCAAAAATGCTTTCCATGGAGAAGAGACCAGAATCAAAAGCAGGATCTAAGATTGCAGGTGAAAGGGTAATTACTCACTAAAGAATGTACCGCAAACCATTTCTGAATAGGGGAAGGACTCCTAAGAACTCTGCTTTTGATCATCTTGACCTGTTGGATAGTGGCATATACTGTATTTAGAGAACGTAAGATATTGAGTTAGAATTCATTCATTTCCCAACTTTACTTCTTTATAGGTTTAATGATTTGGGGGAAAGTCAATAAATTTATGAGCCTTAAATTCTTCACCTGTAAAGTTAGGGGGGAAATCTCTACCACATGTCATCCATTTTACAAAAAATTATACAATGACATGAATGAGCTTTGTAAGCAGTAAAACACTACACCAATTAGATTATCATTAGTACTTTGATTAGCTAATCTCTGTTGCTAATTATGATGCATCAGGTGAACTTTGCTCAAAGGTTTAAATACTTAACCACCTACATGACTCAATAATTCTGCACAATGGATCAAAATCATGGCATCTCTTATGAGTTCGGGAGGCGATGCTAGAGTGGAAGTCAGAGTATGAGTTACACAAACTGTAGTTTCATTCCTTTGCCTGTTAGCTGTGTGTCCTTGGGCAAGATTCTGAACCTCTCTGACTTCTGAATTTTTTAATCTGTAAAATAAGGATACTCATTTCTACCTCTAGGTGTTACCATGAGTAAATAATATGATAAACACTATCCATGTAAAGAGTTCTTAGAATTTACTAGAATTTAAGTAACTCCTATGCTTCTCCTCAAACCCATTTTATTCTAAACATTGTTTGAATGTTCAGAAAACATATCTGGGTGGTTCTTATGTTGGATGAAGAATTAAGTGCAGGCAGGCACCTGAACTTGGAGAGAAGGGTAGTCTGCTGACTCACTGAGAATGGCAAATCCTCTATCTAGATCTGATCATACTATATGAAAATGATGAAGTCCAAATGCTAAATGGTATGATATTTGTATTTGTTTTTTAAAGAATTGTGAGAACTTCAGCATCTCTAGGTATGAGCCCCACTGTATCTGGGTTCTTATTGTCTTTCATTAGTCAAGTATAATTGACTAACTTCTTTGCCCCAACCATACTTGCCTCCCCAACATTTTTCAGAGAAGACGGGACTGGTTTGTTGTAGGCCCTTAATAAATGTCAATGAATAAAGACATTCCTGTTCCTACAATTGACTACTTGGGTATGTTCTCTTGTATATAGAGGCTGCTGCTGCTGCTGTCATTGATAATGATGATGACGAAATAATGTTAACAACAATAGCAACCCTCTGTTTAGATAATAAGATGTTCCATGCACTGTGCTAAGTTGTTTAGCATGATTTTTTTCTTAAATCTTCAAAACAGTTCTCTGCACAGACTAACAAGTTAACCATGGAACAACACAAGTAACTTCTTCAAATTTACATCCAGTATTTTATGGAGGGAGAGAGAGACAGAGAGAGGGAGAGAGAAGGAAAGAGACATACTATGTTCAGTTAACCAACTTATATTAAAATATCAGGTTTACTCTATTCAATATTCTCTAGATTAACCCCTTATCAGTCATATTATTTGCAAATATCTTCTCCCATTCATTGGGTTGCCTTTTTGTTTTGTTGATGGTTTCCTTTGTTGCACAACAACTTTTTAAATTGATGTGGTCCCATTTGCTTGGTTTTGCTTTTGTTGCCCTTGCCTGAGAGGTTAAACCTGTGTTAATCATTATCATCCTCTCATTATCACAATAATCAAATACTTAAATTAAGTGTATCATTTCTGAGCGCCATCTGTCAAAGCTGTGCTATGAGCGTATCCAAGCTATAGAATTGTGAGGCCTGATATTGTACATACTATGGGCTGCTTCGCCTCCGGTTCATTCCTGGGGCACCACAGGCCATTTTTCAATCAGGCAATAATCTACGTGACTAGATCTTTGATCAAAAGATTCTGTCAGGGCTTCCTTGGTGGCGCAGTGGTTGAGGGTCCGCCTGCCGATGCAGGGGACACGGGTTCATGTCCCGGTCCAGGAAGATCCCACATGCCACGGAGCGGCTGGGTCTGTGGGCCATGGCCACTGAGCCTGCGTGTCCAGAGCCTGTGCTCCGCAATGGGAGAGACCACAACAGTGAGAGGCCCGTGAAGCGCAAAAAAAAAAAAAAAAAAAAAAAAAGATTCTGTGAGACAGGATGACTATTGTAGATAGCAGGGAATAACTAAAACGAACACAAACAACTATTCTCCTTGGTCCGTTTAATCTTTCTTAAACTCAGACAAATCTTCATTGTAATCTATTTCTAAATCATGTCTACTATCTTGATATTAGGTAGTGTGGAAGGATGAAACAACAGATGCATTTAGGGAAATGTGAAAAGCCAGGAGTAGTGAAGGAAGTGAAGGGCACCTGAGGTAGAGTAGAGAGAGATGAGTTTGAAAAGGTCATCAGAAGAGATGCAGTGAGGATCTTGTGTGATAAATAAGGGGAGGTACTCACTTAAGAATTTGCCAGAAAGTGACATGATTGGATGTGCTTTTTTTTTTTTAATGTTGGGGGTAGGCGTTTATTAATTAATTTATTTATTTTGGCTGTGTTGGGTCTTCGTTTCTGTGCGAGGGCTTTCTCTAATTGTGGCGAGCGGGGGCCACTCTTCATGGCGGTGCGCGGGCCTCTCACTGTCGCGACCTCTTGTCGCGGAGCACAGGCTCCAGATGCGCAGGCTCAGTAGTTGTGGTTCACGGGCCCAGTTGCTCCGCGGCATGTGGGATCCTCCCAGACCAGGGCTCGAACCCGTGTCCCCCGCATTAGCAGGCAGATTTTCAACCACTGCGCCACCAGGGAAGCCCTGGATGTGCATTTTTAAAAGGTTAGTCTAATAGTTTTCTCCATTCAGGGTACTGTTGATCAGAGGGAGTGTTTGGAAGCATGTGTGGGGACAGGGGACATTTTAAAAATAAACCTTTTTATTTTGGAGTAATTTTAGATGTACAGAATACTTGTAGGGTTAATACAGAGAGTTCCATATACCTCTCATTTAATTTCCTATTTTGTCAGTATCTTATCACAGTACGTTTGTCAAAGCAAACATTAGTTAATACAAACATGTATTAACTATGTTCCCAACTTCATTTGGCTGTTACCAAATTTTCCATTTATGTCCTTTTGTGTGTGCGTTCCAGGATTTAAATTAGTGTATTACTTGCCTTAAATGGTCATGTCTCTTTAGTGTCCTCTGGTCTCTGAAATTATTCATCTTTTCTTTGTTATTTGTGATCTTGACAGTTTTAGGAGTACTGCCCAATCTGACATTTTATAGAATGCTCACTGATTTGTATTTGTCTAATGTTTTCCTCATGATTAGATCAGAGTTATGCCTTTTATAAAAGAATATCACAAAGTGCACTTACATCATATCAGGGGTACATGATATCTACATGACATCACTGGGGATGGTAAACTTTATCCCATGTTAACATGGTGTATGCCAGTTTCCTCCTCTACAAAGTTGCTATTATTTTTCTTTCCCTACTCAGTTCATTGGAAGCCAATCATAAATCTAGTCCAAGGTCAGCAAAGGAGGGGTAAAGCTCTGCTTCCTGGATGGGGAGTATCTACATACACTATTGGGAATTCTTCTAGAAGGACATTATCTCTTCTCTTAGGAAGCATTTTTTGTTACCCCAGTTACTAGAGATATCACTGATATTTGTTGGGCAGGATCCACGTAAGCTAAGGGTTCTGCAATTTGGGAGTCATTTCTGTATAACAAAGAATTGCATGTCCCTAAACACCAATAGCTCTTCCTTTGTGAAGCTCTGTAGTACGTGCATTCTCAGTGGGGGTGATGTCACCTCTAAGGGTGTGAAAATTGATTCTTTGGGGCAGAAAACAATCTTCCTTTTGTTATGTATAAAGCACAAATACACAAACAGTGAAAGAACAGATATATAGTATATATAAATACCTGTGGTATTAAAATTTCATGGAGAACAATCAGGAAAAATACGTCTAAAAATATTCCTGGGGATTGATAATAAAAAAAAAAAGGGTGAGAAATATCAGTTTAGCTGAAAACTGGCAAATGAGTTGAAGTGCATAAGAGGAGGGTTTGAGCAAGGAACAGAAAGGAAAGGAAAAGGTATCAATCCAGAAATTACTTCAGTCGACCTCCAGATTAAGCATATTATGGACGTTAATGAGAACACTGTTTTTTTTTGTTTAGGATTGATTTCTATGTGAATTTCTGGATTACTGTCTTTAAAAAAATTAGTCACTTAAGATAAGCCATAAAATTATTTAAACTATTTCAGGGAAAAATGATAAATTATATGATTTTTTTGCACACCCAACAAAATTTTGAAACGTATTGCTTACATATAACAGCATTCCCCATACTTCTACATGTTTTGATTATACCTTCCTTCTAGCTTCACAGACATTTTCTGGATAGTTGAAGTTACTGGATCACTGACCCTGGAAAATAATGTAGTGACCGTCGTACACTTTATGACTTTATCTGGGTTAACTCTGATAGGAATCCTTGAGATATGGCTTCAACCTGTGCATTTTTTGAAGAAAAATCTGAGTGTAAGCAATAAAATTAAAATTTTTTGATGGGAGAGGTGAAGAAGAATGCCACTCAAACAGATGATGTGTATGTTCTTTTGATTTAATCTCAAGGTAATATGTGCTTAGAAAGTCTGGAAAATAAAGGACAGTATAAAGAATAAAATATATAATGCATGCAATTTTATTGCAGTTTTAGTACTTTACTAACCAATATTTTCCATGACTTAAATATATTTTCCTCCTTTATGATGTTTACTTTTTAATAACTCTATAATATCCCAATATTTAAGGTATACGTATATACTTTTTCAATCAAACTTCCTCTCTCTTCCTATTCATTATTCGATTTCTTTACACTCAGATAACCTCAACTTCATATCACTTGCCTTCTTTTATGAGCAACTCTATCATTCTTCCTTTTCCAACTTCATGACCTTTAGCTATGTGAATTATCTAAGGCTGCCCTTTAAACAGCATTCTTCCATGGACAAAGCCCAGAGAGCAGTTTAAAAAAAAAAAAAAATTCAGTGAGTCTTATTTAGTACAGTGCAAAACTCTGAATGATTATGGAAATGAGTAGTTATATTTAATGCATCTCACAGTCAGATGTGTGTATACATTATGACACCAAAATAGAGGTCTTAAATGAGTTTAAGGACCCCGGTTAGGATTTATGACTTCCCAGGGTACTGAAGTAAGTAGGAAATTAGATTGACAAACTACTGATCTTTGAAGAATAGTGAGTGGGAGACAAACAGGGAGACAAGGCAGGAAAGTGATACACTAGTTTCCAAAAAGACAAGGAAGTTATATTCCTTAAACAGTGAGCTGTGAGCATGACTTTAATACCCAATGAAGTTGACATTTTTGTTCTGTTTGACTAGTTAACCTTCATTCCTACTTCCTAAGGCTATTACAGGTTTTCTTTCAGGTCTATTTTCTTTCTGAATCTCAGGTCATATGATTTGGTGGCTGTAGTTTGTGTTAGGAGTTAACCCTACCGCTGCTCCTATAGATGAGTTCTGAGGGACTTAAGACAGTCAGCATATTTTATCAATACTTCCCTGATCCTAGTGATTTGTTGATGGGGGGGGGCATGTGACACACTTGGATCAATGAGAGATAGGGCTAGAACTTGTTTTATTCACTGAGAGAAAGTAGCTCCTCTCTGCACTAGAGCTTTTGGACCTGAGAGAACATGAGATCTGTAGGTGCTGAAGGTTTAATTGGGCCTACAGAAGGGATCAAGGTGGATAACAAAGCCAATGAAGATGATGGAATAGGCAAAGGTGGAGAATCCAGTCTTGATGCCAGCATGGGAGTCTTGTAATCTGACCGGGGATAAAGACAGACCACCTCTTCAAATGTTAATTTAGGTAATTTGAAATGCTTCAGTTGCTTCTTTTAGTTGCTACTGATTACTTTCTGTTCTCTGCTTGCTTTGGAGGATTTTTCTTTAGGATTTTTTTTTTTAATTCTTTAAAAAAAAATTAAATCTTACTCTACTCAAGAACATTCTTCTTGAGTAATAGTACCAATCTCAGTGACCATCTTTGTGCTGATGACTCCCAACTATTTATTTCCACTTCCCTAAGTGACAGATACCTATTTGTTTTCATCTACTTGAGAATGCTTCAGTATGTTTTCTCTACTCCCAATGCTGACATGTCTCCTCTAATCTCAATTTCAGTGAATAGAATCACCATCCACCTATTTTCTCCAAGTACTGCTTGAAATAACCTTGATACATTCCCAATCCTATCTTTCATCACATTAGACCAATTATCCACAAAATTAGCACACATTAGACCTACCTGAGGCACCTGTAGATTCCAGGCTGGGAATGGTCTGGGTTGGGATCCAGAAATGTGTGTTTTTATCAAGCTCCTCAGGTGATTCTGATGTAGGTTGTCTATGGACCATATTGCGAGAAAAGCGACATTTAGATCATAAAATTATTTAGGACAGAGGTCATGACTCATTACATCTGTATCCCCAGCCTTTAGGAAAATACTTGATACATAGTAACTGATTAAAATATTGGAAATGGATGGATCCTGAAGACAACAAACTTAGACATGTCAATAACTTGGCCATTTCCATCACTAGCTCTGCCACTGCTTTAGTCGACTAAGAATTAAGCTATGACATTAAACTTAATAGAATTTCTGAGTGAGGTATAAACATCTGTGTTGTTGAATATAAGCCCATATTATTTTTATGAGACAAAGAAAACGTTTAAAAAATGAGTAGTTTCAATGGAATATTACCCAGCCTTCGAAAGAAATGGAATTGAGTCATTTGTAATGAGGTGGATGGACTTAGAGTCTGTCATACAGAGTGAAGTAAGTCGGAAAGAGAAAAACAAATACCGTATGCTAACGCACACATGTGGAATCTAAAAAAATGGTACTGATGAACCTAGTGGCAGGGCAGGAATAAAGACGTAGATATAGAGAATGGACTTGAGGGCACAGTGGGGGAAGGAGAAGCTGGGATGAAGTGAGAGAGTAGCAATGACATATATACACTACCAAATGTGAAGTGGATGGCTAGTGGGAAGCTGCTGCAGAGCACAGGGAGATCAGCTCGGTGCTTTGTGACGACCTAGAGGGGTGAGATAGGGAGGGTGGGAGGGAGGGGATATGGGGATATATGTATACTTACAGCTGATTCACTTTGTTGTACAACAGAAACTAACACAACATTGTAAAGCAATTATACTCCAATAAAGATGTTTTTAAAAAAATGTAGTTTACTACCTTCTTATCTTTCAGTTTTACTCTCAAAAACATATCCCTTATCAGCAGCTTCTCTTTACTACAGTAAGTTCCCATATTTCCACAGGAGCTACCTTTGGAAAACATAAATCTATTGATATATATGTCATTCCTTTTTACAAAAATTCATGTCGGATCCTCATTTGCTAGAGGGTAACAGCCCTAGATGCTGATCTCTTTTATGACTTGATGCCTTTGTGTGTGATGCTTCTTTGGAATGGCTTACTCTCCCTACTTTGAAAAAAGAGTAGATGATGGATAGATAGATAGATAGGATCCCTCCATCACGATCCAGATAAATGGTATCTCATCAGTAAGGCTGTGACTCCCCTCAGGCAGAACTATTTGCTTCTTCCTATACAGCTCTGAGAAAAGTTGTCTTTATCTTTCATTGTAAAGTTGTATTCTTTTGTTTCCACGTGTATACCATTTGTTTGCAAATCTGACAGTTATACTTCCCAAAGTTACTAAACATCTTGGTAGGAGTCAAATAGTTGAATCAAACTCAGTATCTAATACTTGGAGGCTTCCACTGGCAGGTGGCCAAGGGATCACAAAATGTGTGTCTGAAATTCTCACGGTTCATGGCTGGTGGTATTACCAACATTCCATGAGATGGATGAAGAAGGGTTTTTAAAAAGAAATGCTGCTAACGTTGCAAAAATAAAGATATCTTCTACACAGTACAGGACTTTCACAATAAACACCAAGCCCTATAGAGTTACTTACAAGGGTTTTCATTATCTAGTCTCTGCCTCTATCTCCACATTCATCTTGTCCTTTTTTTTTTCTCCTCATTTTCCATACTCCAGCCACAATGGTCTGCTTCCATGCTCTAAATCTCTTTCCTCTCTGCTTTTATATAACATGTTTATTATGCTTAGAAACACCCACCCTCCCAAAACTTTCTGAGGTTCACTTCAAGTTTTATTTCCTCAGGTACAACCCCTGTGTATGGCCTTCTTACTCCTTGGTCTGTTGCGAGTAACCATCCTCTGTGCTTCTAAATGACTGCATGCCATTTCAGTCTAAACATGGATGTTTATTTTTCAGTGCTAGACTCTGAGCTTCACCACCCCTGCATACTTCATATCTACTGCAAAACTTAATAAATTAATTAATGATGAATTGATTAAATAAGTAACGGATGACTAATAATAGTTAATATAACAATCCTTAATATGTTAATAAATAAACTAATTAATATAATAGGTCATTTCAGGCAAAGATAGAATGAGGCTTTATTAGCGTTGCCTTCTCCTCGCCATTCCTTGCACACACATACTCGCACGTACACACACCAGCTGGCACTTCTGTGCATACAACAGCCTAATACCACTTGTTTAAACAAATATATTTAATACTAGTTCTTGGACCCATGAAATTTGCTGATTTACAAAGCTGGAAGAGAAAATCAGAGTATTATACCCAACTTAATTTACATTAGAGTCTCTCTGAGCTAAGTTTTATTTTATTTATAGTTTTCTTCTTCAAATGTTTTTATAACTTGTAGAAAGACTTTGCTGTTTTTGAAAAAGCATTATTCACGCTTTGAAAAAGCATTATTCAGGCTTTGATTTGGACAATAGGTTGTACCTCAAAGAGGAAAGAGGTAAAACCCTTAAAAATCATTATGCATCTAGACAAGAGTAATTAAAATCTAAAACGTTTACAGGGAGAGCTCCGGTTCAAGGTAGCATTAGAACAACTGTGTAACAGCAAAGTCTACCTTCATAGCTTTTACTGGAGAGATGCTTGAAATTCATCAGTAAAATTAGAGCCCCATAACCTTTGTACCCTCTTCATTTCCAAGTTAAATTGGTACATGCAGACAAGAGATAAATTAGATAGTCTACATCATTAAGTCTCTTACTCAAAGTGGGAAACAAGGTTCTGTAAAACCATCGAGATAACTTAAAGGATTTTGATTTTTCTCTCTCCCTGTTCTGCTTCTCTATCTTCCCTTCCTCCTTTCCCTCCATCCTACTCTAAGATGGCGATTGAGACACCTCTATTTATTTATTTTTGGCTGCACTGGGTCTTTGTTGCTGCGCACGGGCTTTCTCTAGTTGCGGTGAGCGGGGGCTACTCTTGGTTGCGGTGCACGGGCTTCTCATTTTGGTGGCTTTTCTTGTGGAGCATGGACTCTAGCACACAAGCTTCAGCAGTTGTGGCACATGGGCTCAGTAGTTGTGGTGTGCGGGCTCTAGAGTGCAGGCTCAGGAGTTGCAGCGCACGGGCTTAGTTGCCCCGCAGCATGTGGGATCTTCCCGGATCAGGGCTTGAACCCGTGACCCCTGCATTGGCAGGTGGACTCTCAACCACTGCGCCACCAGGGAAGCCCCGAATATTTGTCTTTTTTCTTACACATATTTCTTGCATTCCAATCGTGACATTCTAGAGCACAATGAGCACATTTATAACTTATTACTGCATTACTACCTTGGCTATATGGGAACATATGTATATGTATAACTGATTCACTTTGTTATAAAGCAGAAACTAACACACCATTGTAAAGCAATTATACTCCAATAAAGATGTTAAAAAAAAAAACTCCAGTAGGTCAATTAGGCTGTCAGTTGTATGAAGTAAATTTTGGTCAAGGAATAGCCAAGGTACTAATGCAATAGAAGTTTTTTGGCATGTGTATCACGCTTACACTTGGGAGCACTCACAGATGCGTAACACAAAGGGCTCGTTAGAACTTGGGTTTATATAGTATATTAGCAGAGGCACAGTACTTCTTTAGAGAAGTGACAGGACAAAGGAAAAGGATTTTAAGTTTCTTGGGCAGCAAATTGTGAGAAGGCAAATATATGGAAACTAACGATAGATAAAGACTAGTTCATAAAGTTTATTATGTGGATTGCTCTGGTGCTGTCTCCCAGCTGATAAAGTTCTAAAATTGTCTTGAATGATTAACTTATTTCCTTCCTGGTACAGAGGAGAGGGGACATACCTTTCAAAATTTATGTCCTGCTTTTAGGCAAATAGGGGGAAGGCAGAGAGCTTTTCTTGAACCTTCTTCCCGATTGCCTTCAGCTCAAAATAATGCTTACGCCAAAGTGGCACATTTTGGGGTGGCGTATTCTGCCACCTGAGGTGCTTAATGCTCTCTACCCTTTACTCAGCCATTGTGGCGTGTTCATTCTAGAATCGAGCCATTATGGTAGCATACTTGACAATTTTCATGAAAAGTATTTCTGCGTATATGTGTCACTACCTTCTTCTCTATGTAGACATGCAGTTTCTTTCAATGGTGTTAAAAAAATGATGTGAAAATCTTGTTAGGAATTCGTACTGAGATTAGAGATGATACTTCAAAGGACAGACTTGAAGATGCTTATCTAATATACCCTAAAGATAATCATATAAAAATCCCACCTAGGATTCAAACTACACTTATTGTTTTCCTTAGTAAAGCAATAATTTTCCTTTTGTCCCAAATACTACAGAATGTTATTTTTAACTTTCCGTTATGACATGATTATATGACTTACGAAGTTACGAAGTTGCAACTAACTCCTCAAGAATGCTTTATTTCAGTCCTAGAAAGAGAGCAAGAAAAAAAACCAAAAAAAAAAACCCTTCAGGTTGGACACAGTATTTCCCAGTTGACAAGCAGCAAAACTGCCACTTCTTTATTTGATGAAATATGATGGATGGGAAAATATTTATCTATGGGTAGAAAAATATTAATGTGGAAAATAATCATTTGTCCAAGGCTGAAGGAATATGTTACTCTTTTTTTTAAATTAAATACAATTTATGCTAACCATCCTTTTCTACTTAACAAAATTAAGCATTCTTTATAAACAATATGCTATAAGAATATATAAAGAAGATAAGCATTATTTAGCAAATTAGCCTAAAGCTCACTTCTTGGATCTATCAGTTATGGTTCCTGGCTCATCCAAAGTGATTTGTTGCAGCTGTTTTCTTATAAACTTACGTTTGTCATATAAATTTTGTGTTCCTCAGTTTCCCTGATATTAAGCAGTATGACAAACAGAATACATCAAATTATTCAGGGCCTGAGTGTTAAGTAACAAGCTGGTTGTCAGGTAGATGACATTTTACTAAGGCCAGCCAATGCACATTTTTCTTGGCATTCACAGTGTACAGTATGATTAAGATAGCTAAGAGGATAAATGCCAGGTAAAGATGTTGTTCTAGCAAGATATTAAAGGAAGAAAAGGTTAACATTTTTCTTACTGGTGGCTATAAAACCATCAGAAAGGTTTCTCCTCCTTTCTTGTCATCTTTTTTTGGTGTATCCTAGGATAAAACACTTGAAAACAAATTGGTTATAAATTAGATGTGTATTTTACCCTTCTCAGTGTTAGATGCTTATAAGAATCTGATCCTTTAAGAAACAATCTACGTAATCTCTTTGTTCTGTAAAATAGTAGATGAATTGTAATTTTGATGACCCTGGAAAAAATAATGGTTAATTGTAACTGCATTTTTTATTTTCTTAAGCAAAATGATGACCCTATGTCTTTGAACCTGAGCTCTTTTTCTCAATTTAGGGCTTATAAAAAGCTACTCTTTTCATTGGAAGTTAAAGCATGAAAATCACAAGAAAAAAATAAACGTGAAGGTACTTTCACTTTTAAATAAATTATCATCCATGAAGGTCTGTTTTTTTTAGGAAAAGAGGGGCTATTTAAAGTGGCAAATATAAAATAAACAAATTTAAACTATGACTTCAAGACTTGGTAAGAACAGAGAGTTTGGGACTTCCCTGGTGGCGCAGTGGTTGAGAATCTGCCTGCCAATGCAGGGAACACGGGTTCGAGCCCTGGTCCGGGAAGATCCCACATGCTGCGGAGCAACTAAGCCCATGTGCCCCAACTACTGAGCCTGCGCTCTAGAGCCCTTAAGCACAACTACTGAGGCCCGTGAGCGCCTAGAGCCCATGCTCTGCAACAAGAGAAGCCACCATAATGAGAAGCCCGTGCACCACAACGAAGAGTAGCTCCCACTCGCCACAACTAGAGAAAGCCTGCACGCAGCAACTAAGACCCAAAAATGAAGACCCAGTGCAGCCAAAAATAAATAAATTTATTTTTTTAAAAAAAGAACAGAGAGTTTTAGATAAAATAATTCAGCTGCATTTTTACTATTTTTCTTCATGGTTCAGACAAGTCATAAAAATCCTACTTCAATATTTCAGTGGTGATAGGGGCTATTAAGTAAAGGAAACTGCTGGGCATTCCCATGTATAATGAAGTGCAGGATACATCCCATGATCTTACCACTGTGACAGACAGATAAACAGAGTTTAAAAAACATTCTAGTAACGAAAAAAACAGAATGATTCAGAAGATAGAGAGTAACTCAGATGAGAATATGGTTTATTCTCTCTCTCTGGGGTGTCAGTAAAGGTTTCCCGAAGGAGGTAATTAGCATTATGGGTATTAAAGGAGTAATATGCTGATTTTCGTATGCAGATATACCATGACACTGAGTGCTTTTCTTTGTTTTATTTTATTAAGACCTAAAATAAATGTGGCTGTAAACACACGCAATGTTAGCTTAGTAAACGGTCAGATACCAGATATGTAATTCCTTCTGAATAGTCTGCAGACGTCTGTGCTCAATAAATATAAGTGTAAAATGCACAGAGACAAAGGGGTGGGTCTTTTGTCCTTGTTGTTGCTAACAATGTGTCACTTATTGTGTGTGGAAGGTTGAATTGTCACTGAAACCCCTTGGTTTCCATAAGTAGCAAATCTGCAGAGAAGTAATAAAGTAGAGTTGTTTGGCTATAATCAGGAATTACAGCTATAATGTACCTATAAGGACTGTTTAATTAATTCAGTCAACAGCTGCCTTATCACCAGTGAAAATTAAGCTGCGTTTGACTAAGAACTCAAAACATAATTCAGTTAGTAAACTATTGAAAACCAGTGGGGGGAAAAGTACCTTCTATGTACT
Organism: Stenella coeruleoalba; assembly: GCF_951394435.1. Classification (NCBI taxonomy): domain Eukaryota; kingdom Metazoa; phylum Chordata; class Mammalia; order Artiodactyla; family Delphinidae; genus Stenella; species Stenella coeruleoalba. Next base: position 25,316,333 of record NC_137166.1, on the reverse strand, counting down.
TGTTTTAAAATATTCATGCTATCGAACCATTCCCACTAAATGCATAAATGACAACATAATATTCAACTGTAACAGTTGGTGGAAGCCATTTTAAGTAGCAATTTAACAAACAGAGATGAATTTTAATTTGCCATGCCAGTTGAGCTGTAATAAAAACTAATATTCCAGCTGTGGGAAAAAAAAAAAAATTGACAAATCCACACAGCTTGGTTTAGAGTTATTTACAGGTTTCTTGGGTTTTCTTTTTCTGTTTTTTGTTTTTTTTACTTTACAGTACGATGAAACCATCTTGTTTCTATCCATGTCAAAAGTTTGTTAAATCCCAAAACATGTCTTAGGAAATGAGAAAGGCATGTCTTTAGGGAAATAAAAATATCTTTGCTGTATTAGATTACAGTGTTCAATTTAGTGCAAGTTAACTTAGCAGCTGAACGTGTTAAGGTTTTTATACTATTTCCGAAATTGACAGGATTATTTTAGAGCAAATGGAAAATTTGGGCTGTTCCTTTTTTTTTTTTTTAAACTAGCCTCCCTCCCTCCATCCCTCTTTTTTTTTTAATTAATTTAATTTATTTATTTTTGGCTGCATTGGGTCTTCGTTGCTGCACGTGGGCTTTCTGTAGTTGTGGTGAGGGCTACTCTCCCTTGCGGTGTGCAGGTTCCTCATTGCTGTGGCTTCTCTTGTTGCGGAGCATGGGCTCTAGGCGCACAGGCTTCAGTAGTTGTGGCACAGAGGCTCTAGAGTGCAGGCTCAGTAGTTGTGGCACACGGGCTTAGTTGCTCTGCGGCACGTGGGATCTTCCTGGACCAGGGCTCGAACCCGTGTCCTCTGCATTCGCAGGCGGATTCTTAACCACTGCGCCACCAGGGAAGCCCCTGGGCTGTTACTTTTGAAGTAAATGGAAAACAGTTATTTTCCAATATTGGAGTTCACAAAAATGTCTTTTTGCAATCAATGCTCCCTTCTTGGGTCGATACTTTATTAAGAAAAGTTTCAACTTGCCATTTATCAGGAAAACATTGTAGGGAAATCCGTCTGCATTCTTGACTGCAAACACTAGATCCTGATGATGCAGAAATTTTTGTAGACCCCCTATCATATTCCCAAAATGGTATTCTCACTATTAAATAATAACTAAATCTGCATAAGTGGGCACCATAGGGTTCCAACTTAGTATTCCATTTTACTAAGGGTTTTACACTTATGCAGCCATCTTTAAAAAAAAGTTACTCCTGGGATTCTGTTGAAATCCTGTGGATTTACCAATATAGTTTTCTTTTTAAATGAAGGTGATGAAAGGAACTATGACAAGAAAAAAAAAATAATTAGAAAAAAGAACAGTTTTCACCATCAGGAAAATTCTTTCTCTGTCTTCTGAGGATATTGGAATGTAAGAAACGTGCTTTGTCATGCTGAGTGGGGAGACTCTCTGGGACCAAGGAGGCTAAGTAGAGGAGCAGAATGAGGAACACACTGCTTTTTATAAAAAAGAGGCTTTCCATGACCCAGTGGCAGAGCTCCAGAAAGGAGGGATGAGGTGGGAGAAGAGAAGGCAGGAAAAAAGGGGAATGGAGAGGGTATGGGTAGAGGGGGTGGAAAGCAAGAGAGAGAGAGAGCAGACAGAGAAAAAGAGAGAAATACAAAATTAATAAACAGAAACCTCAATTAAATATAGTTGGGATACCAGAAAGGGGAGCGCTCACATCCTTCAAAGATAACTGCCCAACGGGGATAAGGGCTCCTTCTTTCCTTGGCAACAGTCAGCCAATGAAAAACCATGGACACTTTGTTTTCTATAGCCAACCTAGCTTCCTTTTCCCCTCTATAAAACAGTTCTCTTCCCCTTGCCAGGTGGACATTTATACCCTGGATTGCAATTCTTTGCTAATCCTGACTAAACCCCACTGTCCCCCCCCCTTTTTTTTCTTTTTCTTTTCTTTTTTTTTTTTTTTTTTGCTGGAGAAATAACTGACAGTCTATTTGTTTTAGATCAACAGACAGAAAGACACAGATTGACAGAGAGACAGAAGTGGAGACAGAGAAAGCATGAGTGAGAGTCCAAAGGATAGCTATTCAGATGAGGAAATGAAAGGAAAAAGACAGGATGAAAATGGAATATTTATGTAGTTTTGCTTGATGAATGACATATAATATCACCTCTCTATTTACTTAGGAAAACTTTAGTACATTTTATGTAAATCAGCCCTAATTTTGCAATTGAATCTGTAGTCCTTGGAGACGAAAATACTCTGAGACTTCTCCTAAGGAATGCACAAGAAAGAGCTGGGATCCAGTTACTAAAATTCTATCTAAGTTATGTGCTGCTCCTGAGACATAAACATTTACCTTTCTTCATGTAGAAGAATATATATACTTCTGATATTCAGATTAGCCAAATAGCCCCAAATTTCTCTTCACCATTATGTATCCGATGATTAAAGATACGTAACAAAATAATCTGTTGAAGGAATGAACGCACAAATGGATTTTTTCAAAACATGTAGTTTTTGCTCTTGTTTAATATTATTATTATCATTGTTATTATTTTAATAAACTGTCTTTGGACCTTTTGGCATACTCAGGATTCCAAACATGATCTTTCAGTTTTATTTGGCTTTAAAATCCGACATCGTAACGGGTGCTACTACTGCTGCACTTGAGATCACTTAATTTCTCGGAATAAATTCAGTGAAAAGTCTCTGTGGAGAGCACATCAATGCAACAGAAACTGTAACATCCTGTAATGAAACCTAATGAAAAGTCTCTAGGCTAGATTAGATGGTGATCTGATGTGAGGCCAAGCAAAAGAGAACACTTAAGAGAAGTCTGCGGAGTTGAAATTATACTTTGTGGGACAACAGGCAGGTCGTGTGGGGCGGTGAAGGCGGGCTACCAGGACGCCAGCAGTGCTCTCTGCATTTTTTTTTTAACCTCTCTAGAGACTGGCTGTGAAAGCTGACTGCTCTTAGAGAGATGTCAGTGTGAGCTGCTAGAGACCTATTTTGTTCATCCAACATCAGGCTATGTAGTCTGACAGGTGTGAGTGTATTTGTATGGACAGTAGCTCTGAGTTTGAAATAGGAACTGTCATGTATATAGTGTTACCTTACAATTCTTGAGGATCAAAAGGTAAACTCTGAAAGGAATGAGTAGGAAAAGGTGAGTAAGTTCTGGGGAGAGAGAAACACTAAGTACTGAGGGAAAATACAGAGAGGTTTTGGAATAGATCAAGAAAAGAAATGAACGAGACTAGTGACTTTCATATCAGGTCTCTGGAAATGTCACACCATCCAAATTCTCAGGAAACTGAACTGGATATGAAAGTAAAATAAATTTACAAAGCAAAGCATTTAACCAAGACAACTAAGTATGTTTCAGACACTCAGGACAGCTCATTCCCAATATCAAAATAACAGGAAAACAAATTAATCCTCAGAATATTGATTGGTAAGTCAATGATCAAGGCAAAGAAACCGAAAGGATTTCCTGGATCATTTCATTCATTTAATCAGAATTGATTTATTTTATAATACAAGGATTAGACTGTGGTAGGGCTTGTTGGTTATACCCAAGAAGTGGAAATGCAGCTGTTTTCCAATATCTGCATAGCTTTATTTTTGAGACCAGTGAAGCACTAGTAATAAAATCAGCGAGGCAGCCCAGGGTTTGTAGCAACATGGGCAAATCTGGCTTCCCCGATCCCAGCTGCATCAGGCTTTCTACCCAGGTGATAGCGGACAAGACACTAAACTTCTCTTTACCTCACCCTCTCATGTATGTGACAGGGATGCTAAAAGGTGTCCAAAGAAGTGCTGGGAGAAAACATTTCCTACAGTTCCTGGTGGATATTAATGACTGAGAGATTTTTTTTTTTTAAGTCACCTTTGCTTGCTGATAAAGTAACAATCTGTGCATGTAGGAAATAATTTAGCATAGGCTTAGATCAAGGAACAAATTAAGTGTTTTAATAAAATAGTAATTTGGCCAACTTAGAAAAATATACTTTACAGTAGGAAGTAATATTAAGAAAGTAAAAGGAACAGCAAACAGAGTTGTGTGTTTATTTAGTGTTCCAGTGTGCACACTCCAGAATCAGGCAGCCTGGCTTTGAATCCTGGCTGCTCGTCCCCATCTGTAAAATGGGATAATAACAGCACCAACCTCATAAATCTGTAGCGATAATAGATGTAATGTGTTTAGAGCTGTGCCTGGTACATAGTGAGCATTCGATAATAGCTAGCATTGATTAATAGTCATATTCTGACAGCTTTAAGCAGTTTCTTGCCTTGTAGTTTCCTCAGGGAAGTCTCTTGCCCTCGGACTAGGTCAGATTTCCCTGTCAGTTGGTCTCACAGCCACCTGTGTTTGTCTTTCCCTGTATTCATTATAATTCAAAATTTAAAAAATTATTGGTGTACGTATGAATTTAATGATTGGCTCCTTCAAATCCGGTAAATCCCTGAGGGCAGGTCCCCTGTTCCCGATCATCAGAAGTATTTCTCCAGGGAGGAGCGCAGCCTCCAGCACTTGGTAAGGCACTAACATAGGCATTGAATAGTGGAACAAATGGAATGAAAAAGTTAAATGGCTATCTCCAAGGGCTATTTTTTAATGTGTAATATTGCTTTAATTTTTCCATTTCACCACAGGCATTTTCCTATTCAAAATGTGTATGTGACATGGTTTGCCCAGCAGTGCAGAATATTTCATTAGCAGGCTGAGAAGAAGGAGAAAAGGAGACCATTTACATGTAAATGTATGTTTAACTCAGCCCCTGATCGAGAATACCCAAAGGGTCCTGCTGGCGTCCTTAGATAGTAACTGGAAGCCTAATTCTGATAGGTTAATTGTAGGGCAGTGGCCGTGCGTGCTGGGCTGTGCACAATAGCAGAGGAGAGACTGATAATCTGGCTCCACTGGCTCTAGAATAAAATAATCCTGCAACATCCACTTCCTTTGGCTTTCGCGTGTCACTGGTTAAGGGACACTTGGAAGAAATGGAAATATTTCTCAAGGTATAGAAAAATAAACCTTCCGCTCACCCACACAGTCACTTTCCTAAGAACAACTTGGGCTGTCTCATTGGTCCTAATTGAAATTCTTGAACTTCAGGAGAATATCTGGGACAAGGACTAGGTCTTTCTTTTCTCCCTGTTCATGCTAATGTCTATGCAAGAGAGCGTGTTTCCCATACCAATACTTAGGATGCTACAGTAACACTAGATAACAGTGTGATTTGGGGCACACTTCTTAACCACTCTGAACTTCAATTGACACTTCTGTAAATCAGGGATAAAAATGGAATCTAGGGACTTCCCTGGTGATCCAGTGGTGAAGAATCCGCCTTCCAATGCAGGGAATGCAGGTTCGATCCCTAGTGGGGGAACTAAGGTCCCACATGCCACGGGACAACTAAGCCGTCAGGCCACAAACTACAGAACCCAGGCACTCTGGAGCCAGCATGCTACAACTAGAGAGAAGCCTGCGCACCGCAATGAAAGATCCCGCATGCCGCAGGGAAGATCCTGAGTGCCGCAACTAAGACCCGAAGCGGCCAAGAATAAAATGAATAAATAAACAAACAAATAAATAAATAAAATAGAATCTAACTCACAATGTTAAAAGATTAGGTAATTAACATAAAGCACGTAGCCTAGTGTCTGGTCCTTAGTACGCAGAAAATGTTAGCTCTCTTTTCTTCAAACTGATTGGAAGTCTCTCATTAAGTTAAGCATACATCTACCCTATGAGCCAGCACTTACACTCTTAGGATTTTACCCAAAAGAAATGAAAATGCATGTCCACAAGAATACTTATACTTAAGTACATAAGAACCAATAAGTAGAGAGGAGAGAGCATTTGCAACTGTCTAGAACAGAGAAGGGAAACCATGACTTGGATTCCAAAAAAAAAAAAAAAAACAACAAAGAATTTGTCTTATTGAATATTTTTCCGAAGGGCTATATTTAAGTTAAAACTCTTTATAGTAAAGACCACCTCTGACTTCAACATTGAAATATGAGATACTTAATACCCTACCTTCCTCTATCCCACCGTCACCAGCTGCATTAAGACTGTCAGCAGTAGGTAGCCCTTCCTCAAAAAGAATAAAAGGTAGAGCAGCAAAACTATTTTTGTCACTTCAGGAAATGCTATTATACATCATTACACATTTTAATTTGAAGGAGTGTTACATCATGAAAGGGTCGTGGCTTTTGGAATTGAAAAGATTTTGCCAGATGTCTAGCCATACAATAAGAGAGGCATGGGTTATCCCTATTTTCCAAAGAATCAGAGAACCGTCTAAGGTCCACAGATAAAGGGTGGAATAAGGATTCAAACCTAAATGTTTCTGATTTCAAGGCTCAGGAATCACTTAAAATCGAGCAGCTCTTTTTACTCTTTTTTTTAAGAGCGTATAATTTTAATTAAGATTGAACTTTAGAACAGTTTTAGATTTACAGGAAAATTGAGCAGATACATGTACCCCCTCCCACATAGTTTCCTCTGTTATTAACGTCTTGTATTCATGTGATGCATCTGTCACTATTAATGAATCAATATTGATAAATTATTATTAACTAAATCCCATAGTTTTCATTAAGGTCCACTCCGTGTTGTACAGTTCTGTGGGTTTTAACAAATGTATAATGCCAGCTAGCCACCATTGTGGTATCATAAAGAATAGTTTTAACATCCTAAAAATCCTCTGTACTTTCCTGTTCATCTCTCCCCTTCCCCCAATTCCCTAAAACTCACAGATCTGTTTACTGTCTCCATAGTTTTGCCGTTTCCCAAATGCCATACCGTTGGAGGAATAAAGAAGAGTTATTTTTTGAGGTGTGTTAATAATACATTGTTTCCCCTTGTCTGTATATTTAAGTGAATCTGTAAGTAGACATTTGCAGTCAAATTACACATAATATGCTTTAAGGGTCTCTGATGAAACGGCTAAACAAGTTTAATTGTGGAAAGGCTCTGTATGAGATTCCAGAAGGAATAGTCAGAGACAGTGCATGTTATAAACGCGAGTGGGGTCTGGCGAGGATGATTACAGAGTGAGGCATTCTATCAACTAATTGCCACAAAAGACTAGATCGGACCAGCTGCTACAACCTTGCTGTTGAAGTCTACAGCTGAATAAAAATTTAGCAATTTTATTTTTCTATGAAGATTTCTTCTTTTCAACATCGCCTAATCCTAACAGTTATATGAAACCATCATTTCATATTAAGTAAACTTATTTCCATTCTTTCTGGGAAGAAAAATAATAAAATCTCAGCCACATTAATGCTAACAGCTTATCTAGCATATTTAGAATAAACACAAAACTGTTATGGTATTCTTTTTGTAATTTCATGGCAATATAATAAGGATTAGTATGTGAACACTAGACTAAAGAGGAGAATTAAAATCACTCTCATATTTGCAGCAGGCAAACCTTTGAAAATAGGTTAAAGTGCTCCCTTAGATATTATAATAATTGGAATGTGTGAATACTTTTCCCCTTGAAATCCTACTTATCTGCATGTGACAGAAGGTGAAAAGTATGTTTTCAGGTATAGGGAGATTTAAGACATCAAAGTTAAGGAATGGAAAAAAGACTCATATCCTTTATATTATAAAATATAATTTAAAAAAAGACTTCATTACCAGCAGTCTTCTGAGAAGACCTGCCACTCACCAGTAAGAACATAAAGGAAAAAATACCGAAGTGTGTAGAGTTTCAAGGTCTCGCAATGTTTGCTACGTCTTGCTTGAACTCTTAACACTGTTCAGTGGAGAACGTCAGATCCTGCCCTTCTGCTAATCATATTTGCTAATTCTACATACTCTTCTTCATATTTCTGGCCAGTACCCCTAAAATGTTGGGTTTTTTTTTTTTTTTTTTTTTACAATCTTTTAGTTCTAGGGTGGCCATACTCCTGAGATAGAAACTCATGGACTAACCCCAAACCCAACTCCCACTTCCTTCTCCATTAGGGTGACCAACAGGTCACATCTCCCTGAGACTGTCCAGATTTTAGCACTGAAAATCCCACTCCAAGGAAATCCCTCATACCCAGAAGAACTGGAACAGTTGGTTACCTGAGCATTTTCTAGTATCCTATATTCGTATATCCTGTATCTATTGGGTAAGGCAAGGAGGGTTTCTCTCAATTCAGAATTTTTTCTAAAAAGAAATACTTACTTACTCTGCTATATTTTATACCACAATGATAGTTTTAGTCTTCTTAGCATGTTAGTGATCAATAAAATGATTATGATAAACTGTGTTTTTCTTCCATTTAAAAACTATTTTAATAGTTCTTTCTATTTGAAAAATAAGAAAACTCTCAAATTAAACCAAAATGTCAAAGACAAATGATTGGCTTTCCATTCATTATGTATGTGATTTATCAAGTAATTTGGATATGTAAAGAATGTTTAGAGTCTGTCCTTATAACAAAGACCAGTAAAAAAAAAAAATATCCTGGAGAATGTGAATGTCTGATGATCAGGGGTAGAGACAAAAAACTTCAAGTACTTCCTCTGAATTTTAACTGTTTTCTTTATTTTGAAAGCAGTTTATTTCTTTCCATTTTTATTTGATGTTTTAGAAACAGTAGCTTGCTTTTATTTGTTGCAAAAGAAACACATAGCTATCTATCTGGCACCTAGGAACAAAACTTGTAACTTGTGAAGAACTTTGAGACATCCATTCATTTAAAGTTACATCCAGAGATCACTCTTTCCAGTCTTAAGACACATTCAAGAATAGGAAAAGAGAAAATCTTGAACTGTAGTTTTTCATAAAATAGAACTGGCCTTCAAACAGGCATTCCATATCCTGAAGAATTCCTCCATTAAACAAAAAGCAGATTGATAGCTGAAAAGATCAGAATGTATGATAATGATTAAATTACTGTAAAAAGAAAACCTCAAGACCTATTAGCATTTACTGGACTCTACCAAGTCTATTTTTCTTCCGCATAGTGCATAAATGAAAAGACCAAAGAAAGTTACGGGGAAGGGACTTCAGGGATTTTAGTTGTCAAATTAGCATTATTTTAATGAAAACATTGGTTTACCAGACAAAATAAATCATCAAACTCAGGTATGTGTTCTGTATGGCAGGGTCTTCCTCAGGTACACATCTTTTAAAGTAAAAGCACGATTTTAGATTCCATAAGGAGTAATTCCAATAGAATCCTCATGTTCTATATGTACTCAATTGTAACTATGTTACCAGAATTATTCTCTAGTAGACATGGTGTCAAATGTTTTAAAAAAAGGCACATGTAATACATGAGTGAGTAGTAAACTTTAATTTTATGCTCATATTAAGTAGAAATATTTTTCACAGTTTTAGAACCAGGAAAAGAGCTATCGATGGTGTCTATTCAGACAACAAAGCCATGGAGAATGATAAATAGGTTTTGCTAAATCTTTTGCAATTGAAAGCAAATGTAAATACATATATGTATGTATATGTCTATATGTATAGGTATATATGTATGTATGTACGTACGTGCACACACAAATATTCATAATAGACATTGACAGAAACCCTTATAAAGATGAAAATTATGAACATTCATGATCCCACAGATAGATAAGCTTTCTAGATATTTTGTTTATTTTGATGAGCAGTTTTGATATTTGTATGTAGTCATTTGAATAATTTTGAGAAAATTGGGTTACTCTCAGGAATGCTGCTTAAAATCTCCTTTTAAAAAATAACAAATCATTAATAGTTCCCATGAAATTGTTCTTTATTATAGAACATTCATTATTTATAGCTTATCACAATTATAAACAGTTCTTTGGTGAACATCCTATTGGATAAATCTTTGGACACTTCCATATTCTACAGTTATGTCATTAGAATAAATTTCTGTAATTAGCACTGATGCAAAAGGAATGCTTCTTTAACTTTTTTTATAAATCCATGGTTCTTAAACTTTAGTGTCACTGGTTAGAATGGGCATCATCAGAAAATCTACAAACAACAAATGATGGAGAGGGTGAGGAGAAAAGGGAACCCTCTTGCACTGTTGATGGGAATGTAAATTGATATAGCCACTATGAAGAACAGTTTGGAGGTTCCTTAAAAAACTAAAACTAGAATTACTATTTGACCCAGCAATCCCATCACTGGGCATATATCCAGAGAAAACCATAATTCAAAAAGACACATGCACCCCAATGTTCATTGCAGCACTATTTACAATAGCCAGCTCATGGAAGCAACCTAAATGCCCATTGACAGACGAATGGATAAAGAAGTTGTGGTACATATATACAATGGAATATTACTCAGCCATAAAAAGGAATGAAATTGGGTCATCTGTAGAGATGTGGATGGATCTAGAGACTGTCATACAGAGTGAAGTAAGTCAGAAAGAGAAAAACAAATATTGTATATTAACGCATATATGTGGAATCTAGAAAAATGGACAGATACACCAGTTTTCAGGGCACGAATAGAGACACAGATGTACAGAACAAACGTATGGACGCCAAGGGGGGAAAGCCGTGGGGTGTGTGTGTGTGATGAATTGGGAGATTGGGATTGACATGTATACACTGACGTGGATAAAATTGATGACTAATAAGAACATGCTGCATAAAAAATAAATAGATAAAATAAAATTCAAACATTCAAAATAAATAAATTAAAAAAAAACAACTTAGTGTGCATCAGAATGTACTGGTGACCTTGTGCAAACCCAGGTGCCTGGCCCCATGCACAGAGTTTCTGATCCGGTAGATCTGAAGTGAGATGTGAGATTTTACATATCTAAGTGGCCAGGGGATGCTGATGCTGCTGATCTAGGGTTCACATTTTGAGAAACACTGTGACACGTGTAGTCAAATGCTAAAAACTTTGAACCATTTAAAAGGTTAGTCATTATAACGTTAGCACGTGTTGTTTGAGAAAATATGTATGTGCGTATGAACTGTGAATCTACTCCAGTAATACTGAGGTCCCTAGGGGAAGGGATGAGGTTCTTATATCATCGGTCATTGATCTTCTGCCAGCTGATTTAAAAATAAAGCAAGTGCTCCTTCATACTTTTCTCTTGCCTTTTGCACATGGAATTTGCTTGCTGTTGAATGAATATTTTGAGTTAGCTATGATGGTGATGACTGAGGGACACTGTTAATTTTCAGCTTTGTTACCAACTGTGATTGCTAGAAAAGTACATCTATATGTATAAAACAAAATGTGTGCAAGCATGCATATATTGCCATTTCTGTAGACTTTGGACAGGAAAATAGAAGACAGGGCAGATGCTAGGAATAAGAAATAGAGGTCTATAAAAAAATGTACTGGAGACAAATGTGGAAATAATTAGGAGTGTCAGAAGAGAATAGTTAGCCTGATTAGATACACAGTGCCTTACAGTGGTGGACTCTTTGAGCAACTGTGAAAGGGAACATAAAGCACATGCGTATGTTACAAACACATCAAAGAGTGTTAGGGATTTGGCTTTTGTTTTCATGCATGTATAAAGCTTTCTCAGCAGAAAACCCTAGAGGACATAAAGCGGTGAGTTTCATGAGTTAAACGCCTAGCCCGAAAAGTAAAATTATTCCTCGTAATGGTTGGGCCACCACCTCTTGTATATGCCATCTCACCTTCCTCAGCTCTCTTCTTCAGGTATAGAGCTTCTCTGATAAAACTGAATTAGAGACCAGACTTAGGTCTGGAAGGGGACAGGACTTCCAACTCTCAAGCCTTTAAATTTTCAGATGCCTGTGCAGGCTCTGTCTGATGTATTAATCTAATCGTTGTGAAGGAATTAGAAACTTGGAGTGGTGGCTGCTGGACTTGTGAAGACAGACTCAGCCAGGTTAGGTTACCAAATCATTGGCAGAAGCTTAAAAAGGCCTTTGCTGTGTAGGTGCTCAAGAAAGGGAAGAACGAGGAAAGCCTTATCTGCTCCCTTTTTATAATGCATTAATCCCTCCCATTAGTTGTTTTGATCAGTTGTATGTAGCCAATCAGATTAGCAATTCCTCATACCTAGGCAAATGGGAAGAGTCCAGGGAGTGGCAGAGCACCAACTATTGGACCAAATTATCCTGTTCCTCGCTGGCCTTTGAAGAAATACTCAGGGAGCAGAAATTATCAGCACCCAGTCCCCTGCCCTGACCCCACATACACACAAGTGCACAGTTATGTCTAGAAAGCAAGGAACAATTAGGAGCTTTATAATATTTTAACTCTCTCATCTAACCAGGTTGATTCAGCATCTTTATATTAAACAAAATCAAGCTTGTCTGTTCTTACACATTTGTACAAAAGCAGTCCTGGAAAAGAAACAATGTGCAGACCATTTGTTTTTTTCTTTTTAAATTGAAATATAGTTGATTTACAGTACTGTATTAGTTTCAAGCGTATACCATAGTAACTCAACATTTTTATACATTATACTCCACTTAAAGTTATTACAAAATAATGGCTCTGTTTCCTTGTGCTGTACAATATATACCTTGCTGCTTATTCATTTCTTACATAGTAGTTGATAGCTCTGAATTCCATACCCCTGTCTTGCAGTTGTCCGTATTACCCTTCTTCAATGTTTTGTTACCTTGCTGCTGCTTATTCAGATTTCTCTTAGATATTCCTTCCTCAAAGATGGTTTTCCTGCCCATACAATCTGTATTATCTGATGAGTAATTTGCTTTAAGTTACCCAGTTTTAATCAACTATATAATATTAATAGTTTTCTCTTGTGCATTTATTTGTTTATTATCTATTTCTTTTTACTAAGACAGAAGCTCCAAGGAAATGGCATTCTACTCTGTCCTGTTTGTTCTAGAACAGAGCCTGACACATAATAAGAAGAAATATTAAGTCATTATTCGTTGCTATTATTACATTTTCGTTATTATTTTTGCTTTTATTATTTGATTTCCTAGAATAGTATATCTTCTACAACACATTAGTGAATAACTTTGTTTTGGGGGAGTGTATTAGTTTTCTGTTGTGGCTATAACAAATGACACAAACTTAGTGGCTTGAAAAAACACAAAAATAGTATATAGAGGTTTTTAGGTCTAAAGTCCATTGGGCTCATCTGATTCCTTGGCTCTGAGTCTCCCAAGACTGAAATCAAGGGATTGGCCAGTTTACTTCCTAGCCTGGAGGCTCTCAGGAAGAATCTGCTTCAATACTCTTTCAGGTTGTTGGCAGAACTCAGATCCCTATGACTGTAGGACTGAGGTCCCCCTTTCCTTGCTGACTCTCAGTCAGGGATTGTTCTCAGCTTGTAGAGGTCACCTGCATTCCCTGACTCAAAGCTAGCTTGGCAGGTCAAGTCTTTTTCATCTTCAAATCTGTCTGCCTTATCTCTCTTCTGTCTTCCTCTTCCACTGCATCTCTCTGACTGACCCCAGCCAGAGGAACTTAACTTTGCTTTTAAGGGCTAAAGTGATTAGATTGCTGCCACCAGTAGAATCTCCCTATTTTAAAATCTATAACTAATTTTAATTGCAAAGTCTCTTTTGACATGTCAAGTAATACATAATATTCACATTTATAAGAACATAAGTTGAAGTTCATGGATGCCAAAATTCTGCCTACCACAGGGAGTCTCTATTTCAGAACTGGATCATCCCTAGCTTTACTGATAAAGTCAGGCTTCTAGCATTATCATGTAAGGGCTGGGCCATTGCCTCATGGTCACAAGATGGCTGCTGCAGCTCTCAACATCAGGTCTACTTTTAAAGGCAGGAAGATATGTGGACTGGAAAAGCTGATGATGAAAAAAGGCCCTCTTCCTGGAATGAGTCTCTCCTTTTATGCCCTACCCCAGCAGACTTCATATATTTTAATAGCTCAATCTGTTCATGGCTTCTTACAGTTTAAGAGAGGCCACAGAAGTAAGTAAATGGCATTTCCTAATTTCCATGGTAAAAGACTAGCAAAGGAGAAGGAAATGGATGATAGCAATTGGACTATCTCTGTCTTCAACAGATATACTAAGCAAGATAAGTTTAAAAAGAAAAGTATTATTACATCAGTTAGGAAAAAAATCATCTAACATTTCCCCAATTCTACTTTCCATGCAGAATTTTTTTATTGATGGTATTCTGGGTTGTGTTACTAGATGCTGTAATATTTTTATCTATTAAGAAGAAGAGCAACTTTTTTCTATGCTATTACAGATGAGACAAGTCCCTTGGAAACTGAGAAGGCATGGGATGATTGACACCCAGCCTGCATTCTTATTTTATTGAGATGTTAGTATGCCACTCATTGGGAAACAGACCACTAAATGACATTCACATTTACCAGATGGGCTGTCAAGGTGTATTCAGTATCATCCCCTCTCCAGAATATAACAGCGCCTGATGCCATTTTGTCAGGAGTTTCAGATTTGATGTTCCAGAATAAGTTGGCTCACATCACATAAACTCCCTGTGTATTTTTTTGCTTGGGGTAATCATGGTGCATCTCTAATTTCTCATCTGAAAATCTACACAATGCCAAGAAAAATCATCTTCAGCCTGCTCCATTTAACTGTATCTTCTCAACATTATCAGAATATTTTTTTCTGATATTACATGTTCGACTTGCTGGAACACAGTAAATAGAGAAATCCAGTTAGAAGACATATATGAAGGCTTAACTCAAGGGATTTTATTTATAGACCTCCGTGTTCTCAATTCCTTGAGAATTTGAAAAACACAAAGCCAACGGTCACATCTCCTCTGCAAGGGAAAAATAAGAGCCCTTTGAAATATCCCAGTTCTGAGACTGTCTTCCTTTTTAAACTGATACATATTTCAAAGACAGAAATTAACTTAAATCTATTAGTAAAGAAAAACAACAAAAACAACCATATTCTATCTTTTATTTCACATTAAGTACTGTTCTCTTATCTTACATAATTCTTGCAATAATACCACAGGATAAAAATACACTATTGCTATCCTGATTTTACAGATGCGGAATCTGAGGTACTGTCTTAGTCAGCTCACGCTGTCATAACAAAATACCATAACTAGGTGGCTTAAACAACAGAAAGTTATTTTCTCACAGTTCTGGAGGCTGGAAGTCTGAGATCAGGGTGTCAGCAAGGTTGGTTTCTTATGAGAGCTCTCCCCTTGGGTTGCAGATGGCAGCCTTCTCAGTGTGCGCTCACATGATCCTTTTGTGTAAGCCTGCAGAGAGAGAGTGAGCAAGCCCCTAGGTCTCTTTTAAGGGTGTAGATCCCATCATTAGGGTCCCACTGTCATGTCTTCATCTAACCCTAATTACCTCCCAAGGCCCCATCTCCAAATGCCATCACACCACGGGTTAAAGCTTCAATATGTAAATTGGTGGGGGGCGGGATAGAAATGTTCAGTTTATATTGAGTACAGAGATGCCAAGTATCTTGATCATGGCCACACAGCTAATAATAAAGGAAACTAATATGCAAACCCACGGAGTCAGACTCCGAAATCCTTATTCTTAGTAAATGTTTAGTGCAGCCTCTTTGATGTTCCACAGCCATGGGAATTAGTAAGTGGGATAGGAGGACGGAGATACATGGATCAAAGTTTGTATGGAGTTATAATCTAAGAATTATCTTCTTTTGACATGTCCTATCTGTTAACAGGAATATATTTATTGTTTCAGTATATTGACTACAGTCTTTTAGTAAGCCTTTCTAAACATAAAATTTCTGAACTTCAAGCGTTCATAAAATTACAATTAAGACTCATTACTTTAAAAAAATTTTTCAAAAGATCTAGCCAAATTTGTTAACAATTCTCTGAGGCCTTAAGTCTTTGATTTGAGTTTAAGTCGTATTAATTTGGTGCAGTGACACTATCAAATCTTGCTAATAGGCTCTGATTGGCTTTTGTTAAAATCAAAGAAATTTCATGGAGGTAATTGAATCTGGTCAGTCTGTGTACTAATAGGCAATATACTCCCACCAGAGGTATAACCATGATGCAACTAAAAATAGAGGATAATCCTGAAGGGTTTATATGATAAATTCGTGTTATTCTTAGACTATGGATCTGAGTGTGTCTTAATATAACATGGCATTATGAATTCACAACTACTTTAGAGCATGGAGTGTTATTTTTGCTTTCCATTTTGCAGTTAAGGGTCAGTTTTATATGATAAATTTTAACAGGTCATGTGTAGATATTCATTGGTGCAATAATTCTACTTTTGGGCTCTAATCTAAATCTTAGGTTCAGGAGCTAAACCTACGAGTGGAATCAAAACAAGCTAAAGAATGGTTTCCTACAGGACACGTCAAAAGCAGTGTAGGTGCCTGGGGGTTTACTCGGGCTTTAAGGTCAGAAAGTCCTGATTTCCAGTCCTCTAGGTCATTTTACCAGCTTTACGGTCTTTCATTCAACATGTCTGACAGTTGGGGATTAGCCCTGAACAAAACAGATGCTTTCTCTGCCTTCAGGAAGCTTACAGTGTAGTGAAGAAGTGTACAATCTATTTCTTAAAGTTCTGTTTGTGTAACCTAACTGTGGGCATTACAGGCTCTGTATGTAAATCTTCCTTTGGAGATGGTTGAAAATGGGTTCCAAAGAAATGCTTTGGTAGTGAGCATTTGGGAGACCAAAATGCATCATATTATCAAAGACAGTTTTGCATTGCCACCAGGACATACATGAGCGAATTGTTTTTAAGAGGCACAACACAATGATTTAATGTATGTATACATTGTGAAATGATTACCACAGTCTAGTTAATTAACACGTCTATCACCTCACATAGTTATTTTTTTTATAATCTAACAACATACAATTTTTATTGTCAATCATACCTCACTAAGGCTGGGGAAAAAAATTGTGTTCTGATGATCTTGTTGTATTAGCTTGTCTCCCTCCTCCAGGAAAGTGGAGATAACTTACTTTAGAAAGTGACAGGTGGTGTGTGTAGGGAAGAGTGGAATACTGAAGCGAGTGAAGCAGGCATTGAGGGAAAACCACCAGGAGGGTGAGTTCTTGAGTTGGTCATGGGGCTTTTTCTTGCTGGGGACTCCTAAGAGTTCAGGTAAAATGTACCTCACAACTGCTCACCTGAAGAATGGATAAGGGGAACATTTATTCCTCTCTCATTCACCATCTGTAAGATTTTCTCCATGGGGTATGTGATGGTTAGTTTTATGTGTCAAATTGACTGGGCCCCAGGGTGCCCAGATATTTGGTTAAAAATTATTTGCGGTATTTCCCTGAGGGTGTTTTTAGATGAAATGAGCATTTAAATGGGTAGAATGAATACAGCAGATTGTCCTCCATAACGTGAGTGGGCCTCATCCAATGAGTTGAAGGCCTGAATAGAACAAAAGACTGACCCTCCCCTAAGTAAGAGGTAAATCTCCTGCCTTCAGGACTTTGAATAGGGACATGAGTTCTTTCCGGTTCTGCAGCAGCTATTGGCCTTAACACTCAAACTGGGACCAGCTTTGCAGGTTTTTGGACTTATCAGCCTCCGTAATCATGTGAGCCAGTTCCTTACAATAAATCTCTCTATCTGTCTATCTCCAAAACAGGGTGTCAACTTACTCCTAGGCTGGGGTTTTTCTGAGTCCTTGGCAGATATACGCAGCTGTTTTTCAGAAAAGACCTAGGGAAGAAATGGAGAATTAAGTGACATAGCTCACGTAAAAGTGCCGCCAAGTTATGTCTGTGGGAAGTTGGTTTGCTATAGCAGTGTCCGTTTTAGAAGGTAGTTGGAGAGGATGTGAAAAGGGGCCCTAGAGGCGTCTGATGAATTTACTTACAAAGAGAAGTTGTATAGAGATAGTTTCTAAGGTTATGGTTAAGCAAATCACACAAGCTCTTTTATCTTCCTATGCAAAATTGAAAAACTGAGAATTCCCTTGCTTCTTTCAGTATTGTTTTTTCTTCTCCAAAAAATCTGATTCTCAATTTCACTGAAATTTTTAGCATAAGTATCATTCTGGACGTCATAATTGTTCAGGCAGAAAGGAATCAATGGTGTGAAAGAAAGAAAAAAAAAGAAGCAAACGTAATATGATGTGTCTTTGTCTTTAGTGACAGTATATTTATGCAATGTATGATTTTTTTTAATAAATTTATTTATTTTGGGCTGCATTGGGTCTTTGTTGCTGCACTTTCTTTAGTTGTGGTGAGTGGGGTCTACTGTTCATTGCGGTGCGTGGGCTTCTCATTGCGGTGGCTTCTCTTGTTGTGGAGCACAGGCTCTGGGCACGCGGGCTTCATTAGTTGTGTCCTGCAGGCTCAGTAGTTGTGGCTCACAGGCTAGTTGCTCCATGGCATGTGGGATCTTCCCAAACCAGGGCTCGAACCCGTGTCCCCTGCATTGGCAGGCGGATTCTTAACCACTGCGCCACCAGGGAAGCCCTGCAATGTATGATTTAATAAAGGAATTTGAGCTATTAAATTAGGGCAGGGGAGAATGAAAATTCATATCCTGTTTATAATGAGGCTTTGAAAATGATGCCAATACATTAAACAGTCACTTGATATTTATTAAAAACCTACTATTAATATATTCCAGGAATTGTGCTATATCAGAAACATTAGTAAATTAGACATATATACTTGCTTCCCTTTTGGAGTTTACTATCTAGCATGGGGTACACAGAAGTTACCATGTGAATAGTTTGCTGGGAGACAAGAAGATTAAAGAAAGTTCTCTTTAAAGAATATAACATGACCTTTGCTCTTAATGAATACAGGGTTTCAATGATATTTACTCAGATACAAAATGCCAAGAACCAGAGACACCCTCTTTTATTTATTTATTATTATTTTATTTATTTATTTATTTATTTTGCTGTACTTTTAATTTAATTTTATTTTATTTATTTATTTAATTATTTTTTTTTTGCGGTATGCGGGCCTCTCACTGTTGTGGCCTCTCCCGTTGCGGAGCACAGGCTCCAGACACGCAGGCTCAGCGGCCATGGCTCACGGGCCCAGCCACTCTATGGCATGTGGGATCTTCCCGGACCAGGGCACGAACCCGTGTCCCCTGCGTCGGCAGGCGGACTCTCAACCGCTGTGCCACCAGGGAAGCCCTTAATTTTATTTTTTATATTTTCTTCCAAGTATAAAATACTCCTTATAAGTTTTATATGTACAAATTGTGGCAGTCAGGTTAAATAATGTATATTTATTACTACAAAAGTAATATGCCACAATAACTAATGATTGTGAAAGCTGTGAACTACACAAAAACAATTGTTAAGAATTTATAAATAGCTATAAGTTTAATGCACAAGGAAATAGGTGGACTATTAATACAAAGACTGAGAGACAGTGTTAATTGGGTAACCTTAGAAAGACCTTATATCCTTTTTTTTTTCTCTCATATCACTTTTTTTTTCACACACACACACACACACACACACTGTATTTTATTTTTACAAGAGGTAAACTGACACCAAGCATCGTAAATGGATGACCACGACAAAAGCAACAATGATTGCAATTACCAAACACAAAACACACTCATACTATGTCATAATATTGACATTCAGTCCAGGAATCCTCCACTGTAACAGCTCCTTTATTTTGCAGTGACAATTGATTTGTATATTTTTTGCCTGAGTCCTTGTGGGATTTCTTTTTTTTTTTATTCAAACAGAAAGTCACAAAAATTATAATCATCCTCATCAGTTCACTCAGTCCCATGTAATTAATTTTTTTTTCATCTTGATCTTTTGTCAGCACTTTTATGAATTCATCGGTTTTCCATTAGAGTTCTGAAAATGCTTATTCATTCAGTTCAGCAGTATAGTCAGTTACCAGAAACCTGTACTTGTCAGAGGCTTTTCCATGAATTCCTTGAAGATGAAACCCTTTTATAGGAACGTTTTTGCAAAAGCATCAGAGTACACCCAGAACTGTCTGTAAATGACAAAAGACTTAAAAATGACCACGGTTAAAGATTTGATGAAAGTTCATAATAATGCAATTGACACGGAAATTTAGTTATTTCTGAGATATACATTTTAAAGTAATAACTAGAATTATGACTTATAACATTATACCAGAACATATAAGATTTTAGGAATGTCATGTAATGTCTGAAACATTTATATTAATATATTTCCATACGAATAACCCAAAGAAAGTTTAGTATTAGTTTTTTTTGTTTGTTTGTTTGTTTTATACTGCAGGTTCTTATTAGTCATCAGTTTTATACACGTCAGTGTATACATGTCAATCCCAGTTGCCCAATTCAGCACACCACCATCCCCACCCCACCGCGGTTTTCCCCCCTTGGGAGACACACTCTTTTAGCTTAGATGATGGGAATTTAATGTTAACAGGATCACAGGGATTAAAAAAAGAAGAAAGGAAGGAAACAGCACTTTGATAGCCACCAGTCAGTTCTCACTAAGAATTAGAATCTCTTTCCAAGAGTTAGAGTTTCTCTTCTGATTATTTACACACAGTTAAGGGTTTAGTCATCTGGTATCCTAGCAGCACCTACTCTAGTGTTTTACCATGAAGGTAGCTTAGTCACTGTCTCTTTTGCTTCTGTACTTTGCTGACTTCAACTAATTGCTTCTCCGCATAACTCTTTTTTTTTTTTTTTTTAAACATCTTTATTGGAGTATAATTGCTTTACAATGGTATGTTAGTTTCAGCTTCACAACAAAATGAATCAGTTATATATACACATATGTTCCCATATCTCTTCCCGCTTGCGTCTCCCTCCCTCCCACCCTCCCTATCCCACCCCTCCAGGCGGTCACAAAGCACCGAGCTGATCTCCCTGTGCTATGCGGCTGCTTCCCACTAGCTATCTACCTTACGTTTAGTAGTGTATATATGTCCATGCCTCTTTATCGCTTTGTCACCGTTTACCCTTCCCGCATAACTCTTACTGTGAGAAGACAATTGGGCTGCAAACCATCCTTTTGAGGAACCCTATTGTGCCAAGTCCCTTACAGGCTTCTGTGCAGTTTGTCAAGAGGCAGTGTGTGTTGTGGATGGAAGGTGCTGGTGTCGAATGCAATAGCCTGCAGCTACTTCCTCCAGAAGGGAAGGCATTTATAAAACAAGTGATCGCTACATTGCAGAGACAGGATATGTAAACACATTCTTTTATTCCTTCTTTCAGTCCGCTAGATCTGTTTTGCACCACTCGGTATTCTAAGGACTAGAAAAACCAAGGATATCCTTCTTATTTCAGTTTTTCTTTCTTCTCCAAAAATATAATTTCCAATTCCGTTGAGTTGGTTAATAAAATATGGCCCATTACCTCATGGAGCCATGCAGGAGAAAGGGACCTTGAAACGGAATCTCACCAATAAATATGCACCTAAGAAAACAATGGAAATCTCTATACTCCTCAGATCTGGTTACAAAAATCTTCAGCTCTATTCCCACAGTTGTAGGATTCCCTGTATCTCCCACAAATTTCTGAGTTCCTGGGATATGCTGCCTTATTCTTCCCTATACCTCTGTACTTCTATATTATCTTATCTGACTTGCTTCTGTACTATGAAAAAATAGTTGTTTCATTGATTTCCTTAGCTATTTGATTTTACTGATGATTTTAGAAGTCATGAGGTAAAGTCACATCTTCTGCAAAATTGCTCAATTACAGTAATTCACTCTCCCATATCCACTATCTGCTTCTTCCTCAGTAAGAGTATCCCAGTTTTATTCAGAGTAGTAATGTCCTCTATTTCCCAGTTTCTCTTTAAGGTGTTTGTGGCAGGCAACCTCAAGAATGGTCCACCGTGAACCCCATTTCCTGGTGTTCATACCCTATGTAATCTCCTGCCCTTGAGTGTGGGCTGGGGTTATTGACTTACTTGTAACTAACAGAATATGGCAGAAGTGATGAGCTGTCATTTCTGAGATTAGGTTATAAATAACTACAGCTTCTGTGTTGGGTGTTCTCCCACATTCTCTCATGGATTGCTTGCTCTGGGGAAGCCAACTCCCAGGTTGTATAGCAGCCGCATGGTGAGGTCCATATGCATGAACTTGGGAGGGGACATTGGCAGGCCTGACAGCACCACATGAATGAACTTGGTTGTCAGTCCCCCCAAGTTGAGCCTTGAGATGACTACAGCCCCAGCCAACACTTTGATTGCAGCCTTATGGGAGATCCTGAGCCAGACCCACCAGCCACGCCATTCTCAAGTCCCTAACCTACAGAAATTTTGCGATAGTAAATGTTTATTGTTTCAAGCTATTAATTTTGGGCGTAATTTGTTATACAGCAGTGGATAATAATACAATGTTCAATTCAGTTGATTAAATATTGGTTCAACATATATAAGGAGTATGCTTCAAGTACTATTATTCAGTACATTGAGGGTAGAAAGAAGAATTGGAAATCGTCTGTGCCCTCAAAGAGCTTCTGATCTATGGAGTATAAATCGGGACTTTTGCATAAACATTTCCGTGTCAATTGCATTATTATGAACTTTCTACTGAAAGAAGAAATCTAGTCGGCGGAATAGCCCACCCTTTTTTTCTCTTGTCTCTCTTTATACTGTTTCATTTTGATTCCTATCAGTTTTATTAATGTGCTTAAACCAAATAGTGAGTTTTATACGAAAACCTAAGGGCATTCTCTGTATGTATTGTCAGCTAAGCAAGTATCTGGATTTCAGCACCGTTGTAGTAGATAACTGGGACTAGAGTATCTTAATTTTTCCTGCTGGAATCAAGCTTACATTTGACAAGGTTGTTTTGTGCTAAACATAAGAAGCTTAGCCAGCAGAAGAAAATCTCAAGACAGCAGTAAGTTTCAAGTCTTAACTCAGCGTTATAAGGTGCACCTTGGTTTCCTTTGTTTTATTGTTTACTATTAAATGCGTTAGATTTGAGATTAAACCGTTTCGCCAAAAAGCACACAGGCCTGGACACAACCTTGCTAAAAAGCTGAACTCCACAGCCTCATTTTTCATTCTCCCCTGAGACTCAGTGCTCCAGCCAGAGGAGAACCCTTGTGTAAGTCCTCGTACTCCAAGATGTCTCCTGACCTCCAGGCCTTAGAACACATGGTTTCATCTGGCTGGGATTCTCTTCTCCATTTACCTGTGCAAGGCCTACTCATTCTTTAGCATTTAGATATCACTTCTTCCAGGATGACACTTAAAAGTGAATTCAGAGAGTTCAACACTTTCCTTTTTCCCGTAGAACCTTTTACATGATATTCAGTTGTTTGCTTAAATATTAAGACCAGACGTTGGACACCAGAGAGCCCATAGGCTATACAGACTAAATCTGGTCCCCAGACATATTTTTGTAACAAAACAAAACAAAAACAAAAAACAGAACTGCTATTGAGTATTTTAGGAGCTTGGGATCACGAATGCTTCTAATCTGCCACTTATTGTCCTATGAACGACCAGCTTCCCTGGTGTGCGTGACTTGCCCTCGTCTGTAGAATTTATAACTGAGACTTGTGACCCTTTGAAAACAGGAATATGTTTTGTTCATTTTCACGCGTCCATAGCATGTCCTAGTACTTAGCATATTGTATGCACTCTGCAAACAATTGTTGAATGAATGAATGCTGAATTTAATTATTAATCGGTAAACAGTTACGCTCTAAACGCTTTGATTAGGGGAATGTCCTTTCTCTAGCTTTGATCTCTTCAGTTTGCCAGCTTTGTTCTCCATAGGGAAAGCCCACACGCGGCAACGAAGACCCAACGCAGCCAAAAACAAATTAAATAAATAAAATTTTTTAAAAAGTTACATAACTTGTAAATAACTTAATGCCATGTATTTAGCACAATAGATGACTGCCAAAACAAAAAGCTTTGCATTCTGCTTAAATATCAACTTGTTAAGCATTTGATTTCCTCTGAAAGTCAGTCCCATTTTATTTCTATTTAAAAATAGAAATGGATTGTTTGTACTTCTGTGTGTGTGTGTGTGCACATAGTAGTTAATTTTTAGACACAGGTGGCTCTCAAGTTGTGGTGGCCTATGTAATAGACCAAAATTTAAACCCATGAATGCCTCAAGCTTACAAAATAAAAACACTAAGGACAGCCAATCACAAATAGCCAACCAGGTTTTACGCTATAGCCAAACAAATAGTTTCCTTTCTTTGCTTCCAGACTTTCTCTGTATAAGTCTTTCCCCTGGCTCCTGTCTGCGGAGCACAACTTACCATTCCAGTCTGGCACTGCCCGGTCCAAATTGTTTTTGCTCAAATACACTCACCATGTTTAATGTGCCTCAGTTTGTCTTTTAACTTGATTCTTCTGAGGAGATGCTGTTTTGAGGCTGCTGCCCAAGCAAGTCCTGTTTTAATCCTTGGAGAAACAAGTTTGGAAGGTTTAGATTGTGGTGACAGTTTTCAGCCACTTTGTGAGGAAGTCTGCAGTTAATTACCATTAAGAAAGTTTTGAGGCTTAATGACACACTTTTTACAAAGTAGAGCCAAACAAATGTTTTATTAATTGAACAATGATACATTCATATATATTTATTGAGTACCCTCAATGTGAATGGCGAGTTTTAGCCAGGGTGTTGATAATGTTACATTTGTCAAAACCTTTGGGAAGGTAGGCACTTGTAATCTTTATTCATTATTGATTTGGTTCTAATTAAAGGTGAAAACTGCTGAATCGAAGAGCAAAGAGAGGTGCTGTCTTTGCAAACTGATTCATAACCCCCAAATATGGATTCCTAGTACTCCTGCAATTGTGATTTAACCAATTCTTCTTAAAATGTATTTCATTTTTAATAGTGTTAATTATTCTTTGTCTGCTTTGGTAAAAAAAAAAAAAAACAAACAGACTTGGGACTGTTTGGATCATTGGTCTTGAGCACTGATATCAGAGAAATAGATTTTAAACATCATTTTTTATATTTCTCCTGTATTTATGCTCATCTGGACACTTTTCTGATAAGAATCACAGGATTTAGAATGACATTTAAAGTCAGAAAGACATTCTTGATATTTATGAACCTGTAACCTTGAGCAAGTAAATAATCCTCAAAAAGCCTTATTTATGGACAGGGATCATCATATCTACCTCAAAGGGGTGTAATGAGGATAAATGAGAAAATACTCAAAAAGGCATAAAAATAGCTATCACACATCGAGGTCTTACCGTTACTAAAAAAAGGACCACAATCTCTAGTCTAAACTCTTGGTGTCAAACGTTTCAAAATTCAGAACTTAGAGTTTAGAGAGATAATATTGAGTACATATTCCATATTATATAGCACAGACATATTAATAATTCCAATACTTTTTGTATATTAAGACAGATTTTTAAAATACTACAATTGACTTACATCCTTTCAGATCATGTCTTGCCACACAACGAGTGTAGGTCAGATCAGATTTTGCATTACCAAGTTACAATAATGTATTATTAAAAGACTGAGGATTTTAGAATGGAAGTTTATCATATATATTATAGGGAGTAGTATATTTTAAATGCCTAGCAAACATCTGGCTGTCTCCAGGTGCATATTAAATGCTCATCCCTTCCTGACCTTTGCCCTTTTCCTTCCCCTAATATGTAGCCCATTTCTAGCTTCCCCAGTGACATGATGGGCTTCCATCCCTCAACCCTCAGTCTCCCTATAGCAAAGCTGTATGTTTCAGCACAAGTTCACGCAGGGCATTGGACTTCCAAACAGCATTTACTCTATGAGATTTTTCCCTTTTCCTAAATATTCTCATCTTTCCCCCCCTCATCTCCCATTTCCCTTTTCTATGAATTTTCTACTTCCTGACATGTTGTCATTTAAAGTGTCTCTGGCAGTTATGTCAATGCATTGAGTCTAATTCACTAGGAATATTCTCTAACAAAAAGTTTTTCCAAATGCTGCCATCATTTTTATCCCTTTTCGGAGTTAATAATGATTGCGGAATCAGGTGAAGGTGGGTTTGGTGCAAATAACACACACACGTGTGTATATACATAAGTATGCATACATGCAAATATATGTGTCCGTATATTGATACGCACACATATGTATATACTATATGTATAGTATAGAGACATGTATATGTACATACACACATGCCCATATTTCTGCACTCAGGGATATAGACCAAAGGCAAGACTGAGATGTGTCTTTCTGACCTATATTCACTGGAAAGCCATGGATGTCTCAATGATTAGTCTGCAATTAGACTGTGATTCAGGCAGGAGAAAAGCTACCTCTCAGGCCTTTAAAATCTCCTTCCTTGAAGGGCAACTCATAAAAAACACTCAGTGGATATTTAAAGCAGTTTAGGCATCATATCAGGCTCTATTCTGGGTCACTTTGCACACGCAGATTGTTTTTTGAGACTATTGACAATGTCTTGCTGAGCAGTTTAATAAACACAATCGGTGGTAAAGCCTGTTACTTTTGTTTTACTGGTTTGAAAAATCCTGCTTGTATATATCTACTCATGGTTATAAGCCTGCTTACTTAACTAGGGAATCTTGAAGAATAACTTCTGCATGTATGATAAGGATCCTTTACTCACGGGTGACAGAGCCTATTTTGCAGTTTCTATTCACACCCAAATTGTTCTTCAGGAACAATTCAGGCATCATTTATGTGGGCCTCCCATACCCAGAATAGGTTAATAGCCAATGTCACCTTCACTGGGCTATTCTTTGGATAGAGACCATCAAGGGAAATAGCTGTTTCAGTGAGTGGCATATTAAAGTTCTAGCCCAGAGCTCTGTCTGCTCCTGGTTCCAATATATGTGATCGTGGCTCAGTGAGGAGGCTGCGTTGGTACCATCTCGAGGATGTATATACGAGGAATCTAGCCATAAAGCTGACGCATGAGAAAAGTGGGGCCTGGGATGATCCAAAAGAAGCTGAAAGAGAACGCTGACTCTTCATTTAAACTCCCTCTTCTCTGAGCACCTCTGTTCACCGGACACCTGTTTCCTGCTGGTTCTCCCATCTTAGGATCCACCCGCCTTTGTACTTCGCATTAGCTCTTTGGTCACTCTTATAAGTTTATTAGTTCAAGCCTGGAGTCTTGCCTCTGACCTAATTTTTCTGCCCTCCTTTTATTATTTCTCAATATCTGTGCTCATGAAACGTTATTTTAGAGTTAAGTGTTAAGGAAAGCTGTGTTTCTCCCCAAGGAGCTGGTATTTTGAGGATAAGAATGATAAAACAAGCCATGTTTCCCTTTAAATTTTGGCTGCCTGGAAGCTCAGAGCAAAAGCTCAGGTTAATTAAGAGTCTAAAAACTTGCTTTAAGTAAGTTTTCTGTTTTTTTTTAATTCATCACTCAGCCCAAGTCTAGAGCTCACATTTTTACGATATACTTTTCCTGGCCTTAATATCTTACTTTAGCTCATTTGCCCTGCCCCCATTTTTGACTCCAGTTGAACAGAACCGGATTAATCATATTTTTTATTCATATTGTTCTTACATTTTCTCTCTTTTCTTTTTTTTATTGCAAGTGATCCTGTAGTACAACAAATCCTTTGTGAAATGAGGCAAGGTATAAATAAATGATGAGTAAGTAAGCAATACCTTTGCAGCAGGAAGCAAAACGAATATAGAAGCAGGACCAAGAGGAAGGAGATCTAGATGACTCGACATGACAAACTAGGCTGGCCATGAGGTGGCATTTCCTGGGAAGCAGGGAAATAAAGAGATGTGAGGAGATGGAAAAGATAGAAAAAATGTAGTTACCAGGGATAAATTCTCTGTGTGGGCAATGTCCATCGGTCTGTAGGAACAGTGAAATCTTACATTCAGTGTAAGAGTTGTCTGCTTAAAGAATCCCCCTCTGCCACAGCAAACCTTTAGTAAATTCTACTACCACAATAGCCTGGGATTAATAGTACATGGAGGAAAGATGGTTTCCACAGTGTGACTTGACAGGCAATTGAGATAGCATGGCAGGACCAGAAAGGAAGTTAGGATTGTTACAAAACGATAAAGCAGGTGGTGATAGGGACTCATAAGGGAATAGTTGTCTCCCGGTATATGAGATAAGGTTTGAGGTATTTTTCTCTTCCCTTTCTCTGTTCTTTCCTATTTCTTTGCCTCTCACTTTGCTTTCGCCTCTCTTCTTTTCCTCTTACCCTTCCTTCCCTTCTTCCCTTTCTTACTTACTACCTCCCTTCCTCTTGGAAAGTGTTTGACTTTCTTCTAGGTGTCAGAGAGTCTGCTAGGTATTCGACAACACAGGAGTAAGGAAGAGGTGAATGGCTTTGATATCCTGGAGCTTACACGTTAGTAAAGACCTAAAAATAAAATGAGTAGAGTTTAGGATGAGTGTTATAATGAACATAATCAAGGTATATACAAGGAGTATAGAAGAGGGGTGGGGTGGAGTTGGAGTTATTTTTGTTAGGGAACATATTTCTTAAACCATATGAATTGGTAACTGAAGCCTTGAAAAGCTCCCTCAAAAGCTGGAGGAATTGGGGGCATCGAATCTCATTTCGGTATTTATTCTCATTATATGGTGTTAAAAGTTGTGTATAGGAAGGAAAGCAAATGCATTTCTGATCATGTATTTTCTTCTTGCGGCTTCATTCCCTTATATTCCTATTTGACTATTCAAAATTTGATGCCTATTTGACTTTTCACAAAAATATTTTTTAAGTCTTCAGAGCAGCCAATTGCCCATGTTTCAAATAAATCAATACTGTTCTCCTCATGCCACGTTAAGAAGTTTACAGGACTTCCCTGGTGGCGCAGTGGTTGGGAGTCCGCCTGCCGATGCAGGGGACACGGGTTCGTGCCCCGTCCGGGAAGATCCCACATGCCGCGGAGCGGCTGGGCCCGTGAGCCGTGGCCGCTGAGCCTGCGCGTCCGGAGCCTGTGCTCCGCATCGGGAAAGGCCACAACAGTGAGAGGCCCGTGTACCGCAAGAAAAAAAATAAGTTTACAGAAATGAAGTAATCATATTATGGATTGCATTTGTGGATTTTAGTTCTCTGGACTGTCACTTTCCTTTAACCATGCTTTTCTTCAGCATATAAATCTAGGGTGTTTTCAAGAAAATTTATTTCCACGAAATATTTTAATTTTTCTAAATTAGGGGTCTGAGCCTAATTTCTAATTTTATATTAGAAAACATTACATTAGTCCTGCCATGAGTAAGGCAAGTTTTGAAGACAGTTTCTGGTCATTTGGTGAACTAGCTAGGCTGTAAGTAACTTTCATTTCTCCAGTTACCTTCTTGACTTTCACACTCATGTTTATCATTACCAGAGAGACAAAAGAGGAAAAGGCTGGAATTCAAGGTTTAGTTTTAGACCATGCACCAGAGCATTACCATTTAGGACTGTTTTTTTTCAAAATGATATAATCATAATAATTATAGTAATAACTCCTATTTTCATATCATTCAGGCATAAATTTATGTTATCCAAAGAACTTTGAAAGATTAGGATTATTGCCCCTCTTTATATGAAATGAGGAAACTGAGACTTAAGAAAAATGAAGTAAGAAAAAAAAATTACAGCTAGCTTGTGTCAGTTAGAGGGAGGTTAATTAGAGATCAAAAAGAGGGAAGTTGAATTAGGTTGACTTTTTGACTCTGTAACTCCAAAATTTATTCTCTTAACTGCTATGCTATGGTAGTGCTCTCTAGTCAAAGACAACGATAGACTAATATACAAATAACTGAGATTCTTATGGGGGCTTCTGCAAGGTAGGTACACAGAAAATACTGAGTAAGGAAAAATGGCTATCCCATAGTAATCTAATAGCAAATAGGAAGATATACATAAAAGCAGCTAGTAGATATACTAGGTGTTTAGTCCAAGTTATCGTACCATGGAATCGTCATGGCACCTTCTTGAAAGTAGCTGTTATTATCTTATTTTGTGGATTAAAAAATAAGGTTTAGAGAAGTTATGTGGCTTGACACTTCGCTGAGTGAGTGACCTTGCGTAGAGACTGGGTCTGTTCTATCCTTCTAAACTAGAGGAAAAACAACAACACAACAAACCTCTTGTGGAGTTACTGTTATCTTCTGTGAGGATCAGAGTTAACTCGTGTGAAATGACTATTAGAATAACTAGGGAACAGAAGGCGCTTACAATTGTTGTTATTTATTATTATCATCACCATCACCTACAGTTTTCCTCCTTCCTCTTCATCATCTAAAGGCCTCCTAACAATGTGGCCCTTGTTTCTCTCCAACAGTGACTTGTCACCCACTGCTGAATAAAACTTCTCTTTAAAGGACAGAAAACATTACTACAACTGGTGAAGAATATTAGAAGACAGCCTATAGATATACGAGAAAAGTGGCATTCAGTAGGTTAGGAAAACGTGGTGGCCATAAAAATGTCCTTCTCTGATCTCCAACTGCAGGGAGCAAACTTGACTAATGGCCTCAACGGCTGCTCTCTACACTCCTTCACAGCCTTTGCATGCAGAAGCTGTGCTTCCCATGGGCTGCTCCAGGCCAGTGCCTGAGCCTGGCAGAGATTCTAAGACAGGGTGGCTACTGGGAGACACGGGACTCCTCTGATTGGCAGCCTTGGCTCCAGGACTCATTACTGGATTTAGGAAAACTGTCTGAGAACAGCACTGCAGTCTAAGTCTTTTCTCGCAATTCTTCCCTTCCCTTTTTATTCCATTGCTTTGGGGTCTGATGGTGTACCCAGTCTCCCCCTCCCTCTTTTTCTCTCACAGGACTTTTTCCTCATAAATCTCTTGTGATCGAATCCTCTGCTGGCATCTGCTTCTAACAAAAACAAACAAAACAGAAAACAAAAACCTGGGCTTTTTAGAAATTTCTCAACATCTGGATCTCCAGCTCCAGTTAATACATCTTTGAACAATTCACTTATTCTTAGGTCTCTATTTCTTCACCAGACTGGAAGAAGACAGGGTTGCAGTAGATGATTCTCTTAATTGCTTTCATTTTATGATTCTAGAGCCATCAAATGCTGTCTAAAATATGGATTAACACAATTCTTTCTTATATTTTGGTACTAGATCATAGTGGTGTTAAATGGTTGCTCCATGTGTAAATTATTCTTTGATCTAAGAAAAAATATTGTTTTATCAAAGAGTAAATATTGCTTTGATTTTTGGCTCATGGATACCAACATACTGCAACATGACAACAACAACAACAAAAAGTATCTTTGAAGATTTGCCATCATTAACACTTCTGATCCAGAGCTGCTTATGTAATTTTAAAGCATGAAATGTCTTCCTAATTGGCTTTTTTCCCCAAATTAAAAGTACTTTAAACAGAATTACATATCCATTATCACCATCAAAAGCTGACTTAAAATTTAGCTATTCTCTTCTTTCAGTTTTGAACTAGTGGCAATAGTGGCAAAGTTTTAAATCGAATCATGATTTAAAAAAAAAAAAAAACCCACAGGGCTTCCCTGGTGGCGCAGTGGTTGAGGGTCCGCCTACCAGTGTAGGAGGCGTGGGTTCGTGCCCCGGTCCGGGAGGGTCCCGCCTGCCGCGGAGCAGCTGGGCCCGTGAGCCATGGCCGCTGAGCCTGCGCGTCCGGAGCCTGTGCTCCGCGGCGGGAGAGGCCACAGCAGTGAGAGGCCGGCATATCACAAAAAAAACAAAACCCCACAATCCTACTCCAAGGGAGATTGCTCCTTCCTAAGTCAGTACTTGATTCTTTAAAGGCACAATAGTTGTATTATTCACCTAAATGACAAATAGATCAAATATAGGATTTTTAATATGGAAAGGAAAGGTTATGGTATTTGTGCTACAACTAACAAAGCAATAGTTACTGCTTTTCCTTAATTAAAAGGCGAACCCTGATAATCCATCTTTATCAATGGAATGGAACATGAGCCTGAGAACCTGCTAGATCTAATGCAAAATAGAGTGTTGAGGTTTTCCAGAATCTCTTACACATTACCTCAGTATAGGACTATTTTTTTATAATCTTGTTCTAAGGCTATGATCAATGAGAACTTTAAGAAGGATTTAGTGGTGATGATAGGATTTTATTCTCTTGAAAGATGCCACACTGGGGAAAACGCATTAATGGAAAAGAATTTTTGAGTTATTTGATAAAATTTTACAATGCATGTTTAAGACCTTTATTTTCAAAAGGCTTTAAAAGCCAATTTTCAGGGTAATAGTCTTGATGCAATGGCATGTTCAAGCTTGGTATACAAGAACTGAAGCAATGATCATTCCAGATGCTGAGGTGTTCCAAATTAAAATGCAGTGAAATTGTGCTTAGGCCAAGTTCGTTAATAACATTTATTTAGTTCCATCTTAGCTGTGAGATTTACATTCACATTTTATTAAAATAATTTACCTTTTAAACATTTTCATCACATTTGTGGAGTTGGACAAATTTGAGTTCTATTCAAATGAACCTAAGGAGAAAACAGATATATCATTAGTGTTCACAGAAATCAGGCCCAGGAGCGAAGCCATGCCTGCTGTGTGGTAGGAGTAACCTGCCTAAACTCAATTTGTGATCAGATTAACCATCACTTCAGTTAGAAAGAAACCAATTGCAAAAGTATTAGCCATCTCTCCCTAGGAAAGTCAAATCATGAAACAGGGACATGGTGCCAACATCATTTCAGGGAATTCATACAATTCCTCAGCCGCAGGGTGAAAGCTGAGATATTTAGCACTGTTGTACCAGCTCAGTCTCGTTTGGCAGGTTGCACTGAGATTTCAGCAATTATGGTGAATGTTTAAAAATTTAATAAAGCATAATGTGGTTGGCCAAGATTCTGTCATTTTCATTTTTAAATCCGTTTGTAAAGTACACTAAACATTCTGCTCCTCAGTGGGTAGAAGAGCTGGACTTACAAAGTGACTCTGAGAAGGGTTTCATTTCAACCAGAATGTTCTTCTTCGCTTAGGTACTTTGCTTATGTATAAGCAATTATACTCCAAAAAATACGTTAAAAAAAAAAACTTAATAAGTCTTAATATCTCAAAGCACTTGAACTGTGTTTCCAGTGGAAGTCTTAAATCCATCATCACTCCTCCTTCTTCACTGCTACTGATCTGGTTCAGTTCCTTGATTCGCCTTTCTTTTCCATTTTATTTTATTTCATTTCATTTTATCTTAAAAAAATTAATGCATGCATGTGAGGAAAAAAATTGAAAAGTAACAAAAGATATCTAATAAAAATCAGATCCCTTCCACCCTAGAGCCCTAATTCCTATCTCAGAGTCAAAGTTAGCTTTCTGTGTGTCCTCCTGCTATGTTCTATACATATATGAGTACAACGTGAGTGTGTGTGTGCATGCGTGTGTGTGCATTCTTTTCATCTTTTCTTTCACACAGTCTGAGAATCCTAAAAAAAACCCCAAAAAACTAGGTATCATTCAATGTTGTTCTATTACTTAAAGTCAGAATCAGAACACTTAATAGAGAAAATACACATTAAGCCTGTCCTGAGCTGATAATTTCCTTCAG
The DNA here is from genome assembly GCF_951394435.1 of Stenella coeruleoalba. Lineage (NCBI taxonomy): Eukaryota > Metazoa > Chordata > Mammalia > Artiodactyla > Delphinidae > Stenella > Stenella coeruleoalba. Next base: position 25,283,013 of record NC_137166.1, on the reverse strand, counting down.
ACCTGTTTCCCACCACCTCTTTTAAAATCTCTTATGTTCTATGCTCCTCAGTTTTTCTATCTATAAGATGGAAGGGAGAGAGGAAATAATAATGCTGTGTCATAGATATTTTATGATGATTAACAGGGTAATGTCTGTAAAATATTAAGCATAAATAGGTATTCCTTGGTAGCTTGAGAACAGTGGTGGGAGGCGTGGTGGCTGTATGTAAAGTTTGAGAGCCATTGTACAACTGAGGCATTACCAAAAGGGATGTGGGACTTCATGGCATTTTCAAGTTTAAAATTATTTTAAGTATATAATTCCATTTAATCCTCATTTCTACATTCACCAACTATTTATTCAAATATTTATTCACAGTAACTGGGACATAGTAAGAACGCAAATGTTAGACAATATTAATAGGGTCATCGATTTCAAGGAACTTATATTCTAGAATAGGAAATTGTTGGTATATCCACAGTACATAAAGTTAGTGATTGCATATTATGGAGAGGGATCTGCAGGTAATAAAGAAGGTGATATGGTACAGGTTCAAGGGTGGTTTGCTACTGAATTTAGATAGCTAGGCTGCTGCAGCTGTACTCCAAGTGAGTACCATTATCCTAAAATATAAAATGGTGGCTCTGGGCTTGGGCAACCAAGGTGGCCCTGTTTAACCTTTAGGGCCTTAGGAATATTTGTAGAACATACTTTAGCCTGAACCCAGGGAAAACGATCATCAGAATTCTTACAGAATTCATTTATTTCCCTTAAGACTTGAGGAGCTTAGTAAATAAAAGATAGTCTTGCACAACAGAATGTTGGTGAAAAGATAAAATGTAGCAATAGAACAAAACAACAGGAAAAGGACCTCGGGGTGACTTCGGTTAAGTGCAATAGTACAAATCGAAAAAGCAACTTGTCCAGTGCTTTATTCAGTATTTCTTAACAGAATTTTGGGGACAGAAAGAGAGAAGACGCAACCACAGGCTGAGAGGTGGGCTTATCCACCTTTGATGAGATATATATTTGAGGAACAAGTATGTAGTCAAATGGTTGTCAGAACTTATTAGGAAGAAGATGAGAGTTGTGTAATCAATTTTAGTCACCTTTTTTCCATAGACAAAGAGAAGTTATTGTATCATATGGCCCATCTTCTAATAACCCAAAGCATTAACTAAAGTGAGAAATACTTATTGTGCAGCTCTCATATTATAAGCATTGCCTAAATTATAGGTACTTTATATACCTTATTTTGTTAATCCACATAACAAACACAAGGAAGTAAACATTAAAATACCCCTGATGCCAGTGAATTTAAGGTTCTTTCTTTGTCATGAAAGAATTCAGACAAAGTGATAGGTAAGAAGTGGATTTACTTAGAGAGAAACACACTCCATAGGCAGAGCTTGGGCCATCTCAGAAGGTGAGAGGCCTTGGGAGAAACACACTCCACAGGGCATCTCAGGAGGTGAGAGAGAGCTTGGGAGAAACATACTCCACAGGCAGAGCGTGGGCCATCTTGGAAGACAAGAGGCAAGAGGCCTTGAAATATGGCATGGTTAGTTTTTATGGGCTGGATAATTTCATAGGCTGAGTGGAAGGATTATTCCAACTATTTTGGGGAAGGGGCAGGGATTTCCAAGAATAGGGCCACCGCCCACTTTCTGAACTTTTATGGTTGGCCTCAAAACTGTCATGGCACTGTAGGTGTGCCGTTTAACATATGCTAATGTATTACAATGAGCGTATAATGAGGCTCAAGGTCTACTGGAGTCGAATCTTCCGCCATCTTGGACCTAGTTGGTTCTCACTAGTTTCCGTCATGTGCCATGGCTATGTCATTCTTTCAAAGGTTGTGCCCTGACCCCTTCCCTCCTGTTTCACCTCAACTTTACAGATGAAAAAATGCCAGCAAAGACTCTGAGATAAATAGGAAATAAATTTAGGGGAACCTGTATTTCAGACAAGATGTATATGTTTTTCCACATACCTCAGTTCCTTATATAGACCAGGTTCTTATCATACACTGATGGAAATTAATATGCTTACCTATCAAATCAGTACCAGGAAAGCTGGTTATGTTCTTTGCCTATATAACCTAGTTTATAAGATTTTCATCAAGCACTTTTTTTTTTTTTTTTTTTTTTTTGCGGTACGCAGGCCTCTCACTGCTGTGGCCTCTCCCGTTGCGGAGCACAGGCTCCAGACGCACAGGCTGAGTGGCCATGGCTCACGGGCCCAGCCGCTCCGCGGCATGTGGGATCTTCCCGGACCGGGGCACGAACCCATGTCCCCTGCATCGGCAGGCGGACTCTCAACCACTGCACCACCAGGGAAGCCCCCTAATGTGTTTTTGTTTTTTTTTAAATTTCAGTCTGAAATACTTTGCTGTTTCCCTTGCCTGGTAACGCCTTTAAATTCAACTTCTTCCATGAAGCCTTCCTTGATCCCACTTATAATCCTTTCTTCTTTGTGCGTTCCTCTCTTGGTGTGCTTACCATACCATGCTGAATGTTATTTATTCATCTGCTTGTCTGTCTTGACTCTAAAGGTACTTCACGGCAAGGTCACTGCCTTATTAATCTCTCTGTCCCCTGTACCAATCTCTATAGGTATAGCATGAACACTATTTGACTTGAAATGAATTAAGCAAATGGTAAACGAATACTTGCAATTTTACCCTGTGAAGGCAAAATGGGGTTAATTAGCTGAAGATTCTAGAGACACACTGGTTGAAAAATCAACTTCCATTTTCCCTCCCAAATTCAGTTTTTCTCTCTTCCTCTGAATTCCTGGTTTGTGACGAAAGATGTAAAGCTGTCGGCATTTTATGAATCTTGCCACTAGCCTACACAACCTTTCAAATATGATTCAATTTCATGCAGAGACTCAGAGCAACTTGGCAGTTAACAGCTAATGGCTTTTAAGGGTTTAAGTCAGCCCTAAACGTTATTCCAATAAGTTTTTGTGGTTTAATAACCTTAAAACATTAAGTAGTCAAAGAGCCCATCAATACAGATACATTGAGAGATATCAAATGTGCACCGTTCACAAATACCGCTTTGACGGTGTCTAACACAGAATCTTATTTTGCCAAAAAAGCATGTAGAAAATAGGTTAAGTTTACCTATTTGAGCCTAATGATGTGTGGCCACCATTAAACTGGGAGAAATGTGAATTCAAAATGATTCTCTAAACAGCAAGGAAGACCTTTACAAAGCAAGGGGCAGAGTAATTTCTGCCCTACCCTGTTCTCCCCCATACTATGTCAACTTTAAGAGGTGGCCTTAGTGGTTAAGATCCCTGGCTCTGGATTCCAATAGCTCTGCGTTCAAATCTCACCTCTGCAATTTGTAGGGTTAAGTAACAGGATGATAAGTCTCAGGGAGAATAATAATAATTATTCAGTTTAGTTTTTGTGACGATTTCATGAAATGATACATGTAGATTTTTTTTTTTAATAAATTAATTTTACTTATTTTTGGCTGTGTTGGGTCTTCGTTGCTGCACACAGGCTTTCTCTAGTTGCTGCGAGCGGGGGCTACTGTTCACTGCAGTGCGTGGACTTCTCATTTCTCCTTGCAGTGGCTTCTCTTGTCGCGGAGCACGGGCTCCAAGCCCTACTGGCACGCGGGCTCAGTAGTTGTGGCTCACGGGCTCTAGAGCACAGGCTCAGTAGTTGTGGGACATGGGCTTAGTTGCTCTGAGGCATGTGGGATCTTCCTGGACCAGGGCTCGAACCTGTGTCTCCTGCATTGGCAGGCGGATTCTTATTCACTGCACCACCAGGGGAGCCCTAGAAATGTTAATAATAACAGCTAATATGTGTTAGGCATTCTTTTATTTTAAAAAAAGGCTATTCTTGTGATTTCGGAGGAGAGAAAATGAGCTTGCAGGGTCAGTATCCTCTTTAAAGGCTATAAAAATGGGCCTTAATATCTCCATTGTGATTTTCCTTATTTGTACTGCAATTAAGCAAACCAAAGTTTGTCACTTATTTTACGCACTGTTTCAGGTTTTTTTTTTCTTTCTATAAAACTCATTTCTATCCTTGGGCTCACTGTAACTTCATTACTCTTTTCAAGTCAAATCACATCCCGACCTCAGCAATTCAAATTGGCCTAGGATCCCTCACTAACAAAATGTTAATATTTATGAGTAACTCATTTTGCCTTCAGAGCTAGGGAGAGAAACCTTCAGGGAGACAGAAATGAGTTATTGACCCGCTATAGAATGTATCATTTGGAAAGAGCTGCTTTGTAGGGAGAGATGATTCAAATGCACAGTTTCAAGGGGCAACGCAATCTAGTTGACTAATCTCTCATTATACGAAGGTGAGGCCTTAGTGAATGTTGACTGCTTATTAGCATCTTCAACCCACAGAAGAATCCAGATAATGGGTACCAGCCTTATTCTCATAATTGAGCATTCAGATATTTGCATTCCTTTCATTAGGCCATCATTTAAAAAATTAAGAGCAGCAAAAAAGATAAAGGCAATTATTTAACCTGTGATCATGGACACCATATGTTAGTTAATATTTATTTTTAACTTGAAAGTCTCTAAGTAGTTTAAGTGAGCATGTCATGACCTCTGAAATCACTAATCCCCCTTCCTGAGTCACTTCTCCCTAGGCCACCTCTGAGCACATTTCTTCCTTTTTCATGTTCCATTTTGCTCCCATGCCAGGCAAGCTGGTGTCTCCCCTCTGAGAGAACTCAGTTTTGAGACTGCATCTAAAATCTGTTGGTCAGTTTTTTTGTTTTTATAAAAATTTTTGAATTTTATTTTATTTCTTTTTTAAACAGCAAGTTCTTATTAGTCATCAGGTTCTTTTTGTTGTTGTTGTTGTTGTTGTTTTGTGGTACACGGGCCTCTCACTGTTGTGGCCTCTCCCGTTGCAGAGCACAGGCTCTGGACGCGCAGGCTCAGCATGGCTCACGGGCCCAGCCGCTCCGCGGCATGTGGGATCTTCCCGGACCGGGGCACGAACCCGCGTCCCCTGCATCAGCAGGCGGACTCTCAACCACTGCACCACCAGGGAAACCCAGTCATCAGTTTTATACACATCAGTGTATACATGTCAATCCCAATCGCCCAGTTCATCACACCACCATCCCCACCCTGCCATGGCTTTCCCCCCTTGCTGTCCATACATTTGTTCTCTACATCTGTGTCTCAACTTCTGCCCTGCAAACTGACTCATCTGTACCATTTTTCTAGGTTCCACATACATGCGTTAATATACGATATTTGTTTTTCTCTTTCTGACTTACTTCACTCTGTATGACAGTCTCTAGATCCATCCACATCTCAACAAATGACCCAATTTCGTTCCTTTTTATGGCTGAGTAATATTACATTGTATATATGTACCACATCTTCTTTATCCATTTGTCTGTCGATGGGCATTTAGGTTACTTCCATGACCTGGCTAAGGTAAATAGTGCTGCAGTGAACATTGGGGTGCATGTGTCTTTTTGAATTATGGTTTTCTCTGGGTATATGCCCAGTGATGGGATTGCTGGGTCATATGGTGATTCTATTTTTAGTTATTTTAAGGACTCTCCATACTGTTCTCCATAGTGGCTGTATCAATTTACATTCCTACCAACAGTGCAAGAGGGTTCCCTTTTCTCCACACCCTCTCCAGCATTTATTGTTTGTAGATTTTCTGATGATGCCCATTCTAACTGGTGTGAGGTGATACCTCATTGTAGTTTTAATTTGCATTTCGCTAATAATTAGTGATGTTGAGCAGCTTTTCATGTGCTTCTTAGCCATCTGTATGTCTTCTTTGGAGAAATGTTTATTTAGGTCTTCTGCCCATTTTTGGATTGGGTTGTTTGTTTCTCTAATATTGAGCTACATGAACTGTTGATATATTTTGGAGATTAATCCTTTGTCCATTGATTCATTTGCAAATATTTTCTCCCATTCTGAGGGTTGTCTTTTCGTCTTGTTTATGGTTTCCTTTGCTGTGCAAAAGCTTTGAAGTTTCATTAGGTCCCATTTGTTTATTTTTGTTTTTATTTCCATTACTCTAGGAGGTGGGTCAAAAAAGATCTTGCTGTGATTTATGTCAAAGAGTGTTCTTCCTAAGGTTTCCTCTAAGAGTTTTATAGTGTCCGATCTTACATTTAGCTCTCTAATCCATTTTGAGTTTATTTTTGTGTATGGTGTTTCATTCTTAGTCAGTTTTTGTTCTTTTGTTTTTTTGTTTTTTTTTTTTTTGCGGTACACGGGCGTCTCACTGTTGTGGCCTCTCACGTTGCGGAGCACAGGCTCCAGACACGCAGGCTCAGTGGCCATGGCTCACAGGCCTAGCTGCTCCGCGGCATGTGGGATCTTCCTGGACCGGGGCATGAACCCCTGTCCCCTTCATCGGCAGGCGGACTCTCAACCACTGAGCCACCAGCGAAGCCCTCTTGGTCAGTTTTGATCTAAGGCATGTGAAAGTGTTTCTGCCCATTAGCTGGCTAGAAGAAAAGGTCGCTTTTTTTGTGTTGGTCTGTTTTTTACATTAAGGAGATAACAGGGAATTTGGAATGGCTAGTAGAAGGCTATATCTTAACATCTGTTAGTTGAATCTGGGCAAGCCAATTCCCTCAAATTGGCATATAACCCCCTTGAGGGGGGAAAACACGCACTAGCTCAGAAGTTTCAAATAGATTATCATAGGGGATGTTAACTGATACTAAGCTGTGGGAAAGGGTAACTTAACAAAGGAAAGAATACATATAAACTTTTCTGCTTAAAAAACTTTTCTGCTTTTTTATCTTAGCCCTAGTTAGGTCAACTATGGTATTGTTCCCATCAACCAATGCTCTGAAACAAGAAAAATAATCATAAATACAAACAACTTCAGTTTCTAGTATCCAAATGTATCTAGATGGTCTTCTAAGTTTGGGGGAAGGGAAAGCTGCATGTGAGAAACACAAGATTGCTATGAGGACTGGAGGAGAGGGAAACTTTTCCTTTCTTCTCTTCGAGGTTCTTTGACTGGTCTAATAATTAAGTTGACATAAGTCAGATTAACAGGAGCAAAACAAATGCAATTTCCTGTGTACGGGAACTCATACAAATAATGAGACTTAAAGTAGTGACCAAAGCAGGCAGCTTTTAGACAAATAAATAATAAAAATTCAGGAAGAAATGACTTGGGCTTGGGGGAGCTAGTTAGTGAAGACATCACAAGGTTTGTTTTTCTAGGCTTCTTGGCCCTGAATTTCCTGTCTCTGGTGATAAGGATGCCTCTCTACTTCCTTGGAACATGGAGGGCACCTTTCACAAGGGAGATCTTTAAAAATCATTTATTTTACATTTTTTTCCTACAATTTTTAAAGGTTACACACCATTTACAATTATTACACAATATTGGCTATACTCCCTGTGTTGTGCAATGCGTGGGACATTCATGTCTTGCTTTCGGGGGACAAAGAAGGGTCAGAGTGTCCTTGCACCTGCTGTTTCTTAAGTAACTTTGATTCACAATAATCTGTATGCTAATGGGGCATATTTTGGGGTGGCGTATTCTGCTCCCCTTCAGGACCAATGAAGTAAATCACATAAAATGCACGTGTTAAGTTATATTGCACAATATACATCTAAGGTGCCATTAGATGAACAGAATAATTATTAACTGTGAATCACCAAAGTATATATTAGCTTTTAATTGCACTAATAATAATGATAGTAGAAAGTACTGGGATAATTATAAACCTGTCTGGATTGTGGTGTAGTTGGATAAGCCCAGGTTTGGAGTCAGACAGACCTGAATGAACTCCAGGCTTTCGTTTTCATAACTTCATGACCTTGGACAATGCATTTTGCCTCTATGAAAGGTGGATGATAATTTCCATTTCCAGGTTTGTTTAATGGGTTAGAGATAATGTATCCGAAGCATCTAGCATTGTGCCTGGCATAGATGTTCAGTATTCAGCAGCACCAGTGGCAGCAGTAACTTGTTATTATAGTCCTTGCTCCAAGAAATTTCCATCATAAAAAGAGAGAATGAGTTCCTTTAGGAGTAAAACAGTCAGTGCACCCTCCGAAGGGGCCCGAAGCAAGGGTGGCAGTGAAGCAGAGGTAGTAGGTGGTCTTAGGTCTGGGTTCTGGCTGGAGAAGTGAGGTCAGGCATATGCTTCTGATGAGACCTGCAGACAGACACTTGTTCTCCAGGGTCATTGGGGTTCTCTTTTTTATAGAACACCCAGAAAAGGCATTTCCACCCAGAGACACCTTGTTTCATGCAAACACACCATTAAACTCGCTTTAAAGCTGATATTCTTCACCTGCATCACTGGCTTCTACTACTAGAGGAATAGGAATCAAGTTTCCCCTTTTGGTTTTATGAGAGAAGAAAACCAGTGAGCAATTCCTTAAACTCCTGGCCTAAGGTCGTCATTGAGCTTGCTCTAAGTTTTTAGAGGTAAGTTGCTAAATTGCTCTGTTGCTCTAAGTATCAGTTCCCTCATCAGTAAAACAGTGCAAATAATAAAATCTGATATACAGGAGTACTCTGTGACATTTCATCCCATCCTCACAACAGGTACCTAACACAGGTCCTTTTAGATGAGGTGTTTCTGCTTGTACTCTAATCCCTGCTAGGACGATCTCATCCATGACCAGGTAAAACTAAGATGGTGCCCCTGGTGTTATCATCTTGTTTATCTTGCCTCCATTTTCACTATGTTCTGTACCATGGTCATCAAGTAAAGACAAGCCCTCTTCCCTCCCCCTTAATACTAAATAATAGGCTAGTCACGGATACCACTGTCAGTAGGTATTGTCAATAACCATGCTCTAAACTCATTAAGAAGGGGATAAATCATTTCATCCAAAATGAAATCACATACCTCCTTCTTTTCCTTCTCTTTCTCCTTCTTCTTCATCATCATCATCATCATCACTATTCATCACGTTTTCTATATGGCCATTGCTAAGGTCTGAATGTCTGTGTCCCCTCAAAACTCGTATGTTGAAATCCTAATCTCCAAGCTGATGATATTTGGAGGTGGGGCCTTTGAGAGGTAATTGGGTTATGAAGGTGGGAACCCTCATGACTGGGATTAGTGCTCTTATAAAAGAGGTCCCACAGAGTTCTCTATCCCCTTCCATCATGTGAGGGCACAAAGACAAGTTGGCAGTCTACCACCCAGAAGAGGGCCTTGTCAGAACCTGACCATGGTGGCACCCTGATCTCAGACTTACAGCCTCCAAAACAGTGAGAAGTAAATTTCTGTTGTTTATAAACCGCTCAGTCTATAGTATTTTGTTACGGCAGCCCTAGCAGACCAAGACAGCCATCACTGGGCTTTGCTACATACATTATCTCATTTAATTCCTCAAACAACTTTACAAGGTAAGTTTTATTATTATCCCCATTTTATAGATGAAGTAGCTGAAGGCCTATTTTGGTGAATAATCTGCCCCACGTTTTAGAGGTAATACAGGAGAGGCTGGAGTTTGAACCACATTTTCTGGTTACAATGTCCATTTACAATTCTTTGTACATTATTTTCATCTAAGATCATGTGACTGGAGCTAAGTGGCTTATAATCATTAGGACATTTGTATACCACATACCTTAGTTATTGGCTGGTCATCATTCCAGCATGGCGATGATGAGGCTTTTTGTTCATTTTTTCCCATGAAAGGTCTTTATCTTGGAGAAAATTCCCTATTCTATTCTTATTAGAATCAACAGTGTAGCAACTGTAAACACATCTTCTTGTGTCTGTAGCTAATATGTTCCTGAATTGTTTTAATTTATAGTAGGACTGGAGGAATATTATGCACATCAGTCTTATATAAATAATGTGACACGAATAACAGCTACATTTAGCGGCAACAATTATTTTCTTCCAAAGTAAAATCATTCATCTTTTTAAAGTGAATTGGAAATTGGCATGCAGCATTGTCTCCTTACATAATTTGGGTGAGGTTCCTTTACTCAATTGTCTGAATTTTTACTACCTGAAAATAATTAGTTTTTCTTTGAGAATTTTCAAGATCTACTGACACTTTTTATTTTTGCCTGGGATAAGGGCAAAATTGTGTTTATGGTAATAGTGACATTAGTACCTATTTTGACGTTATTATTATAGGGTTGCTACAGAGTTGACAGAATAAATCTCAAGTGCCTGGTACAGTTCATTCATATATTAATTCATTTTATTTGGAGAAGACCTATGTGCTGGACCTGTGATACATCTTGGGTGTGCAATGGTGGATACAGGATCAGACCTAAACACTGATCTAAAAAAAGATTTTTGTCTAGAGTAAGATGCAGACAATAAAAAAGAAAAATATATTTTCTAAATTTCAGTAAGTCATAAAAATAGAGACCTATGAAAGAGAATAGTTGAATAAACAATTATAACAAGGTTAGAGTAAGGGACTCAATATTTATTGAATGTTCATTACTCACCAAATAATTAATCGGCTATTTTACATATGTTATTAATACCTCATCAAGTTATTATGTTAAAGAAGAGAGAAACAAAACTTAAGTAAAAAACAAAAACGAATAAAGTCCATACTTTTGACTTTACCAAAAGAGTGCTACAAATGTTCTTTCTGCTTTGATATAGTAAATTGTATTTATTCAACATAAAAGAAATATTTGCTATTAACCCAGGAGATAGGATTCTATAATTATTAAGAAAACTGAGCTTAGTCTAGATTGTTAAGGTTAGAAAAATTTCACTATCAATTAGAGAAAAGTGAAAGGTTTGGTGAGCATTTCCAAACTCAAATAAACCTGTGGTCTTCTCAAGACACACTTTTCTTTATTTTTAATTCTAGATGCAATTCAATAATGTCAAAGATAAAGAATTAAACCTATATACTGTTTTTGAAGGATAACTCTGAGAGGTTGTGTAGGCAAAGAATTGATAGGCTCATACAGATCACCACTACCACATCATTTATAATTTCTTGGCAAAAGTTCATGCCTATGAATTGGGTGATATAAACTAAAATGTGAGAACACGGAGCTTATAAGTAGAGGAGTGTTTACAAGGAAAATCACATATACAGGAGCCCATTCATATAGCAATGTTTTATGGAATATAACTGCATTCTAGAATCTAGAATCCTCATCTAAAATGTAGTACTAGGTGTTTGGGAGGAAAAACCAGTGATACATGTTGCCTGCCCTCCAGTGTCTCCTAGACAGTAGAGTCCAAGTTTCTGAAAAAAATAAATCAGAGATGTGGTGAATGTGTAGCAGAGAGAAAGAGATTCTAGTGGAAGATTGAGAATATGGCCCTTAACAGGCTGAAGGAGTTAGGGATGGTTCTCTAAAATAAGTGGCATTTTCTTTTGTTCATGAAAGACGAGGGGACATCTGTCAGATGGATAAGGTGAGGCATGTTGTGAGAGAGGAAACCACAATAAGATGCACAAATATACACTTGAGACTGCAAATGGTTCCTTATGACTAATGATTCCATATGGCTCCAAAGCTCACGTGCAAAGGTTCATGTTTAGAGTGACAGTTGAGGCTAAGAAAGCAGAGGTAGGCTGGGCTCAGTGGACCATGAACCATAAAGGGAACGCGCAAAAGCACATCTTTGTCTCTTTTGGCTGTCATTTTGGAGTCTCTTCAAATTATATATGCATATTATATAAATATAAATTATATATATAAATATATATATTATATAGTATTTTGTCAGCTCCTGAAAACCTCTATCTGAAGGCCTGTTCTGCCAGTTTTTCCCAGAGCACAGAGTGCCTCATTCCTGATCTCCACCCTGAACTCCTTTGCAGGGCGTGTTGAAGGTCAGCGGCTGCGGTGGCTAGTGACCTGATCCTTGTAGAGGCAGATGGCAAGTGCCAAGTTTTAGCTGGCAATTTGGAGATATTTTCCAAATATATACACATTATATATGCGTATTTGTACACAACGCATACATAGATGTATTTATTTTGGGACTACAAGTTACAAGCTATACTTTTATCAATCCGTACATACTTGCAAAAGAGTGAGCTTGATAATTGTTTCCTGCTTCTGTTTTACATTTTTTCTTGTTTTTCTCTCACATGAATAGTCACATTTTGGTTCCTTCTGACTGGTCTTCTTTCTTATTTCATTTTGAACAGTACTCAAAACTTGAACAATTGATAAAAAGAGTTTCTTCTACCCTTCCTTATTGTTTTGAGTCCTGATGAAGTGTGACTTGAATAGGTTTAGAAAATCACACAACATCCCAGCGACTGTCCTGATAGAGAACACGGCCCAGTTTTTGCCCTTGTCATCTCCATGCTTCTTGAAATCATTTGTGTTCTCAGGCTTAATTAGTCCCCAGGAGAATACCTTCGTAAGGATGTAGAGGTGCCGTTCAGCTTTTGTGGGGAATGTGCTATCAGAGTGACCTTTTGGCCCATAATTTCCCAGCCCACATCATCATTCCTAGAAAAAGCACTCCGGATATACTTTGTCAGTGATTTCTAAAATGCCTATTGATATCTGAATTTTGTCAGAGCCAAAATAAACAAATAAATAAATATAGCTATGTATAGCCAAAAGATATGAATTGTCCCAATCCGTTTATTTACTATTGGATGAGAATGGGCATATCAAACAACATTTTACTCACCAGAGAGCTAACTAAATTTCAATTACCATTCCTCTTCCCTATTAGACCATATTTTGTGCCACTCATTTTCTGTATTTGAAAGATATCTTTAGTTTTCTTAAGCAGGTTATTAGGTTTTGAAAAATAAGATAACACAGTTTGAGTTTTTGAAAAGCAAAGAGCCCCTTCAAGAAAGACTCTCCCTTCCATTTCCTTTGAAGGTAATCATATGTTGGAAGCAGTAAGCCCAGAACAAAAGAATCACAGTGGCATGACTAAAGCTTAGCTAATTTGCTCAGAAAAGTTCCCAAAATGCAGGTCTTTGGGAGCCAGTAATTTAAACCTGTGACACACTGTTTTATTGGCCCCAAATGCATAGGGTCATCTGATTATGCCTATGCATAAATGGCCAAATTAATCTCCATCTCTTTACAAGTTATTATGCCTGTAGAACTCAAGAAGGTGTGGTTAGTTTACTGTCATTCCTGAAAGGTTCTATTTCTCTGGTAGTAACTGATAAAGAAGGGGATTTCTCAAAGTCAATCACTCAAAATGAAGAACTTAAATCCACTTTCATATACCTCTGGGAAGCACATCTGCATTAACCTAGTCTATGACTTCTCTGGCAATAATAAAGTTTAAGAGAGTACACAGCCACTGGTGATTTCTGCAGGTGATACAGTGAGGGGACAGAGACAATGAGACAGACACAAAATGGGACCTGGGATTAAGGGATCTTCCACTCAGCAAAGTGTGGAACATCGAAAATTAACGCGGTATTGTTTAGCGAGCAGCTGTCAAGTTGTTGTAATTTGCAAAATGTTTTATTTTCTTCTTCTTCTCCGTCACCAAAAGACATATTAGAAATGTCTTCATTTCTGAGGGATGACAAAGTTAATACTATTTGGAGTTTCAGTTGAAGAAAATGACACTTAAAACTTGTCTTGCATTTATCAAATGAGCCAATGAGTTCACCATTTACTGAGTACTTCTGAATGGAGACACAGTATTAGATTATAAAGGTTATAATATTGTATTATAAAGTTGAATTGAGAGCAATCACTTCCATCAAGATACTTGATACCTAGTGAGAGTTACAAATGGAACAGAGCTTTCTAATTTCCTGTTTTTATAAACATACAGGTAGAAGTAAGCAAAGGGTGGGGGGGTGGGCACAGGTGGAACTAATGGGTTGCCCCAAAGTTAAAGAGCCATGGATGACATGGGGACAGAGATAAGACAGACCTGAGGAAGTAGCCTGGTACTCAAGAAGGGTCCTGGGTCAGGCATGGTCGTTTGTTTTGTTTTACAATTTTTTAAAAATTGAAGTACAGTTGACTTGCAGTATTATATTAGTGGGCATGGGTCTTTGAGGCCTTTATTTAATACATCCAGAGGCAGTCTGTGTTTCCATAGAAATATCTCTTTGTATTATAATTACACTATAATGTATATTAAACACGATTTAATTAAATGCAGATGAACAAGAGTGCTGTGTTTCATCTTCCAGCATCTAGCAGTGTGTGGTACCTTGTATGTACAAAGTAAATGTTTATATAAATAGATGCAAAAATGACATAAATTTAGTCATGCCTAAAGAAAGCTTTTGAGAACAGTATTAGTGGCACGATATCAAAGTTCAAAGGAAATACAAACGCGGGACTCTTATTGTGATACAAAAGAGCAATTCAGAAGCTAGGACACTAATAAACACTTCAGGAAATGGGGGTTCTAAGATGGGCAAGGAGAAATCCTCTGGGATACTGGCTATAATAAGGGTAAGAATAATTTATTGGAGGTGGCAAATTTTGAGGGTGTAGGGCCAGTTGATAAGTTTAATAGTATAGAAGTTGTTCAGATAAGCTGCAGAAATACGTACATACATACATACATATATACCTTCATCTCTTTGCATCCCCTTTATGCCAAGGCAGGCCAGAATGACAATTGCTTTAAATTTCCACAATCCCTTCCCTACATTGCTCTGCTCATATAAGCTTTCTATTTGGGGGTGCACCGCACCCCCAAATAGAAATGCCATAAAGTTTATTTTGATATATTGAACTCATTCTATGTCTGGGAGGTCTATCAGGGATGGAGCACATATCAGCTGATTACCTGAGTTTACACTTGCCAGAGACTTTCTACTTGCCAGTTGGTCAGAAGCTGGTCAGCTGCTGCAGGCTCACTTTGGTCCACTACATTTTATTTTTTCTGTAGCCAAAGAAGTTGACATCCTAACAAAAGTGTAATCACTTGATAATGGATATGCTCGTATTATCCAAGCCACCCATTCAGCAGTAGAATATTCATCAGTCTTTCTGATTAAAGAGAAGAAGGTGCTTCAGAGTTTCTCTCATTTCCATGAATTTTCAAGGTGGGTTTGTTCCCGTCTGGCATCTTTTTTGTTTGTAATTTTCTCAGTTTAGTTGAATAAAAAGAATTCAAAGATACCGTTTTGAGACATCAGGGCAGGAACCTGGATTATAAAGTTAGATCTACCACTTTTTAGATGATCTTAGGTTAATTAGTCAATTTCTCTAGGCTTCAGGCTTATTTATCTGTAAAAATTTTCCATCATTCCATACCTGCATTCATTCATTTGACAAGTATATACTGAGCATCTAATATACACCAATCTGGGTACTAGGAATACAACATAAGAAAAAAATCCATTATTATCAATGACTCATGAAGCTAATATGCATTGTATTTACTCAAAAGGATCTTGTAATACAGACATGTATAATAGGGACTTTCACCTAGTCAGAAAGATGCTTATGACAAAAATGATGCCTGAACTGAGATCTAAGGTTTAAAGATAAGTTAACTAGGTGAAGAGGAATAGAAAAGAGTTTTCAATGCAGGGAGAACAGTATTTGCAAAGGCCCTGTGGTTGGAAAGTTTGTAGAGTTTTGAAAAAAGCCAGTGACAGTGTAACACAGGGAGCAGGGAAACAATGCAGCGATATCAGTGCTTCTCAATTGTTCCCTGCATATAAAACACCTGGGGATTTTCTTTTAAACGCGGGTTCTGGTTTAGTAGGTTTGAAGTGGAACCTGAAAGCGGAAGCTCTTCTAGAGAGACCTTGGAAGTGCTGTCAGTGTTCCAGGTCCACAGACCACACTGAGTAATAAAGTGCCAGATGGAGTTTGGTTTCTGCCATTATGACCAAAAGGGGGGATTTTCTCGTTTATTTTAGTATCACCTAGGAAAGAGCAGGGATGGAACCTCAGGCATACCAAAGCTACAGCTTTGTCATTTTCTGATTTCTCTCTTCTTTTACTGCTCTCCTAGTTTTTACCTCCAATCTCTCTCCATAGCATATGAAGACAGAGAAACATTTTTACTCAAGTACAAATAGACTTTTTCTACCCAGGGAGAACAGGACATAATTGGCCTGGCTAAAGTTTCATGCCAATAGTTTGAACCAACCTCTGTAGTTAGCGGGGAGTTATTGGTCCATCTTGGGTCAAAAGTCTACCCTGGTCAGGTATAACATAATTTACCTAAATATATAGTTATCAAAATATCAATACTGGAAGGAGAATAATTGTGGGTTTATCAATAATCCCAATTTATGTCTCACAATAATATCAAAACAAAAGATTAAATGTAAAGCCATGGTTCAGGATTTCTTAGTGCTTAGACAAGAAACAGAAAGATATGTCATTTTACTGTTTACTAACGTAAGTGATCACTATTTAGGAAGGAAAGCAAGAAAATTACAAATTAAGTGCCACTACTACTAATCCCCCAAAATGTATGTTGGAACTAAATGAATAGAATTCTATTTTGAGCTGCTCTAATTCTGTAGACAACTCCTGTGGATGCTCAGAACAGAGACAGTAAAGGTCAGTAACATTACATGTGATCCAGGACCTTATCTCAAACTCCTCCAGCATGTGGAGAATTATTATGAGACCAGGGACTCTTTCTTCTCATAACAGTAGGTCCCTTTTAGTGGAGAGAAAACGTTAGTTGAAAAGTGAGAAGTCAATGTAAGAATTTGGTATGAAGGTCATTCTGATACAGTTATTAAACCAAAACTAAAAAGATGCAAGCTTGAGTTACACTTCTATGACCTTGGTATACCATTGGTTTATTTATACTGCACATTAAGTACGCATCATCATATGCCCTTGATTTCAAGAAGCTTGGTCTAGGGAATTCCACGGAGGTCCAGTGGTTAAGACTCGGTTGGTGCTTTCACTGCCGTGGGCTGGGGTTTGATCCCTGGTCAAGGTACTAAGATCCCGCAAGACGCTTGGTGCAGCCAAAAAAAAAAAACTAAAGTGCTCTGGAAGCTTAGTCCATTGGGCAGGACAATCATGGTTACAGACAATTCCTG
The DNA here is from genome assembly GCF_951394435.1 of Stenella coeruleoalba. NCBI lineage: Eukaryota > Metazoa > Chordata > Mammalia > Artiodactyla > Delphinidae > Stenella > Stenella coeruleoalba. The sequence continues at coordinate 25,266,090 of NC_137166.1, read as the reverse complement.
TAAGAAGAGAAATTTGACTAATAGGCAAAATTATAATAAGGAGGAATATTCCTGGGAGATGGAGAACCAAAACTTGCCGAAGTGAGCTAGAGAGAGAGATCTTCATAGAAGTGGAGGCATTTCCGGCATTTCAGCGGATGCATGAAGAATTTATTAGTGGGAGATTTTGAAGTGGCAGGAAGTAAGACAGAGCAAAGAGCCATTTACAATGGCCTCTTATGTTCCAAGAGACTATATGAGTAGGTCAAAGGGCAGGTGGATACAGTCTACGGGTATGTGTGTGTGTGAGTTGGGGTAGGAGACAGGATTGGGGGTAAATTATGATGAAAGGAGATTTGCCTGGAAAGGTAGGCGGGAGATACCACAAATGTAATTTCTTTGCACTTCAGTTTTTCCACCTTTTATATCAGTAGGATCATGTAGATATCTTTCCTTATTTAATGGCCTGAACAACCTCAGGATGTAAAGGGTCTGACACATTGTTAGGACTTAATTTATACTGGTTGAATGAGAATCCTATTGATACTGAAAAGTAGAGAGTGTGTGTGTGTGTGTGTGTGTGTGTGTGCGTGTGCGTGTGCGCGCGCGCGTGTGTGTATTTTGGTGGTTGGAGAACTGAACATAATTTACATTGCTGAGTAGCAGAAACCATAATCCATGTGATTGTAGTGACAGCCTTCTATAAACCCAATACCATTCTATCTTCTTAAACTCACATCCCATGCTCTATAAATCACGGGTAGAAGGAAGACCCATGAGATGACAATGAACTCTTTGCTGTGCTCTTTAATCCGTCCATCTCATTAGAAGAATGTTTGTAATCTACATATTTTTGTTTAAAATTATATTGTGATTTTGACATCTAACTGCTAAACTATGTAAACCTTCTCCTCTTAAATGTTGTATCTTCCTGGAAAAAAAAAACACAACCAAATAAAAAGAGGCATACACACATGCAAACAACCCCACAAAACAAGGACAGGAACCAATTCAAATGGCAAAGACAGGAGGAAACACAGGCAATCCGATGGAGGGAGAGGTATTTCTGCAGTTTCTCAAGATATGTGTTTGTCTTTTGATCTGGAAACAGAAACACACATACACATAGAGCCAAGTGGAGAAATAAGGGCTTATGGGGAATGTCTTTTCTTTTATTGAAATATAGTTGATTTACAATGTTGTGTTAGTTTCTGGTGTACCGCAAAATGATTTTGAGATAGATAGATTCTTTCTTCATTTTCTTTTCCATTGTGGTTTATTATAGGATACTGAATATAGTTCCCTGTGCTATACAGTAGGACCTTGCTGTTTATTTTATAAATGGTGGTTTGTATCTGCTAATTCCAAACAGCTAATTTATCCCTCCCTGCCCATTTGGTAACCATAAATTTGTTTCCTATGTCTATGAGTCCCTTTCAGTTTTGTAAATAAGTTCATTTGTATCATATTTTAGATTCCACATATAAGTGATACCATATGATATATGTCTTTCTCTGTCTGACTTAATTCACTTAGTATGATAATCTTTAGGTCCATCCATGTTGCTGCAAATGGCATTATTTTATTCTTTTTTATGGCTGAGTAGTATTCCATTGTGTGTGTGTGTGTGTGTGTGTGTGTGTGTGTATTGCATCTTCTTCATATGTTTATGTGTCAATGGACACTTACTTAGGTTGCTTCCACGTCTTGGCTATTGTAAATAGTGCTGCTGTGAACATTGGAGTGCATGCATCTTTTCAAATTAGAGTTTCTCTGGGTGTATGCCCAGGAGTGGGATTGCTAGATCATATGGTAACTCTGTTTTTAGTTTTTTAAGGAACCTTCACACTGTTCCTCATAGTGGCTGCACCAATTTGCATTCTCACCAACAGTGGTGGAGGGTTCCCTTTCCTCTACACCCTCTCCAGCATTTATTATTTGTAGACTTTCTGATGACGGTGGTGTGAGGTGATACCTCATTGTAGTTTAGTTTTGCATTTCTCTGATAATTAGTGATGTTGAGCATCTTTTCATGTGCCTGTTGGCCATCTGTATGTCTTCTTTGGAAGAATGTGTACTTAGGTCTTCTGCCCTTTTTTTGACTGAGTTGCTTGTTTTTCTGTTACTGAGTTGTATGAGCTGTTTATATATTTTGGAAATTAAGCCCTTGTCAGTTGTGTTGTTTGCAAATATTTTCTCCTGGTCTGTAGGTTGTCTTTTCATTTTGTTTATAGTTTCCTTTGCTGTGCAAAAGCTTATAAGTTTGATTAGGTCCCAATTGTTTATTTTTGCTTTTATTTCTGTTGCTTTGGGAGACTGAACTAAGAAAGTATTGCTACAATTTATGTCAGAGAATGTTTGCCTATGTTCTCTTCTAGGAGTTTTATGATGTCATGTCTTATATTTAAGTCTTTAAGCCACTTTGAGTTTATTTTTGTGTATGGTGTGAGGGTGTATTCTAACTTCATTGATTTACATGTGGCTGGCCAGCTTTCTTATGGGGCATATCTTTTTTTTTTTTTTTTTTTTTTTTTTTGTGGTACGCGGGCCTCTCACTGCTGTGGCCTCTGCCGTTGTGGAGCACAGGCCCCGGACACGCAGGCTCAGCGGCCATGGCTCACGGGCCTAGCCGCTCCGTGGCATGTGGGATCTTCCCAGACCAGGGCACGAACCTGTGTCCCTTGCGTCAGCAGGCAGACTTTCAACCACTGTGCCACCAGGGAAGCCCTTATGGGGCATATCTTGACTTCCTTAAAGTTATTAGTACCTCTTCTGAACTTTGATCATACACCATGTTATTTCTGTAATTGTGCAATGAATTTACAGTGTATTAGGAGAATAAAACAAGGCTCATGTACTCATCCATGTCAATGTGATATATGCTTCATGTGGACTTTGGCACTTAGAGAGGACCTGCCACATAGATACACAGGAAACATTTATTGAATGCTTAACTAAGGTTACTTAATTATCAGAGAGAAAATGGTGGTAGCTTTTTTTGTGTGCAGATTTTGTATAGGTAATGATTTTGTATCTTTTCTTTTGTCTTTCTTTCCTTCTTTTTCTTTTGTATCCCCCTCTTTGTTAAAGCATCCCATCAACTTTTATCCTTTAATTCCAAACAATTCTGTTCAGCTCCCAAGGGAAATGTCAGAAGAGGTTCAAGTCTGTGTGTGTGTAAGTGTGTGTCTTCATGTCCATGAGTTTGTCTGTATATATGTCTGTATCTGTGAGTATATGTACATGTCCCTGTGTGTTTGTATACATATGAGTTTATGTGTATGAGCTGTGTACATGCATATGGATGTGTATTTGTGTGCATATGCATCTGCATGTGTGGGCTTGGGTCTGTATATAGACATATGTGTGTCTGCCTGTGTGTGTGTATATGTTTGCATCAGTGTGTGTGTACCTGCCAATATGTGTGTATCTGTTAATCCGTATGTATGTATGTGCCTGTGTAGATATCTGTGTGTCTCTGTGTACATATATGCTTTTGTGTATGTGTGTCTGTATGTGTGATTAGTGTGTGTGTAGGTGACTACCTGTATGTGTGTCTACTTGTGTAAGTTTGTGTGTCTATACACATGCACCATTAAACATAGTTCCTACTTCTTAAATAAATGAATGTGTTGCTTGCAGAAAAAATAAGCTACTTAGAACCTAATGTTCTGGAAAAATTCATATTAAAAGACATCTGCTTATACCAAATTCTTTTTTGTCTACATTTAGCCACAGGTGTTTAAAAAATGATAAGCACTTGGAAAGTAGACAAACCAAAAATTGTAAGAGTATTTATATTCATCTGAGCTTTCACAGTGAATCAAAGTATAAACAATGAGGAACAGTCAGTCCAAGATTTTCATAAGTGAGTTCTGTTTGGTGTAAACAGGACTCATTCCTCATAGAAATGTGCTGACACTAGGCACATTCTGAAAAGCTTATAGTGCAGTAAATCTGCTTACCTGATATTAATTTAGTTTTTATAGCTTTTTAAATATAGTATTGAGTAAATTAGCATTTGGATTAATGACCTTTTAAATTCAGAGAGATTGAAGCAGTAGTCTCTTTTTATCTTTTTTTAATTTAATTTAATTTATTTATTTTTGGCTGCGTTGGGTCTTCATTGCTGCATGCGGGATTTCTGTAGTTGTGGCGAGCGGGGGCTACTCTTTGTTGCGGTGCGTGGACTTCTCATTGAGGTGGCTTCTCTTGTTGCGGAGCATGGGCTCTAGGTGCGCGGACTTCAGTAGTTGTGGCACGTGGGCTCAGTAGTTGTGGCTCGTGAGCTCTAGAGTGCAGGCTCAGTAGTTGTGACACACAGGCTTTGCTGTTTCACATCATGTGGGATCTTCCCAGACCAGGGCTCAAACCCGTGTCCCCTGCATTGGCAGGTGGATTCTTAACCACTGCACCACCAGGGAGGCCCAGCAGTAGTCTCTTAATACAGAATGATAACTGAAAGATAAAAATGTTTAAAAATCAGTTTTCTAAATATTTTATACCTATCTGCTGCATATATCATTATATAGTCATGGTATATATTTATACTAATTTACAGTATATAAATGTATGAACAGAAATATGTAGATACTCAGGTATTATACAGATACATACACACATGTATAGCATAAATCAAATTAAATTAATATAAATTATCTCAAAAAGCATTTTTGAATACCTGACAAATGCCAGATACTATGGTAGAAACAGAAGAGCCAAATGAAAAAGCCTGGGCTGCATTCTTAAGGAAGTCAGTTTCAGGTAGGAACAGGACTGGCTACAAAATTTGTAGGTCCCAGTGAAAGATGAAAATATGGGATCCTTTGTTCAAAACGCAGGAACAAACGCAATTAAATGTACACAGAAACATTTTCCTTGTTTTCCACGGTCTCTCCCTCTCAACTCGTCTTTTTTTTTTTTTTAATTTGCTAGCAAATGCCTTTCTAAGTAAAGAAATATTAAAACCTTAAATTATGAGCATTAATTTTCCAATTCATTTTTATATTGTGCAGTGACAGTTTTAAGTGCATATCAGAGCATGTAACCCTTCTGCAGGATCACAAAAATTACATACTTTTATTACATGGCTCACCCCTGAAGGGTACCTTGAACTTGCCAGAAAAGACAAAAGCAAACCAGATTCCCAAAGCTTGGAAGGAGGAAGGGAATGGCTCCCTGGACAGGAGGGAGAGCTCCATTCCGTAGCAGGAGGGTGCTCTGGAGCAAGTGAGGACCGTCACAGATAGGTTCTCTAGACCTATCCCAATGTCCGAGCCAGGGATAGGGTCTGGGAAATTGAGGTAAGTATCTCCCCTTTCTCAGGAGCCCATCACCCAATGCATGGCAGATGGGCAAGCTCCCCGAGGATCTTTAAACCTGTGTGCCAGCAATGCTAGGTACCCGGATACAGGTAACAGAGGCTCACTCCCACCGAGAAGCAGCTTTTTTTTTTTTTCTGGCCTGTCACCTGCCAGATACTCTGGGGTGCTCTCAGCTCAGTGTCGGGTGGTTGCCTCCATGCCTTCCCAATAGGCTCTGGGGTATGTGCACCCAACCTTTTCCACCCTTGCAGGGAGTGGAGGGAGGCAGCAGCGGACGGCAGGGTTAGGGAGTGAAGCTGGCCAGGCTGGGGTCCCAGGGGTTGAGGGAATGGACAGCTGAGAATCTATTCCCGGGAGGCTGTGGAAGGTGGGACCACTTGCGAACCAAAGCTCCAAGCCCCAGGCACAAGCTTCATGGACCATTTTACAAAGAACAAATTAAAAGGAAAAAATTAAAATATTTGAAAATGGCAACTATAGAGTATTATTTCCCCACGCATAAACCCTTCTGGAGGTGGTGATGAGTGACTGGTCATACCACCTTGAAGCCAGCCCTGAGTAGACAAGACAGAACCATAGTTTAACAGAACAACAGGAGTGTGGATTTAGTATAGAACTAACATAGAGGAGGCTGTTATTAATCCTGTAAATCCAGTGCAGAGAAGGGATGGTTACTATAGGAGTGACAATCTAAGCTAGGTTTTGAATCTAAATCTGAATTCTCTGAGCCAGTAAAGGATGGGAAAGGGCATTGCAGGCACAGGAAATGTCATGTCCAAAGTCTCAGAAATGTGGAAGGTCACGTCGTATTTAGAAAGCTGCAAACGATGGCACAGTAGCAGCGTGTTCTTGTATGCATGCTCACGTGTGTGTCTAGGGTAAAAAAAAGATGCAGGAGAAGTTATAAGCAGTTAGGGTTTGGGTTGCATCGTGATAGAACTTGTGTTCCTCCATAAGGAATGTGGGCTCTGTAGATGCTTGAAATGAATTAAGACTTATGCATACTCAAGCTCAAAAGTGTGATCTTCAATTTCTAAATAGCAAAAGATAACAGGATAAATTATAGTCTACAGTTTTAAAATGTCAGAAATTCTTCATTGATATGCAGCAGCATAGACTTTCAAAGGTCTTAAGTTAAACTGGAGGAAAAGAGCACACATGGTATCAGATTGCTTACTATTTAAGATTTCTCTGATTTTCCTCCATTAAGGTATGCCATTCATGTTATTGGATAACTACAGTTGAATTGAACTTGGTGATGCGTGTTTAGGCCACTGTCACTTTAAGGTATATACCTGGATGACACTCCAGATAGAATTTTCTTACTAAGTATGAAAATCATTTTTTAAAATATCCCCATTTCATTGTGTTTGACTTTTTTTTTAAGGAAGAGAACTATATAGACTTACAGTGTCCAAACAAGAGAAATAAACATTCTCTTTTCCTTTCCTCCACCTTGTTTATGAAGTTGGGATGATAAACCTGCAGTAGAGATTAAAAACAAAATCAGATATATTTGCATGGCATGGTCTTTGCCCTTAACTCATGACAAAAGAAGGAACTTTCAGTGGTTACTGTGAAATCTGCTTTCCAAATAACAAAATTCTTAGGGGGTCCCTAACTCTTCATCTTGTCACTTCCTAAAGGGCCCTACTTTCTGACATTCTCAAAGTGCATATGTTCTTTCTGACTTATACACTCCTGAAATCCTGTGTTAATTTGCCACAATGATGGTGCGTATATTTAATTATGTGTGTTTGCTAAAATATTCTTAATACAGTATCCCCTTCTAGGTTGTTTGCTCAAAAAGAGCAGGGGCTATGTTTTTTTATTCCCTCTGGCATATACAGGCCACTAGCATTGATTTTGGCGTATAGACAGCTCTTAATATTTGTTGTATTAAACTGAAATCAATTAAGTTGAATTAGTCATGGTAATTAACTCTGACTTTAAAAATCATAAAGTGGAGAAATGGTCCTGAATTTCTTTTGTCAAAACCTCCATTTAACGTGTTTTTAAAAAAATTTTTATAAGGTATATTAGGTTACAGATTCACAACCTGAGTTGTAGACCCCTTTGTCAGGGATAGAAAGGGTGCGAGTAGCATGTGCAGAGGTGGATGTAGACTTATAAAAGGGATCCAGCAGTCCATAAACATGTTAACACTTCTCAGCTAGTGAATGCTAAGTTTTAACAAATATTATGTGGGTGTTCATGAAATTGGAACTTGTTAGAAAGGTGTCTGTATTTCCAACAGAGTGAGGAATCTGTGGTCTGTTAGATACTAAAACATAGTTTATAAGCATGTTTATGTATGTGTATGTGTGTGTTTGGGGTGAGAAGATAGTCAGTTGAGATGGGGGGTGCATTCTTTTGTCTTAGAAGAGAGTGTGTTACTGTGAACTGTATAATTCGGCTGTTTTTGTCACCATCCTCATTTTTCACTTTTTTACCCTAAAAACATTTTAAATAGACTGTTTTATTGAGTACTTACCGAGCTGTCCCTCTGTGTCCATGAGGGATTGGTTTCGGGAGCCCCCATGGGTACCAAGATCCACGGATGCTCAGGTCCCTTGTATCCGATGGTGTAGTACAGTGAAGACAGGCAGCCCTCCCCATCCGCAGATGCTAAACCATGGATACGGAGAGCCAACTGTATAGGCACAACACAAAGTGATAAACATACATTAACTTCCATCTTCTAAACAACCCTGCCAGGTAAATGTTCTAATATCTGGTTTTAAATGAAGAAATTGGGACTGCCAGGGATTAAGAGACTTTCTCGAGTTCTGGAGTCGTTGATGGCAGAACCCAGGATTCAAACCCAAGTCATTTTGACTACAAGGCCGTTATTCTTTTCTCCATGTAAGTTTCTCAAACTGTAGTCCATGGATCAGCTGTAGCAGACTCACCTGTGGATGTAGATTCCTAGTGAGGAATTCATTTGCATATACTCAGGGAGTGTCATTCATGTAATATCTCTACCTGGGGGCCCCATCTCCAGAACTATAGAAACTCTGAGACGGGACCCAGGAATCTGCATTTGAACAACTAGCATCTGAGAGCCATTACACCATAGCATACTATTATAGAAGAAAATTGTAATTGGTGGAATTTTCAATTTACATATAAAATCAGGATTGGGAGAGGTCATGGGACTTCCCTGGTGGCACAGTGGTTAAGAATCCACCTGCCAATTGGGGGGACATGAGTTCGATCCCTGGTTGGGGAAGATCTCACATGCCACGGAGCAACTAAGCCCGTGCGCCACATGCGCCACAACTACTGAGCCCACGTGCCACAACTACTGAAGCCCGTGCTCCTAGAGCCCATGCTCTGCAACAGGAGAAGCCACGGCAATGAGAAGCTGGCGCACCACAACAAAGAGTAGCCCCCGCTCACCGCAACTAGAGAGAGCCCGTGCAACAAGGAACACCCAACACAGCCAAAAATAAAGTAATTAATTAAAAAAAAAAAAAGATTGGGAGAGGTAAGAAATGGCCAAACAGGATCTGATGATTGCTATAGCAAGAAGTCACCTCCTTGTATCTACTGTAAGTAACTCTCGGGTCCTTATTGTTGACTATCTACCAGCTGTGAACATTTCCAAGGACTTCTGGCTGATAGATTCGGGCAATAAATTTTATAATTGGGCAGCTCTTGCTGTGGCTATGAATCGGACATGGGAGCTCCTGCACATATAATCAATTCTGCTTATGACGTCAAAGGTTTGTTTTCAGACTTTTAAGCTGATTGGGATTTTCTTAGTCTTTGTTTATTTTGGGAAGTAGTTTAATCTTTTTATATTCTAAGAAAATGTCAATTTTAGCTTCAGTCCAAATACTGTATAGTCACAGCACTCTGATGTACACTCCAGAGATGAACTTGAGCAAACTTAATACATTCCATTTTGTAATGTAATAAACAAGTTTAATCCAACTGCACTAGGAAATGACCAAGTGTGTAAGGGCAATTTGAAGCCTAATGATCATATTTGCTACTGTTGATGGAGATGACGATACCCATTCCCTAAAATGACTCTAGCCAAGGAAAGCAAACAATTGATTCTGAGATTCTAAATTAAAAAAAAAAAAAGGGGGCTCCCTTGGTGGCGCAGTGGTTGAGAGTCTGCCTGCCGATGCAGGGGACACGGGTTCATGCCCTGGTACGGGAACATCCCACATGCTGCGGCGCGACTAGGCCCGTGAGCCATGGCCGCTGAGCCTGCGCGTCTGGAGCCTGTGCTCCGCAACGGGAGAGGCCACAACAGTGAGAGGCCCGCGTACCGCAAAAAAAAAAAAAAGAAGAAGAAGAAGAAGAAAGGAAAAAGAAAAGAAAGAAAAAATAGAGAAAAAGAAGAAATTGTTTCCTTCTGAAAATGTTCTACTGTTTTCTCAAAATGCAAAAGATTAATTTTCAACAGATATACTTCTGTCTTCACTCGCCTAGATTAAAATCAAGAAAGAGAAAGTTTATAACTCCTCACCTGTGGCACATCTACTCTGCGTATTTAATAAATATTTCTTATTTTTACCTTTTTGGCTACTGGCTTGCTTCCAGAGGCAGCATAAGCTTAGGGGTTAAGCGCATGTGTGTTACAGACAGACCGGTATGAATCAGGACCCTGCTTTTCATATTGTGTAAGTAAACCTGACCTTGTCACTCATGGCTTTTACTCCATTACCTAAAAAGAGAGATGATAAGAGTGCCTACCTCGGAGGGGTGGTTTTAAATATTAAAGAAGATAATATATGCAAAATGGTTAGCCTGGAGGTTACCACACATTAAGTTCTCATAAACGTTAATTATTATTATTAGTAAACCATTATAGATTTTAGAACAAAAAGCTGGTGAAGGCATTTCTAAGGATGGTTGATGTAGAGCTGTGGTTGAAGGGGGGTGGTCAATGGGCGAGGAGAATAGAGCAGAGGTGTTGATGGTGTCACAGCTTAACAAGCGGAGAGTTTACTTGAGAGTGACACCAATGTAGTTTCATCCAAAGAAAAAGAAAAGGGGCCAATTAATTGATTGCAAGGAGCAAGCACTGTGCTCTGTCCCACATTTATTAATTCATGCATCTAGGTTTGAAACTTTGAGAATTAACCAGAAAACAACAGCCAGGAAAAAATGGAATGGAGAATTTTATTTTGCAGGAGGTCAATGGTTATAGTAGAAATGGAGTCCCTGACATTGACTTGCTCTAAAAGCCTGCGCAGGTCATTTCACCTCCGTGGGCTTCCACTTTTGCATCTGGAAAATGTGGACAGTACTGCTTGCTATGGCCCAACAGGATGGGGGTACAATCCTAAAACGATGAGGGACTAGTTGCGTAATAATAGAATTTATAAAGTCATTTATCAGACATTGTAATACAATCATTTAGTCTTATTTTTTCTGTTTCTTTTTCTTCAAATCTCCTTTCTTATAAAACAGGGAATTTCATCTGCTTAATCTGTAGAGTTGCTACAGCTCACCCACACCAATACCCACCCTCATTTTTTTGTATTTTTTTTAACCTACTAATTTCACTTTGCAGAGAATCCCTCTTCTACCTCTGTTGGATGAGCTACTGTTATCCTTAAGACACATCAAAATGTCCTCTCTTCTCTGAACACTTACTCATTCCCTCTACCTACTTCTCCCACATGTGGCCATTCCTCTTCTATGCGCACATAGCAGTTTCCATGTACCTGTTAGTACTTACATCATATAATCTTACAATTGTCTGCATGCCTGTCTATATCTCCAGACAGCAAGCTTCTTGAAAGGCTTATTCATTTTTATATTCATAGCACTTGGCATGGCGTCTGGCAAAGAGTTGGGACTCAATCCACGCTTGTTAAATGTAATAGTATTAGCCCACTAGTATTAGTTCTATTAACATGAGAGAGACACTCGTATTTCAGTGTTGGACACGTTGCCATTAGGGAGAAAATCAGACATCAAAAAAGAAATTTTACGTCGTGCTCCATGTGAAGGATGAAAAACAATCCTAGCATACCTATTATATACCAGAAATAATGATGCAGTTTAAAGGTAATGCAGCGTATAACCCTTCATGGCATGCATTATGTGAATCATAGCCCTTCTTCAAAATGTATTCTAGATATTTCTAGAATTTCTGGATATTTCTGGCTCTGAATTGTTAAAAGGGTCTTGTGGCTTCTTCTTGCATTCAGTGCCTCCCTCTACCCCTCTCCCCAAATACTCACCTCCTAAATTCAAACACTTCCTGATCTAGACCTTCCCTTTTTTCTCAGCAGCTGTTCATTTTGCCATTAACTACAGTAGTCCCAGTAGAACTTTGATCTCATTATTCTTTCATTACATCCATTTTACATCATCCTGCGTTATACCTAGGGTTGAGGAGCTGCCATCTTTTGGGCATGCTGGCACCAAGTAGAGGTGCAGTCCATTGTTTCAACAGACTCCTAGTAATGTTGATTAGTGCTGGGTAGCTGAGCATATGTTTAAAACCCTTGGCCAGCAGCACTTGGATTTCCTCATGATCCCATTTCTATCTATAGCTAAGTGGACATGAAATCAATACGCACTCGTGGAAAGCTGACCCCTGTGAGATACATTCTAAATAATGCAGCATATCGTAACAGTCAGATGGTATATAATTCCCTCCATCTAAAACAAAATTGATTTTTGTCTTCTAATTGTTATCTTTGCTGTGCAGAGGGATCTGTTTTCATTAAAAGTCTCAAAACATTTCACCCATGCACCATAAACAAACACTGAAAGATTCCATAATATTCTCGAGATTGTCCTCTCTCAGCAGCAAAGAAGTGGCAGTAAGAATGCCAAAGGCTAAGACGTAATAAATCATCAGAAGCTCCATTGCGAATGCTCTGAAAAATCCCTTTCCTTCCACGGCTCAGCAGGACGCAGCTCTGCTTACACTTTCACGCCATGATCCGTAAAGTTGCCTTTGGCCTTATCTGACCCCTTTTCTCCATGTCAGAAAGGGAGAGAAGAGACATACACAAGATGGAATAAAAAATCTGAGTGGCTTGTTTCTGGTTGCTGCCAACTCAGTGTCTGCTACAAAAAGAAAAAGGGGGAAAAAAGTTAACGACAGTGTAAACACGTGCTTCTTATTAATATGCATATGAATCTCCTGGAGATCTTGATAAATTGCTGTTTCAGAAGCTCTGGGGTGAAGCCTGAAATTCTGTATTTCTAACAAGTTCCCAGCTGATGCTGATGCCGCTGGTCTGAGGACCACATTTTGAGTAGTGTGTTAGGCAGAATTCTAAAGATGTCCCTCTCCATCCAGGATTCTCGGACCCTGGTTAGTCAATCAAACACCAGTCTAGGTACTGCTGGGGAGGGAGTTTGCAACTGTAATTAAAGCCTGAAGTCAGTTAACCTTAAGACATGGAGGTCATCCAGTTGAGCCTGATCTAATCTCACGAGACTTTTAAAAGGCAGACTAGGGAGGCAAAAGAAGAGTCAAGGGAATTTGAAGCCTAAGAGGGGTTTGAGATGCTCTTTGAATGCGGATGGGGCATGTGAAAAGGGCTGTGTCAGCCACAAGGAGATGAGGGTGGCCCCCACCTTACAGCCAGGAAGGAAGTGGAATCCTCCAACTCAACTTACACCTTCTTCAAAGAACTGGATTCCAACAATCTGACTGAGCTTGAGGGAAGTTCATGTTCAGAGCCTCCAGAATGCAGCCCTGGTCTCTGCCTCATGAGCCTCAGCTTAGCCAGGCTGTACCCAGACTCCTGACCCACAGGACTTGTGAGAGAATAAATGGCCATCGCTTCAAGCTGCTAAATTAGTGGTAATTATTATGGGGCAACGGGAAGCTAATACAAGTAGGAAGGTTCTAATTCAACACAACCAACCAATTTCTTGTCATTCATATATAGGTAAGAAACACGTTCTGATCATTGCTCCTCAAAATCTAAGGATAGTCTTTCTAACGCAGAGAGCGAAAAATTTATGGTCGGCAATATGCATATGATAGTCTCATCATAAGTCCTTCTCTTATTACTTCTTTGACTTGACTTTGAAGAAATCTTTAAACTTCTCTGGCCTCAGTGTCCTCAACTGAAAAAAGAAAAGATGAATAGCAGCTGTTCTAACCTACTGCTAGAGACAGGTTAAGAATAACACACAAAGTAAGCGAAAAAGTCTTGTAAACTGTGAAAATGCTAGACGCATATACAGGATTGGATACAGTGTACATTTAAATTATGCCTCATTGGGCTTCCCTGGTGGCGCAGTGGTTGAGAGTCCGCCTGCCGATGCAGGGGACACGGGTTTGTGCCCCGGTCCGGGAAGATCCCACATGCTGCGGAGCGGCTGGGCCCGTGAGCCATGGCCACTGAGCCTGCGCATCTGGAGCCTGTGCTCCACAACAGGAGAGGCCACAGCAGTGAGAGGCCCGCGTACAGCAAAAAAATAAATAAATAAATAAAAATAAATTACGCCTCATTGAACTTTTCTCTGGTCATAAAGAAAGTTCTTGGGATGTTAAAATACTGTAACTTATTGTTCAGAAAATCTCATGATTCCAAGTGAGAGAAGATGAAAGTGAACATAAACACTTTGAAAATACGTTGTTGTCATCCGCTCTTTTTATCGGAGATAGTAATTTAATGGCAGGGTCTCAGATACAAATGTATATCATGTCTTCTTTAAGAGCTGTAAAGTAAAAGCTGTATTTTATGGGATTAATTGGAGAAACTAGTCCATTCCAACTTTCTTTCTCCTTTGCTGTCATACTCACTTAGGTAGATTGTAAATTATTCTGGTACTACTTGCAAACACGATTGTTCTCAGATGAACAGAAATGGAAACTGCGGAGAGAGAGTATATGGGTGAGTTGTGAGTTAGGAAAGAGCAGTGCAGAATGTGCTCAGGGTTAACAGAAGAGTTATCTAATGTTTAATATCTTCCCCATGCAAGGTGCCAAATCGTTATTTTATGGCAACCTTTCCTCTGCTTTTAGTGTGTGTGAACTTTCTGCAGTGAACAGATGTGGCCACACACGTTCTGTTTGGCAGAAGGCAGATGCCACCCCCCGAAATTGTGCCTGGTTCCAAGGGCTACATCTGGATCCCTGGCTTGGCTGTGTTCCTGTCTGTGCTTGTGGCTATACAATGCCCCCTGGAGACATTTTATGATTAGTCTGCGACAGAGTTGGCATGAGTGTCGTGTCTCCCTGGCAACCATTTTCCTTTTGATTCTTATACATCTGCTCAGTAATATACAGTATTTGGGAAACTGCTCCCCACCTCATTTCCAGTTACAAAGCAGATGACAGGGGACTTTTGTTGAATGGTACATCATTCTCTCCGGTGTCGAAAGCTTCTGTTTTCCAGGGTACCCACGACTGCATCAAATTGCAGACTGAGCCCTCTGCAAGACCAGTAGGTTTAAGACAAAGTGTTAGACTCCGGTGAAAACTCACTAGCACCTCTTGAACCTGTGAGGAGTTTTCAGAAGCCACGAGGGAGCCAGGTGTTTGGAGTAGCTTGCGCAGTCTTCTTTCTTGGATGATGAGGACCTGGTTGGATGAACCTGTATTCTTCATTTTTAGTGTCTCTCTCTCTCTCTATCTTAAGGACCGACTGCCAGGTCCTTAAGGCAGTAAGAATGCAAACTTCCTCATCAAAAAGAGCATTAGGCTGTACTTTTATTAACTCGCTCCCAGAAAAAGGCTATTAGTAACCAGGTGTTATCCCTCAGGCTGCTCTTTTGTCTGTAGAGAAACAGGGACATGATTCAGGCATTTGGCAAAACTGAATCAGTTATTAGCTGTTCCCCAGTTGAAACTGGAGAAGAGATTGGATTGTAAAGATTAAACTCTTCTTCCCAGGCCATCCTTGCATATTTCCATAAATAAGGTTTTGAATTATGTGCAGAAGGAGAAGAGTTGAAATTCCACAAGATTCTACCATGGCCAGGACGTTAGTAATTAAAATAATTACAGCTGCCCTTTAGGATAGGAGGGTGTATTCCCATTTTATAGATGAGTTTGAGGCTCTGAGAAATGTAACAATTAGAGAATGAAATAGGGAAAAATAGGATTCAGCACTTTAATTGCAAAGACTTGAGAAAAGTACAAGCTCTACAAAGCAAGGATGATTAACCTAACAGGGTGGTCACAGAGGGAGTTACCAAGGATGATAGCCTTCAAGAATTTGCTTAACGTCACTCCACTTTAGGAAGAGTTGGAATTACTAGGATGAGATTAATAATGCTTCCAATAAGAAGGAATATCTTAAGGTTGGACCCAGAGGCAAGAATAAGAAGGCATGTTATGCATAGGAGCTACTTAAAAAAAACTTCACTCACCTCTACTAATTCATAGAAACACATCTCAAATACTATATCCCATTGAAAATCCCTGTAAATTATCACCCTAACATTTCCCCCACTCCTTCCTCCATCAAAGGAAAAACAAAAGTAACAGTTGCTTGGCTTGGAAGCTAAACAGAAAAAAAAAAAAAAAAGTTCATTTAGGACTGATGTCAGCCTGAGAATCAGTCTGCTACCTGTGTGAGTCCATGGGTTTCTGTTTTACCAGAGCAACGTGCACTTACTGCCAACATTCTACCAAACGGCAGCTTTTGGGTATCAAGGGACCACTTGCATCACAGGACTCAGCACAGGATCTAGTAAAATAAATTGGTGTTTTCCTACTTTTGAACACATCATTTCTTTTTTCGTCTTGGGTATTGTCAGCATCCTGTCCTGCTTTCTTTCCTGTTATAAAAATTATGGAAATGATAGCTACATGGACATTTTCAAAGTACAGTCTTGAATAGATCCAGATTAATTCTCCCCCAACAGTTGATTGGCATAAAAAACAGTAGATGAATAAGTGAATCGTGAATGAAAATATAATTTCAAATTCTAAAGAGTGCCTACCATAGGTAGAGAAAGGTCCCAAAGCTAACTAATAGTGGAAGTTCCTGCTCCCCTGTTATATGTATGGTCTTCAGTTACTCAGCCATATGGACTGAGTAACTTTCAGCTTCGTCATTTCTCTACTACATCAGATAATTGGGAGAATTAAATGAAATAATTTATGGAAAATGCCCAGAAAGAGCAAAATAGTAATTACAAGCATTTTGGGGCTGGTTGGTTAACAGGAAAGCGACTATGAGACAGAGATGAACACGAAGGAAGTGATCTTGGGGTCCACACCCACGGAAACTGGATTGGGCAGAGTGAGAAGTTGAGCTGTAAAGCAGTCACAAGGTCTCTGTCAACCCCAGAAGGAGCTCGGGATCTCAGAGGACCCCTTTGAATTGTCCTAAATTGGGATGAGGGTCTGCCCTTTTGGGGAGACAGCTCTCTTTAGCAGAAAGCAATTTCCGGAGAGGGCCAGTCAAAGCAGCTGTGATAGTTACAAGTCCTTCAGTTATCCAGTCAGATCTTTAAAGCACCATAGAGCACTACCAAAGCATTATGATCCTTTCGGTTCCTTTGTTCATCTTGAACTATTTTACTCCATCCTTTTGTTCCCTACACAAAATATATCATTTGTAGAGGCCAGTGCAAAGGTACAAATGCAGGGTCACATACTGCACGTCTGAATATGTAAAAGGTATAAGGTTGGCTACCAGAAAACTAAATGCATATGTATGCTGTATCTTATGAAAGATATACCTTTATAATGACCTGAAAGGCTAAGGACAAATTTACAGATTTTGGACCCCTTGGAGTGCTGTACTGTATACTGTGGTGTGGGGGAAGCCAGTCCCCAGGCAGCAGGCATATGTTCCCTTGCACATCCCGACTCTGGCTTCATTCTGCACCACAAGGAGCTCACATCAATGTATGTGAAACTCCAGCCCGTATTTCCAACCACTGTCCTTAGCTTCCACAAATAACTGCGCTTTGCTGTCCCTCAGGGTAAGGGATGCATACACTGGTGATGTAATCCATCCTCAGAACAGCAGACTTAGGAAGAGGCATAAGGAGATGTCAAAGCAAGCTTAGGACCTTTAGGGAAAGGAATTGGGGGGAGGGTACATACCTAGAAAAAGGTCTAGAAGGGGGGGCCTTCAGGTGGACCTGTCCCCTTGTCTTTGGAGACACCATATTATGTTGAGAGTGGTACAGCTGGAGAGGGACCAGAGTGGTAACCTTCTAAAGCTCAGATAGGATGACCTAATGTTCCGGTTAGTCCAGGACTCTGGGGTTCCTCAGATGTGGGAAATTCAAGGCTTAAACCAGGAGATGCCCAAGGCAGGATCCCTCTTACTGAGATTTAAGGTCAGTGCTATGCTTACATATCCTTATTTCTTCTGCCCAGGAAATGTGCACATGCCATCCCCTCTCTGGAAGGCTGGAGCCTCTTTCCGTCCTACATGCCTAGTTAACTCTTTTTGACCCTTCAGATCTCAGCCCAGTAGTCTCTTGCTGAGGGAAGACTGGCCACATCTCTTTAATAGGGCGATTTAACCTAGTCTGATGCTCCCAAAGGAACGTGTGCCCCCTAATCATAGGTCTTATCATGGTTGCAAATGTACATGTGTGTCTCACAGAAGGCAATCATTTGTCTCCCCTTAGCATCCTGCACATGCTACTTTACTAAACACAGTGGCTCATTCTCAAGTGCTCCACAGTGTGCAGAGATTCTCATCATTTTAGGGCAGTCTTAGGATGTAAAATAAGCTGTCCTGGAAAGGGCAGTCATTTCCTCTGTGGGCTCTGGCTGGATTGCTTATTAAATGCTTGGATAAAGAAAAAGTCTTCCAGAAAAGCTCTCCTTTCACTGTGTGACTGAATAGAGTTTGAACAAATTCCTGAGGGGTACAATGTATTCTCTCCTTTGGATTTTGTGATAAAATCCCCTCAACATGTGGGGTGTCAACCCTGATTAATTGATGAATTAACAAACATTGATTGACACGTAGAGTGCCTGCCTCCCCAAATATTATAAATACCATCATTGAAGTTCACAATTAGAGCTGTAATGAAAGTAAAACAGGGTAATGATGCAAATCCCCCTCTATTTTGAATAGTGCATTCAAGGAAGGCGTCCCCAGGGACGCTACATTGTATCTGACCCCTGGGTACAGAAGAAATGAGTCAATCAGGTATCGAGGGGAAGAGTACCTCAAGCAGAAGGCACAGCAATGGGAAAGGCTGTGAGGTACGAATGATTTTGCAGATGTGCCTCAGAGAAAGAAAGGCTCTGCAGCTGGAATCCACGCACAGAGGAAAGAGTGGGGTCGGGGAGAGGTTGTTGGAGAACCACATGGAGACGAGAAGTACTAGATTTCTGCTGCCGTGGTGAGGAGCTGGTAAAGCGTGAATGGCTGCCATCACCCTACCACATCTGCAGACTTAGTGTGTGGGATCCTCGTGGAACATCTGGGACTTGACATTGACATGATGACAGGGCACCCAACCCAAGGGTGCAGGTAAGGAGACCAGATGAGGGAGGGGACTCTGAAGTAAGGAAGGACACAAAACGAGGAGAGGCGAGAAACCAGGAAGTAGTAAATGCTCAAAAAATGCTAGCTGTTATTATTATTATTTATTTTATTTTATTTTTTTGCGGTATGCAGGCCTCTCACTGTTGTGGCCTCTCCCACTGCGGAGCACAGGCTCCGGACGTGCAGGCTCAGCGGCCATGGCTCACGGGCCCAGCCGGTCCATGGCATGTGGGATCTTCCCGGCCGGGGCACGAACCCGTGTCCCTGCATCGGCAGGCGGACTCTCAACCACTGCGCCACCAGGGAAGCCCTAGCTGTTATTATTTAAAAAAAAAAAAAAAAAAAGCCAGGCAATCTACTAAACTTTGAAAAAACAAATGCCACAACCATTTTCCTTATTTGTGTAATGGGGATAATAATGTTTTCTAATAGAGTAGTTAGATTACACATATTAAAACAGTTTCCCCAAGTTTATACAATCATAAATGTCTGAGGCAGGATAGGAAATCAAGTAGAGACTCTGGAGTCCAGACTCGTAACAGTTATACCTCACAACCCCCCATCAGCTAGGGAAGGCTGATGGATGCCTGCAGCACACCACATCTTAAAATATAATATTAACTATCATAAGAAATATTTCTTCAAAAATACAAAGTAACCATTTAAAACAAATTATTAGAGGCAAAGTTATATAAAATCCAAACGCTTGTGGATATAGATAAGCCCTGTGAACACTGGTTATTATCATGCGTCGTCTTTCTCTGATATATTAACATATATTTAAAATAGAATATCTAAGTTGTACTATGCTCCTCTACTTACGTGCTCCCATGGCATTAAATATACTTTACAATTATTACTTTCTTGTCTTTATAATACCTTACCATAGGTACGATAGTTTATTTTACCCATTTCCTTTTGTAATCATTTAATTTGTTTCAAATTTATTATTACTGTAACCAGTGCTGCAGTGAATGGTCATATAAGTTTATTTCACAATACATACAAATATTGAATCATTATATTCTACACCTAAAACTAATGTAATGCTGTATGTCAGAAAAAGAAAACAAAAGGGCAGTCTTCATAAAGTAGATAGCAGTGATGGTTGAATAACATTGTGAATGTATTTAAGGCCAGTGAATAGTACACTTAAAATTTGTTAAAATGGTAAATCTTACATTATGTATATTTTGCCACAATAAAAATGTATACAGAAACTTACAGCAAAATGAAATTTTAAAAAAATCATTGAAAATAGTAAGATTCATTTATTTTCTCTGTATAGTTTGATAGAATTGAATATATGTATATATTTACATGTATTATGTAAACAACATATAATTTATCTTCTTTTTTTTTTTTCTTTTCATTGTCTCTTCTGCACTGTTTATCTTTCATGCCTAGATCAGTGCCTGGCTTGCAGTAAGGGCTTAATAATTATTTGTTTGAATGCAATTCCTGGTCAAAGGATATGAGCAAGTTTAACAGAAAACCTGTTTTAAAGGGATCAGAACAGTGCAAACATTAGGACTTCTGGAAGGTACAAACTAATCCCACTTTAGCCTTTATGCTTTGGGGAGGAAGGAGGCCGCGTGTACACACATTGTAAAACAGAAGATACCCCTAATCGCCCTGTATTCAGACAGTCCTGGGGTGCACTCATTTCCTGATATTCAACAGAACACCAGTCTTCGCTTAACACAGTTAAAGATATAATTTTTATTTTTAAAAGGGAGTCCCACCAGCTTCGGAAGATGTTTCAAATCTGGTTGTGGAGTCATTCTATTTCCAATTAAGCAGTGGGGAGATTCAATTACAAGCTGTGGGAAGCGAAGAGTTTGTGTCAATAAACCAGCAGTGGTATTAAGGGTGTTTGTCTGGTTTGCAAACATTAACAGCTTGAAACCTAAAGGCATATGCTTTTGAAATTATCTAACTCTTGCTTCTCATATAGACAGGATTAAGAATACCTGAAACCCAGCCCGGGGTTTCCCTAAGAAGCATTGTCCCTCCTGGAACTCACAGCAAATTTGGGCATTAAGGTAGTGTATGAAAGGGCTCATTGTGAGTTTGTTAATGAGGTTAAAGCCATTTAAAAAAAAAAAAATGTGTCAGGAAACTATCCAGGAGAAGACAAAAATAATTGGTTTCAGGTCTGGTTAGGGAGGGAAAAGAGAAGAGTCACTTAAAATAGAAAATTCTTAGATATGATAGGGCTTTTGGAAATATATACTATAAACAAAACAGGAAACTGGGGCCTCCAAGGGGGAAGGCAGTAACCAAGACCTGTAAAATCTGTTAACTGGTAAAATAAAATAAAATGGAGCCCAGACTTGAAAAATTCCTGGACCAGACAAAACCATTTAAACCCCATAAGCAAAACTAAGTCTAGCTTATTTCATGAGTGTAAGTGAACTTCAGGTTATTCCTTGTAAATTCTTCTGATAATCATGAATGAAACTTAAGTCATCTTCCTTGAATGGTGTAAGATAATCATTTTTAACCAGCGCCCTGCCATCTGGAAACCCCCTTGTTAAAACACTGTAAAGGTTAAACAATTTTCACATTTTTACTTCTTAAGCCGTCCCGTAACATCCTGTCTCTGAACTTCATACCAGTTTAGGTTTGAAGTTTCTGAACTGTTTGTTTCTGACTCAGTAAAATATTCATATCAAATAAAGCTCTCTGAATAGTCTTTTGACATAATTGACAGGTATAAAGTGCCTACTATGTGTTCAGTCCTCTGCCATTAGTCAGATACACAAAGAGAATAAGCCTCGGTATCTCCCCTTAAGGAATTTATAGCCCAGCTAGGATCTATTAGTCAATCTGAAATTCTTTTTCTTTAGTTCTCTTGACTAACCTGAAACATGCAGATCCCTTTGCCAAACCAGTTAATCTTTCCAATATTTCCGTACTCTGTCACCTTTTCAGATGCCTTCTTTCACTGTCTTCCTACTTGGTAGTACAACAATTTTCAATTGTTTCATTATAGTTGGCTTTGAAAGACATTTTTGCTAATAGGACTTGGTTGAGAGAATGTAGACTTCATGTCATCCCTTTTGGAAAGAAAGTTCCCTGTTAGAATGGGATATTTTTTTTCCCAATCTGAATTGTTTCCAAAGTGAGGGCTATATTCATTTAATTCTCCATGAAGCTGAAAGTAATTTCAACTTCTCCCAAATTACCACTCACTGTTGCTTGGGGAAAGAGATTACATAATTCATCTGACTGGTGACTTCAGAAGAGGGAACCAGGCATACCCCGACACAGCCCCTTTTTTCTCCTGCTCTGCTCATATTCAAGATAAGCTGGACGTACAGTCAGAGTCAGCTGCTATGGTCTGGCTTTAAGCTTTAATTCAGGAGTGAAGTGGTAGCATGCCCATTTGGTCTCAGATTTTAAATAAACCACATTTTCTAATCGCTCTTTTGGAAGCAAAGTTTAGGTTTTGACTTCCACCTGTCTGTTGGTCTCTCCATTGGTTCTAGACTCGAGGAGGAGAAAAGGAGGATTTTAGTGGGCAGGGGAGAGGGATCTTGAACCACAATACATATGTTGGGCTGAAGAGGAATTATATAGTAGCCATAGTTTACTACTGAATAAACTCTTTTTCAAAGTTAAGAGAACCGTCTCCACTAAATGACCTCAGGAGGCAGTACTTTCCTGGGTAGAAGGTAAGAGATAGAAAAAACAAAGTTGCTCTTGGCTTTTCTAGCTTCTTTCAAAAGACATGGGATTAGAAGGGAAAGGGGAAGGAAGTGGGCAATACACAAATTAGGGCTTCAAAACGTTAATCCTATAAACTAAAAGAGACTTGTTCTGGGGAGTTTCAGATAGCTACATGTGGTAGGGTGGAATTTTACTTTCACTTTTTTCTCCCTTTTTTTTGCTGGATCTTTTATCATTTCGAAGGTGTGTGTAAGAGAGGAGGGGTAATTGCTGATGTATTAAAACACTATCAGTGTCTTTTTTTTTCCTTCCAAGTATGTCTGTGCTCCCTTTTAGTTCAAGAGAAGCTCAAGTCTTTAAAATAGACTGTCACTTTTCCAGGATGGAATTAGGAATTTTGTGAGTGTGTGTATGTGAATATGAATATGAGTGTGTGTGTGTGTGTGTGTGTGTGAACAAGTACAAGCACATATAGGCTTAGGTATGTGACAACAAGGGGAGGAGTTGGGAAAAGGGGTAGGAAAGAACTGAGAACATTGTTTTCCCACCTTCCTCTCTGTCCCACCCAAGGAAAGAGTTGATAATCTGAAATGGATTCTAAATGAAATTGAAGTGGGCTGAATAATGGCTCCCCTAAGATGTCCACATCCTACTCCCTGAAAGCTCTCAATATAGACTTGCAGATGTGAGTAAATTAAGGATTTGGAGATGAGGAGATTATCCTGGATTATCTGGGTGGGCCCAATGAAATCATGGGTCCTTATAAGAAACAGACAGGGGCTTCCCTGGTGGCACAGTGGTTGAGAGTCTGCCTGCCGATGCAGGGGACACGGGTTCGTGCCCCGGTCCAGGAAGATCCCACATGCCGCGGAGCAGCTGGGCCCGTGAGCCATGGCCGCTAAGCCTGCACATCCGGATCCTGTGCTCCGTAACGGGAGAGGCTACAACAGAGAGAGGCTTGCGTACCGGAAAAAAAAAAAAAAAAAGAAACAGACAAGAGGGTCAGAACCAAGGAAGGAGATGGGATGATGGAAGCAGAGATTGGAGTGATATGAGGATGTGATCCAAGAATTGTGAGCAGCCTTTAGAAACAGGAAAAGACACGGAAACTGATTCTTCTCTAAAGCTTCCGTAAGGAATGAGCCCTGCCAAGCCATTTTAGACATCTGAACTTCAGAACTGTAAAGAGAATAAATCTGTGTTCCTTTTAGCCACTAAATTTCTGGGAAATTGTTATAGCAGCAATAGGAAGCAAATGCAGGGATGATGGCTAAGTGGTAAATTAATCAATTTTATTCTGGAAATTATTCTGATTTCCAAGTATCGGTGAGGGAGTAAATATACATCTTCTTTTTGTACACGAAGGACCTTTCTAAAGGTGAGAGCATTAAAAATATATGAGCTTTGTTGCCACTACTTTATTCCCACTGGGAGATTTTCAGGTATATTCCAAGCCTTTGAAGTTTCTGGAAGGCTGACTGCCAGGGGACAGCCAATGCGGGCTTCCTTAGGGAGAATCTATGAGAAATTGGGAAAGAGAATTAACTCCTTTAATCTCCTCTATAACTATTTAGTGAACCATTATTATGAACAAGCTCTTAAACACAAAGAATCAGACTTTTATAGCCTCCACCTAGGTTTAGGCAGAATGGAAGGCAGGTTTAATGTGAGCAGTTCTGAGAGCCTGGCAGGTTGCAAGTGTTGGGATTTATTAATAGACTAAAAGCCTATTAAATACTGTAGAGCCATTCTTCTCTAAGCCGTTCAGTTCACATCTTACATAAGGAAGTAAGTTTAATAGCTTATTCAGGAAATAATTGGATTTTTAAAGCCCTGAAATTAATTATAATATAAAATTATTGCATTTTTCCTTAAACAAAATAGTAAAATTTTGAATGTCTTAACTAAACCTATCTTTCTTTTTCCGTATAAACTTCCATTTCAAAGAAGTTCAGATTTCAATAGTTTTTAAAAGTCTCTTTTTTAAGCAACTCTAAACTTTGCTATTATAGTTAAAATTGGATTGTAAAATCAATCTAATATAAATTGAATCATTAATTAAGTCAATTTTAAAAGAAATAATTCAATTTCATTAAGGAATTGTTACACTGATATTACAAAGTGAACCGATTCCTGTAATTAAAAAACATTGAATTCCATATGACCATTTATCTTTCGCCCTCTTTTAACCATTTTGGTGAATTTCTAAAATAGGATTTAATTAAATGCTGAAACAAAGACATAATTCAAAATTAAAATTCTACAGAAGAACTCACTGGCAAATCATCAACGCAGTTCCCCTCCCTCTCCCAAATATTTTGAGGAACCACAACAACATGAAGTCCTGTGTATATAAATTATGAGGATGTATGTAACAGAATCACAGTTATGAAGGTTTAATTCATTATCCATGTGATCTCCCACCAAGTAAAGGGATCCTTCTCTAAATGTCTCAGGCCAACATGTACTAGGAGATGGACATTTTCTGAGAGTGTAGACCCCAATTTGAACTATGTCTTCCAGTGTTAGATTTGGTATTATTCTAATCTTACGTGAAAGAAATCACACATTTGGAAGATCATAATTTTGAGGGAAGTCTTTTTTTGAAAAAAATATTTATTTATTTATTTGACTGTGCTGGGTCTTAGTTGCAGCATGCATGTGGGATCTAGTTCCCTTACCAGGGATCGAACCCGGGCCCCCTGCATTGGGAGTGTGGAGTCTTAGGCACTGGACCACCAGGGAAGTCCCATAATTTTGAGGAAAGTCTTTGAGGTCAGAGAGATTTCAGCTTGCCCTTTCTCAGTGGTATTGAGCTCTGTCTAACCATTCATTTTACTGAGGCTCGGTTTCTTCGTCTGTAAAAAAAAAAGTCTCTCACGTGGAGTTGTTATGAAGATTACAAGTAATATCACTTGTCACCTGTCCACAGAAGGCCCTGGGACATAGGAGATGATCAATAAATGTTAGTTTTCCTCCCCCTTTTGCCTTATATAATTGTGGAATTGTAGCAAGAGAGGGAACATTTGACCTCAGTTACTTGGTATATGCAAGTGGGAGAGACTTTTTTCTATCATTACTTCAAAATTGTACACCACAATTTCTGCTAGCTAGATTAGGTGGATATCTTATAGGTACAGTAAGCCTATAATGAAATGGCTTTGAGATCAGATTTGTAAACTATAAAAAATGTATACACATATGCATGCGAAATAATACTGTTTTTAGCTGACTGTTCTAGAAATAAGTTTTCGCTTATGCTATTTTCCCATTTTTTTCCTTTGGCTTCATGAATTTATTAATTTGAATGACTTTCATCAGTGATTTCATGCACGGACCTGCATCTTTAAAGGGGCAATGACTAGGCTTCCTGTTTTGCCTCTCTCCAATAATTGGGACCACAGCAGCTAATTGCAGTGTCTAATTGTATCCTCAATTGGCTGATTGCACCCACAATTAACTAAATATAAGTAGCAAGCGTCTTGGTACATTCAGTTTTATGCCTCAAAGGGAGCCTGTGTGACAGGGTAGTTGGCAGTTGGCTATTATCAGGAAAACAGCTTCTCAGACTTGGAATTGTAGGTCTAATTTTAAAGCTTCCAAAGATCTTGCTGGCACAGTCCGTAAAGCTGGCGACTATCTTAGTACACGTTTAAGGACATGAAATCCAGATGAGTTGCAGACAGGCCACAGTTTAAAACAAATACCAGTAGAGGCATGGGGTTACATATCATTGGATCTTTCCTTATAATGTGCTTGAACAGCTCATGGAATGGTTGTCCTGACCAGTCTGTGTGCAGACGAGAATAGAAGAACTGGGGCCTTCATTGATTTTAATCCCACAGCAGGTTGGATTCCCCTTCTTCAGCAATTTGAAAGGCCTTTGAAGGGTTAGTTTCAGTGATGCATTTTAAATGCAGGTGCTGCTACAAAGCAAGCGCCTTAAAAACTGACTGGGAGCCGACATAAATCCCACTCTGGAAATAGGGCTGGAAACACCATCAGGATAGAAGCTGATCACAGCCGGGTCTTGAACTTCCAAATTAGCTCAAGACTTTGTCAGATGTACCGGAGACAGTATTGGTTGATCCACTGCTTAAGGGAGAAATTAAAAACTCAGAGTTTTGCAAAGGTTGTTAACTACCATGAGAATGCTGTTTTGAAGGTGAATCAAGAATCTGTAGAAGTCTTTCTCTCTAGAATAATTAGCAACAAAACAAAACAAAAGTTTCTCTTAAGAGTACTTAGAAATAAACAGATTGGATGGTCAGAGAAAAAGAAGAAGAGAGATGTATATGGAAGAAATTTCCAGCCTTTGTTTTCATCTCATAATTTTAGCCTGAACAGCCCTCAATCTGCCTCCACTATAACCAGCATAGTCCTTGCTTAATGGTTTCAGCAGCAGCCTTTAGTACCCTATAGGATGTGGAATACCTAACTCAGAGATGAGTTAATCCCAGGATAAGGACAGGACTGTGACTTCTAATTTCCAACATGCAGATTAGCATTTCCTCCACATAAGCGATGATTACACAATTATATAAATTTGAGCTAGGCAAACAGACCCTAGAATTTATCCAGCTATACAAACCATACACTAAGTTGGTTATTTCAGCTATTTATTCTTCTAATGCATTGAACTCTCACCACCACCTTGTAATAGACTGATCTTTATGTATGTCTCTCAACTCTCTTGATAGATGAGATCTTTAAAAAAAATGTTCTTACCAGCTGTGAGGTATCAGTCTTTGTGTGATAAAATAAAATAGCTTGATAACTGTGTTCAGGGTTGATTTACAGGTAAGCTTATTATAAGAACGTGGAGACTAAAAGAAAAAAATGTGAACGAGATATAGAAATAAATGTGTTATTTTCAAGTGTGGATGTTGGGAGTAGAGCGGACAGAGGAAAAGAGAGGAGAAAATGAAAGGGACCAGAGGAGTATGTAAGGAAACCCATGACTGGGATTTTGGCAAGGCTGTTTTAAGACAGGTATGTCTAAGATGGGATTTTAATTCATTTTGGGTATGCAAAGCACAATGGTACTTCAGTAAGGTCTACTTTCTTCATGGAAAAATAGGTAAGTGAATTGTGTATGTGTTGAAACTAGTGTATTAGGTCAGGGTCTGTATAACATGTTCAGAGGTATGAACTCAGAAACAAGGAGGGCTATGGAAATATAAGTTCCAAGGAACGTCCCTCAAGGTAGGGGAGGCCTTAGACTTCCCCACATCATGGACATGGTGTTCCAGATAACCTTACATAAAAACCAAGGAGCCAGAGAAATCCCAGCTAAGATCTGAGCTACACTCTACTGAGGAATAATTTAGCTTCCACTAAAAACACAGAAATGCTTCTGAAAATAAGTTATTCCCATGAAATACCTCCATCCTAGTAAGGGAGACTATTGTGGCCAAACACTGACTTTGCAACATGATCCATGCACTGTCAGGAATGTGCACAATTTACCATGGCAATGAAGAGAAAGCTCAAACTGGGGACTAGTTCCTAGGATGCCCGAAGGCTCCCTGATACAGGTGAATTGTACAGCACGAGCTCAGAGAACAGAGCCTGCTCTGTCCTATGAGCCATAACATCTGGGACACATTACACCAGAATTAGATGCCTTAGAGTTTCTGGAGACCATGAAAAATCAACCATTTCCTAGCCTATCTGGGGTCCTTTTGAACAGTTGTCTTTTGATGCCCGTTTCCTATCCTGTTGGACCTTCCCATCGGAGCTTTTCTAGATATGCACTGAGAAATTTGAAGTAAAATCTTGTTATTTTTAAGAATGTGGAGTTTTAGAGAGTTTAGAAAGTTCAACTGAGGTTTGCATGGCAATTTACAATTCTGAGTGCTTTATCAGAAATGACGTGAGGATCTCAAATCCATCACTAAAGGAACAGCCTAAATGGCCCTCCTTTTTTTTATCTTACAAGTGCTTTTCTTTTTCCATCTATGGGAGAAAATATTCTGCCTTTACCAGTAAGCAGGTAGCTGTCATTTATTTTTTGGCATAATTTAAAGCCCTCTAAATGCTTATTTTTAATTTTAATAACTTTGGAGGTGTTCGCTTGTGCATTAAAATTCAGGAAGCTGGCATGGCCCTCGGCTTACCTTCAGGGCGAAACTGTGTGCAAGACATGCTTCTGTGAGATAATTTGTTTCCTAATTGGCATCCGTTTGCTGAAATACAATTAAAGATACTGCTTTAATATTAACATCAACATCTTGATTGCTCTGTAAAATATGAATATTTATAAATTGTTTCTTCCATGGCAGATATCTCTTAGGCACTTTATTTTTTGGTATTGGCAGTTTCTTATTTACAGAGACATTTCTTACAGAATAGTAATAACATAAGGAGGGTAACATTGTAGGGTTAGACCACTTCGACTCCAGAGACGAGAGAGGTGACATTCCTAAGGAACCGTGTTTGGAATCTGGAGCCCAATTGTCTTGAAAACCTGAGAACTGAATCATCTCCTCTACCTGCTTTGCACCATTATGGTGAGAACCACATGAGCTAGATGGTTTAGCTCCCCTTTAGAGTAAAAACAATACCATGTATTTGCACAGGCCTTTAAGATTTACAGTAGACATTGCATCCCTCTCAAGAGTGACTGATTTAGAAGCCGTGATATTTCACTACTAAGTCTTACAAGCACCGTTTGCAGATTTTCTTATCTTTCTTTCTCTTTTTCTTTATTTGAGAGTGAACTGAAACATTCATAGTAGCTTAAAAGCAAGAAGGTAAGGATATAACTCTGTATTCAGAATTAATTGATTACTGTTTATCAATGAAAATATTTAGATTACATGTATTCACCCATCAAACTCTTTTCGTATATCTTCTAAATTGAAAAAGTAATATATCATCCATGTTAAACGTATCAAATTATAAGAAAGGCTAAATACTAAAAATGAAAAGCACCCTTTCATCTTTGAAAACTCCATCCCCCTCTTTAGAGGCAACTACAATGAAGACTTCTTTAGTTCTCCATCTTCCTTTTCTTTCTGGGATGATTATCTAAAATTGTTAGATGGGGCCAAACAAGACAGACCTCCTAAGGCAGTAAGAGGTTTTTCAACAGTACAGTGCCTTTATCAAAGCCACAGAAAAATCAAGAGGCCATCGGTGCCAGGGATAGGGAGGCTACTTGATGTGGGTGTAAGAGTCCAGAAAGGCGAGAAGTAGGGTTTGTACATAGGGCAGTGGGGAGGGAGAGCAGGACCCAGGATGTGATGATGAACAGGGTCTCTGCCAAACACATGAGTGATGGGGAGACCTGAAAATAAATTGTTTACTTGTTGAGTACTGATAAATAAGTAATATGTTAATTATTATGGGAACCTGGATTCTCAATGTCAAATAAGGGTTTTTTAAATGCAAATAGGGAAGAAACTGTGATGAACCCTAGTGTTGAATTGGAAGATGAGATATTGATATGAACTTATGATTTAGATAGATAGATAGGAAGAAAGAAATGGAGATTAGATATAAATGTGAGATTTGTGTACATGTGTCTATGTGTAAATAAATGTATTTCTAGCTCTGTCCACTGAAAGAGCCTGTGAGCTCTGACAACCAATAGCAAAGAGCATACCTAGTGCCCAGATCATGGTTTCTAAATATCACTTTCTACTATATGGAATCAGAGCTCCTTGGAGAAAAGGCTAATCCCAAGGCTAGAAAATGAAAGCCAGAAAGTATGCCAGAATGTAAGAATGATGAGGGCATACAAAAATAACACAGACACCAGCTTAAAGGGGCTTCCACTGGCCAAAACTGGATGAATTTCAACATCACATTAAATAATGAAATTAATGGATTAAACTCATGGAATAAATATGATTTATAAGATCATAGTGACATAAACATATGAATAGATTATTGAAATTTTGATGAGGAATGAGATTTGCATACTCTCATAATATCTCCACCCTCAATACTTATTATTTATAATGGGAAAATGACTTTATAGTGGAGAAGCCTGGAAACACCTCCTTCATCAAGTGATCAAAATTAGCGTCACCAGTAATGGAATATATTGAAATTCAATGCCACTTGAGACAATGCAATGAAAACACAGCATTGTTACTGTGGTATTAGTGCCAAAGATGCATCACCTGAATCTAATAATGGGGAAACAGACAAACCTAAATTGAGGGAAACTCTTCAATGTAACTGGCCCATAATCTTCAAAAGAAGCATGGTCATAAAAGTTTAAAAAAAGACTGAGGCACTGTTCTAGATCAGAGGAGACTAATGAGGGGATGACAGATAAATGCAATGTAAGACTCTGGATTGGAAATTTTGCTATGAAGGGTATTTGTCGGGACAACTGGCAAAAGTTTAACAGGGCATTGGTGAAACTTGGCATGTCTAAATATTAAATGTTAATAAGATAGCAAAGTTAATATCCTAATTTTTATGGTTCTATCATGTTATATAGGAGAATGTCCTTGTTAGAAAATAATTTTAATTATTTTGGGGTTTGGGGCAATTTACTCTCAAGTGAGTCAGGGAAAGCTCATTTGTATTGTTTTGCAACTTTTCTCTGGGTTTCAAAATAAAAAGTAAAAGAAAAACATTTAAATGTGTTTCTAGCAGCACCGTCTCCGTATCAGATTAGTTGTGAGTATATAAGTGCTTGTTTATATTTTCTCATACAGATAAGAGAATGTACATGTTATTCTTCAGTTGGCATTTTTCTCCTAGGGGTGATCTCGGCAATCACTATATATTAACAAAGGTACCAGGCATTCAGAAGAATGTATTCATTTTTTAAAATGGGAAATTAACCATCTGTTTCCTTTGAATCAAAATTCTGAACAAAACTCTATGGTCATATTCTGATCTCAATAGAGTAATTGTACTCCTTGTAGTTTGCATATCTTTCTTGGGCTTAGATATACATTAGCTCCATATGTGTAACTATTTGACTTGATTTAATGGAACTAATTTCAAATCACTTTTTTTCTCAGGTAAATTTAGTTAATGTGTGTGTGTATGAGAGAGAGAGAGAAGGGAAATATACCAAAATAGTAATCATTATTTTCTTTGACCTTTAATGTGTAGTATCACAAAGGTTTAAAATATTATTTTTATTTTTTTTTTTGTGGTACGCAGGCCTCTCACTGTTGTGGCCTCTCCCGTTGCGGAGCACAGGCTCCGGACGCGCAGGGTCAGCGGCCATGGCTCACGGGCCCAGCCGCTCCACGGCACGTGGGATCTTCCCGGACCGGGGCATGCACCCACGTCCCCTGCATCGGCAGGCAGACTCTCAAACACTGTGCCACCAGGGAAGCCCAATATCTTTATTTTTAATCTCTAATTTAACACATTGTTTTAGAAGAAAAATAAAGAACATTGGAATATTTTTAAAATATGGTGTTGAGGACAAGGTACTCTTTGAAGGCTATGACTGTTTGATTCGTTATGTTGAGCATCTGTCCTCAGTACACCAATTCCTGGTACCTGTTTTGTCATAAAACTCTAAATGTGGCTTGATAAACCAAGAGTACAGAGTAACCACCATGAGGAAATCCGTAGTTCTAGGAGAGGTAGGTTAATATTTGCTACTATTTGGGTGAATGGGGTACATTCTGGAAGTTAGAATTTAGGACTTCCACAGAAAAGATATGGAAGCAGATATGGAAGACTTGTCAGTACCTAGCCCATATCCATCAGACTTCACTGTATATACCTCCCACTTGCCAGAATCTGCCTATCAGGGCTTGAGCCTTCTTTCAGTACCATGGAGAGCTGCTTAGCTCCAGCCGACACCTGGCCCTAAGTGTCAGGGAATTAATGTCATGCTGGAACAACCCACACCCTCTGACCTACAGTACAGGTATATAAATACTTCTGTTCTCTTACTCACATGGAGTGCCTGAAGCCTGAGTTTTACACTGCCACCCAGACATTCCCTTCTGAGGTGAGTCTCCAGTTTCCCACAGGTAGCTAGCTAAGGAGCGTGGTTTTATTTTTTGGCTACCTTCTCTCCCTGTGTCACTTCGTCAGTGTTCCTTGAACTTGCCAAGTAAACTACTTGCACTCAGATCCTAGTCTCAGGGTCTTCTTCTGGAGGATTTCTGGCTGGAATGTTGTTACCAGTAAGTACTGGTACATAGATAAGGAAGAAAGAAAGAAAGATGTCATTTAGGAGAAATTATCTCATTTAGGCATTTGAATTTAGCTCATAAGGACATAAGTTAGCTTAGAAATATAGAATGATGGAATTTCAAAGCCAGGTGTACCAAGGTCATCTAGTGACCTCCATAACCCTCTGACCTTTGAATTTCCAATAATATGTCCATTTCAATACCTTCAATGACTATTAATTCAGACCTTCTTGAGTTACAGATTTCTACTTGTTAGGAAACTCTCCTTATTTGGAAGAAGAATTCGATTATTAAATTCTCCAATCTTCCCTTGAGGACACCAAATAATTCCAATTTCTTTTCCAGTCTCAAACCTTCCAATATTTGAAGACAATCATTGCATCTTCTCAAAGAGTTCTCTTCTCCAGACTAATTTTCAGTTCCTTCAATTTATCCTTATGCAGTATTGTGTGAAGTCACTTCTTGATATCTCAATATCTCTCTGCTGGACATGGCATCAATGGGCCAATGTTGTTCTGTGGTCCCTAGAGTATATGTGATAAATAGTCCAGGGAAGATACCGATTGCTGAAAAGTAAAGCAGGACTCTCACCTCTCTTCTGTACATTATACAACCAAAAGTGAAGCCAAAGATAATATTAGTCTTTTCTGCCACTGTTTGATCTGGAGACAATTTGACTAAGCCCCGGTCTAACCCCATTGATCTTACTGTTCAAGTGACCACCCAAATACCAGCCCATGGCTATGCCTCTAGCATTGGCATCCTCTGCAGGTAGGCAAGTGATACTAATATGGCCAAGAAATCTCACGTTAGCCCTAGCAAGAACCAATAAAATGGAATTTTCCTTGTCTAACAAGCTTTGGAGACCTGTGATTTTTCTAATCAGTTGGTTACAACAAAGACAAGGGAGCATGAGGGACCATATAGCAGTGTACACTATGCAAGTCAGTTCAGTCCTGTCCAACCAGAGAGAGCAACCAGTGAAACGAAGCCTCACCCAAGGCAGCAAAGAAAGCTGCAGGATTCTCTTCCTAAGTAAAGTATCAGGATGGCAACATCTGCGTAGGCCCATGAGTATCTGTGGACAGGAATACAATAATATTTTATTTAAATTAAGTAACAATCCTTGCAAAAACCTCGGACATCAGTAACACTTTCTAGCGAGGATGACATTTGAGAGATGCAAGGGCAGGAAGCAGCAAAGTATTAGACAGGTGAGGAGAGGTTAGTGGGGTAGGTACCAATGGGATGTGTCCTTCTGAGCCTATGTGGTTTCATGAGGTTTTAAGGAAAGGAAATAACAGACAGGTGACGTTTCATATTGTGAGTTTCATTCCTGTAAGGGAGAGAAAGACAACAAAAGCCCTGCTTATACTCATCTTTAGAATACATGAAATTATTTGCCTCTTAAAAATGTTCCCTGAAGCCATTTGAATCTTAGATGAAAGTTCTCCTTCATTCTGCACTTACAGCCACAGTATCCAGAAGAAAACAACCTCAGTAAACCACCCTGGATCAGCTTATGCAGGGTTGTCATCAACCTGTCATCACTGTCTCTTTCTTCTACTACATCTCCTTTGCATATAGGGATATCAAGGTCTCCTGTAGAGTATCACGTTCGGTTCTGGACACAATATCTGAACAATATCATTGGCAAATAGGGCCAAGTTAAGCAGAGAGATACCAGAATCACGGCA
The DNA here is from genome assembly GCF_951394435.1 of Stenella coeruleoalba. Taxonomy (NCBI): domain Eukaryota; kingdom Metazoa; phylum Chordata; class Mammalia; order Artiodactyla; family Delphinidae; genus Stenella; species Stenella coeruleoalba. The sequence continues at coordinate 25,231,870 of NC_137166.1, read as the reverse complement.
TGACTCCACACAGGATCCAATGAAGAAAACTGAAAGGGATTCTCTTTTTTTTAAATACGTGTTTTTCACATATCTGTAAAATATAATACAAAATGTTTTAATAATTAATGCATTACCTCTGTCTCTCCCTCATGTCTACAGCATTCTTAGGTGTGGGGTTGGTTACTTGCTATCCCCAGCAAAGAGACTCTACTTTCCTTACAAATGTAAGGGGCTTGGTAAATGTTGATTAAAATCTTCTTCAGTTGTGCATAAAGTGGAAAGTCCAGTGAGAGTTACTAAACTACTTCCATTGGCATTTTTTAAAACCATCCATCATAGTATTCATTTCACTGCTTTGGGCTTCTTTTTATCTTGTTGATCTCCCCTACTAGACCATGAGATTCCTTGAGGGTCACATGTCATCTCTGAATGACTAATAACAGGTACATAGTAGCCCTTCAATAAAGATCGAATGAATGAATGAAGGCCTTCTAACATTTGACTGGAGCTATCAAATAAATACATTTGGATGGTTTGTTTTCAATTTCTCTTTAGTGTATTTTAAAATTTTAGATAGTGCTTTTAGGCTAGCAGACAGAGACCACTTCATGTCTTCTATTCGTGATTAATATTTTTCTTCTAGCGAGGAGAAAGTTTGTGTGAGAGACATGGCAGACTCACATACTATAGATGAAGAGACTTCTAGACCCAGTGAATCCCAGCTGGCCCCTAGATTTTGAGAATGGCAGGTATATGAACAAATGGCATCTTCACTATTTCATTTCCCCATTGTCCCCTTCAGCTGAACCGTTTTCTCTTCTCCTTATGTCAAACTCTCTGAAATACCTTCCTTGAGAATTAAGACCTTACTTTCTCAACGTAATCATATTTGTCAGACTCACCTGCCAGTTTGTCCAAAGAATGCATCAGTGATCTCATTGTTAATGGCTGAAATAGTGCCCAGAAATATGTGGCGTGGCAACTGTGGAATCCTGTTTGGAAGAGTTGCTAATTATATTGCTTATTTTTTTAGTAGCCTCCAACTGCATTTTAATTCCAGGACTGTTAACATTTGCATTTGCCTACATTTGTGACAATTAAGTTCAGAGATATGTCATCATCACTGTGTTGAATCCAAATCCCATAAGTACAACTGTCCTGCATCAACGGTAGAGTTCTTCTTTGACCTGGAGTGCAGCGGTCACTCAGTAGCTATAAGACGTGTCAGTTGAATTATCTGGCCCACTCTTCATGCTTTATCTCCTTTTATTACGTACCCATGATGTCCTAGAAATTTTAACACATAGTTTTAGAAAGGTTAAAGAATTCTGTCAGAATCAAAAATCTGGTAATCTGGCAGGACCATATTTTAAATTAAGATTTGTATAATGCCAAAGCAGGCATTTATTCCACCAAACCATGCTGAGTTTGCATATGTGTGTATATTGATGTTTAAGCAGATATTTTATTGTCATGAATACACATTTTATTGTCATGAAGACACATTCGTGGCTATATATGCTAAAACTGTAGGGAATATATGAAATACTGCATAAACGCATGACAGTTGTAGAGATAACTGATTTTCAAGCTTTTAAAAATTAAGTATGTACGTATTACATCCTGACAGACTCAGAGATGTTTCTTGCATTGTATTCGGTTCCTAACATTCTTTATGATATTACTTCCTTGGATTAGAAAAACAAGTTTAAAAGGCAAAGGCAGCCCCAAATGATCAAATGATCTCTTAGATGTTTGTCCTCAGTATACGCCTCCATCTTAAGCTGCAGAGAAGAAAAATTGTGGAAATCATTTCACGGCACACACACGCATATCAAAGCATCGCGTTGCACATTTTAAATATATTACAATTTATTTGTCTGTTAAAGCTCATTGAAGCTGGTGAGAAAAAAAAAAGTTCTAGACGTTTGCTTGAAGCTCTTTCAGGATTTTTTTTCCTATTCTAACCAGGTTTTACCAAGATTTCAGTAAAGGTGAATGAATTACTGAGAAATCCAGACTTTGGTTCTGTTTTTACAGTATCACCACCCACATACACCAGTCATGTTGTTTACAATTTAGTTTAACTTAAGCTTAAAAATGATAGCCAGTACTTGCAAAGACAGAGTGAAATAATCACTGTTTCATAAAGCTATATTTTTGTAATTCATTTAGTAAGCAATTTGGCTATATAAAGCCAGAGCTTAAAAAACTTTACAAATTTTGACCTAATAAATATGCTTCTGTGAATATAAACCAAGAGAAATATTCTGAATACAGAAAGAGTGTGAGGAAAGAAGAAACACTGAAATGCAAAGAAGTTCAGGGTAGCATGTTTTTACTACAGTACAAAATAGGGGAGAAAATATGAATGTCTCTGGGAATTAGTTAAGCAGTACATCCACTTTATAAAATATTATGCAGCCATTAGAATTATAATTTGAAGATCTTATGTTAACATAGAAAATGTTTTGGGTGTCATATTAAGTAAATTTGCTTTAACTGCACGTGTATGTATAATCCCTTTATATCAAATTTGCCATGCTTTTGTACCTGAGAAATAGTTTGCAGGATTTGAACTCATAATTCTAGTCCCATGGCTCCCTCCACAACATGTCTTCATTAAAATCTAACAGCCTCTGAAGCTCCTGGGAGAGAAAAGCATCTAAGTAGGATGTAAAATTGATACAGGAGGAATGAGGAGCCTGCAGATGAACAATACAATAGTTTCAGTCTCAGATGAATTTCTGTATCTTATTTTTTTCTCCTTTGCTTCCTGAAGATCCTTTAAAATCTTATTTCTCAGTAAGTAATTTTGTCTTTATGGTACAAAAGGTAATTCCCATACCTAATATTGTTTCTAAGCACATGTGAATACCCTGCTGAGTTATATATGAGTTTTTTCATGAATATGACACGAAATGAAAATTCCATTTCTCAAATTGAAAAAAAATGTAAATTGACTTTCATGCTCAAGCGAGCTGTTTCAGGGATGGGAGGAGGGGGATAGATTCAGGGCATCAGCTACTCTATATTCATGTGTAATGGATGTGACTTTTAGCGATTGTTCTACATTTACAAACTTCATATTCAAAGAGGAAAGTAACAGACATTATTGATTCTAAACAGATCTTAGGTTGCCCTCATCAAAAGTTGTCTACTCGTGGGTAAAGGCATTAGCGGTCTCTTTAAAAACATTGTAAACTGTTGAGCACTGTAGGTTTTAGTTCTTTTGTTATTCAAGTTAGATTCCTGGATATTCTGCATTCTGCCTATTATGTAGTAAGAAATGGGCAACTGGCATTCTAGCTGTCATCATTCATATTTTCTTCAATTTTTAAGCAATTGTTGTGAAGCTCCCTAGATGGATAAGCAACGCTTTGGTATGACATGAGGAACTGTTTTTAGTGACCCTAGTGGCTCAATAACAAGGATGTCTTTCCTGTCAGAGCAAACGAAGTTGTGAGGAGACACACATTAGTGCTGAAATGTGAGAAGTTTCTAATGTTGTGCAAGGAGTTTCACAGAGAAAAGATGGTAAAAAAGAATGCATACATATATTGGTGCTGTTAAAGATAGTTTGGTCAAATCATCAGTATAAAGCATGAAATTCACATGTTACATAAAGGAATTTCCACAGGCAAAATGACACTGGTTAGCCATCCTCATAGTCTACATGTCAGATTAGGTTCCAAAGTGGATTACTAAGCAAATGACATTTAGCTATTCAGGATGGAGTTATGGGATCAAACGCAGGCCATAAGACAGAAGAATCTTCCACTATGTCATTAGTACAGAGCAGGCTTGCACCCTTGGGGGAAAACTGTACACACATATTCAGGTGAGCATTCATGCACATGCACGCACACACAAAATGTCTCTTTAATAAACAATATCAATTGTTTGCCTTATCTCTCATATATTCCTTAAAGAAAAGTATTGCATCATGCTTACCGGTATATCTGTAAAGCTTATTACTGTGCCAGGCATATAATCAGTTCTCAGTTAATATCTTTTAAATCCGTGACTGAATGTGTATGTGATCATGTATTTATAGTGAGAATATGATAAATCTTTAGGTATGTTCTAGAAAAATGCTTTTTATACTTTTCAACTCAAATAATCCTTATACTTAAATAAATAACATTTTTTGCCCAATCAGTAGTAAAAGGTAATATCCACATATTTCAACAAAGTTTAAGAAGTACAGCTGGAAAGCGTAATTGATATCCCTTGTGGACATATAAAGTTCTCACTTTTTGATGGCTCTGTTTTTAACAAGAGTGCTGTGCTGGCAGAGTTGCGAGGAGATCAGTTGTTCTGGATTAATTATTAGTACTCTATTAATGCAGGAACCATAAATATAAATATGTGAAGGAACTCGGAGTGCAGGCTAATTTTTTAAGTGTCTTTAAAGGCAGCCTTCTGAGGTCATTGACCATTACTTGTAATATTATCCACCCTTCCAGAAAGGAAATGTAGCATTTGTAGGAAAGAACACAGACTTCCATGTAAAAATTTAAAAATGTGTTTAACTGATGATATAGATAAGAAGTATTCCAGCAAGCACTATTATGATAATTCAAACTTTAGGGTGATTCTGATTTCAATACACTGTTCACTCTCACAATTAAGTACGTTATGTGCCACAGTTTAGAACTTTAAAAGTGTTAGTGTTAGAAAACAGTGGATGGTATCTAGCCAACCTCCTTGTTTTAAGGACGGTCACAAAAGTGTCTTGAACTCTTCTACTATAAAATATCTCTCAGTAACATCAGGAGACACAAAATGTTACACTTTGAATGAAGGATACTGTGTAGAAATCTAACCACATGTAGATCTAACTTCACTGTAGATACTCAATCTGTAGATACTCAATTAACATGATAGAATAACTCAGTAACAAAGCTTGTTCCCAGGGAAATCTTGAGCCTCTAGCCCTAGACAAATTGAAAACTTAGCTGCTCTTCTGTGTTTCTCACTTGGCCCTGCAACTGGTGTTTTTATTTGTCTATTTGTTTGGTTTTTGCATTTGAACTGACTAATTCCATGAATGTAAACGTATACTATTAGTAGCATTAGTATTACTGTTGCAATTTTTATTGAATACAGCATATTTCTAACTGAAAAGTTAATAGCCGAATTGACATTTGTGAAAATATCCTTAAGAGAAGACAGCCTTTCATGAGGGAGAGAGACTGGCTCTGTTTATGTCACAGGAATAAAAATTCCTTGAGAATGTAATGCGATACTTTATTTTTTATGACATTCTTAACAGTCTTTCTTGCTGAGACATTTTCAAGGTAAAGGATATAGAGAGAAGACTAAGGTGAAGTTTAGGCATTAGGGAAATCACCCAGTGAGCATGAACTAGAGAAAAGACAGAATCACAAGTAGTACCAACCGTGAATGAGCAGGATTATTGAATGTGAAGTTGCCGAATGAGTCTGGTTCATTGATCAAAAAAGCAGTTTCGTCTTTACATCCTTGTGAATATCACAAATGGGGTTTTATTTATTTATTTTTAAGATTTTTTTTTTTGATGTGGACCATTTTTTTAGAGCCTTTATTGAATTTGTTACAATATCGCTTCCGTTTTACGGCTCGGTTTCTTGGCCACGAGGCATGTGGGATCCTGGCTCCCCCACCAGGGACTGAACCGGCACCCTCTGCATTGGAAGGCGAAGTCTTAACCACTGGGCCGCCAGGGAAGTCCCACAAATGGGGTTTGAAAAGTGATTGGTATTTGTATCATGTGGTCCACCTCAAGATACATTTAATGTAAATTTCCTGAGAATCCTCTGACTTCCAAGAACAGCACTAAATGCTGAGCGGACAAAGATCAGTAAGATAGAAGCCAGGTTAATGAGCAACTCCATTTGGTAAAGTCACCACCATATATAAGCATCTGAAAGATATACATACATTGTAAAAAGCGACCAAGCTAAAAGCATGATTATTTCCCTATGGAAATCAAGGAGGAAAAAAGAGCTAATGGTTGAATAATTTTTTAGGAGGAGGTAGAGTTCCATGTAGATAAGCAAGATGGGAGAGAATGTTTTTGACATCATGGGCATTACATAGCAAGATAGTCCTTCAGGTATCCAGACAATTATTAAAGATGAAGAGAGGTTGTCAAAATGAATATAGTGGTCCACCTGTGGCAGAGGTAGACCCCTGCTTCTTGACCTTAGTTTCTGAACTTGGGTCATCCATTACCCGCCTCTTTTTTATCTTGAATGTCCAGGTTATAAACCATCTTTTCAAACTTACATTTTCCATGCTGATTGTAAGTGCATGGCTTTGAGCATAGAATCTTCCAAATTGCCCAGCAGAGCTGTCAGATACTGGGCGCCACATCTCACATTGTACGTATTATAGATGTGTGTGTTTGATACAAGAGTTTTCTGAATGTGGTAGCAAATGGTCTTGAGAAATGAGTGCCTTATTGTTAACTCCCAAAGTATTCTATAGATGGGGATGTTCTTAATGCCAAGATCCCTCACAATCCAAGGAAGTAGCTGCACCATCAGGAACCTCACAGTTCAAAACTCTTACTGAGAAGAGAAAAATGCGTCAGTATTCTTGTCTGGTGTGAGAAGTATCCTAAGCTTCATTGGGGTAGGAAATTTACATCTCCTGAATAAATCCTTGCCCTGTTTTCGCCACCTTGTAAATACTGTGAAAACTGCTTTCAGAAAAGGGTTTGTCTTGGGTTTAGAATTATGTTCCAGTTGTGGACACATTCTACATAATCACCTTCAGCTGCTGTCTCTGTCTTACTCTAGGTGGCATATAGAGGGAAATATAGCATTGGGTCTGAATAACTTCCCTGAATCCATATTTTATATTATGTCTTTGTCCATTCCTACTTATGAAATGTTTTCTCTCCCTTTTTAATTCCTGCGTCTATATTAAGATTGTTATTTAATGCTCTTTCCCCAGCTTTATACAACCTCAGCTGCCCTCTCAAAGTGTCTGGGTTTCCTTCTAGCCAACCTGTCCTCCCTTCATTTAATCGAGCCTTATAAGGAAGAATTGGTCAGCTGCCAAAGACATAACTATCCAGGGACCAAAATGCCTCCCCTGTGCAGTCATTTAGTGTGAGCAAACATAGATGCATACTTTTATTGAATATCAACCTCTATGTGAAGGAAAGTATTTTGCCTTGAGCAAGCTAGCATTAAATGGACTTGGGCCATGGCTGGAGCTGGATGTGGAAAGTCTCACACCTTCCAGGGAGGATGTGATGATTTTCAGTGTGTCTGTAATGATGCACAACATATTCAAAAGCTGGGCTCTCATTATTTGTGTTGCTTTTTCTCCTTATTCTTCCATGCATCAATCTACCCCGTTGGTCCTGCTTTTGGATGCTGTTATTTCCTGAAAGAATTATCATTTTGATCAGGAAATTTGCATTCTTTACAATTCTCCCAATCACTGCTCTCAGAACTAACATGAAAGGCTGGTTCTGTCTCCGCTTTTCAGTGAGATACAGTGGCCGCTACCCCCAGAGTAATGCAAAGCCCAGACCATCAAGATTGGGACAGGAGGCATTCATGTGACAATCACATAATGAGTTGTGAAATCAGGATTTTTAATGAAACTCCATTGTCTGCTATACAGATCAGAGTATGTCATCCTCCTGAAAAAGCAGAAACATTTCCAGATTGATTGAACCATCTTTACTGAAGCAGTATCTCCATTTATTTTACTGGGACCTTTAACCCCTAAGAATAGTAGCTGATTGTAATTGCATAAATGGCATAATATTTTAGAGACCTATGGAGCACTTGTGTGGAACTGAAGGCTTTTTTGAGCACAGCCTGCCATTGTACATAGTTCTTATTCATTTTCCTGATTTCATTAGCAAGGGCATTTGTATGGAAATGGATTAAGGTTTATAGGTTTATTTTATTGTGTTGCAGATTCTGCTGTAATTATACTACTGATGGATTATATTAAAACTGCTTTGCAGGAAGCTTTCAAAACACATCAGGCTCCGGAAGTGCTTTTGATCTACAAAATCTGTTTTTTCCTTGTCCCACCTGGAGTTACTGCAACAGTCTGCCCGCCCTTAGTTCACCCACACCTTCCAAATCGTATCATTTTTCTCTTCACTTCTAGGCTTAAAAGGCATTAACTTGGCTGTGGTAAATATACTTGAAATACCCTCCAATCCCAAGTATATAAATGTTTATAAAAAATTGAATAATAAGAAGAAAGAGAATAAATAATAAGTTTAGTCTTACTGTATTACATTTTATACTTACCTACAGCATTTTGAATAAGAAATTCTCTAGGATGTAGGGGCATTCTCATGAATATTTGGATTATAGAGATATGAAAGTTTTGGTGTGAACTCTGATGAATTTCTTTCTAGGGAAGTCTATGATTTCTAAGGAGATGACAGAGGGCAATTTGAACAAATATCTTCTATCAGGAAGTCACTTGACTGGACTTTATGGGCCATCTATGTATCCCATCAGCTTACAGTTGGGGGCTTCAATACTCAGAAAAAGTTCCCTCCCAGTTCTTACTTCCTCAGTATAGAAGGCTGGGCTTACATATTTTATCATCCCATAAATTTTTTAAATCTAAGACAAGGCTCTTAGAATGTCCAAACTTAAGGGCCAAGCCCCTGGCCATTGTTTCATTCCAAAGGAAGTGAACCTAAAGAAGTCTTACTAGTGAGGCCAAGTAGAATTCAGTAGGGAAGAGGGTATAGTCCTCTCCTCTGATCATCAAATTTGTAGATCCATTGTCTGTCTCATGTTTCCATGTAGATATTAAATATGTATCTGAAATTTAACCAGTTCAAAAAGAATGAAGATACCTTGATTTCTGCATGAAGGCCTGCTCCTACCTCCTTAACCCCAGAATCCTATTTTTTGTCAGGTTCGTCCCATTTCAATAATCACCACTTCTCGGGCCAAACATACCCAATTCATCTTTCATCACTCTCTCACAGATACTTGATCCAGTCCAAAATCGAGTCCCTTAGGCTCTAATTGATCGCCAACTGACCAGGTTTCCTAGCTTCAGAATAAATACCCTAGTCTAAACCACAATGATTTCTCTTCTAGATGGTTGAAATAACTTTCTTCCTAGCATGTGTTCTCTACCTTAACTCTTGTATATGGTATATTCTCCACCTGGAAGCTGGAGAAATCTTTTAAAATTGAAAATCAGAGTGCATCATTCTCCTGTTCAGAACCCTCTAGTGGCGTGCCATTATCAGCACACCAGAATTAATTCCAGACCTTGCCCTGGGGGCTGCTCACCTTCTCTTCTTGCCCTCTCTACCTTCCTGACTGCATCCTCAACCCTTCTCTTCTTTGCTTAATCTTCCTCAGAAGCATCGTCACTGCTGGAACATGTTCTACCCATCGTGCCATAGAAATGTACATGTTCGGTTACCTCTATGTGGAACGTTACTTCTCAACATCTTTCTGTGTCTCGCTTCCCATTCATTCAGGTCTCTGCAAATATTACCTCCTCACAAATGCCCTTTATAACTACCCTAGCCAAAATGAAGACTCCTCTCCCCATTTTATCTTATCCGCTATTTTCTGCTTCACAGCAATGCTGTCTATATGTATAGTTCATTTTATATTTAGTCATTTACTTTTTAACTCTTATTCCCCACAATAAATTGTAAAATGCCAGGAAGATGGAGATCTTTGCCTCATTTACTGGTGTTCACTAGTCCCTAGCAGAGTGCCTGGCACGTAATAGGTGCTGAATAAGTATTCAATGTATGAATAACGAAATCAGTGAATGAAACAAAGAGAGGGTAAGATTGAGTCCTGAGGAATTTGAATGTTTAAAACCTGAGGAAAGGTAAATAAAAAGGAAGGGCTAGGAAGATCTGAGAAAAACTAGGAGTGCTACTAAATATGGTCTGCTCTGGAATTTTCTTCCAGGAATATGTATTCCAGTGAGATATTCAGTGCTTAGAAAACAAGTCATCAAACTGGCATCCGGGAATGGAGGGCAAAGCAAAGGAGAAGTAGAATCATTTAGAAGCTGCAGACTGTCCCTTTAGCGAATGACTGAATACTAAATTTAATTGGATGTGCTCCACTAGAGAAAATAGTCTACTCATTAAAACATCAATACTTGAAGTTCCAAGCAATCTGGCTTCTTTTTTGAATTACAATATGTGCAAAAAAAGACTTGTACAATATTTTATCCCAATGATAGTTTTTATCCATAAATTTATATTGGGTTTGCAATCTGTGGAGATATAAATTTTCTAGACATAGATCATCTGCTTTTGAATCAATGTTATAAACATATTCATATTTGTAAAACTGAGAGAATGTTATTTTCTAGTCCCGTGAGCTTAAATCAATTCCAGACACATATTTTCAAATCCTTTTAATTTTGGCAAAGTAAAAGATCAGCTTTGTGTTGTGAAAAGAATATAAGCAGTCCAAAACTCTGGGGTTTTGTCCTAGATTTAAACTTCAGTAACTCCCTAACCCTCAACTGGTCCTTCAAGTTAGGTTTCCAGAAATACAGATTAGAGATTGTTCCCAGCTCTGTTTGGAACACCAAGTGATAAAACATTTCTGCCTGAATCTTAAAGAATGTTCAACATCATTAATCATTAGAGAAATGCAAATTAAAACTACAATGAGATATCATCTCACACCGGTCAGAATGGCCATCATCAAAAAATCTAGAAACAATAAATGCTGGAGAGGGTGTGGAGAAAAGGGAACCCTCTTGCACTGTTGGTGGGAATGTAAATTGATACAGCCACTATGGAGAACACTATGGAGGTTCCTTAAAAAAACTGAAAATAGAACTACCATACGACCCAGCAATCCCACTACTGGGCATATACTCTGAGAAAACCATAATTCAAAAAGAGTCATGTACCAAATGTTCATTGCAGCTCTATTTACAATTGCCAGGACATGGAAGCAACCTAAGTGTCCATCATCAGATGAATGGATAAAGAAGATGTGGCACATATATACAATGGAATATTACTCAGCCATAAAAAGAAACGAAATTGAGTTATTTGTAGTGAGGTGGATGGACCTAGAGTCTTTCATACAGAGTGAAGTAAGTCAGAAAGAGAAAAACAAATACCATATGCTAACACATATATGTGGAATCTAAGAAAAAACAAAAGTCATGAAGAACCTAGGAGTAAGACAGGAATAAAGACACAGACCTACTAGAGAATGGGCTTGAGGATATGGGGAGGGGGAAGGGTAAGCTGTGACAAAGTGAGAGAGTGGCATGGACATATATACACTACCAAACGTAAAATAGATAGTGGGAAGCAGACGCATAGTACAGGGAGATGAGCTCGGTGCTTTGTGACCACCTCGAGGGGTGGGATAGGGAGGGTGGGAGGGAGGCAGACGCAAGAGGGTGTGTACGGCGAGGGAAGAGATATGGGAACATATGTATATGTATAACTGATTCACTTTGTTATAAAGCAGAAACTAACACACCACTGTAAAGCAATTGTACTCCAATAAAGATGTTAAAAAAAAATGAAAATGAAAAAAAAAAAAAAGAATGACCCCTTCACACATACCTTCACAGATAGGTGCTTACCGGCAAATTTCTAAAGAGTGTTGACTTACCAGTCTTTATACACTAAGTGAATTTAGGTATTTATGCTTTTCTTTATTTATGTATTCATTGATTTATATTTTGTCTTCTGTCATGCCTCACTCTTTGCAAAGGAATGTATGTTTCATGAGAACAGGAACTCTTGTTCATTAATATAGCCTTAGTCTTAGTCTTCCTGGCTATAGAAGGAAGGAAGGAGGGAAGGAGGGAAGGAAGGAAGGAAGGAAGGAAGGAAAAAAAGAAACCCTAAAATTTAATTGGAAAATTGTTGTGAAAAATTTATGATGTTATTCGGCATATAGTTAATACCTAATAAATAATAGTTGGAATGGTTATGGTTATTTTTGCTCTTGTTGTTTACATCATGTAGATTCATTCCTCAGGGAATGGGAAAATAAATCTTAAGATTTGGTTTGGGCATCATTGTTCCTAGGAAATTCCTAGAAAGAGTTAGTGCCGTACTTAGCATTTAGCTCTTACCCAGTTACCAGTGGAATAATCAGCATTGTCATGAGCAACACCATGAGAAGCAGTTGAGGGAGCTCATACCTGAAATTTGAGGAAGGAAATTAATTTGTAAAACCCACGATTTCTGAACCATTAAGTCAAGGTCTAACCCTTTCACTTTCAAAATTGCAAAATATATCTGTTTCCTTTAAGCATTTCATGGTTTATGTAGTACAAATATATATTGAGATTATTGTGGTGTTTTGGTTTAGTGAAAGATCTATTAATATTCAATTATCAGTGAGATTGTTTTAGTGTTTCCATCCCTGGAGAAATTTCAAATTCATTTGTCTTTTGAGACTGCGTATTGACCAGTAATCCCCTAGTTGTCTCTATATGTGTTGAAAGAAGATATTTCAAAAATCGTATACCAGACAACAATTACTTATGCTTTACCCATGAATAAGGCATCACAAGATTTATGGCAAAAATTTTTATAAAGTAACGTGTAATAAGGTAATAGAAGAAGTAATTAGAATCTAGTAAATCAGTCTGATTTTAATATAATGATAATTTTTATTAATAATTACCATCCATGTTATTTTTATTATTGTTGTTATTTTGATGTTGATGATGCATGTTGTTTTAGAAAATTAAAAGTGTTGATCAGGGAGTTATTTGATAACAATCATTTTGCTGCTTCTCTGCAATTCTCTCTAATATAGGCATGCATGACAGGCAGAAAATAGATTAAAAATTAGGAACAAAATAAATACTTCTTTTTCAGCATTGATTTATTCAAAAACCCCTCTATGTCTCAACAGTTCAGGTTGTCCTGATGACTCAGTATAAGCTGAGCAGTTTGAAAGAGGTTCAAGATGTATTTTAATAGGGCATGTCTAAGAAGTAGCAATTTGCAAATGAGATACTTATTGTTAGTTTAGGTTTAATTTTAAAGGAAACTATTCTTAAGAGAATCATCTTGAATCATTATCTTGTAGTGCTAAGTGTAGTGTGTTATACATATTTTCAAACTAAGCAATAGCCCAATTAATATTGAAATTCCTGTAAACTCAGTTCTGGTGACTGTACTCAAAATAGGGTCTGTGCAGGAAGTGCTTCCAATGAAGTCAAAAGAAAATATTCCTTCATGACTTGTCCTTTTTAAGCTTTAGGTGCTTTGTATTCTACTGATTTGCTAGTCATCATTCATCTTCTCTTTTGCCGGTTACCTCCATAATTATTTTTACCTTTCATAGGCCTCCTTCTTTTGTCAGCTTCTCTATTCCAAAGGTTTCAGAACTTCTCAGAAAATCATTCTTGAATAAAGCCTGAAGGAGGTCCTAAATTCATCCTTTCACTTTGGTTAATTTGTATTATATTTTTCTCATTAACAGTCTTCTTTAAGGATTAGATTGAAAGAACCAGGAGTATTATTCCATATGACCTCATTAGATGGGATTCAGTGTTTGAATACTAATTACATTTGACTTACGGTTAGAAATTTTGTTTATGGTTTTGAAAATTTAGTGTTCTTTTATTCTCTTTAGCATCTATTCGAGAGTTAAAAAGACGAAGACATTACACAGACAAAATGGGCATTTTCTAAATTTCCATTAGGAATAAACAAGGACGCTGAATTACACAAAAGCTAGCCTAAGCACTCCTTTGAAACCAAATCCAAGATAAAACCTATTGTTTTGAGCTCCAGAAAGTTTAGTGAGAGGATGGTAGGTTTGAGCGTTTCTATATTTCTTAATTTGCATTTTTTGAAGCCATAAAACCTCTTTGTTCTTGGAACCTCTGTATAAAAACAGTATCAATGCTGTGCTTTTGCCTGCTACATATTTTTGCAGTGAGTAAGTTTACTAAAGACTTCAGCACATGTATTGAAGTGTGGATTCTTTAGGTGTGTGAATTTACCTGACGAGATAACAATAAAGCCTCTAGGAGGCATTGATGACACATGTTTATGCTACTGAAGTCCATTTGGACCAAGGATTTATTTCTAAATGTTCATCCCTCCATTTGTACATGGATGCATTCACTCCTATGAGAAATACTAAGCATTTTGAGAAATAGTTACTTGCATCCCAATAGTCCCTGCAAACAATATAAGTCAGGAACAATCTGTGTGAAAAAAGAATTTAACGCATGGGATTACGGGATTGGGGAAGAAGGCATTTTGCGCAATTTAGAATGATATGTCATCTGAGCAAAGGCTTGAGTTAGTACTTTAATAACTGGAGTCAAGAAGGAAAGAGACAACCAGGCTGAGAGCTTAGCATCAACAAAGGCACAGGATATGAGACAAGGCCTTATCTGAACATACCAGGAACTTCTCCCAGCTAATATCATGAGGTTGGAACACTTTAACATCGTTTCTACAATTCATTATTTTAATTTATTATCCTTGTTCTTTGCTTAGTCAGATTGTTTCCATATTGCTATTATTTTATGTATTTAATGTTTACTTAAATTTACTAACGTATGTGTAACTTGCTTTCTTCTTTATTTCTTCTTCTATCTCAGACCTCTTATCTGAAATATCTTTTCTTCTGCTTGAAAAACTTGCTTTAGAATTTCTTTTGAAGAGGTTCTGCTGGTGATGCATGATCTATTTTTGTGTGCCTGGTATGCCTTTTCTTCTATTATCACTCTTTATTCCTTAAGTGGAAGAGCTTGTATATTTATAATTAAGAGAATCATTAATCTATTTGGATACTGTGCGCTATTTATTTGACCTATTCTAGGCTTTCACTTTCTTTCTCTCCCCTCTCTTGCCCTCTCATTTGATTTTGATTGATTGAAAAGGACTTCATTTGGTTTTCCCTTTACTAGTGTGGTATTAATGCCCTCTAATTCTGAACTTTCAGTGACTAATCCGCAAATTAAATATGCATCCTTTATTTATTAAATTCTAAAGTCAATTAAGGCCATTATTTCCCTCCTGAATAACATGGAAATTTTGTATAATTTGAATCTTTTGTTTTTCTCCTAAATTATGTGGCATTGCTTTTGTGTATTTAATTATAATTAATTTATATCCCACAAAATGTTATTATTTTGCTGTAATAGTTGATATTTATATACACATTAATTATCTAATCTTTGTTCCATTCGGATACTCTTTCATCTGGGATCATTTTCTGCCTGACTAAAGCACATTTTTTAGAATTACCTTTAGTGTAGGTCTGAGGATGGTGAATACTCATTTTGTGTGTGTGTGTCTTAAATGTTTTTCCTTCTGAAGAATAATTTTACTGAGACTCGAGTTCTAAGTGGGTGCTTGCTGTTTTGCTTTCTGTGTTTTTAAAATTTTTTGAAGTATTTCTTTCTTTTCTTTTTTTTCTGGTTGTGTTGGGTCTTAGTTGTGGCATGCAGGGTCTTCATTGAGGTGTGCAGGATCTTTTGTTGTGGCGCTGGCTCTTCGTTGTGGCACACAGGCTTCTCTCTAGTTGTGGCATGCGGGTTTTCTCTCTCTATTTGTGGCGCGCGGGGTCCAGAGCGCATGGGCTCTGTAGTTTGCAGCATGCAGGCTCTCTAGTTGAGGTATGCAAGCTCAGTAGCTGTGGTGAGTGGGCTTAGTTGCCCCGTGGCATGTGGGATCTTAGTTCCCTGACCAGGGATCACATCCGCATCCTCCTGCGTTAGAATGTGATTCTTTACCACTGGACCACCAGGGAAGTCCTTTTCTGTGTTTTGTGGGGTTTTTTTGTTTTTTTTTTTTTGCGGTACGCGGGCCTCTCACTGTTGTGGCCTCTCCCGTTGCAGAGCACAGACTCCGGACGCGCAGGCTCAGCGGCCACGGCTCACGGGCCCAGCCGCTCCGCGGCATATGGGATCTTCCCGGACCAGGGCACGAACCTGCGTCCCCTGCATCGGCAGGCGGACTCTCAACCACCGCGCCACCAGGGAAGCCCCCTTTCTGTGTTTTTTTACATTGAAGATATCATTCCACTTTCTCAGGCTTCCAATGTTCCTTTTGAGAGGTTAGGTGTCAAACTTCTGCCTCTTTGACAGCAGTGTTTTATTTTTCTCTTGTTCTTTTTAAGATTTGCTCTTCATCTGTTTTCTATACTGGTTTACTATGCTGTGTCAGTTTGTGGAGTTTGAATTATTTTGCTTGGAAATCTTTAAGGTTTTTAAAACAGGATTAATATCATTTTTTGCTCTGGAAATTGTCAGCTGAGATCTTTTCAATATTCTTTCTGCTCTTATTTTTAATGTCTTCTTCTAGTATTGTCCAACTTTGCTCACTCTGTTTTCTATGTTTCAACTTCTCTTTGAGTTTACTCTGTCTTTTCTTTCCATGCTGGATTCCAGATACTTCTGATCTACGTATATTCCAGTTCGCTAATTGTTTTCTGCTTTGCCTAATCTACCATCAGACATGTCCAGTGAATTATTAAATTTAATGATTTTTTTCATGTCTAGAATCTCTTGTTTGCTATGTCACCTCATATTTTCCTGCTCCGTGCATATATTTTCAAGCTTGTTGTTGATTTTTTAAAATATAGTTAGTCTTTTTTAAATTTCTTGTTTTTAAATAATGTTGGTTTGATGGTTTCAGTAATTAAAATTCAGTGTAAGTGGTTATCTGCTCCCTATTACCCTTCTGCTGGTTTCACTCATATTGTCTTATTTCCTTCTGTGGCTGATTAATCTTTGTGTACTGGTCCTTGAATTTGAATAAGTGTGCAAATTTCCTGAACCCTGGAATCAATATGCCTTTTTATACAGGGATGAGAGGTTTGATCCTGCTGGGTATCTGGGGGAACTGTGATTTTGGGACTACCTAAAACCAAGTTTATGACTTGAAGTTCCCTGCTGTCCCATCTGGATTACATATAAACCTGAAGAAAGCTCTACTGTGGCTAAAACTTCTCAAGAAGATTTTTTGTTTCCTCCCTTCTCATGCTGGTCTCTGCATCCAAATATTCTTTTCATTGGTTACTTTTTTAAGGGGGCGGGGGGGAACATGTATATTTTTTCCCATCCCTGAAATTTCAAGTGAATGTAAGAGTAGGTCTTCTATAAGACTTACTTTTGATGAGGCTGGCCTTCCGTTTGGTATTTCTCACTTCGTAAGAATGAACCATCAACGCGCAGGAGTCTGATATTGGCAGATGCCACCCAGTAAAAGTGGTTTTGTGCTTTAGTGCTTCAGCTTCCTAACTGTCTTTTTAGATCTTCAAATCTTTTAAGGTGATTACTTGTCTTTTATTCTACCACATATGCTGCTTTCTTATGAGAGGTGATTAGGACAGTCTCACTTATTGTACTGCACTTTCCCTTGACTGCTCACTCTTCCATTTCTGTCATTATTTCTCCATATTGTCGAATTCTACGAAGTTTCCTCTTACTTCAGATTCTAGATTCTCTACCAGAACAGCACAGAAGCAAAATAATGAGACCTGTGGAGTAACTCTGATAGTGTTCCTTTTCCTTTTGTCAGAATTTTGTCATGATGTT
Organism: Stenella coeruleoalba; assembly: GCF_951394435.1. Taxonomy (NCBI): domain Eukaryota; kingdom Metazoa; phylum Chordata; class Mammalia; order Artiodactyla; family Delphinidae; genus Stenella; species Stenella coeruleoalba. Next base: position 25,214,365 of record NC_137166.1, on the reverse strand, counting down.
CTTTCCTCTTTTAACAGTTGAATGACTAATTCCTACAGTCTAATAACCATCTCTTTTCATTATATTACTTTTCCTTTCATGAGATGGGGCATATTTGTGTGGCTCGTAAGTTTTCACTGCCCACTAACATAATTTGTGTGTGTGTGTTAGTTTCTGCTTTATAACAAGTGAATCAACTATACATATACATATATCCCCATATCTCTTCCCTCTTGCATCTCCCTCCCTCACACCCTCCCTATCCCACCCCTCTAGGTGGTCACAAAGGACTGAGCTGATCTCCCTGTGCTATGCAGCTGCTTCCCACTGGCTATTGGTTTTACATTTGGTGTATATATGTACATGCCACTCTCTCACTTTGTCCCAGCTTACCCTTCCCACTCCCCGTGTCCCCAAGTCCATTCTCTAGTAGGTCTGCATCTTTATTCCTGTCCTGCCCCTGGGTCTGCCTGACCTTTCTTTTTTTTTTTTAGATTCCATATATATGTGCTAACATATGGTATTTGTTTTTCTCTTTCTGACTTATTTCACTCTGTATGACAGACTCAAGGTCCATCCACCTCACTACAAATAACTCAATTTTGTTTCTTTTTATGGCTGAGTAATATTCCATTATACATATGTGCCACATCTTCTTTGTCCATTCATCTGTTGATGGACACTTAGGTTGTCTCCATGTCCTGGCTATTGTAAATAGAGCTGCAGTGAACATTGTGGTACATGACTCTTTTTGAATTATGGTTTTCTGAGGTTATATGCCCAGTAGTGGGATTGCTGGGTCGTATGGTAGTTCTGTTTTTAGTTTTTTAAGGAACCTCCATACATTCTCCATAGTGGCTGTATCGGTTTACATTCCCACCAACAGTGCAAGAGGGTTCCCTTTTCTCCACACCCTCTCCAGCATTTATTGTTTCTAGATTTTTTGATCATGACCATTCTGACTGGTGTGAGGTGATATTGCATTGTAATTTTGATTTGCATTTCTCTAATGATTAATTATGTTGAGCATCCTTTCATGTGTTTGTTGGCAATCTGTATATCTTCTTTGGAGAAATGTCTATTTAGGTCTTCTGCCCATTTTTGGATTGGGTTGTTTGGTTTTTTTGATATTGAGCCGCATGAGCTGCTTGTAAATTTTGGAGATTAATCCTTTGTCGGTTGCTTCATTTGCAAATATTTTCTCCCATTCTGAGGGTTGTCTTTTGGTCTTGTGTATGGTTTCCTTTGCTGTGCAAAAGCTTTGAAGTTTCATTAGTTCCCATTTGTTTATTTTTGTTTTTATTTCCATTACTCTAGGAGGTGGGTCAGAAAGGATCTTGCTGTGATGTATGTCATAGAGTGTTGTGCCTAGGTTTTCCCCTAATACTTTGATAGTGTCTGGCCTTACATTTAGGTCTTGAATCCATTTTGAGTTTATTTTTGTGTATGGTGTTAGGGAGTGTTCTAATTTCATTCTTTTACACGTAGCTGTCCAGTTTTCCCAGCACCACTTATTGAAGAGGCTGTCTTTTCTCCATTATATATTCTTGCCTCCTTTATCAAAAATAAGGTGACCACAGCAGTGAGAGGCCCGCGTACTGCAAAAAAATTAAAAAGAAAAAAGACTCCCAAAAATAAGGTGACCATATGTTTGGGGGTTTATCTGTTGGACCCATATATATGTTCTAGCCCATCTAAGAGGGGAACAAAATAAAGTACAGAACAAGCAAGTTCCTTTCAAAGAGGTAATGTGCAAGTTGAAAACAGGTCAGTTCTGTTCACACTGTTTCCAAGGACTCATTCTCAAGGTCATAGCTAGCTGTGAAAATGGTTGGCCTAATAATATTGAAGTGAATTGTATTACTGAAAGAAAGTGGGGAGTAGGTCCTAGGGGTGTTTGCGGGGGGGAGCACCAGCCACAGGCAGGTTTCACAGTGTATTGATTCAGCAGCTCCATTATGTCAGCTTTTCTCTCTTCCTCTTTTTGACCATCAACAGTGTGTGAATTTTCCCTTGTGCCAGTTCTTCTCACTGTCCCAAGAAAGCCACAGATGATCCAAGTCCCCAGTCTAGACATGAGATAATGAGGGGCAAAAAGGACTATTCTTTTTGTAGGATTTTATAGCAGGAGTGAGTTAACCTTACCCAGAAGTCCTTCAGCAGACTCTCACAGGGTTACATGCCCATTTAATGGATCCGTAAAGAGAATCAGAGCACTACCATTACTTAGAACAGTCAGTATTTACTGCTGCGCTGGGACTGGGTCTTGACCCCTAAGTCACAGAGGTAAGGGATAGATGCTTGAACAAATCTGAAGTACTAATTTCAAGGAGGAAGAAGGAGGATGGTTAGAAGGTAGCCACTGCTTACTGAACAGTTCTGAGACGAGTAAAAGGTGCAGCTGCTCAGTTCAACGTGGTTTCAGGAATCTTATGATCACCTTTTTTCCTCCCCAAAGTTCAGATAGTTCAGAGGACTTGCACAAGGTCACATGGCAAGCTAATGGTTGAACTGTATAATGTCGTTCTTCCAAAAGCTCCAAAACAAACAAATGTGCATATAAATAAACAAAGCAACCCATTTTTCAACCTATGTTTATGTTGATAAAGCAACCGCTATATACATTTGTACACAGGAATGAACAGCTAGCATTCATTGCCACATTTTCTCGATGGGGCCTTAAAAATAACCACTGTCTTCAAGCTGTAATTTTCCACTTCTGGTCTTCAAGAAAGGAAGGGCTCTTCCTCTCTGTGACTTCCATCAGATCCAGACATTGGAACGGTGTGGTGATTTAAATCAAGCGGTGTTGACTCTGCAATTATTATGCAACTAGTTCTGTATAGGGAAATGAAAGTGGGAGAGAGAAAAGAAAATGTGAGAGACAGGAATTCTACATGAGGAAGGTGAAGGCATAAAGTTAATATGGATGGTGGAGAAAAACGAGAAATCACAATAGAACCTGTGGGCTGTAGTAGAGAAAATATTTATGAAGTAGATGGATTTTGATTCCCAGTTAGCACAGTTTTATAAGAACAGTCTAAGCATCAGAATAGAGGTGTCACTGTGTAGTGCTCAGAATGACAAAGACAAAGAGAAGGGAGCAAGCATTAAGACGAGAGCAGTAAAAGGATGGGAAACTGGAGACCAGAGAGTTGAAAAAGGGCACACGGGGTGCCCACTGGACTCATTAAAGCCTGTCTCAGGTCCCTCTCTGAGTTAGAGTTTGAGCTTCATTCTGGAGAGTGAGGGAGACCTTTAGCAGGGAATGAAAATTAGACCATTAGACAAGATGAATTGGACATGTGCGTGCTTGATGAATTGAGAGGTGGCAAAAAAGAAATCAGTGAAACCAGTTAAGAAACGACTGCAATAATCAAGGGGCAAGTTTTTTGTGCTTTTTTCTTTGCTTTTTGGTAAAGGTTTAGACTACCTTGACAGGAACAGTGGGAAACAACACAAAGGCAAGCAGGTTAAAAGGTGGAGGTAGCAGGTCAGAGCATATCATTTGAAGTGATGATGGACACACTTCAGCTCAGTCTAAGGTGGAGCTCTTTGATAAGCAGAGCTTTCAAACTCTGTAGCGAGCCACCTCAGCAGGTAGCAACTGCCCCACCACTGAAAGGACACCTGAAAGGAAACATTAACTTCCGTATTCAGTGCGGCTGGCTAAAAGGAGGTAATCGATAAAATCTTGTTTTCATCTCAATCATGCAAACATTTCACGATTGTATTCTGGAAATGAACCTTCAGATGGAAGACTTAACTAATAAAACCCAGAAAAAAGTATTTACACTTTTTAAAATTCTTTTATATAAAAGAATCTATAAGAAAACACCATGCAGGTTTACAAAACTTGAGTGAGAAAGAGAGGGAGGAGGGAGAGAGAGAGAGACTAAGAAAGGGAGAGAGCTTATATAAGCTAGATGTAATGTGTATATTTTTTAAATCAGTAGTTCTCAACTGGGGGCAATACTGTTCCCAACAGGTCATTGATTAATGTCTGGAGACATTTTTGTTTTTCACATCTGGGGAGGCATCTAAGAGGGAGAAGCAGTGGTGTCCCCCAGTCTCCAGTCCAAAAAAAAAAAGCATCATCTGGCTCAAGATGTCAATACTGTTGAGGTGAGAAACGCTGCTTTTGTTTTTTCTTTTTTTTTTTTTTTTGCGGTACGCGGGCCTCTCACTGTTGTGGCCTCTCCCGTTGCGGAGCACAGGCTCTGGACGCGCAGGCTCAGCGGCCATGGCTCATGGGCCCAGCTGCTCCATGGCATGTGGGGTCTTCCTGGACCGGGGCACGAACCCGTGTCCCCTGCATCGGCAGGCAGACTCTCAACCACTGCGCCACCAGGGAAGCCTGAGAAACCCTATTTTAAATGAAGAGGTACCCTGGCCACTCAATCCACATTCTTGTTCAGTTTGAAATTGCGTGTGCTGTTGGTCATGTATTGTGTTGATTTACAAATACATGTGTAAGGGATGCAGGAGCTGTGTTATTTCCCCAGTGCATGATGTAAGTAAAGCATCAGAAATAAAAAGTGTCTGAGATATTAGAATAAAACTGCTTTCTCCTCTCTTTGAATAACTTCTTATTCCATCTCATTATTAAAATAGGTTCTTCTTCTGGGAGGCATAACATTACTCCAGTGTGATATCTCATTTAAAATTGTCCTTAAGAACAGTAGATAATAATATTGTACCTGGCTTCATAATTTGACTCAAAAGCTAAAAACTGACCAGATTTGTCCAGCATTTTATTTAAAATTGGTTAATGTGTGAAAAAGTCATAAATTAGAGTGAGACCTTTCAAAAAGGCCTATTTAAATCACACCACAATAAAAGTGTGCCTTAAATCCAACAGCAGATTTGGTATTAATAGAAACCTTGTCAATTATTCAAGAAAAAGGACTTTCTGACAAGGAGGATTGCCAAATGCCTAGAAAAGACTGTAGCAAAGTCGAGGCTCTCCTTGCGGTACCTTCATTAGAAAGGACCTTAGAAATTACTTGATTTGTAATGATGAAACCAAACTCAGAGAAGGGAAGTCTAAAGACTCATATTTGACATTAGTTTTTTATTTGCAGACTAGAATCCAGACATTCTGACTCCCAGCCCAGTGCAGTGCTCCTTCCAGGGCCTCAGGATATCTTAGTTTTTGAGAATAGAACCATGTTTCAAGGGATTATCTAATGCAGATTCTCCCCAGGGAGGCAATTGTAGTCACCGGAACTAAGAGAGGCCCAAAAAGAAAAAAAAAACAAAAACACAATTCCATGGCCAAATAAGACTTGGAAATATTTCATGCTGCACCTCAAGAATATATCTACTTCACATTTGCACATGAAGAGTATGTAAACTTACTTCACTTAAAAGCTTAGTTAACTTAAGAGACACTCAACTTTGTCTACAATAACTTGATGATGAAGTTATAAATTCATGGAGCACCAGCTAATGTTCCATTGGTCCACAGCTTCTTGCAAAACATAAAAATCAGTCAGACTCTATCATGCTCAACGTTTTAAACCTGGCCCTTCTGTCTGAAGTGACTCTTTTGTCCTTTCCTTCTTGGACCAACTCCCCCTTTCCCTGCAAAGTCTCATATTGAGGGTCATCTCCTCTGAGAAGCTTCCCTGATCGTCCTCTGCTTTAGATGACACTTCTCTTCTGTTAAGCATCCTCTGAAGATTTCTGTTACACAGCATTTCACACTATAATTTGTGATTGTGTTTTCTCTCTCTCCCACTAAAGAATATCATCCTTGAATTGCCTTTGCTTTCAGTTTATATCATTGTTAGGAATATAGTAACTGCTTAATAAATGCAAACTCATTAAATAAATTTTATCATTTTTCTTCAAATATCTTTAAAGAAGAAAATCTCAAAGCTTCATTGCAAATACAATCTTTCCTCTTAGAAAATATTCTATTTTGTCTTATTCAGCGCTTTCTATTATTCTGTCAACAAAATATACGCTCATTTAATTGCACCATAGACTTGTTCTCTGATGTCTTTCATATATACATTTATAGATATATATCCATGTCTACTCATGCAAACAGTGGATGGAAAAAGAAGAGAATATGTCATTTGTGGATTATTACATTTGGTCAGGTTCAATGTATCATTAATTAAATATGTGAAGCTCTGAAAATCGATGATAATAATTGACATTGTTGACAGAATGAATACTGTGTGCCCAGAATTGTCTAGGCATTTACAGATTTTTACCCCCAAATCTTGCAACCACCTTAAAAGTTAGCTAGAGAAATAGTAAAGAACACTACTTTGAATTTGGATCTTGGCTTTGAATTTTTGACCTTTGCATTTGGATTCTGCCACTGATGTTCTTAAACATCAGTGCACTCATTAATAATACTAATAATAACAATAACAGTAACAATAGCAATGTCAAAAGGCTGTCATAAACATTAAACAAAGTAGTACTTTAAAAATCCTAGCCCATGGAAGGGTATCACCATTTATTTGATATTCATTTTGTTTCTTTTTCATTACTGTTGTTATCCAGAGGATTTAAAGCCAAAGTTCTTTCTCAAATATTTTACATCTGAGTCAAACAGATCAATTTTCAGTTAATTATGTATTTTAAGGATATTCTACTTAATTGCCAAATATAATAGGAATTAGAGGAGTAGTTTGGTTCACTTTAATTTCACTAACCTGTTCCCAGTTCTTTTCATGAAACAGTGATCTGTTCAAATTTTGTCAAATTTATGGTTCTTTGCAAAGATATGTGTTCCTAATCCATCTGCCTCTGCACATGAGTCTATAGCACCTATCACTCTAATCCTGCAGTGCTTTGACAGGCTTGCAATCTAGGAATGAAATGATCCAGGAGAGATAAGATGGATACGCTCAGTTCTGTAAACATAGGGATAAGGAAAAGCAATGTGGCTGTGCCTTAAAATGATAAATTTCAGTAGCTCAGTTTCAGATTCCTTATTTTTAATTATTTCCAGGTTGAGTCAAGTTAACTTTCTCTCTGAGAGGTGTTTTCTTCTCCAATACACACAACACCAACAGGCTGACTCATACGGTGACACTACTGTGTTAAAGACTGTGACATGAAATATGAACCCAGACCCTGGACCTGTCCCACTAGACCAGCAGCTCCCCCGCCATATACCGTCATGCAGGTGGTCAGTTATCTCTCCCCTTTGCTTCAGTTCCACTGTTCCTGCTGTGGTTTGAGCGGACGTGTTTGTGAACATGTGCATTTATCACACATTTTAAACTATGACTCTTGCCTTTGCACCTGGATTCCTCCTTTGACCCTTGACCCTGTCTAATGACTCAGCGTGTTCTCTCAATCAGAATGCTTTTGTGTAAAGTACTCATTATACCCAGCCCTGGGTTATGGTCTCACTTCAGTCCCTACTATTGTAGGAAATTCCGAAGGATCACCCGGACAATCCGTCACATTCCTCCGGGTACAACGCTCAAGGACAACAATACACATGTGAAAAGCAATTATATTTTTAATGACTCCTCTCAACTCTTTAAAAAAAAGAAAAATAACAATTTAACAACTTCCTCTGGGAGCACAGTTCAGTATTTATCTGTCTTCCCTGCTATCACACATCTCCTTATCTCTAGTTTCAGTCTTTTCTCTAACTAGTGGCTGTCTGTCACCCTTCAAGTGAATATGGGAGAAATTAAGTAAAACGGACAGCAGCCTATAGGGCAGCAGATTTCTAAATGTGGTCCCGGACCAGTAGCAGCAATACCACCTGAGAACTTGTATGAAATGCGAAGTATTGACTTCCACCCCAGACCTATTGAATCAGAAATTCTGGGGATGGGGTCTAGCACTCTGTATTTTTAAAGGCTCACTAGGAGAATCTGATTCCTGCTGAAGTTTTAGAAACACTCAGAAGTGATTATGAGTATAGATTCTTCATTCATCTAAACTGGTCCCACTGATTACTAGCTATGCGGCTGTGAAAAGATATTAAACAGCTCTCTACTTCTACTTTCTCATGTAAAATGCAGATAATAATGGAATTGACACTATAGGGCTGTGAAGTATAAATAATTAATACAGGTAATGTACTCAAAAAGGTGCCTGCCACATTGTAGAGTGTTTAATAATGATAATTATAGCAAAGATCAAAAGAAGGCATTAACAACAGATTCCAAATATTGAGGCGGTGAATAAAATACTAACATTCCTGAAGTATGTTCACATTTTCATGTTATTATCACTATTTTCAGCAGTTCCGCTCTATTGTAACTTCTGCCTAGAATGAGGTACATGATTAGCTTTTTAGTTGTCAGGTCAAACTGCTTCTTGATTTCAAGGGGAAGTAGAAGGAGAAACAAGTGTGTGTGTTTTTTTCCTTATTAAATAAATATTAGTCAGTGTTAGACATGGAACATAAAAGTGCAGTAATTAAGTGCTGGGTGTCATGGAATCAAAAAACGCTTCCCTTTGGAAGAACCTCAGAGATCAGCTATTGCAATAAGCTGACAAAGGTTTAAATTTCCTCAAAAGTTTCCCTGACAAGGTTTTGTCAGCAATACATCCTACGTGAGAGGAGTTTCACTACCTCACAAAGCAAGCTGTCACTTCATTGGACCTTTTCAATGGTCAGAATGAAAGGAAACTTTCCTTTTCTTTAGTCTCTGTTGTTTCGTGGTGCACAAGCTGTAGCACAAGAGTACAAGCTAATTAACCTGCAAGAGCCTCTGAGTCTCTCCAGAAGGGAGATAAGCATGTCATCCTCAGAAGAGTATCCTCAGGACTCAGTGAGAAGACACCTGTACAGCACCAAGCACTGAGATGTTGTTCAGCTAAAGATGTCTCCCTTGGGGATATATGTATGCATATAGCTGATTCACTTTGTTATATAGCAGAAACTAACACAACAATGTAAAGCAATTATACTCCAATAAAGATGTTAAAAAAAAAAAAAAAAAAGATGTCTCCCTGAAGGGAAACAACTTCTGCAAAATAAGAATAGGCTAAGACAAATGGGGCTAAACGTCTCTAATATCTCTATTTCTTTAAGGCAGATCATTGTCTTAGACATAATTTTAATAGAAGAGACAAGACATGGAAAAGGAATTGGATTTTACCCAACTTGGTCCTTACAGAAAAAGTCTGCAAGGACTGATGCATATTTTAAAGCTACAGTGGCGTTGGGGCTTAGTGTTTGCTGACAGTTCTTTCCTTGACAGCTTTCATTGCTATTTATGAGTTTGTCTTATTTTTGGCGATATTAGAATGTGATTTCCAAGTTTGCCTGTGTATTTAATCTTTCCTATTCCTTGATATAGCTCTTCCCACTTGTGTTTGCAAGTGTTGGGATGTCACCTTTTTGTTAATTAACTCCTTTCTTTTTCCGGTCTCCTTGTTGGGTACTCTGCAGGTTTCCTTTTTTTTTTTTTTTTTTTTTTTTTTTTGGTTTCCTAGTGACAGCTTCCTTTCCATTCTTTTTCTCTGTTTGCCTCTCCTGAGAAGGAGCCAGTGTCAAAATGTTAGCTCAGTCGGGCTTCCCATTACCAGCTCTGCAAGTCCCCTGGCCCCTCCTGTATTTAGCAGTCTAGGAACAATTATGGCCCAAACTTCATTTTCAAATTGTCATGTAAATATATTCACAAGTCTCAAGAAAACAGGAAAAATACAAACACCTGTGAAATAATGATGACTCTTGCCTTACCTCATGCCCACTTTGTCTTAGATTTATCCAAATTCTTGCATTGCAAGCTGATATAGCTATGCTGGAACTGTGAAATTACTTATCAGCTAGTAGGGTTAAGGGCTTAAGGTGGGAAAATTGCTGGTTGACAAAAGCCATGGCTCCATTAGATCTTAAAACTAAAGGAGATAAAATAAACTAGTCTCAAAACCTTAAGTGTCTTAGTCTGTTAACAAATACCCCTGGAAGATGTCCCACAGAGAAGAATTAGTCAAGTAATAACAACAACAACAAAATAATGAATGGGCAAATTCTAGATATAGTAGCTTCTTGGACCTTGAATGTTTTAAGCAGATACTTGGTCATTGATTACCAGGTATTCATTTATCAGGAAGCACGTTGGGTTAAGTGAGATGGAAATATGTGATCCAACCTTTAAGGAGTTTATACTGTGTGTGCAGTTTTCTGATTTCCCTAGAGTCTCCTCCTTATCTATCCCATGCTTATTTCTGTTTCTGCAGGCCCAGCACCCAACACCGGGAGCAAAACATTTTACCCAGCTAGTATGGTTTGAACTGAACCCAACTCATTGTTAAAATGTGATAATGATTTGTTAAAT